>NC_139534.1:98638927-99276427 GCF_965153285.1 Podarcis tiliguerta
AAGTAGTCATTATTTGGATCAGGTAAGTTGAAGATTAATATATTAGATTTCACCTTTCCTTATCTGGTTGTTAATATAGTTTTTCAGCTCCTAAGAAATTTGGATCAGAGATTCTTTATCATTAGTCTGCATTATGTAATAAGTGGATTGTGTGAAATGAAAGAAAGGGCACCTTGGAACATTTAGTTTAATCTTTTGAGAGTTTAGAGGAGTCCTACATCAAACAGTTTTCTTAAAGGAGACAGTATCACAGTTCCCCCATCTTTCACAGCATTCTATATTTCTATTATCCTTTAAATTAAATCCCATTATCCTGGATCAAATTCACTGTTGCCCAGAGAATTGCCAGGGTTGAGAGGAAGAGGTTTAGCACCTGAAATAACAGACCCTCGATTTGAAAGAATCCTTCCTTTGAGATTTGAGTGTGAATGGGTGTTTCTAAGGCTACAGATTGCTGTCTGAGGTTTTGTATTCAGGCAAATCGTGTTTGGCAAATCAGAATATCAGGGGAGGCCAGATGCTACAATGCCACATAATATGCTTTTGCATCATTCTGAATAGTTCTGCAAAGTTCTGACATGACAAGCATAATAATATCCCATGATTTTATGCAGCTCTTGTTTTCCTGTTACCAAAGAATTATAGGAATCATTTTTACATACACTGCTAAGAATGAATTAATATATGCCACTTGTGTTATACATAGGGCATGAGTGATTTATATCATAACTATATGATGCATTCCTTTATGCATCTTATTCAGAAGGAGCTTGTTTGAAGAAATATAAAAATGCTCCAATATTTCTTTCTATCTAACTAACTCTGTCTCAAGACAACACATCAGGGCCAGAAAGGGTCCACTGAGCCAGACTTGGGAAACAATTCCAGGAGCTAGCTAAAGTCTCCTTCAGAGGAGTGGGACAGGATGAACATCCTCACCTCATTCCCACACCCCTCCAGTTCTTTTATTGGGTCTGTGATCCCAGAGCCAGCATCAGATTGGCTGAGCCCACTGCTACTCTTTCCCATTGGGGAAATGATTTTAAATACAGTGGTACCTCTGGTTAAGGGACGCGGATGGCGCTGTGGGTTAAACCACAGAGCCTAGGACTTGCTGATCAGAAGGTCAGCGGTTTGAATCCCCGTGATGGGGTGAGCTCCCGTTGTTCGGTCTGTTCCTGCCAACCTAGCAGTTTGAAAGCATGTCAAAGTGCAAGTAGATCAATAGGTACCACTCCGGCAGGAAGGTAAACGCCATTTCCGTGTGCTGCTCTGGTTCGCCAGAAGCAGCTTAGTCATGCTGGCCACATGACCCGGAAGCTGTACGCCAGCTCCCTTGGCCAATAAAGCGAGATGAGTGCCGCAACCCCAGAGTCGGCCACGACTGGACCTAATAGTCAGGGTTCCCTTTACTTTTACTTTCCTCTGGTTAAGAACTTAATTCGTTCTGGAGGCCTGTTCTTAACCTGAAACTGTTCTTAACCTGAGGTACCACTTTAGCTAATGGGGCCTCCTGCTGCTGCCGTGCTGCCGCTGCGCAATTTCTGTTCTCATCCTGAAGCAAAGTTCTTAACCTGAGGTAATATTTCTGGGTTAGCGGAGTCTGTAACTTGAAGTGTCTGTAACCTGAAGTGTCTGTAACCCGAGGTACCGCTGTACAACGGCAGGCAGCTGTAACCTCCAATATCAGCATAGCACCTTGCTTTCTGGTGATTTCTGGCCTCTCAAGGAGCTCTGCTAGCTGGCCAGCTACACCACTGAAGACCCCCAAAGTCCCCCCTCCTTTACATATCATCCTACTCCCCCTCCCTTCCTGTTCAATCTCTGTTCCTATTGAACATGTCAATTTCTACATTCCAGTCATGAGTCTCATTCCACTGGGTTTCAGTAATGCCTATTAGGTCATATTTGCCATCTTGTATTAAGAGCTAAATTGGTCTGTACTCTCCATGCACAAACACTTCTAAAAAAATAATAAACAGTGAAATATAATAATATTCTCTTGCTTTTCTACACATCTCTGCCCTCCACTTCAGGTTCATTCAGCAATGATACAGACAATAAAAATTAACATTTTCCACCATCCTTGTATTTAGAATTGATCAGATAGTTCATGCTGAATAATTTATATCTCTTTTTGTATACATAAATAATCAGCAAAAAAAAAATTATGCCAAGTTGTTGTTTTGAGTTATTTGTTAAACGCTTCCCATGAATTATTGTTGGTCTGTTAGTCTCTGTTAGCTGCTTATGGAAGTGTATTTCATATTCACACTAACTGCTGTCTTGTAGAAAGGAACCCATGCATAAGTAAGTGCCATTGATTTCCAAGGACTTCCATGCTGCTGATTATGTGTGCAAGATTGTAGCCTTAGTTAGCTTTGGATCAAAGCTTATTATTTTCTGTCCCTGACTGAACGGCTCTATATCCAATAATTAATCATTCTTTTGACAATATTCAGAGTTATTTACTCCAATTTAGGTTTAGTGTGAAAATTCTATTAGGAATGGAATAATGATAAATTCAGATATTGAAAGAAGTCCCAGAGGTACTGAAGAAAGTTTATGCAATATAATGGTAGGTGGGGTGGGGGTAGGGTTATATTTGGGGAGTGACCCTAGCTCAGTAGTAAAGTGCTCTCCCCAGTGTCTAGTACTGTGTTCCCAGAAGCTGCAGTGAGCCTGGGTGGAGAGGAAAACGTATATAAAACTGCATATAGTAATTAAAGCTGTACAATTAAGCCTCATGGGAACATGTATTATGGGAAGAGACTCGGATTTCCTCTAACAAAGGAGGAAAAGTTTGAGCAAGTTACCTTTGTGAACCTGAGTAGGTTTGGGACTCTGAAAGATCCTATCACACTACCACAGCCTTCAGGGGTTATAAACTAGGATCATCAATTTCAGCCTGAATTACAAATCAAATAGGGAAATACAGAGCAGCTTTGAAACAGTTTGGGATGTTTCCAGACTTTACAGATTCAAGGTGAATCTTGTGGTCATTGCACACCACTAATGTCTGCTGCTATCAATTTTAAATTATATTAATTTATATTAGGAATGCACCAAGCACTGAATTCTCTTAGATGCTCAAATACCTTCTACTATAATGAGAAAAAAGGATGCAAAGAACTAATTTATCATATTTAGTTTTTTTCTGGCCTATTGGCATGATAATTGCACCACTTTGGATGCATGTATCCAGGTGTTTTGACTGATTCAGTATTAGGCAAGCATGCGAAAAAAGCTTCTACAGAATAAACATGCTGCTGCACACCACCCCAACTCCGATGAGTGTGAGATTCCAGGGGTTCCATGCACATTTCTAGGGTTTGTGTTTCCATTTGGAAATGAGGCACAGAGGAGACTGTGGTGTCTTTATGACATATGGTTTATTTACACATATATACAACCTGAGCCTGCAATAGAGGGGTTCACATCATCAAACCCTAAAAGGATTTTGTTTCTCTGCAGCTTTAGATTCAAATAGAAATCAAATATTGCTCTCAAACTTTGCTCTGACTCTCTTTCTAGCATCTTGCTTTTCTTCTAGGTCACATCACCCTGCTCCAAATTTCATCTTTTTCTGTTGAGAGAGGGGCCCAACCCATTTGCCATCTGTCTCACACTGAGCCCCTTAATTCTCCTTAATGGCTCATCACCCAGGCTATCACCTTCACCAGGAGGCTAGCCTGGCTATTCCAAGAAGTAGAAGCCTTGATTAAATTCTAACACCTGATAAATCCAGAGATTAGAAGGATCTGGCACACAACACCTCAAACTCAGAACAGCACATTGAGTATGCCCTCTTTGATAGCTCGTTCTCCTGTTTCTAGTTAGAATGAGCAAAGACTTCTGGCCCACCTACCACTGGTGAGAGAGAAACAATACATTAAAGCTGCTCTGAACTACGAGAGGTAGTCAGCTAGCTTTGAGTAGTCCACTATAAACAACAAGTTTAATTTGATCTCACCAACACTGATAAAAGTAACCAACTCAGAATCTGGGCCATATTACTATATTTAGTGTGCCAGATTGGGTTGGCAGGAGTTTTCAATTATTCCCTGGAGGAAGGAAAAGCGGATAGAGATTAAAAGCTATTTTGCTCTCTTAATCCTTTTTGTACTGTACATTCCCACCATATCTCTTGCCAGAAATTGACTTTGTGCTACGAAAATCTCATTCCTTTCATCATAGTGTTCAAATAACTTAGTGCACTTTACTTTCCTGTGTTAATATGCAGGGGGGGAATAAGTCTACTTTTCACAGTATGCCTTCAATAGCTATTTGCTATAGCACAGGAAGCACTGTAGATGTCACTATCAATGTTGCAGAGAGGTAGGAACAGTCATGGACATAGTAAGGGCAATAAACCAACTATTCTACTAGACAAATCCAAATACAACACAAAAGGTTTTATAAATCAAAGGTCTTCAGGTAATTCCTTTATTTGTCTTACAACAGCAACAAAAAGACAACTGAATCCATCAGTAGCAAAACCATACTTCAAAATTCTATCCTGTTAAACGTTAGACAGTCATTGTCTTCTGTTGTATTCTCAGTATCTGCTGAAGGCCTTCTTCCAACAAGGATTTTAAGTAGAGATCCTTCCCAGGCTGCATCTGTACTGTGTCTGCTTCTCTGGGCTTTTTTGCGGGGGCAGGATGGGATATAAATCTATTTAATTGCTGTATTTTTTCGTGTATAAGACTCCTCCATATATAAGATGCCCCCTATATAGATGCCCCTCAGCACTACCCGTGTATAAGACGAGCCCCAATTTTAAACCTAATTTTTTTGTTAAAAACCCCCCTAGTCTTAAACCGGAAAAATACGGTAATTAAGCAGTGATTTAAAACAAGCTGTTTATTTAAAACATTTATAGGCTGCCTTTTTGAATAGAACTTCTAGAAGGCAGCTCACATAATAGGTTAAATATTCTATAGTATAAGATATAGAAACAGAATAGAATTCTACAACAGACACAAAATTGTTCAGTTGCAGTAAGTAAATAAATACAGAAGACACAGTTTCACAGCACAGCCATTTAAAAGAAGCACATCTCAGCCTTCATGGGTATCAGTCATGTGAAGACCACCTGAAATGGGTATGTATGTACGGTAGGTCTTCAAGGCTTTTCAAAAGGAATGCAGTAGCTTTCCAGAAGTGGGATGACTATTAAGTCCACAGCCACAAAGCCACCACAGAAAATGCCCTTTTCCTTGTGCCTCACAACCTAAGTAGTGGACAAACAAGGATGGTATTCATGCACAATCTTAATGTGCAAGTAGGTTGGTACAAATCAGGTAGTCCTCTCAAGTAGCTCAGGCCCAGATCATTTTAGGCTATGAACAATCAGAACGATGCATCACAGTCATGGATGACAATACTTTTTGAAGCCCAGTATCCTCAATGTGTACAATTATGCTAGTAATTTTGCAACAAATTCAAACTCTGATCCTCCTGAGGCCTAAATTGGACTTTGCATTTCTTTTGAAGGCCAGTAGGAAATGCTGCTGAGGAATCCTATCTGGGAAGCTACGAAAAGAGCCTCATCATGCTAGAAAGTAGTATAAATTCCTTATTCCTTTTATATGGTAGTATATTCCATAATCGCCAATAGGATTCATACATGGTGAGGTGCTTTCTGAACATGCATGAAGAGATTTAAAGATGATCAAATAATCCACAGTTGACATCAACCTTTTGAGAGGAAAGGAGGCTATTTTGTCAAACCACTGAAATCCACGTATTTGGGATTCAGTAAACAGATGACTGTACTTAAATGACCATTGTATATACAGCATCCCTTGATTAATCATGGAGGTCCAATGAAGGTGTTACATTTCAGATTCTTTTGAAGGTAACAAGTGGTTAAAATCTCAGGATTATGCTGCCTGAACTAAAATACTATTAGTTTATGACTATCAACCGCATTCATCATGGCATTGTATCACTGCATCTGGCTTTTAAGTGTGATGTCAAAGTGGGAATTGTGGTGCCTACATTTTACAGCTATGAGCCTGGAATGGTAAGCTGCTGTTGCTATGGCTGCAGCTTCATCTACTGCATAGCTTCAGTTTTCTATAGCTAAAAGGCTTCATGGAATATAAATTTCCACTGCAGCAATAGCCGGGTAATAGTGTAACAAAACTGCCTAAAATCCTTTCAGCCTCCTAATCTGATTCCCAGCCTCATGTTCAGCATTGTTTTTACAGCCTTTCTTTTATGCAAAAAGCGGAGTCAGTCACAAAGAAAGAAGACAAATTGGACTTCTAATTGTGTTAATAAATACAGGAAAGTTTCTCCACCACTTTCCTGTCAACAGTTTTAAACGAGCCGATTGTTTCCCCAACGTTTTATTTAGTCTGTTCAAATTTTGAAATTGTATACTGCCCTGCCATTTTTCTTTTCCTTGTTTTCCTTTTTCCTTTTGTTTTCGTTTCATAATGCTTTGTACCTCCAGGTTAAACATAATTGTCCTAAAGTTTTCAATGCTGTTCAGCGGTAAGTGCCAGGATTTAGCATGTATAACATTGTCTGAGGCATTTGTTCAGCTGTCTGTTGAATCCCCTGAAACTAATGCTCAGTCTCTATTAATGTCTCAGTCCCTGGAAACCGCAGCCTATTCTCTCCTATAATTAATCTTGCAGGTACTGCCTTGACATTATTGGTTCACCAGCAGAGCAGAACTGCCTCAGCCATCAATAATAATTCAACACATTAGGATGAGGCCTACATACACGGCCCACAGAGGTAGCCAAACTGTGTGAAATCTCTAGAATTCCTCTCGGGTTAGAAAATGTGTGTGTGTGTGTGTGTGTTTTGATGGGTGAGGGGAAGCCTCTGTAAATGAAGCTGGCTGTTTTGGCTGCTTGAAAACCTTCCAACAGAAGGGTTGCGGTGTTACTAATTGTATGCTTTCCCTGGCTTTGTTTGGCACAAATTTTTCTGATTGTATGTTTACAGAATCTTAATACTGAAGCTGTTACAAATTGTCTTTCACAGATGTTGGGAACAGGAGAGGTAGGGGATTTATTACTCAATATTTCTGTATTACTGATTGGAACGTGATGCGCATCCTCAATTCATCCTACTGCAGAGTTTTCGTCTCTCCGCTTTATCCCACCCCCCTCCCTGGTTTCTTTCTTTCGCCTACAAAATTATGGGCAGCCGAAGACGTTCTTTCTGGTTTTGTGTAGACAGCAGCTGTGCAATTTCAAGCAGAATGTTTGCTTTGATCCTCCTTCCTTTAATTGAAATCCACAATTATGAGATTTGCTTCTTTTATGTTTGTGAGTTTATTGGTTTAATCTGCAAAATGTGCAGTCTTGCTGTCTTGCACAGTTAAAGGCAACAGCTGGGATTTAAGTTGTGACTTAGATGATAAACCGGGAAGAGTCTTCCCTTCTCTCTGTGTCTACCCTTGACTGGGATCAAAAACCCTTTTCATCAGAATTTAGGGCACTTGATATTTTGAACAGGAGCAGCAGCAAAAAATATTTGATAATCAATAAATGAAAATAATTGATCTCAATATTTTTCATGTAAGTGACTGTGATGAATGGAGACATAGAAATGGGAAGAAGGAATTGCTCAGACACCTTATGCTGGGATTCCCTTTTATAGGGAAATCTTATGTGTGATGCAGCAATAATTTTTCTAATCACACTTTGATATGAGCTGCTGTTCAAAATCATCCTGCAACAAACGGTTGGTGCATTTATGCTTTGATTTAGGGAACTGGAGTTTAAAGTTAAGGTGAAGGATGAGTAGGAGCTGATAAAGAAAAAGAAAGAAAGAATGTGGTCAAAACCTGCTCCAATTGGTTGCATTTATATGGATATGGCTTATGCAACCAGGAATCTTCCCTGACAAAATGTTCAGTTAAATTCATAGGACATATGTGGATCTCGTAGGTTCTGCCTGGCTGCATTATGAGGGTACCATTATGAGGGTCCTTGAAATGGGATATTGAGCATCTGCAGTTATGGCTACAATGCATGACAGAGTGGACAGTGGTCACTTGCTTACCATCCCAACAACTTCATGTAGCAGAAGTCGAAAGCCAATAAACACCAACTTGCTAGTTTAAAAGAAGGCAGGAAGTGATGCACACATCAGTCAAACCAGGCACATTAGCTGCACCTTTGTGCTGTTTTACAGAAAAACTAGTCTCACATTATTTACCTGAAATGTTTTGCAGAAGGTGTCTGGATTCCAACTGGTGGTCCTCATCAGCATGCTAAGTCCCATAATCTCGAGTCAATGGAGCAGGTAAAGGTAAAGGGACCTCTGACTGTTAGGTCCAGTTGTGGACGACTCTGGGGTTGCGGCGCTCATCTCGCTTTACTGGCCGAGGGAGCCAGCGTACAGCTTCCGGGTCATGTGGCCAGCATGACTAAGCCGCTTCTGGAGAACCAGAGCAGTGCACAGAAACGCCATTTACCTTCCCGCTGGAGTGGTACCTATTTATCCACTAGCACTTTAATGTGCTTTCGAACTGCTAGGTTGGCAGGAGCTGGGACTGAGAAATGGGGGGCTCACCCTGCCATGGGGATTTGAACCACGACCTTCTGAACCACAAGCCCAAGAGGCACAGTGGTTTAGACCACAGCACCACCCGCGTCCCTGTCTCTGTGGTAGGACCACCATTATCTGCCCCCTTGATTTTGATTTGCTGGATTTTATCTTCAGGGGAAAGTACAATGTGTCTAAAGCTATGCCCCTGAGATGCTTCATCTCATATGCGGATTTTGAAATGTTCACTACTACAATGGTGCACTCTCGGGAACAAGAATCATTTGCCTTGTGTTGCTCATTATATTTACACTTTACTTTTGCATGTCCAGCTAATTCAGAACAATGTTTGGCCTTAACCTATTCATTTCAGAAATTAGCTGATTATACCAGAGTCCCATTACCTGGAGAGGAAACAGAGGACCCAGAGTGGAATTTGCTTTCCATTCTTTTTCCAAGGGTGATGGTGTGCAAAGTACTAGCCTGAGCAGTTACTACAAACCTAACCTTTTATTGGACTGTTTCCCATTGTGGTAACTGTTCATCTATGGACCAAAGAATTTAGCTTTCTCTGATATTGCTTCAGACACCTCTTCTTGCCACATGTTCCTTCTACATGCATTTGCTGTGTTGGGAACATAGGAAAATGCCTTATACTGAGTCAGACCATTGGTGCATATAGATTAGTATTGCCTTACTCTGACTGACAGCAGCTCTCCAGGGTTGCAGACAGGAGACTCTCCAAGCCCTACCTGGAGCCTTGGACCTTCTGCATGATACTCTGCCACTGAGCTAGGGTCCCTGCAGTCTCTTCAGTATTGAAAGGGGCTTATTAGGAAAGCATGGACACTTCCTTAGGCATGAGTCCTATTACAGGGGCTTACAGTAAAACAAGCATTCATAGCATATATGGATTTTGACTCTGAGTGTGTACTCATACAGGTTTGCAGCCCTATGGGTATCCATAATTTTACTGGGATGTTGTTGGTTTTTTTTAAAAAAATGAAGGGGTGTGTTGGATGGGCATGTCAGTACTGCTGTAAAGTAGTGGAGAGAGGGGGAATAAGATACAGGATCTGAACCCTTGCAAAATATGTATACAGTCTACCACTTGACCTAATCACTACTGCAAGGGCAGTAGAACCCGTTCTACCTGACTGTACTTGCTAAAGATTGATGGTACAATTATTCAATCACCAAGTTTTAGCAGTGGGTGTAAGAGAGGTTAGGACAAGGCTAAGGAAGTTTAAGAAGAAAAATGTGATGAATTGGAAAGGAGGAGATTGTATGGAAAGAAACATAATCCTCATGCTTGAGCGATTGGAAGAGGAGAGGGCCAGGATTGATGGTAGAGTGGCTTGAATAAATGAGTGCTCTTGGAAACTCTTGGAAAGTAAGTAAAAGGCTTAAATGGGAAAGTTTTCCTCGTCTTCTAACAAGCTATGATTTGAAATTAATTAAGAGCTTCCATTTTTTTTCTCAAGTGAAAAAGTAATTCGTAAGTATGACAGCCATCAACCACTGTCCAAATTTCAAACTAATTGCCATCTGGCGAAGTTTGGGAAGTCCTTTAGAGGACATTATTGCAGATCATCAGCTCTCTCTTGAACTCTACTCACATTTAGCTCCCAAAGCTTGGTCAGAGCTACTGGGAGCTGAGTAAGAGCCCTGGGGTAGGGATGGGAACAATGTGCCAAATCAGTAAGTCATCGTGGGCTGGAGGAGTTGAAAATGCCAAGGTAGCTCTGTGCCAAGGTAAGCTCTGCCTTGGATGCCTACAAAGAGCTATAAAATCCTTTCCAGGGTATGGTGCATATTGCAACTTGAAAACTTCTGCCACATGGAACATGGCTGCAACCAATTTCTCTACCTGTTCAATTATGTCCTCTCCTCCCTGCCTACTGCTTGGCAAATTAGTCTTTTTGATGGACTAGTGGAGAAATGGTACAAAATGCATTAACTTTATTCAGTGTCCACAATAGAGCACTGAACATGTGACCATGAAGCGGTTCAAGAAGAAAACCAGACACATAAATCCCTCCCTGCCCACAGACCTGAAGCTGGATAACCCTTCATCAGCAGAACTTTTAGATCAGGGGTCAGCAACCTTTTTCAGCCGTGGGCTTGTCCACCATCCCTCAGACCATGTGGTGGGCCAGACTATAATTTTTTAAAAAAATATGAACAAATTCCTATGCCCCACAAATAACCCAGAAATGCATTTTAAATAAAAGGACACATTCTACTCATGTAAAAACATGCTGATTCCCAGACCGTCTGTGGGCTGTATTGAGAAGGCGATTGGGCCACATCCAGCCCACAGGCCTTTAGGTTGCCTACCCCTGTTTTAGAATATTTATTGGAAAACAGAACCAAGAACTCTCTCTTCATGGGATGAAGCAACTCCAGTTACTATGTAACTGTTGCTAGTGGAGCAATCTTTTGTGCTTTTGGAGATCTCCTTCTTTGCTTTCCCTGCAAAATGGGCAAAACTAAGAGAATAACGTGCAATAATTTGTCCTGGTGGAATTTCTGAGTGGAATCAGCATGTCTAGTTGGCTCTGGGCAGTCCTTCTGTGGCTGGGCACCATAAGGTCCAGCACTGGATCCAGGCAAAACTCATGGAAGAATTTTAGGCCCCTGCTCAATCCGAAATTCTGCCATCAGTTCCACATAGGTATAATCCTAAATCCTCTGTGGAATTCTGGATGTTTCCTGAATTTGATTGTAACTCCAATGATTGCTTAGGAATCTGAGAAACCAGTAAAGCAGGATAAGAGTGATCTTACCACATGGACAAAGCCTATCAACCCTTAACTCTTCATGGAGTTAGAACCAGATACAGCAGGTATTGTATCGTGCAGTAAATGGCTATCTGATCCCACTCAAAGTTATTGCTGTAGGAAATGTGGATTTTGTTGACCTTAGTTGTGGCCACCAGGCAAATAACTTCTTCATTTAATACCCCCCCCCCTTTCTGATGTTTAATTAGTGTTTAAACACTCAGGACAGGTAGCAACTCCAATTACATGATAACTGTATTTCTCTGAGATTTCTCTGATTTCAGCAATCTACCCATCAAGGAGCAAACTTTTCAAAAATGACAAACGTTTTCTCCTGTGTAATCAAAGTCACATTTATTGAGATTTTTAGTGGTTTTAGATACATTTCCAGTTGCTCCTAGGTCCTGCTAGTGGGCTTCTACTTGGCATCTAGTTGGCTAGTCTCAGAACAGCATGCTGCATTCGATGGGCCACTGGCCTGATCTAGCAACCTCTTGCATTCTTCAGGAAAGAAATGCAGAGTGTGTATTCACATTACTTTATTCCACCAAGCTTCATTGATATTAGCATGTTTCTTTTGATATAAAGCACAAACATGAGTGTTTATGCATGCACACACACATACTTTCATTCAACACAACAGTTTCAAAGTAAGCCACAGTAGTCACAAATTCCTCCTGCACCCACTCAATTAACCCTCCAAATCCCACTTTCACCTGCTCCCCATAAGTTCACCCATCCTGTCATCTATCAAGGGGAATGCCAAATCCTCTTTTACTACACTTAAAATGTTATCTTTACACCCCCTCCAATTCTCAAATACTCAGTTTCCCATATACATTCACAATAACATAACTTTCTGAAGTAGTATTTCTTTGAGTCATGCCTGCTTAATAGAAAATATGAAGTATACTGGATAGGAGGTGCATGTGTTGTTCTACATTAATTCAAAATTGAAATTCAGGTTAATGGATGAGGAAAAATAAATATTTCCATTGCAAAAATATAGCTACACCTGTACGTTTTCCTTTCATCATTAAAGAAATCACTTCAGGTCTGATTTGGGGGCTAATTTTGACCCAGTTTTGAGCAATTATATTATTATGTATGCAGGGAAAGTGAGCCATTTTCTCTTTTTCACAAAACACCCTTTGTTGAAATTCATGAAAGCCATATTCCATCAGGGCAACATTTTGAAGTCACTGTGTGTGGAACATCAAATTACCAGCAGTTATGCAAATGCTAATTATTTGTCAAAGATAAATAGATAAACTCGCAGTGTTAGCATGCTTTCAGAAAGCAAAGAAGAATGACACTGTGAGCAATAGAAGGATATGCAAAAGGAGAGGGAGAGGCTATGCACATTTACACATGAAAGAGCTGGTAAGTATATGTCACGGTTTCTCATGCATTAGACATTCTGAATTACAGTCACTGTTATGTAGTTATTCAGATAAGCACTTGGACTTTGAAGGTGAGTGGCTGCTCTTGTTGCTGGTTCTCTGATTGCAGAATTGAAGAATGGGGTCCCCACGTAAACGAATATTCATCACTGATCCTATAACTCTATTTCAGGGGGATCAAAATGGTCACCAACACTTTGATGTACTAGGGGAAACGTTTCATTTGGCTCACGAAATTCAAAGACGGAAAAGGAAGGGATGGGTGGATCAAGTATATTTCTGGTCTGTGACATTTTTTGCAAGTGTTTACCCATAAATCCATTCTGTTCCATTTTCACATTAATCTGCATTTAAAACAAATTCAAGTCTGCATGAAAGTTCATATTTTAAAACATATTACTTCACAATATATACATTCAAAACATATTAAACCCCCCCCCCCCCAAATAAATTGTATTTTGTATGAATTGTGTTGGATCATTCAGGAAGCACAATAGCTGGTAGATAAATAACTTCCAATCTACATATTTGCACAAGAGCCATGGATGAGATGATTTATATCAGGATTTGAAAATAGTGAATTCTCCATACATCCCCAGTAGAAAGACAGCATGGACACTATCATCAGTACAAGGCACAAGAAATGGAACCTTCACCTGTCAGCTTCTTGGCACAGAGATCTGAGGTGCATTTAGAACTGAATGAATTGCCACACTAAAATCTAACTCCACTCAGTATATTTTTTTCTCCCCATTTTCAGACTCGGAAAAGGAAGTGATGCTCTACCTCCAGGAACAAGGAATCCTCTGAACACCAGTTATTGTGGTCCATGTGCAGAAGAGGCTATTATGCTCATTTCTTCCTTGTGGACATTAGATAGGTCACAGAAAGAACAGAAAACTAGATAGGTCTTTGGTCTGAACCAGCAGAGCTTTTTGGATGTGCTGATGCTCTTATGATACAAACCACTTCAAGTCATTTCAGAGGAGAAGAGGGGCTTTAAATGATACCCACATAATAATATCAGCACTAGATGAGATCATAAAAAAGTCCAGCTATAAAATAAATAAAAGGACTGGCAGAATAAAGAAAATGTTGGCATCTCCTTAAAGGTTACATGTGAGGGTACCAAGTGGAGGTCTTTGGGGAGGGAATCCCATAGGGATGGGGGCATCCTCCAGATAACCTGGCATAGGATAAAAAAGTTTAGCAATTGCAATTTAAACTGAGCTTGGAAATGAATGTGTAAAGAGCCTTGCATAAAGAGCATTACAATAACCAGCACATGTGTAACTGAAGCCACTTTCTCCAGGTAGGGTCACCGCTTGCAATTCAAGCTAACCTAAGTGACTCTTAGCCACTGAGGTCACCTTTGCCCACGGAGAGAACACAAGTCCAAGGCTACGCCTAATATGCATACCTAATTATTCAGGAGTAGTTAGACCCTGTCCAAAACCTATCGCAAACCTCAATTTCGATCAGTGGTTTTCCCAACAGTGTTTCTGTCTTATCTGGATTAAGTTTCAGTTTGCATGTAGGACAGCTAAACCCAATCCAACCCACAGAATTGCATTGAATAATTTAAGGAAGTTTGTCTGAATTATCATATAACAATGAAATCAAACATAATGGCTTTTGTTCATGGAAGGAGAGCTGTGTTTATGGAAGGACACGTTCCACTATTGAAAGGAAAATTTCACTGAGCACAACTCTTCCAAGCTTCTTCCATTCATGGAGTGATTGTTGAACTATGCACAGTAATTTTGCTTTCCTTAAGATGTGGATGGACTCGAAGGTATCAAAGATCCCCGAAGGTGCTTTGATACATGCATGGAGCTGATTTCAAAGGAAGGTGAGCTCCATGTTCACAGAGTCTCCTCTCTATTAAAACTGATTCCTGGGTGGAATTGAATATACTGGATCCAAGTCACTATTTAGTAGGTTTAAACTAATTAAACAGTAATTCAGTCCTTGTTACAGATGGTCAACCACTTTTTGTTGAAATATTTCCATCTTTGGAGACTAATTTTCTCCAACTGTATTCATTATTCATTGGTTTTCATTAAATAATTCAGGAAGACGATTTAAATATAATTAATTTAAGCAATGTAAATTATGTGCTGTTATGAATAAAGGTCATAACTGATTTATTCCTAAATACAATTCACCATTTGCTTGCTGTATGTGTGAGCGTCTGCCTTCTTGAAGCAGTCCTCCTCCACGTATGAGTCACGTATGAAACAAATCACAAAGAAAGCATCACTAGTTGTGTTGCTTAGAGTTAATTATTTTTAATATCTGGGTGATAATTACATTTATTTGTAACGTAATGTAATACTGATGGATGGGAGCAAAGTCCTTTTAATGGTAAGTGACTTCTAACTAGGAATGAAAGCAGGAGAGGGTGGGACTGCGCTGCTCACTTTGCATCCGTCTGACTGAGTTGCTGCTGTTGGTGCAACTCCACCATGCCACCTGTCTCTTCACTGCTGTTCACATTTACATGGGAGTAAATTCCATTAAACACATTACAACTTTATTTCTAGCTAAACATGCACAGGATTACAGTGGTGCAATGCAAACCTGTTCATATTTACCTAGAAATAAGGCTTACTGTGTTTAATCGGGCTCTCTCCATGTGTCCATAGGAATGTAGCCTTCATCACTAACTCAATTTTCAAACCTCTAAATGTAAGGTGAAAGGAAGAATTTATCTAATTTTGTGTGTGTGAAAATTCCATCACTCCTGAAGATCTGTTCACTCGAAGCTGAATATTTTGAGGACCATCCATATGCATATATTCAGTTAGCAAAACACCTTTTGGTGTAACAAGTTGCGTTCAGGGCTTTCCATGTTCAATCAAGCTCCAAAATGCTAGGAAAATAGAGTTGTTATAGCCCTACCCTTAACAGACCTAGTATTCAGGGAATATTGATATGGAATAGTATCCTATCATAGTGATTAGTTCCAGCTTCACCACTACCACGGAATGGGATGATTGTCAACAGCAGATTGATGGACCATAGTCAGATTTAACTGGAATAGACACATGGGAGTCAATGCAACTGAAGCTACCATTCAACTGAGCTGCCATCCATATTGTCATCCCAGTACTGAACTGGCAACCAATGTCATCAAAGAATGACAGAGTTGGAAGGCACCTTCAAAGTCATCTAGTCCAACCCCAGGCTTAGTTCAGAAGAGCATTCCACCTTACTCCTCCTGTACATCTCCCACAGAGAGTTTGGGTTGGTTTTGTTATCCTGAAATAAAAATCCTGTATGGTAGGTTAACATTTCGCCATACTGCAGAACGAGCAGAAGAGTTGAGATAGGTTGGGTGCACTATTAATGCAAGAGTGTATTAAATGTAATTGAAAACAAAACAAAAGCAAAGTGTTCATTCATTAGATCTTGGGGATTCATAATTCAGTATTCTCTCAAACAGCCAGAAGTCCAGGTGGGTAGAGGGAACCAATGGGTGGGCAAGCTGCCTTTTCCAATGCCCTGTCCCCTTTTTGTCTCCTCGTTCCATTTTTGTTTTGCTTTGGGCGTGTGGGTGTGTGTTTGTTTTGTTTTTAAAGCATTACCCATCTCATTGGAATTTAGAGGGAAATAATCTACAGTAGATCCAGGACTGGCAAAATGAAAGGGATGGGCTGTGGATGGTGGGGATCTACAGTCTATTCTGGCAAACCTACAAGATGCCCCTGTGATGCATCTTGTTCGCACACTCTTACATGAGAACTCTAAAATCAGAATGGAATTTGTTGCTGATGGCTCTCAGTAGCCTCCACAGAGGATGCATCCAACAATGGATCTCCCTCTTCTGGGGTGAACCTATCTCTTTGCCCTCAACATGGATCCTATTGATGTGATGGATCCTATGACCCTAATAATAATAATAATAATAATAATAATAATAATAAAATTTTATTTATACCCTGTCCTCCCCGGCCAGGGCTGGGCTCAGGGGGGCTAACACCAAATATAAATTACAATAAAACATAATAGGAAAAAAACTCAGTTAATTAAAATACAGCTAAATACAGCTTAAAATACAGCTAAAATACAGCTTCATTTTAGTAGTAACCCATAAATCAAGACCATAAAGGGAGGAAACATCAGATATTCACCCAAGTCCATGCTGGTTCTACATGGGCCAGCCAAAAAAGCCAAGGGAAAATTTATATACCAAATCCCATATAAGGGGTCAGAGTGAGTCTAAGCCAAAGGCCAAGTGGAACAGCTCCATCTTGCAGGCCCTGCGGAAAGATGTCAAATTCCACAGGGCCCTGGTCTCTTGTGACAGAGTGTTCCACCAAGTTGGGGCCAGTGCTGAAAAGGTCCTGGCCCTAGTTGAGACCATTCTAACCTCCTTGAGGCTCGGGACCTCCAAAGTGTTGTTATTTATGGACCTTAAGGTCCTCCGTGGGGCATACCAGTAGAGGTGGTCCTGTAGGTACGAGGGTCCTAGGCCACATAGGGCTTTAAAGGTCAAAACCAGCACCCCCACCCCACCCCAGGACTCCCACCCTAGGACCACAGCATTGCAGCTCTACGTTTTTGAGGACGTGTCTGTGGAACGACAGAAGTTCAGCTGACCTTATAAGATAGCCCCTAAGTAATGCCAAAACAGCAACCATTTTTTCTTTTCTCTTTTGCACATTTCTAGTAATTAGAATCATTATTAGTGTGCATAACACATATTGCAGTTTGCTCATAATGTATTTCTTATGGAACTTCTCAATAGGAGTTAATTTTTTAAAAAATAAATTCTACATGAACAACTGCAGAGACAGCAAAAGACAAAAGGAAAATAAGCAGTCAAATTTATCATGTTTATAGTTTATTGCCTCATTAATTAAGATGCAGACAATACACATGAGAAAAATGCAAAGCATAAAAGTTCTTCAATAACATATTTATTACTCAAACAGCCTACTACTGATTCACTATTAAAATTCTCATATAAAATAAAATGCTAAAGTAACGGGATGTCTGCTGATTCACTACTAAAATTATCATATAAAATAAAAATTTAAAGTAACAGGATAGCAGTGCTAGAATATGTCTAATAACTATTCCATTTAAAAACTACATTTCGGTTTTAAGGTGTTTTGAAACTGTTACTTGTGTCTGACATGTAAAACTTTGTTTTCACCTTGGAAATATTTATATCTATTTTTTTTTTAAAAAAAGAAACAATAATATTGTTTTAATTGAACAGAAAGTGAACCCTTTCTCTTTAGTCCACATCAAACCTTTCATTCTTTACACATTGATTCAAGGAGGTTGTGGGACCATTTGTCTAAATCCATCCCAAGGCTGTGCAATTTCTCCCAGCATTTCATACAACAATGGGATAGCTTCTGAAGCAAGAAGCCTTTTCTATCAGTGTAGGCACCCCATATTATTTATGCATTTAAGATAACATATATGTTAGGGGTAATGTAAGTCAAGAGGTCATAACATTTAGCTCTTGCACATATTCATGGGCCTCAGGGAATATGTGCACATCATCTGTCAGTGAACATGGAATCGTACACATTTCCTGTCCAAACACCTAATCTCCAACAGGCCTTGGCAACTGTGCATATATTGAATTTTGTACTGTCCCATATTAGTATGCATAGTATCCAAGAAACATGCCTTTGGTTTCTGTCTGCAGTTCAGATGTGTACAAGCTGTGTCCCTGGACCACTGTCTGGGACTCCAGATAAAGAATAATTTTCTTCTGCAGTTTAGCCTCCTATCACTATTTCTTCTTTTCCCCAGTCATCAGAGCAGCACAGGGGGAGGAGAGTTTTAACCTTCCTCACTATGATCCTGTTGAAAATCCCCACACATTGTGATTAAGCATGGCTGCTTGCGTGGGGATACTACATGCACTCATGCTATCAAAATCTTACCCTCTCTCTCTGCAGGGAGTGCAATGGCACCCTCTCACTCCACACAACTACTCCAATCATGTGGGAAAGCCAAGCACCCTTAAAGGCTCTCTAGATAAGGGTTCACAGAACCTCTCCCATATATTGAAAGAATGCATGAGGGGGCCAGAGGGCCCCTTGCCAACGAAGCACAGATACACCCCCAGTGTAGGATGGATGTCCTTTTGGAATAAAATAGATACCCAGTGTGCCAGTGTGGAGAGTCAGTGTGGTGTAGTGGTTAAGAGCGGTAGACTCGTAATCTGGTGAATGTTAGCCACTTTGAGACTCCTTCGGGTTGTGATAAAGTGGGATATCAAATCCAAACTCTTCTTCTTTTTCTTCCACCCTTTCGGAATAACAATTCTCCAGACCCATAGTTATTATTCAAAGCTTTACTTGCAGGGGGAGTGTCAGGGAATGGTCGGAACAGGAAGACTGGGAAGTGTGCACTTAGTCTGATTAGAGGAGGGGAAAGTTTCGCCTCACTTGTCTCCAGCAGTTTCAGGAGGAGGAGGAGAGAGGGAGATGAGATACCATTTGAGGGGGAATTGCCTAGTTATGAGATAGTGGAGGAAGAAGGGGAGGTGAGAACACAGCTGGTAGAGACCTCCCTGGAAAGAATTGGAGATCCTCCATCTCCACCGGCCCCTTGGTCTCTCCGCATCCTGGAACAGGAGAAGGAGAAGGAGAGGGAGAATAAGTTGTTGTTTGGATTTGATATCCCGCTTTATCACTACCCTAAGGAGTCTCAAAGCGGCTAACAGTCTCCTTTTCCCTTCCTCCCCCACAACAAACACTCTGTGAGGTGAGTGAGGCTGAGAGAATTCAGAGAAGTGTTACTAGCCCAAGATCACCTGGCAGCTGCATGTGGAGGAGCGGGGACACGAACCCAGTTCACCAGATTACGAGTCTACCACTCTTAACTGCTACACACTGGCAGAGGGGTGGGAGTCCTAGGACTTCCCATTGGCACTCAGGATGTTCTTAGGAATGGAAGAGGAGGGGCACAGAGTAGCCAATGTCTCTCTTTGTGTAGGGACATGGATTCTTGTCTTGCAACCAGATGACTGAATAAAAAGGACTAAAATATGAACTGCTTGTTATTCTTGCCTTTGATGCTACCAGAGGGGGAGAGGAGTCCCCATGCTTGACAGGGAGGAGACAGCCCTTGCCTCACTCATGTGTTCTTTCAATGTGTGAGGGGCTGTTGTAAGAACCTCCCTTAGCTAAACTGTCCTAGAGGCAAATTCCTTTCTGACCGCCATATATGATGATTTGTTTGGCACTGACTGCAAAGAACCCTTTCATGGAGCGCTTCTAGAGAAACCTATCTGTTTATGACATTTGTGTCTGTCCTACCTCAATCTAGCTCCAAATAGAATATTGCCCTAGTTTGCTTAGGAGATGAAAGCCCATTGACTATCATCAGACCAACCCCACAACCTGCCATATTCCTCTAAGTTCATATTGTTGATATAATTTTGATATAAAAATCAAAATTAAAAATTCCATTATTTTTATAGAGTCAAGACTGCTGTAAGATTAGGTATCCATCAACATCATTAAAGCCGTTTTCAGTTGTTGTTTTGGTGCTTCTGTTGCAAGTGGGCAGAACCGCTTTCATTATCTACTATTCATGCTCTCCTAATAAAACCTCTTTCATCTGATTTTTATGTATGCTTCTTGCATTTGGTTAAGTCGAAAGTCCTAGCAACAGCCCGCTTTGCAACAGGCATGAGCTTTGTTAGAGCAAGAGGCTTTAATTGTGGAAAAACAGAAAGCACAAAGCAGCCGACATTATTACAGACTAGAAACCAAACATTTAGAGGGAGTAGGAGAGGGAGAGGGAGTGAAATCTTTTTCAAAACAAAATGTGATGATTACACGATTCTCTCTTTCTTTGGACATATTCAGATAGGAAAGGGACATTTAACAAAATCATTTATGCAGAGGAAGCTAAATATCCTTTTGCCTCGAGGATGCATTCCTTTCTTAGTTCCCATACTTGTTTAAAATCTCTTTGGTGCAAAGAGGGCAATGCAAGAAAATGACTGAATCCCACATTTAAGTGCTGGCTGATTGCACTAAATATAATAAAGTGCCTTCTGGATATTGCATGCAGGCATCTTAATTTCCAGAAGCAATTAACTACCACAGAACAAAAACAAATAATAAGAGTTAGCCAATTAAACAGAGACCAAATCCAGTCAGCTCTCCTTGGGAAGATCTCCTTTAGATGTCAGTGAAAATTTGGTATGCCTAATGACTTATTAAGGAGCAGAGGATATAGTACTTTGCTCAAGCAATATGAGAATTTGGACTAACATATCAAATAGTATTGCAGCTAAATTATATTTCTACTAGTTTTTAGGTCAAAATGCGACTGATGTGGCCAGGCCCCATAATATGTTATAGAAACTATAAAGGAGACGTAAAGGTTGAATACATTTGAAAAAACAAGTAATAATGCTGCTTTCAATTGAGCTTTGGATCCTTAGCAAAATGTAGTAAAATCACAGCTGTTAGTTTTTAGTACTGTTATTGGGAGCCAAGGCAAGCTCAAACAATGAAGAGAACTCTCTGGAAGTGTCATCTGCCACACAGGGGATATAAGAGTGCAAAAGAGAACTGAGCAGTCTAATACCCTATGGCCCTGTGACTTGGAGAATGAAGCATAAACTTTTACCTCTCGCTGCCAAATATTGATTGCAACAGTTGACAATATCAAACACTGTTCAAAGGCAATCCTTCACAGAACATTTTGCAGCAATATAATGGTTTAACTGATTTTTAGAAGACGACACAGTTCTTGCGAGCTTCACCAGGAAGCAACTTCCAGAGAGTATTTGCTACCCTTAAAAGGGCTATAGTTCTTGTCCTCTACCTTGAAAGAGGAGGCATTGTGGAACAGCTTTTAATAAATATCTTCTATAATTGTACATCAGACTCAGATGAATCCTGTATCCTTAGGGTGCCATGGAGGGCTTTTTGGTTTATCTGGGGTGAGCTAGGATGTGTATGAGGCTGCATGAGTTGAAGCTGGGAACTTTGAAATGCTTTGTGGTACCCCTGTAATCTGGACATTAGAAAATGCTGCAGATAAATGTCTACTTAAAGTGATTTTCTACCATGCAAGGAACAAGTTTACCATAGAATGAAAACACCAGGTTGTGGTGGGAGGAAAGAGGAAAGGCAGCTTTGCAAAATCAAAACTTATGGCTTAAGAAAAATGCCAGGATCAGGAGACGGAAGTGTGAGCTTGGTTGTGGTGGACAGATTGGCTTGTAATCAGATGGAATGATTTTACCAGAGCTCTCCAATCGCAGTGATTTGGGGCTGGAAGCAGTTTTGCAAGAGTGAAACTCGTGTGTCTATGCTTAAGGAAGATGACAAGAAGAGGGGAGTGATTCTTTGTGACTGATGCATCTATCTTGTAATCAGAGATAATTATTTTACCCAGAAAGTGAATCCCTTTATGTTCTTATCACCTCAAATGCAATTAGCACAAAAGCCTCTGGACCTATTTGTCTACTCTTGGGTACATTTCTTACACAGGGCCACATACCTGAAGTCTACAGTTTTGGGACTAATTGTGGCAAACTCCCTTGGTAAAGATAGGAGTGAAGTAATGTTGATAGTTCTTGGTGATTTAAACTTAAACTCTCCCTGCCAGAAACTACTATGAATTTAGAGATTTTGTCGGCGTGGTAACATTTACTATAATTCAGCAACAAGGACTCTCATTGTTGCTGAGGGGGTCCTGTGACCACTTATTTCTCTAATGGGGGGGGGGAATATATATTTTATCCCACCTGTAAAATGTATCTAGCCCCTTTCCAGGCTCTTTTCCTTTCCCTAAGGAAATTCATCTGGTTTGCCCTACCTATCAAACCCATCAAAATCCAGTTACTTCCCTAGCCAGGCCCTATGTGGCCACTGAACTGACAAATTCTGCCTTTTTACTCTCCACTCTCTCCCGGTCGGTTATTTTTCTACCCGACCATGATTGGCTACAAGATCTCCAAAAGAATGACTCAAGGTCTGCCCATAACACCAATTGTCTGCAAAACATTAAAAGGGATTTAAAGTTATTCCTTATTTTACACACTCAAATTAATTTTAGCTGTGTTTACAGCTAAATTTCTGACATTTGGCAGAAATCATGCACCCAGAGAAGGCACAATTTTGCTAGTAAGTTTGACTCAATTTTACCAAGAAGCATAAAAGTTTACTTTTTTCTGAAAAAAATCATCAAACTTTAGAGCAGTCTGGCACAAAAGCCCTTAAACCTATTCGCTTGTGGAATTTGTCTCTTCTGGAGAGGGTAGTCTGCCTGCAAATTTAACCCAGTTCTGTCAAGGGGGGGGGGGGAGAGTTAAACTGTTTGATTTCCCAGTAGGAATGAGGGTGGGGAAAATGAGTGGACTCCAAAAGTGTAACATTTCCCTTAGAGGAAAATCACTGCAACTATCCTTCTGTAATTTAGTAGGATTCATGCCCGCAGAAGGGGTGCCCTTGCATGCAAATTTCATCTAATTATGCCCGCAAATCAAAAAAGTTATAGATGTTCTTGTTTAAAACAATCAAAGTTCTCCAGCATATAAGACCCTTGATCATAGGAGCCAACTCCCAGGGCAGTGGTCAGCAACCTGTGGCCCATGGGCCACAAGCAGCCCACGGGGGTCATTTAAACTGGTGCAGAGCAGAGCAGGGACTTGCTTCCGCGGTGCCAGAAATTGCGTCTGCACAGACGCAGACACCAGAAATCGTGTCTACGCAGACGCAATCCGGCCCACAAAATGATCTCTGCCTAGGTGAGGTAAACCTTGCTGACCCCTGTCCTAGGGGCTTTGGAGGCTTCAGCCCCCACAATCAAATATTTGAGGGGGCTGGGCCCCCACAAAATAGATGGGCATTCCCATTCAGATGATGGATGTGCACTGCATCATGTGATTGATTATGTGGGGTGGGGTTTTCCTGAGACCCCACAATATTTTATTCAAGTTGGCACCCTTGATCTTGATCTATTTGCCTATCCTTTGGCAGGTTTTACCCACTTTGTATGTTTGCAAATTTCACTGACTTCTGTCAAAAGGGAAAAAGTTATAGTCAAACAAAGCAGTCTTGGATTGACCATGAGCTGAATCAGACAGCCAAATCAAGCACCCTGGACTAAGTGCCAGATTAAGGTCAGAAGCGAATGTGATGGTCATTGCTCATGTACATACCTGAAGGAGCGTCTCCACCCCTATTGTTCAGCCCAGACACTGAGGTCCAGCACCGAGGGCCTTCTGGCGGTTCCCTCGCTGCGAGAAGTGAAGCTACAGGGAATCCGGAAGAGGGTCTTCTCAGTGGTGGCGCCCACCCTGTGGAATGCCCTCCCATCAGATGTCAAGGAAATAAACAACTATCTGACTTTTAGAAGACATCTGAAGGGGGTTCTGTTTAGGGAAGTTTTTAATGTTTGATGTTTTATTCTGTTTAATATTCTGTTGGGAGCCGCCCAGAGTGGCTGAGGACACCTAGCCAGATGGGCAGGGTCTAAATAATAAGTTGTTGTTGTTATTGTTGTTGTTTGGAGACTAATGGAATAATCTAGGCCTGTGTCATATAGAGCTTTAAAGAATTTGAAACAAGCATCTTGAATTGCACCAATAAATGAAGTAAGAGCCACTGCAGGTGTTTCACCACGTGTAATGAGCTTCCCTCAGCTCATCTTGCAATTAAGTCAGCTGCAGCATTTGAATCTTACCCATTTTTTTAGTTGTCCTTTACCCCCAGGAATATTATTATAGTCCAGATAGAAGTTATCAATACATTTGTCACAGAAGCGACATGTTTTCCAGGACTTGCTATAAACGGCATCCTAAGCTGAGCTGATAAATCACATTCCTGGGTGTTCAGGAGCAACACCAAATTCAGAAATAACTCCCGTTATAATAGCCTCAAATAGTAATAAGTTTATTGCCCAATTCTTTTAAAGAAACCAAAGCTCAGGAAAAAGCATTTTAATGGTCCTGAAAGCATTCTTCTGTCCCCCTGCAGCTTCCTTTAAACTCTCTTCTCTAGCTACTTTCCTTATTTCCGAAACCTCTGGCATTTACATGCATTTGAATGATAAACTGCTACCTGTGGTGCTTAGAGAACCTGTTGTGTTTCAGGATAAAAGATGGGACACTTTCATCCCATCCCACCTGCTTAGATATTATGATGCCTCTGAACGGCACATTGTTTCTGAATAATCCCACCTGGCAAAAACATTTTAATATTTTTGTTGTTTTCCGAATATGAGCAAACAGCCTTGGGCCAACTGTTCTCATTTTCAGGCTTTTTGTGTGTGTGCTTTCACTGATCCTGAGGTAGGAAGAGTCAAAGTAGGAGTCCAATTGCAATGTGGGACTAAGTATGTCAAAACAAAGCAAAACTAGAGTCTTTTAGTTAACTGGATTGGGGATCTAACTGGATGCTAAGCCATTTGTAGTATTCAGACATGGAAAAGTATGGATGCTGCAGAAACACACTGCATGTATCTGTGAAAGTCCTAAATGGCGAGGGGTCCTAGTCTCTGCAGGAGCGCCTGATCTAATTCCAGTCAATTCGATCCTTAATTTCAGCAGGACAGGTTTGGCTCATGATCTTCACAAGGATCAACCGAATGAGGCTGCAGCACAGGACATTCTCATGTGTTTCTGAAGCATCCTAAGTGCTCATATGATATACAGGTCTTCAATACACCTACCTTTGTATCTGTTCTGTCCCAGTCCCAAACACCCTTTGAATGCCTTAGCTTTTGATGGATCCCAAGACATAGAAGGATGAGTTGCACCCTCAAACTGACATTGGAATGTATCTATCCGACAAGCTACTGCTCAGGATATGGCTGTTAAAGGTGTGGAAGAAAGCTTTTCCTTGACACTTGTACTTCCTTTCTTCACCATTCAGATAATTCTGTGTATGTGAGCCTCAGCAATTAAGAAAACAGTTGAATATTTTATATTGCGGCAAGTTTCGTCTTCTTTTTTGAGCACACCTTTTTAATTTATCTTACCCTGCTTGTTACAAATCATTTTTTTTTTATGTTTGCTGTACTCTGAAAGTCTTGTCAAGAGCACATTTAGAAAAGACACAGGACTCATTAATCTATATCTAGCTAGCTACCGAAACTTTAATCTATTCATGTATTTGTGTGTCAGTCCTGTCAGCTTGCAAATGGCTGAATCATTGATGCAGGCCTTTAAACTGACAAATGATAAAAACGATGCAGAGAGCACAAATCAGATTTAGAAAGGGAGCATCAAATGCATGTAGAAATGTTGCTCTTTTCAAGCCTTTCATGTAAGACTTCTGGAATCAATGGATTTTACATTCATGAAATTTGTATCACGCCCGCTTTATAAACAGCTCCTCTCCTGAGATAGCCACCGAGCTCACAAAGAACCTAAGCGTATCAGAAAAGAAACAAAGGATTTGAAAGGTTTTGAGCATAGACATTCTGCTTGCCTAAAAGGTTCTGTCAGTTCCTAAGCAACATTGCTCTCCTAAATCCTATCCACACGCTTTACACTATCCCATCAAGTGACCCTGCAAGAAGAGACTAGCGAAAGCATCCATGGACATAATAATGATTTCTGTCCATCAAGCTTATTTGTTATTCAGGGCCATTTCAGGATTTCTTTTATATAACCTAACAAGTCCCCACAGGAGTCAGTATCCAACTTGATTCTCTGAGCAGCCAGTCGCAATTTGGGAGACCACTGAACGTGATGTATCACTAACTGCTAGCTTTCCCTCACATCATTCTAAAGACATGCAGCTGTGGCTGTGCAACCACACAAAACTATGCCATATATATGATGCCTTGACCTTTATGAACAACTTCTTCGGTATTTCGAGACGATGGGATTTATCCAGCATTGGGCAGCTGAACTGAAGCAAGCTCAATTAGCAGCGTATACAAACATCACTTTTTCTGGTTTGTCTCTCTACCTATAGCCAGGAATATGTTAGCTCCCAGCAAGTATGGTGCATCTGTACACATATAACAAAGGAGAAAAAAAGAGACAAGCAAGAAGTAACTCTGAAAGTTACTGAAAACTATGTCCACACTAGCAACGGTGTTTTTCTCTGACTTATATGCCACATGTGTTAGGTCTCTTAGTGGTAAGAAATACAAATGCTATTTCACTATCCTAACCCTATCCATCAATGTCTTGTAGTTCTTTTGAATCACTATTCTTCTTTGTGAATTAATTAGGGTTGCCAAATAGCTTGTATTTTATTGGCCTGCTAGATTTCCCAGAATCTTTGTGGAATACTAGCCTAGGTGATGAAAACTCAGCAAATGTACGCCACTCTTGGTATCTTCTCCAGTCTATGTAGGATGGCAGCAGCAGCAGCTGCAACCTGACATTTCAGTTCTTGATAAAGATAATCAATTGATGTTCACATCATATGTACCTGAAGAAACATGCAGGATTACCAACTTGATCTATTATTTTAGATGTAGTAAATTGGCAACGTCAATCACCCTTCCCCCCCCCCCAAGTGCTCGTAGTACTTTGACTACTCAATAATCCTTACAAATGCTTGCAATGTGATCTCCATACTACAGATGTGGAGTTGAGATGAACCTGCATTGTGATCTTGCGCACTGAAATTTGACCTGCGGACTTGTTGCTTGAGCACAATACCCTCTTTAATGCTGTCTTGCTAAATGCAAGGCGGTTTTTTAAAAATGAGATTCAGAAGTAATACAAAACACAAGTGAGTGAGAAGATTAAATATTTTATTCTAAACAGCAAGCAATATATACATACCAAGCAAGCACTTTGATCTGCCACTTGGAAACCCTCAAGAAGTGACAAAGCGATTCCCCAGGTAGCTTCAGTTTGCATGGCCCTGCGGCCGATCGGTCCATGCACAAGCTTCTAACCATCCGATTTATAGATACTTAACCTGTGTGGCTGTGGTTTGCCCAACTGGCTACGTGCAGCTCATACATTACTGGCTATGTGCAGATCATTCATTAGCCACCCTCTCCTAATGCTTCACCTTCTCAAAACAATGTCCAACATCAAAGAAGGTACCCAGCACTATCACTTCCTTCCAACAGATTAGGACATTTAAGGCTGTTCTCATGCCATCAAAGAACTTAAGAGACAAGGAGAGGGGGAAGGAACAAAGGGCAGGAAGAGAGTAACCATGTCAGATGACTAACTCCTCAGTTTACAGTTTCTCTTCTGGATAGATTGCACACACAAATGCTTGTATCGTTTGAATGGACATCACACATAGAACAGGCCTATGAATCCATATGCCTACCTCATGGCGCAGCACCACTGGTTCCACCTCTGACACCCATGCCTTATGCATGGAGACCTGCAAAAGGAATGCTTGCCTCTACATGCATAGGCTTTCCATACATTCTGGAACTCTGCATGGTCAAAGTTCCAGGATGTGCAGACAATCATGCCTAATCTGTGGATGTTGGCAGTGCCAGTGACATCACCTGACCTTGGAGCGGGGCCAGAGGCTTGAATGCAGTGCACATGTCAAGGAAGCTTACACCACATCAGCATTTTATCAGATTATTGTTTCATAAAGTTATGGGCACATTAACCTCCAAGCATTGTCCCTGTGGGTGGACTCATACTTTCACCTATCATACCCCTAGTGTTGTTTTCTGTCCTACTGCTTGCCATAATTCCTATCCATAACTTCCAACTGTGTGTGGGAAGTTAATGATAAGGGACCTCCAGTGACACAGCACTGAAAGACGGAAGCTACCTCAGGCATAAAAAATAAATTTTGCTAAGACCTGGAAGGTTAATAATACACATGTCCACTGTTGATATTGGCTGAAGAAGAATAAATGATTTGCAATGTCCTAATAACTTACTTGGTCTCATCAGTGCAGAATTGTTTAGCTACTGTCATCAATGTGCCTTTAAATCATACTGGTTGTTTCAGACCTGTGGCTCACTGTACTTAGCCTTTTAAATATTAATAAATTACATTTTGTGTTTGTATAGAACCTGTAGTCCAGTGAAGATTATGCACACTTTATTTACTTTTTTTTTTTTAAGTCATTTATTTATAACATTTCTATAATCTCCCTTTTACTGAAATGGTTTCCAGGGTTGTTTACAGACATAAATATATTAAAAGTAACAAAAACAGTGCAACAAAATGCAGAAGAACGCAATGTCACAACAAAGCAACAGCCCAGCATTTCCCAAAACTCAAAAAGTGGAATTTCGTTACTGAAAAGATAATAAATGAAATTTTAGGCAAGTGTCCCTGTAAAAAGTTCCAATGGCCAGGTGCCACCACAAAATAGTCCTCCTGGACAGGCAGAAATTCAATAGAAGTGCCCCCTCAACAAATTTCCTCATGGAGGAAATGTTTTACCTGTTGAATAGCTGCCTGCCACTCGATTGGCAAAACCATGCCAGGAAAGAAACTGCAACATGACAAATAACAACTGAGTTTGGATCAACATGCTTCCTGCTTAACCTCCAGTTTGATATCATCACATGCTGAGTTGAATGTACTTATTTTATTAGAAATAGATTGGGGTTGTGCCTATAAATGCATAATAAAATCTTGCCAGAAATATAGGGGGGAGGGGGAGAGAATAATTGGAAAGCGGTTGATTTCAAATTAAGGAAAATCAAAATCTTAAATAATTCTAGCACAGGCCATTTGAGCTTCCCCTCATAGCCGAGCAACCTAAGGTCCCCAAAGCAAAATTAGTGCTGTCTTGTATGTGCGGGGGGTGCAGGGAAGGAGGCTAATTCAAAGTGAATTAATCTGCAGTTCATTAGCAAACACTAATGTTGCTTTGGGGACTGAAGGAAATTAGCAGGATTATAATTATAAGCAACAAGTGTCTTCATAAACATCTAATTGCTTGTCAAAGATGTACAATATATATGCAAGGCTGTTGGATGATTGGATGCCATAAATCAGGTTTTCTGTTATGCAACAGATTGTGGATATAACTTAGCATGGTGTCTTGGGGAAGACTGCAGTGACCAGAGATATGGAGAAGGTATCTAATAACTGAGAAGTGAATTAAAGCACATACGCTACAATTCAAATAAAAAGGGGGAAATGTCTAGGTGCATCTAGTTTTCGTTGTCTTCATCACCCTTAGGGGGGGGGGGAGAGAGATTTAAACCTCAGAGGCATCTTCCTTCCACAATGCACCAAAACGTTCAGAGCTGCAGTAAATATTACTTTTGCTATGGACAGAGATGCCACCCCAAGGATATCCTTGTAGAAAGCTCAGACATAGAGAACAAGCTCTGCAATGCCTTCATACACTAATTAACCCTTTTCAACTGTCAACGGGGATTCTATAAACATAAGGCATGGGGATGCAGCCTGACGACAGCAGGATCCCCCGCCCCACCCCCATGTGCATCCACAGAAAACCATAGATTATTTATTTCATACTTATTTAATTAATTCACACGAGGATTTTTGCTCCACTGCATATGGGAGCCTGACGGCAGTCAACTTTCCCTCTGCAATTTCATACTAATGCAACAGCAGCAGCAGGGCCGGCCCACCCATTAGACGGGATGAAGCTGCAGCCTCAGGTGGCAGAAGACACTGAGGCAGTGCCTCTACAGGTGCTCCACCCACCTGGCTGCCTCCACCTCTGGCAGAGAAGTGGCGCCAGCAGTGGTGCCCATTTCTGGCAAGAACTCATGAGAGCTTGTAGAGTGAGTGAGATCTTGCAGGAAATCAGTGAGATCTCGCTGGAAAGTGGCACCGACGTTGGGGTTGTTTTACTGCCATTGCTGGAGATGGTGGAGGCAGGCAGTGTTGCGGAGGCAGCCGTAGGGCACACTTCCTGTTTCACCTCCAGAAGCAAAATGGGACCGGCTGCCCCAGAACAACATCAAGCAAATACAGCAGTAGCAGGTATATGGCAGATGAAAATATTTAAGTCAAAGCATTCTTCTAGCTTAGTACTGTCTACTCTAAGTGGCAGAGGCCCTGCAATATGACATCCTAGAAAATGTGGGGATCCTAGGTGAGATGGTGGGCTGTCTTTTTTGAGGGGTATTTTAAAGCAGGAGCTGGATGGCCATCTGTCAGGGATGTCGTAGCTGCATCCTGACTTTCTGAGCCTACACACAGGAGGAAGTTTACCTAGATCGCCACGTGCATTTAATGTGGAGCCTTCCACATGCTCTGTCACTGAGCTACAGTTCGTCCCGGCCACTGTGCAAGCTTCCACAAGAAGGCAGAGAGGGGGATCACTCACATGTGATGGATGGGAGGGTAAGAGTTCCTAAACCTTGATAGCAATGAGTAGGTGGTTTCCTATAGGGAAATGAATTTTAGAGGCCTTCTTGTGGCACAGCATTGGGCATTCCAGATAGGGAGATTTCTAAAGTGTGTCTTCATGTGGCACCCATCACTATGGAATCCCATCATGAGACAGAGAAGGTCCATCTGAACTTCAGTACAGAGACCTTGCATGCTTCATGCACCCCCTTTTGAGGGCTTTGTTATGCATAGAAGTGTGAGGATTGATGCAGAAACAAAGCCATCCTGATTCAGATCTTGCCCTTTCTGAGCTATGGCAGGGATACAAGTAGTCTCCACATCCTGAAAAGCTGTCTGCATTTCAAAGCACATCTGTGATAGGATTGGGGGGTTTCAGTCGCAGGCAGAGGTTCTTTAGTCTTTACCTTCTGGGGTTTCATATCTCTCTGCTTCCGCAACACAGAAATTGCTCCCAGGCCCTGCTGTATCTTCATTATAAAACCCCTAGTTGTACCTCTCTCCTTTGCTGTGGACTTTTATCTGTTCGGCAACCATTCACCTTCCTCAGGCGCTCCTCTGCTGCAATCCTCTCCGTCCCTAATCCCCCAGTTTCATATTGTAGTCCAGCGCCGGCTCACGAAAAATTGAAAATATGTTTTATTCCAGGGAGACAGAGAAGACAAACAGAGACAGAAATGAAGCCTTCATTTTGGTTATTGTTTCACTTTTTCCTTTTCGAATCTCCGACAAATCTGCAGAGAGGCCCATCTGTGCCAGTAAGAGAAATGCAAATATTACATTACTTCAAGCACACTATTACCAGACTTTCAGATGGCTCTGATGGCTTTCTATTGTCAAATCGCTATTGAGAATTCCATCAGTCATTTCACTGGAATCCTCTAGTGTCTTTTTGCCTTCCTTCAGAAAAAAATAATAAAAAAAAGTCTTTGCAACTAACTACAAAGAAGACCCAGTGCAGATTCTGTTTCTTGTAGAAATCCATAAAGTGTGGTAGAAGTTCTTGCATACACTGTCATTTGAAATCCTTCTATACATTTGCCTGGTGGGCAACTATGCTTTACAATTCTGTGAAAAATGATGACTTACCTATTTGGGATTCCGAGCACACACACACACACACAAAATCCTCACCTTCTGCACAGATGATGGTTATGATCCCTGCAGGCAAAACTTCTCAAAGTCTCTCTCCCCCCCCCCCCCGCCTCCTTTCCCTTTCCCCAGTTAGAATGAGCAATCCCTTTCAGAAACATATTCTGTTGGGGAGATAGATAGCTCTGCTTGCAATCAGATTTGAAGCATCTTGTATATAAGATGCGGCCAGTAATATGTTTGTCATTTGTTACATACAAGAAAGAAATATACCTCATCTATACAAGATTTTTAAATTAGCTCTGCTCAGATTTCATTCAATAAATAAATGGCACAGAAAACCGGTTTGATAGCTTGTATTGTATCCATTTCTCATGCACCTTCTTTCTTGACTTTCCGTGTATATTCTTGCTTTTCAATAGGAAAGCCACCATTTTGATGCATAAGGGTTTTACATTATTATTTCCAATGTTTAGTGTGATCCCTACCCCCTCATCCCGCAAGGAACTTCAAACCACTATATGAAAAATAAGTGGGCTTAAAAAACAACAACCTGCCATATGGGTCTGAATAAAGGTAAAGGTAAAGGTACCCCTGCCCGTACGGGCCAGTCTTGACAGACTCTAGGGTTGTGCGCCCATCTCACTCAAAGAGGCCAAGGGCCAGCGCTGTCCGAAGACACTTCCGGGTCACGTGGCCAGCGTGACATCGCTGCTCTGGCGAGCCAGAGCCGCACACAGAAACGCTGTTTACCTTCCCGCTAGTAAGTGGTCCCTATTTATCTACTTGCACCCGGGGGTGCTTTCGAACTGCTAGGTTGGCAGGCGCTGGGACCGAACAGCGGGAGCGCACCCCGCCGCGGGGATTCGAACCGCTGACCTTTCGATCAGCAAGCCCTAGGCGCTGAGGCTTTTACCCACAGCGCCACCCGCGTCCCATATGGGTCTGAATAGATTAAAGCTAAGTCCCAGGGAAAAACAAAAGCACTCCACATGATACCTATCAGTGCAAAGAAACACCCCGGAATTAAATGTGTATTGTCCATTGTTTCTCTCTCACTCAACAGTACTTAACAGTCGGTGTAACTGGTATCACAAATAATGCAGTGAGAGGAAGAGAATGTATAAGGAATTGCATTGGCAGTTATTAAATTTTTACAGTGAAATTCTAGAAGAGTACAGCTGGCTGTATTGCTTAAAAGGTTGACGAAAGAGAAGAGATGGATTAATAGCACCATTTGGAAAGCATTTGGCCTATAAAGAAGCCAGCATGCCTGGTGTTGCAGCTTCCTGGTTTTCATCCTTTCCAGAGTTCCTGAGACAGGATTCTTCAATTTTAAGCTTCATAGGAGAAACAGAAGTTCCTTCCTTCTTGCTAAATGGACTAGGCCATGGACCAGTAGACAGCAATCAGTTCCTCCAAATCCTTCCTTTCTCTGCTGATCTCAGTGTGGTTAGAAAAGTATGTTGGTCCAGAAACGTGGATGGGTTCTCACAGAGCTGGGGGGCAATGAATTATTCCCTTTCGTCACCCAGTGAATCATCCCCGAGTTGTTCAAACGTACAAGGTTTTAAATTTTTACTCAGATGATTCCAGAAAGAAGTTCTACATGTCCTTCCTGGTTTATAGTGCTTTCAAAATACAAAATGGAATTAGAAGGCAGAGAACAATGAAAGATGCATTTTAATGATGACTCTGTAATTGCTTTGCAATGTGCAGCACCAAATATTTTGACATAAGAAGAGTGGAGCTGTAAATTAGAAGCATAATGAAGCCTATATTGATCTGGCTTTTCAGCCTGAAACACAATTGCCTTGAGAAACTGGCCGGCTTTCGAGTGAACAGGTTCTCAAAGGCAGCCATGGTGGTTGCACTGGTGTTGTCTCACTAGAGGCTTTTTAGTTAGACACTCCCACCCACCGACCCCCACATACACACTTTCCTTGCAGCCTATAAGCTGAAATGACAACTGGAGGAATGCAGATTTCCCTGACAACCTGAGACTTTGACCTTTGAATCTCTATTTCCCAAGGCTCCGGAATATGAGATGTTGCCATTACAGTTTGTATACAGGGAGGGAGACACAGGTGTTTCAAGCTTGGTTTTAAGCAGAGGTAAATAACTTCATGATAAGATGGTACCTTTGCAATGATGCTGAACAAAATGAGCTGGCTAAGTTCATTTTATGAATTTTGGCAGCATCAGTATTTTGAACTTAATAAACAAATAAACTGATTTATTTTATTTTTAATTGCAGGAATACCATCCCATATCACTTCTTCCAACACATGACGTGCTGGCTTAAGGAATTCCTTTAAGACGCCTACAATTCTTCATATGTTTGATGGGGTTTAAAGCCTCACATCAAAAATACAGAAGAATGTATTTAACACACACACCATGACGCCAGAAAGGTTGGGGGAACTCAATCTATATTAAATCCCAAGAAAAATTTGGTCAGTTATAGTTGTTGTTTAACTTCTTTTCATGTCAGTGAATTAAACACGTATATAACAGATATACCGTATTTTTACATGTATACGACTAGGTTTTTTTAACCAAAAAATCAGGTTAAAAATTGGGGCTCATCTTATACACGGGTAGTGCTGAGGGGTGCTTTCTTATTTTGGAGTCCCGCAAAATAGGGGGCATCTTATACACGGAAAAATACGTTATTTTGGTTGAACATTCACAACAAATCCCCAGTCGATGTCTGCAATGATATATTTGATTAAATCAGGACTGTTGATCAGCTAGAATTTTGCCCCCTTAGGTTCTCTCCAGAAGTGAAGGAAGCAAAAACTATCACCAGCATCCCAAATTGGACATGCCAGTTTTATTTCTTGAGCACCAGGCATAAGCTGGGCTTCTGACCTCCATGAACATTTTTGGGCAACACAGCATCTTTCTCCTGGAAGAGGATTCCTCTCCGTTGACTTCTGTAGGGGACGGCTGGTGATGGAAATAAGAAACAGCATGGCTTCACATGCAAAACAACCTCTTTTTCCCAAATCACTGTAATTGTAGTGCCCTGGGAAAATAATTCACTGTAATTACAGCCTAGACCTGTCCATCAAAACAAAATATTCCCCCCATGCCTTCAATCATGCCACACTTGAGCTAATGATGTAGCCATACATCTTGGCTTCACTTTTTAAAACTGTAGTAGTGCGTTTAAAAATACAATGTTTGAGGAATAGGCACAAACTGATTTGGGCATAGTAAATCCTTTCCCAAATCATCCATATCCATATTGTAATTTGGGAAGAGCACAGGACTGATTTGCACCCTTTATGCGCTGGAAATGTAAATACAGTGTGCAACTGCCACATGGACACCCACTTCTAAAGAAGACGCACAAAAGGTGCTTGACACCATTTTGCAGGGTGCAATGTGTGCATACCCTCCCACATTTCTCCGATGAAAATAAGGACATCCCATTCCATAATGATAACTTTACTATCTATACCTCACACATCTTACTGGGTTGCCCCAGCCCCTCTGGGCAGCTTCCAACATATATGAAAACACAATAAAACAATAAACATTTTGTATAACTTTCATATACAGGATTGCCTGCAGATGTCTCAGGGTCTGGATAACTCCATACCCTCCAACATTTTGCCTGGTAGATGAAGGGAACGCAGTGGATGTAGTCTACCTTGATTTCAGCAAGGCATTTGACAAGGTGCCCCATGATATTCTTGTAAAGAAGCTGGTAAAATGCGGTCTTGACTATGCTACCACTCAGTGGATTTGTAACTGGCTGACTGACCGGACCCAAAGGGTGCTCATCAATGGTTCCTCTTCATCCTGGAGAAGAGTGACTAGTGGGGTGCCACAGGGTTCTGTCTTGGGCCCGGTCTTATTCAACATCTTTATCAACGACTTGGATGATGGACTCAAGGGCATCCTGATCAAATTTGCAGATGACACCAAACTGGGAGGGGTGGCTAACACCCCAGAAGACAGGATCACACTTCAAAACGACCTTGACAGATTAGAGAACTGGGCCAAAACAAACAAGATGAATTTTAACAGGGAGAAATGTAAAGTATTGCACTTGGGCAAAAAAAATGAGAGGCACAAATACAAGATGGGTGACACCTGGCTTGAGAGCAGTACATGTGAAAAGGATCTAGGAGTCTTGGTTGACCACAAACTTAACATGAGCCAACAGTGTGACGCGGCAGCTAAAAAAGCCAATGCAATTCTGGGCTGCATCAATAGGAGTATAGCATCTAGATCAAGGGAAGTTATAGTGCCACTGTATTCTGCTCTGGTCAGACCTCACCTGGAGTACTGTGTCCAGTTCTGGGCACCACAGTTCAAGAAGGACACTGACAAACTAGAACGTGTACAGAGGAGGGCAACCAAAATGGTCAAAGGCCTGGAAACAATGCCTTATGAGGATCGGCTAAGGGAGCTGGGCATGTTTAGCCTGGAGAAGAGGAGGTTAAGGGGTGATATGATAGCCATGTTCAAATATATAAAAGGATGTCACATAGAGGAGGGAGAAAGGTTGTTTTCTGCTGCTCCAGAGAAGCGGACACGGAGCAATGGATCCAAACTACAAGAAAGAAGATTCCACCTAAACCTTAGGAAGAACTTCCTGACAGTAAGAGCTGTTCGACAGTGGAATTTGCTGCCAAGGAGTGTGGTGGAGTCTCCTTCTTTGGAGGTCTTTAAGCAGAGGCTTGACAACCATATGTCAGGAGTGCTCTGATGGTGTTTCCTGCTTGGCAGGGGGTTGGACTCGATGACCCTTGTGGTCTCTTCCAACTCTATGATTCTATGATTCTATGATTCTATGATTTTTCCAATGAAAATAGGGACATCCTAAGGAAAAGTGGGACATTCCAGGATCTGATGAGAAACCGGGATGGGTTCTGTAAATCCGGAACATCCATGGAAAATAGGGACACTTAGAGTGTCTGTGTGTGGAACTGCAGGTTTGGTGGTCTCAGCTACAGTGCAGCCCAACCCAAAGAAGAGCCTGATTCTCCCCACCACCTTAGTTAAATGGCGCTCACAATGGAGGGCCATGATTGTTTGTTTGTTTAAATATGAACATAATAATGTTAGCAGTCCATTTTGAATCAACATTGGCAGGTGCTCTTTTCTTCCCTTCCTGGTATACGTTTCCTTTCGGATCTCCACAGAGCAGATCTTTTTCAGATTTCAACCGTCCTTAAAAGAAATCTCATGCAAGCAATGAAGCTCATCAATATCCCCTTTATTACAGACTCAATCTCGTGGCCTTAGCTTGCACGCTTCCTAACAATGTGGAAGCCAACTGTGAATAACAATTCTAGAGAGCAATACTTCCTTGACAAGCTTTCTTTAATTTAAATAGGAAATCCTGTGAAGGGCACACTTGAAAAAAAGCGCTATAGAAAAGAAATGTTGCCTTGCTGAGGGAAAAACAATTGACATTTAAAATATATAGCACTGCTTATTTAGCCTGAGTAGGATTTAAGTAGCAAGCTTTATGGTAAGCCTCCATGCCTGCATGTCCAATTCTAATAAGAATAGTCGAGAATCATGCTTCCTATAAATAAGTGCCACTCAAAGACTGATGCATACAAAGAAACTACAAATGGAGCTTCCCGTGGCTTCAGGTAATCATTCCTCTTCCAGTTCCCATTTGCCTCTATTATAAAAGAATATAACCCTGGAGTTTGATCTTCTTGCCGCAGCTACATTTGCCCTCTGATAACTTTATCTTCATCCTGAATTAATGAGTCTGACTCACAAACTCTCTTCCTGGGAGTTGTGTTGGTGTGTTTAGTAGTGCTACTTTGTAATATTTGTACTAAACGCCATCCAAGAGGCATTCATTTTTGCAACGTATTTTGAAAACTTGCTGTAGGATGCAATCCTGAACCAGTGCGAAATCACAGAGGGGACTTGTAATCGTAGAGAGTGAAATGGAACTGTAATTCGAAGACTGGAGAAATGGATGGATGGAGCAGACCCTAGAACCATTCTTAGCAGTGGCGAAACCTCTCTTGCTCTTTTAAATGTACAAGGCATAGAATAGGTGGAGGTGGAGGAGAGGTAAAGAAGCAGAGTGGTGGCTGAGAGGGAGACTGAGCATAATGGCTTTGGATGTTTCTCCCATGCCAAAATGCAAGGGTTGTGGCAGTACTGAAAAAATGGCTATGATAAAGCAGCTGCTTCCCTTTCGCTTATGACTACAGCATTCATTACTCCACTCCTGACCTTTCAACTACGCTCGAATCCCATTTATCTCTCATGTGCCACTCTGACATTTCTTCCCACTGTCTCAAACAAACAAACAAACAAACAAATGCGCAAAGGCTTCTTTCAGATAAATCCTCCCTTGTAACTTACTTTGGGCGTGCTGTAGTGGATAGCTCTCTACCCTGGTCTTTGATTCCTGGGATATGTGTTTTCAAGACCCACCCTATTCCTGTGACTATGGTTTGTTTTAAATGCTTTCAGTAATGAATGTTCAATCATTGTAACCCATTCTGGGACCTGCTAGCAAAGGGCAGATAACAGCAACAGCAACACAACACTGCTGTTTCTTTCATCCTAGAAACCCACTGTGAAGGAACCAAAGCCCAACTTGTTGGCTTGAGGAGTCTTTGCTTGTTCCTTTCCAGGAGGAGGCCCCATGCCTTGATGTGTAGAAGGTTGCTACACTTCATGTGAATCATTGAACCAAACACAAGATGTGACTCACCCGGATGTGGCTGCTTTTTAAAAAAAATATCTTAAAATATCTTCCTTTTCCCATTAAAAATCCTACAAGTCTGGATTTCCACACGTTCAGACCAAGGTTGCCCAATGTGGATGATGGCAACATTTCTTGTTCATGAATTACATGAAAGGTGCCTCTTAATGGTTCTACCTGAGGTGGAAGTGAGGGCTTCTATTCTTTAAATACACTATCTTTGGTTTGCCTTCTCTGTTCTCCCTGCCCTTCTCAGTTGCTGTCCAGGGCTTTATAATTCATGGCCCTAGTAATAACTCCCACACCTGGACTTAGTGCTCCATCCTTCTCATTCCACCTCAGTGGACATTGTTTGGCAACCTGAACCAGGTTGCCTGCAGGGCTAAATTAATTGGCAGTATTTCAGCTAGAGGGTCACGTTTCTCAAGGCTGCTGTCCTGTACGCTTTCTCTGCAGCTCTCTGCTTTTGCTTTCTTACTCCTCTATTGAAATTCCAGCCCATAGTACAACGGGAACATACGTAAAATCACAAGCAGACTCACCCTCACTTCTTTTTGTAGTACAGCATGTGGAGAAGGATCTGGAGCCATATAATATCTTTTACAGGCATTAGCTTACACTGCCTACAACACCTCATGTGTTTCCTTCCTCATATTTGTAACACCCGAAGGTTGGGGTGTGCATAAAACATATTCAAGTGTACACCTGGACAGGTCAAATATGAAGGCAATATACTCACGGATCTTAGATCTACAGTTGCCAAGGAGGTGGACCTGGCTTTCAGTCATGTGTTCACTTATTAGCAGACCAATATGTGCTTGCAGAATAGTTCTAAGCTTCGCAAGAACCCAGTGCATTAGACTGAGATAAGACTGATCTAAGGCTGAAAAATGAAGCTCATAGCTGATCCGGGATTTGAACCACAAATTCTCACATCCGTACACAAGACTCCTCTAGCCACTATGTTGCATTCGTGGTTTTAATACCTTAATGTAGCTAAATAGACATTGCTTCTGTAAGGTATATTCTTTTGGTAAGAAAATAGATCAAAGGACTCTCTGATCCAACATTTCAAAATGAAAGAGAAAAAAAGCACCTAGCCACACCAAAAAGTGTGAAATATCCATCCAGAATTGATATTTTCTTGTCTGTATTCCTACAGACACAAAGATAAATGCTACAAAGTGCATAATTTATTTGTTTGATAGCCACTTCCTCCATCTAGTGTCTGAGCCTTTCATATTGGTTTACACGTCTAAGTAACTTTCGCCAGTGTTTACATTGCCTTTTCATTACATGTATTTGCCTCTACATATTTTTTGAGATACTGGATTAATTGTGAGAGAACTTACAGTTTAATAATCTTAAAGTCATTACTGGAATGAGTGACATCTCCCCCCCCCCATTGTCTAGTATAGTGGTACCTCGGGTTAAGTACTTAATTCGTTCCGGAGGTCCGTTCTTAGCCTGAAACTGTTCTTAACCTGAAGCACCACTTTAGCTAATGGGGCCTCCTGCTGCCATCGCGCCGCCAGAGCCTGATTTCTGTTCTTATCCTGAATCAAAGTTCTTAACCTGAAGGACTATTTCTGGGTTAGCGGAGTCTGTAACCTGAAGCGTATGTAACCCCAGGTACCACTGTATTTATTTTATTTAAGTAGTGTATACCCCACTTTCAATATATCTCAGAATATACAATATACAAAATTTTGAACAGATATTAAAAGACCAGAAAATAGAACATTAGAACAATGTTCACAATGCAAAGGCCTCCTGAAATGAAACTGTTTTAATTTGGCAGCTGAAACTTGACAGAGATGGTGCTTTCTAACGGGAGAGCCATCCATAGAGTCAGACCTACTACACTGAGGATGCGGATCCTCACTGACATAAATCATGTTTCTGGTTGATTCAGAACTACTAATAGTATTTCCTCAGATTATATCAGTGATCAATTTGGGACATACAAGGTACAGTGAGTCAGTCCTTAGGGTATCTGGAACCTGAGCTGTTCAGTGCTTTGTATGCTAGCATGAGCACCTTGAACCTGACCTGTAAGCAGACAGGAAGCCAGTGCAGATACCATGCATCCTATCTTGGCGGTAGTATGTAGCTGATGTTTCCAGACCAAACCCAAGGGCAGCTGCACATTTAGGGCAGGTTGCAACTACTCAGTCCCATCAATGGAAGCTCTGCACTAGAACTTCCACTTGCACAATGGAGTTGCCCCCACTCCTCCCCCTTTTCCCTTCATGCCCCCTAAAATTGGCTTGGTGGTCAAGGTGCAGGAGAATCCATAGAACAGCACACAGGGTGAGGAGAAGGTAGATCATGCAGCCTGACAGGCCAAAATGGAATGATCACCTTAGTGCTGCATTGAATTCCTCCCCTAGGCTTGATGTTACCAGTGCATGGGCTAGTGTTGTCATGTTGTCCCTATCCAGGAATGGCCACAGCCAAAGCTGATAAAAGCCGCTATGAGCTACCAAGTCCACCTGTACCTCAAGTGACTAAGATGGTTCCAGTGGTTTCCCCCAAACTGCAAACTGCTCCTTTAGAAGGAGAGCAGCCCCATCGAAGGCAAGCAACTGGCCTCTCTCCTGGATCCAGGAACCAACAACCCACACAGCCTTTGCCTTTCCAGGATTCAGTGGCCATAACCAAGATTATATAAACTCCCCAACAAGTGGAATGCAACCCCCTTGGAATAACTAACAGAGGATGTTATCTATAGATGGAAGAAATCTGGAAGTGGAATAGGAGAGGGATGCAATTTTGAGGACTAATATTCCTGGTTCCCCCACTCCACCCCCACATGCCTCTCATAAATCTATATTGACAGACAACCTTGAATAGAGATTCAAATTGTTAATCCTTGCAGCCCTAATACAATGTAGCTGGTGATACAAAATAGGGAAGGCAAACGGGAGAGTCACTTCAGGATGGCAGAGGAGAGGTGGTTATGTTTGACACCCACCATGTTTCAGCCCACATGCCATTATTATCCAGCAGCATCTTATCCATTATAACTGTTATAAAATCATAGCCACAGCAAAAATGCTCTTCAGATTTGCATTTACTTGGCAATTTAATCTTGAACATATCAAAAACAGACCTTTGAAACTTGCTGTTGATTTTGTCATTCCCACACCTGCAGAGATCTCTGAAATGCCCCCTCCCCTAACTACTTGCTATCTTGTTTTAGGCCATTGAAGACTAAAACAATCACCCCAATGGAAGTTCCAGTGTTACTACCCAGACAGATAATCTGATGAGTGATATCCAGTTGTGGTCTCCTGCTTGAACAATGGCCTTCAGCTTGCATATATGAGACTTCCCCTTCCTCTCCTCCCCTGTGTGGTCCCCCAACACCTTCCCCCAAATCTGTTTCATTGGGGGACCCTCCAGAGCAGGATGGAGTGGTATGAGGGAACTGCAGGCAAGAGGAGAGGAAGGGAAAGTCCTGTAATCTCTACTGGTGTGATGTTGGAGCCCCTGCCATGAATGCGACTAGCACAATGCTGCCACAAACAAACAAGTCAGTATGAGAGCTGGTGCTCAATTGCTACAAATCACAATGGCTGCATGCAATATCTGGAATTCAGAAGCAGTGTGTTACTGAGTACCAGTTGCCAAGGAGCAACCGCGGTGAGCTTAATGGCCTCTTTGTGGGTTTCCCGGAAGTAGCTGCTTGGTCACTAAAGGAAAGAGGATGCTAGGCAAGATTGAGCATTGATCTGATCTCGCAGTGCTCTTCTTATGTTATCATCATAAAATTCTTGTACTGTTTCGCTTAATGAGAAACAACAGCTGCTTGGCTCGTAGCCTGAATCCTGACACAACATATTATATGGTGCTTTCAGAGTATAAGAATGCCCTTTGTAGTCTGATAGGAGCCTTACATTTAACTAATAAGAATTTAAGATAACTTAGTTGGAAATGAAGGAAATGGAGTGTCACCATTCAAAGGTGCACTTGTCCCCAAAATCCGCAACATATCTTGAGCACTTTACGTCAAAATCAATCTAGCCTCTCCATTACTGCACAATGTTCAACCTTGAAGAGTCCCAATAATTCTTCACTACAAGAGGCAGTCATTCTTTCTTTAATATCCTTGAAAAGAATGACTACCCAGAGACCAATATTCACAGGAACTACTGTTCCCTACAGAATTTGGCTAGAGTGGATAAGAACCTGGCTCTCTTTCACAAACCAAGATTACTCGTCCTTCATTTTCATTGTAATTTGAGGTTCACTGACAAAACTATTAAGCACGCTTTTAAATAGGGCGCTCTCCTCTAGAAGTGCAAATTCGCCTCATCTTTCTTCGTAGCTTGGCTGCATATTAGGCAGGATCCAGGGGGCATTGATCTGAATTGCTTTAGAGGTGACAGAACAATGTGTGCCCTATAATTTGCTTAAGGATTTTCCCACTTTTTAACAAGAAAAATTCTCATATTGCTTACAAGTCCTCATATGGGGAATGTGAAGGGGGAAATATAGCTGGTGCCTTTCTAAGGAAATGTGGGACATATTACTGTGAACATTTCTACCTGCATAATTTATAATGTCTTACTTAAATAATATTATCATACTGAAGTATCCTAGGGGTTGCCAACTTTTTGGGGGTCTGTGGGAAAACTGTTATGTGCACCATAAGCACATCACAAGCAAGCACTCCCCTCAGCCTACTCTGTCGGTTGTAACAGACTGTGTATTTCAAGCTTAATTTAAGTAGGATGAACTGCAACTGTTGTGCTGGATTCCATATTACATAACCATTATTCTCACCCTTATGGTAGCACAAGAACCCTTGCGCGGGCAGGCAGAGAATCCAGGCCAATGAATTTTTTTAAGTATGGGTTGTTTTCAAGTAAGTGCTACTCAGAGTAGACCTATTGAAATTAATGAACCTAACTCAGCCATGTCCATTAACCTCAGTGGGTCTGCTCTTGAAGCGGGCTGGTGGAGAATACCACCCTATGCCTCTATGCCCCATACCCAATGCATTTTGTAACTTGCATTTGCTGGGCTTTTTCCAACTCAAGTCAGGGTTGTGTGCTTATGGGTGTCAACTTGCAGATTGTGCCCATATTAATGAAATAATTTTATCTAGTGTTCCCATCTGCAGCAGCACAACTTGAGGCCTTCATCTGCCCCAGTGGCTACAAAACATGTCTCTCTCATATTGGCCTCTACAGTCACAGCAGGCGCAGTGATCTTCCTACAGTTTGGCTTCACCTCCAAAGGCGCGCTCCTCCACTGTATCTCAAGACAGACAGATGCCAACCAACCAGCATTCCCATGTACTGAAACTTCACTTTGTTCAATTTTTCAAAAAACCCTTTGCTTTGAAACACACACACAAACACTATACAGTGGTACCTCTGGTTGCGAACAGAATCTGTTCCAGAGGCCAGTTCTCAACATGAGCAGAACGCAACCCGCGTGTGTGCGGGTCGCGATTCGCCACTTCTGCGCATGAATGTGACATAATTTTGCGTGTCTGCGCATGTGCGAGTGGTGAAACCCGGAAGTAACCCTTTCCAGTACTTCCGGGTCACTGCGGGATGCAGCCTGAAAATGCTCAACACGAGGTATGACTGTATTCATATCTTTGGTTCTAATTGTAAATCATTCCCCACAAATGCCCACTTCTCCTTCAAACCATCATTCCACCCACCTCTGCATGAGGGGCACCAATTGTTTGGCAGCATGGTGGCTCTGAGATGCAAGAGGAGGAATTCTGGATCATGCTGGCTGGCTCTCACAAGATCCCACAGAATGATGTGGGATCACATGATAGCCTTTGGTAGAAGTGGTGGCCAACAACTTATGAGTCTTGGTCATCTGATGGGTGGCGCCAGTGCTATTTTTCTAGAAAAAGAGGTGCCAGAACTCACCATTAATGCCTCCTTTGTTCTCTTATAATGGCAATAGTGCCCCCCTAACAGGTGCCTGTACTGAGTTCCGGTGAGTTCCAGCTAAACAGTAGCTCTGGCTGGGGCCATTTTGCCTTGCAAGCTTCCCCTAGCCTGCCAACATTCAACTGATTCTGGATTGGCTAGTTTCGATTTTCCCTCAGTGATTCCATCACTCTTTGTTAGGTGCTCATAACTTTGTTTTGGCTTTGTACAAAGCGGCATGGAGCGGGATCAAATATAAAGGGGAACCCTTCCAGAAGCGGTTGGGAGGAGGGAATGCATAAGTCATAGATCAGAAGAGGACCAGCATTGCCTCAATACTTCTTTTTGCCCAATGGGACAACTAATACCTGGTCTGCACCACGTTGGGATATAATGCTAATCAACTCCCACATGGGATTTGAGTGTTTCCCAACCAATTAGGAATGACATTCCAATAGCAAGTTACACAAAATTTGTGTTTCATTCCATTAATGTGTGTTCATTGTGCTGATTCCCACTGATTTTATGAGTTGCAACCTGCAGCTGACTTAGAATTGTTGTCTCACATTTGGGGTTCTGGTAAAACCTGTATGCCACAAATACAAAAATCCCCACAGTGCTGGAGAAAGTAATTTCAGCCTCAATCCTCTACCTTCTACTTGAGAGTAAACCTCATTGAGTTTAATAGGACTTACTTTTGAGTAGTGTGCATATACTTCACTGTCATTTAGAAACAATACTGCTGTCTATTGTATTCAAAAAAGAACACTGCAGCTCAGGAGAGTAAATTTCTTACTGCAGATTAAGGCAGATATATTGTTAATAGGTTATTTAATTTCTTCTCGAGTTTAAGCTAATACAGTTCATTCCAGCTCTAAGATGTGACAGAATTTTATTGTAATATTTTACAAACCAGATCTTTTGTAAGAGGAAGAAATGTCATTGCTAAAGACATAGTTAAAAGCTCATGGCTCAAATTGTCATTTTATTGTTCTTTTGTGTACAGATTGTATGCAGAAGTCCATCCTTTCATTCACCAGTGTTGAAAAAGGTGACATATAAATGAAAGGACTTATAGCTGAGATTGGGTGCACGTTTGACAAGTCATAATGGAATTGTTTGCAAAGTTTTATTAAAATTCCTGCTTTCATTTATCTTTGTTAGCACAAGCCGCAGAAAGCTGTGATATAGAATTCTTGTATAATTTAAACTAAATATAACCAAATTAGCCCAGGAAGCAAAAAAGAGAATAGCATATTTTATTCTAATGGAAAAAAATACTTTTGGAGATTATTATTATGCTTTATTACTTTGTGAATGTAATAACAATGGGTTTGGACTTGTTCCTTTTGAAAAAGCGGAAACCAATATAAGAATCTGAAAGCAAGAGTTGTAATAATTCCACATTTTCATTTTGTTGTCACGTATCTGGTTATAGGCTTTCAAATACATTAGGATGCTTTCTTCCAAAAATCTTTTTCATGCAAAGCAAGAAACAAAAAACTTGATTTCGGCAACAGGCTTTGTTAATGTTGCTTGTTTTTATTTCACATTTAGTTAAGATATTTTTTATTGTGCTTTTCTATATATTAAAAGCTGCTCAAAGCAGCCTGTCATTAGCACAGTGGCATGGCTCAAAAGATTATTTTTGACAAGTGAAAAGGCACGATTGCAAGACTGCAGACAGTCTTGTCCTGCTGAAGCTACCCAGAACTCATCCCAGTTGCTCCAGAGAGTTCCTCAAACCGAAGGAGTGGTTTGGGGGACAGAGGTGAGCAGGAGCCAGGAAAGCCCTGTTCTCTGGATCTATCCCAGTGTAAAATATACTGAATAATGAAAACAAGATGGATAGCTAGTTGGTAACATCATTCAGTAAAATAATGATGAGTGATCCTACCCTAGCAGGTCAATGTCACTGATGTTTTAAGGAAGAGGGGATGCTCATAATTTGATTACCCCATAGGCATGTGAATCCTGCATCAATGGATTGAGGGTTTGTGCGTGCACACATGAAAGCCCTGCCCCAACATCTCAGTGCATGTTACCCTGCCCACTCAGTCTCTGACTTTCTCTGTGTTCATGAGTGGACTGCTCTGTGCTATTGGAGTCCTACACTTGATGTTCTCCTTGTGCTTCAACAAATGCAAGTAAAAGCCCTCTGCAGACGTTTCCCTTTCACCATGGAACAGAGCGAGTGATTTGTTTGATTAATTGATTAATCTAATTTATTTGCATGTTGCCTGTCCACAGTGAGCTTTGCCCAAAGTGGCTTGCTACAGATAGGTAAAGATAAAGGGACCCCTGACCATTAGGTCCATTCGTGGCCGACTGGGGTTGCGGCGCTCATCTCACTTCATTGGCCGAGGGCGTACAGCTTCCGGGTCATTTGGTCAGCATGACTAAGCTGCTTCTGGCAAACCAAAGCAGCGCACAGAAACACCGTTTACCTTCCCACCGGAGTGGTACCTATTTATCTACTTGCACTTTGAAGTGCTTTTGAACTGCTAGGTTGGCAGGAGCAGCGACCAAGCAACGGGAGCTCACCCCATCGTGGGGATTCGAACTGCCGACCTTCTAATCGGCAAGTCCTAGGCTCTGTGGTTTAACCCACAGCGCCACCCACGTGCCTTGCTATGGATACCCATGAATTAATATAGAACATTACAGGAAGGAGGAGGCAGAGAAATCAGCTTGCGAAGCATGTCCATAAATCCAAATAAGAGGAGTCCAGCAATTCAACAAATATGGAATAATTCAATACTGCAAAAGGTATAATCTAAACTTAAATACTTAAGGAGAGAGAGAGAGAGAGAGAGAGAGAGGACAGTGCATGTCTGGAAAAATGCAAATAGGAAGTTGGGGTGGGCATGCCCCTGCTCCCACTCATCCACAATTCCAGCCCAAATATGTTTAGGTGAATGCCTGAAAACACCTCATGTCACATGGTAAGAGTATATATACAATCTAGCTGGGGATGGAGAACTCAATGTGCATTTCTGAAGCACAGTGAATCACAGCCTATTCCACAGGCCTCCACTGCACGGTGGGGAAAGAGAAGGGGAAGGTATAACGAAGAAAGAGGCACAACTGCAGAGGCCTACCGTAACTGGCAAAGGCTTGAATCTTCAGTAAAATTATCGGCTTGCATTGCAGAATGCAGAAATCATTTGCACTGATGGAAACCAAAACGAACTGTGAACTAGGACCTGGCAGCCCCAAGATTTATTTATTATTTATTTCTATTTATTAAATTTATATACCAGCCTATACTCGGAGGTCTCAGGGCAGTTCACAGACTAAAGATGGAAGCTAGCAGTGCAGTGTGATCTCTTGTGCAAGGCTTGAGGCTAAGCTAAGATACACAGAATGTGCAGCCATTTTACAATGCATTGAAGTCAGACTGCTTCGATTCTGAATCAGTTAAGTATCACAGAATGCAAGGGCATATGATGAGCTTGAATCTAAGTACTTAGACTATGGATGGCTTGAGACTTGCAGCCTGCTTTTAGTCCCGAGACAGATGAGTCAGATCTACCAAATATTTGCTTAATTATATGTGTAATCTCATTTAAGTCAAGGATTCAATGAATAGGGAATGAAAATGCAAGCATATTTAATAACCATGATTTCATCACTTTAAACCAGCCTTTGCCACTTACTTTTGCTAACCCAGTGTAGACTGTAGACCCACTTTCCCCCTCATGCTCAAATAGCTGTTCTGCACTTAAAATGCCCCCATCAGTTCAAAAATGCCTAACATCTGACCTCATCAACCCCATCCACATCAACTTTAAGTCAAGTTACAAGAAAGGAGATTCCAACTAAACATCAGGAAGAACTTTCTTACAGTAAGAACTATTTGACATTGGAACAGACCCCCCTCAGAAGGTGGTGGACTTTCCTTCCTTGGAGGTTTCTAAGCAGAGGTTGGATGGCCATCTGGCATGGATGCTTTAGCTGAGATTACTGTGCTCCGGGGGGGGGGGGGTGGAGGAACTAGATGACCCTCAAGGTCCTTTCCAACTCTATGATTCTATGAACCTACCTTCCTGTTCTTTTTACATTGAGAAGTTAAAAGGTATTAAGCTAATAGAAAGTCAATTGAGTGGGTGCCACTCATGAAGATAGTTTCATTAAAGTGTTTTTCTTTGCTGGAGTTGGAAGGCCTTCTCCCTGGAGAAAATTTATACAAATATAATCACATATCCTTGGGTGGATATGTGATTATCTGTGGGTGGCGCTGTGGTCTAAACCACTGAGCCTAGGGCTTGCCGATCAGAAGGTCAGCAGTTTGAATCCCCATGATGGGGTGAGCTCCCGTTGTTCAGTCCCAGCTTCTGCCAACCTAGCAGTTCAAAAGCACGTCAAAGTGCAAGTAGATAAATAGGCACCACTCCGGTGAGAAGGTAAACGGCGTTTCCGTGCACTGCTCTGGTTCACCAGATGCAGCTTAGTCATGCTGGTCACATGATCCGGAAGCTGTCTGCAGACAAACAATGGCTCCCTTGGCCTATAGAACGAGATGCCACAACCCAGAGTCATCCATGACTGGACTTAATAGTCAGGAGTACCTTTACCTTTACCTTTATCCTTGGAGGTGTGGAGAACCTGGACCCTCCAGATGTTGATTGACTCCAAATCCCATCAGCCTCAACCAGCCTGGCTAATGGACAAGTATGATAGAAGTTATCATCCAAGAACAACTGGAGGGTCACCAATTCCTCTCATGCCCTTGGGGATGCTGGGACTTGTAGTCACTGCCCCCTCACTAATGCAAATAGATGTGCCTCTAGAACACCCAACTCTGTCACTGCCGCCTCTTTCTTTTCCTGCCCCAGTTAAGTACCGCCATGCTTTCAATGAATGCACCCAACTCATTTCGTTTATTTGTGTGTGCATTTAAATGGAGATTAAAGATTAAGCTGCTTTCACAGGGGTACTCACATATCCCTAACATTTGATTTTTTTGGGTCTACATAAGCTTGTTTCAGAACCACTGAAACCAGTGGAGTTTATATTTTTCAGAAATGAAGACTACAATCCTGTACTCATTTACTAAGGCATGTCCAACTAAACATGATATGGCTTATTACCAAATAAGCATAAATTGGAGAACTCTCATTGATTCCAATCTTATCTGAAACCCAGAGATTGGGTAGCATCTATGCAAACGTAAGAAACACTACCACCACTCCCTCTTTGCATATATATATGGAGCAGGGGAGGGAGGGAGCGAATGCTCTAAACTTATAGTAAATATACTGTTGTTTGTATTTAACCATATTGTCTAACAGCAGCAAAAAAAAGCAAGCAAAATATACTCTGGACTTATTTGGAACAGCAATACTCTAAGTAGCATTCTCAACTAGTAAGCACCAGGTGTTCCTCTTCATTTTGCTAAGCGAGATATGCTTAATTTTCTTATATAAGTGCCAGGTATTTTACCCAAATTGTGACAAAAGAATAAACAGCCAGCGCATGTTAAAACATTCACTTCTGATTTATCATTTACAAAGACATTGTTTTGATAGAACCAATATGATAACTATATATAAATCAGGTGCTCTGTACTTCTTGGAGATAGGATAGCAGGCTGGTCCAAACTTGAAAAACTGAGACAGCACTGTAAGTGAATGAAGATAAGGTAAAGGTAAAGGTACCCCTGCCTGTACGGGCCAGTCTTGTGCGCCCATCTCACTCAAGAGGCCGGGGGCCAGCGCTGTCCGGAGACACTTCCGGGTCACATGGCCAGCGTGACATCGCTGCTCTGGCGAGCCAGAGCCGCAGACGGAAACGCCCTTTACCTTCCCGCTAGTAAGCGGTCCCTATTTATCTGCTTGCACCCGGGAGTGCTTTCGAACTGCTAGGTTGGCAGGCGCTGGGACCGAACGACGGGAGTGCACCCCGCTGCGGGGATTCGAACCGCCGACCTTTTGATCGGCAAGCCCTAGGCACTGAGGCTTTTACCCACAGCGCCACCCGCGTCCCTAAGTGAATGAAGATACATTGGCTTAAATTCAAGCATTGTGGTTTCTAGGGTTGCCATATTTCAAGCAGTGAAAATCCAGACAGAAAAGCATTTTTTAGTTTTGCCCAAAGTTGTTGATTTTTTTTTTTTATGAAACAGAACAGCAACAGAATTTTTCAGCTACGTTTAAGGAAAATTGCCAAAAACGACACTGTCAACATGGGTTGCCGTACGTCCAGATTTTCCCAGACATGTTTAGCGTTTTCCGCCAGGACACTGTTTCCATATACAGTATTCCAGATATGACAACTCTAGAACTTCCTTGTACTTGGGCTTCTCGGATTTCTAGAACCGGTGCTTATACTTAGTTGGTATTGAAAACATCACCAAGCCAGGATATAATGTCACCAAGCTAGTAGCAATAGAGATATTTATAGGGTTTGTCAGTCCAACATTTTGTTGATGCAACTGCCCAGGTAACCTCAGTGGCTGGAAATCCTTTTCACTAGCTGTGACAGAAATCACAGCTGCTTTACTGGGACAGCAGAACTTGGCCACAGTCGTTCATGCATTGGTGACTTCAAGACTGGATTGCTGCAAGGCACTCTATGCAGGGCTTCCTTTGCATTTGATCTGGAAGCCACAGTTATTGCCAAATGCTGTAGAATGATCACTTAACAGGTGTAAGACCCTGTCAGCATACAACTACTCTGCTCAGAGATCTGCACTGGTTTCCCACTTGCTACCAGGCCAGGTTCAAGGTGTTACTATATAAATCCCTTAAAAGCTTGAGACCAGTTCACTTGTGGGAATACCTTACTTCATATATGCCCACTCAACCACTTAGATCTGGGGATCTGGTGCTGTTACAGGTGCCACATAATATTTGTTCTGCACTTGTAAGAAATCTTTTTGTGGGGTAGCACTTTGCAACTCCTTGCCTATTGATATTAGACAGGTGCCTTCACTGTATTCTTTTTGGTGTCTACTTAAAGCATTTTTTGTTTAGGCAGACATGTAGAAGTTCCATGCATTGTATTTCATTTTAGATACTGTTGATGCTAATGAACTTTTCAATAATTCCAAATACAGTGGTACCTCGGGTTACATACGCTTCAGGTTACAGACTCCTCTAACCCAGAAATAGTGCTTCAGGTTAAGAACTTTGCTTCAGGATAAGAACAGAAATTGTGCTCCAGCGGTGCAGCGGCAGCAGGAGGCCCCATTAGCTAAAGTGGTGCTTCAGGTTAAGAACAGTTTCAGGTTAAGAACAGACCTCCGGAACGAATTAAGTACTTAACCCGAGGTACCACTGTACCTATTATTAACCATTTTTTATGAATAAATCTAGTCCATTTCATTCTTTTTGTAAACTGCTTAGAAGCTCTCTTACAAGCAAGCAGCATATCAATGTTGTTAAATAAACAAATAAAGCTCCCATGCTCAATCACTGCCACCTTTAGGTAGGGCAGAGGAAGGCCCCTTTGTGAAACCTTGGAGAGCTTCTAACAGTCGGTGTAGATAAATTCCCTGTGTTCCTAAAACAGGAAACAATATGTAAATAAAATATCAAAGTAAGTGTGGTAACATGACATAGAATTCAAGCGATAGTCAAGGGCTCAAACCCTGAGGGTCACTAGATGAAAACTGCAGAGGAGATAAATCTGTAACCTGAAAAAAAAAAAATGCTGGTCACTTAACCTGTTTCAAGAAACCTTCATCAAGATTCAATTTCCATGCAAAAGTTCAGCAATCCATAGAACACTATTCATAGGCTGAGGTATGCTTGAGGAAGTACAATAAAATCCTGCGGCTTCCCAGGGGGCAGAAATAAACCTTCAGAAGTTCACTAATAGGCACATTCTGTGGTTAAAAGCTTTTAAGTCCAAAGACACACAGTGCTGAGCTTCCTCGAGGGACAATCTTAATAAATTCACATATTCATTTCGGTGGTAAGTTTTCAAGAGCCTTAAGATTCACACCTCTCAGCTCCACTCCAGCTAACTCTTCCAGTGGCAAACATGGCATCTCCCTACAGATATCTTACTCTGGCCCATTGGCCAGGCTATCCACTGGTCAGGTCAACCATGAATCCCGGATGCCAAGTGGGACATTAACAAGAAGTGTGTATATGAAAGTGTTTCCTGACAGTATCTGGCAGGGCAGAATAATATTAGTAGTAGAAAGCTGGACAATCTCATTTTTCCTAACACTCTGCACCTTATTTAGAATGGCTCCTGTTCATCATGCTTTTGTTTAGAAAGGTTTATCTCTTGATTCAGAAGAGACGTTAACAAGCCACCTCAGTTTCTGAAAAGCAGCTTGAGATCTCCTCCCCATTTTCTGTTATTCAGTACATACTTTTTATCATATTTATAAGCTTCTTCCTTGAGACGGCAGTACCAAGGGGAATCATTGATCATTATGCTCATGTACTAGAGCTGAAACAATGTGCAAAAGGTTTATCTAAAGGTTGATATTTCCATTTAGGTTCCTGGAATAATTGAACTTCTACTGCTGTGAGCCACAGAATGGACTGAATTAGAAACCTCACCCACCCACTGTTTCTGATGTGAAATACCTTGCTGTTCATGTAGACTATCTAAACTTCTTGGAGAATCATGCTGCTCTTTGTGTATGAAAATAACACTACATTGAAGATGTGGAGATAAAAAAAAAAAAACCCTATCATTGCTATAGGAACATAGACAGTCATTCTTCACTCCATTTCATTGTTTTTATGCTGTCAATCTGTTCTTTCAGTGATGTTAATCCATAACTAAAAAAAAAAAGAAAGGTACTCTTAACAATACTGTATCATTGAAATGTGTCAAGTCTACTTGACTTATTTGCACCAGTAACTGTATCATTAGGCTTGAATCTGGTCCAATGGATAGAGTAGTGTATTTGGAACCCTTGAAATTCTTATTCAGTGATGGTATTATTCTGGTGTGGATTCAGGAGCCACCTTGGAGTACAGTCAGCCCATTCCCCACTAAGTTCTACAGTGGTACCTCGGGTTACATACGCTTCAGGTTACAAACTCCGCTAACCCAGAAATAGTGCTTCAGGTTAAGAACTTTGCTTCAGGATGAGAACAGAAATTGTGCTCCTGCGGTGCGGCGGCAGCAGGGGGCCCCATTAGCTAAAGTTGTGCTTCAGGTTAAGAACAGTTTCAGTTTAAGTACGGACCTCCGGAACAAATTAAGTACTTAACCTGAGGTACCACTGCATTAAGATGTTGTTCTGTACCTAAACCCTTATGCATGCTGCAATCAGAAATGAGCCTCAGAGTTGCATAAAAAGTAAATAATGCACTGAGAGAGAGCTTGCATCTATTTAAATATAGAATCTCTCTGACCCTGCAATATGGAGCTCACCACTGAATAATCAAATGTTGATCCTGAAACTGGTTTTGCACTGACACTCCAGTCCCAGGGACGCAGGTGCCATTTGGCTCACCGATGACAACACCTGTCTGGAATTAGGCTCAGATGTACTGAAGGAGTGCAGTGGTAGAAACATGGGAGCAACTGCTTTTTAAGATGCAGAAAAAGTTGAGAAAGGGTGGAAGAAATCAGAAGGACCAGAGAGCAGAAGCTTGTGTGGGAGCAAAATGAATAGAAAAAAATACTGAAGAGGGAAAAGGGTAAGTACAGTTGGTTTGTGATATGGAGTGGGATAGGCTCTCCTCAGTTTTCTTCTATGATGTGTTGGAGCTTTTAGGACCACAAGCAACTCTAAACCTTGTCTTCTGGCATAAGAGAAGTTGATTGCACTTGGGACAGGGTCCTGTAGTGCTGTGGAGAACCCACACCCTTTATTTTAATAAGCTTATATAACTCTTCTGACAATGAACAAGTAACCGTGAAATCTTCCTGTTACACTTACATAGTATTCTATGCTGGTCACTTAACCTATATGAATTATTTCCATTGTTCCTTCTCAATTCCTGTCTGTAAAGGTGCCTCAAGAAGATCAGGGGGAGGGGGGAGAGAAAGTTTTCGTGAAAACACTTTCTTTCTTTCTCCTGCCCTAGACATGGTGCAAGTGATGGTGAAACCAAAGTTCACTAAGAACTACCAATTAGGTGTGGAATGGAAAAGCCTTCTAATATTTTAAGATAGCATTATGCGCTCATATAACTGAGATGTTTCACTACTTGTTTACAAAAATATTAATAACAATGCACACTAATAACTCATCATAACATGAAGATGGCTTCACTTCTCTTGCCGAAACATCTAATTCCTGATCTGAGCATGAGCTCTAAAAGTTTTTATATTGCAAATGAAAACCAGTCCAAAATGTGTCATTCATTTTTAAATACATAAATAAAGAAATGGCCTTTAAATAGCTTCAGTAAGAAAAAGTAACATAGAGCTGTGTCTGGAGAGACAGAGAGAGGAAAAAAATCTATAAAATCTGCTTGCCCCTGATAGCATTTCTCATTGATTTTCATATAACATCTTTTTTCAGTATAAACAGTAACAGGACCTTGTGCCTATTTTATCATCCCAGATGTTTTAGCGATAGCTGACACTGGATCACAGTACTGCTGTGAGACAGCCACATATCCTGTGATTGTGATTGTCCAGGAAATTGAGGCCATTATCAAGGTCAAGAGTGGGTGAAAGACTGCTTCAGATCCTCATAAATTCAGGTAGTCCTGAAGAATGCTGAATCTTAAGTTTATCACTGGTAGCTCTTGACAAAGGGCAATAAGCACCCGACAACACAGATGGCACACGCACTAAACTGTAACACACACACTGAGCAATCTGATGTTTGTTCACATATTTTTACAGAGATGAACATTGTGCTTTGAGATGAGATCACATCATATATAGACTGTTGCCCTTGTTAAATTTATCCACCACCACTCCGCCCTCACTAGCAGCTCCTAGGGTGGGTTACAATTAAAAATGTAAAACAGGTTACAGTCTCAGGAATAGCACCGCCATCTTGAAAATACACATCTCAGGAGTCAAAGGCTAGAGCAAAGAGGTGCATCTTCAGCATTTGCCAAAAGCTAAAGAGTGAAGAAGCCAGACGCACCTCTGTGGGAAGGGAATTCCACAACTTAGGGGCTTCCACAGTGAAAGCCCCCTCCTGAGCTGTCATTCCCTGTACTTCTGATGATGGTGGAACTAAGAAGAGAGCTCCCTCTGCCAATCTTAATACCTGAAAAAGTTTGAAGGAATGGAGGTGGTCTTTCAGATATTTGGGGTCTAAGTCATTAAAACACTAATGTGAGCTCCTTCTGTTCTGCGGAGTTTAGGCACAAAGCAGACTAAAATAATGTAGATTGGATTGAAGACGATTGTTTCTTATTGTTGATGGATAGATTTCTATATCCTTGACATGTCATAGTGGTTTCTTCAGGGTGGACATTAAAGTACCTTCAAAAAAGAGGAAATGCTTGATTGAAAAAAGAAGACACAGATCTGAATAAGATCTGCATCTGCTAATTTATAGAGATGCAAATGTAGACATATTTAATTTAAAAAGAAATACATGTATGAAACAGAATTGGTGAAATTTGATCCCTTTCATTGGGATGGACAGAGTTAGATTTGTATGGAGAGATAATCTGTATATTATATAGTTCTGGAGTTCTGTGTAGTTTGAGGACAAAGTTCCTGTTGGATTCAAATGCAATTGTGAACACTCAGCACTTCTGTGAATCAGACTCCCACTGTGTCAGGAAAGCACTAAGAAAATAATGAATGCCCAGGCCTAGCAATTCAGTCCAAGAACTCAGAGTGGCATAGCCAACAACCTAGTTTTCCAAGATGTCATTCACTTTCTTAATCTAAGGTGTTATCCTTGCTTTAACTGAAGTCGCCTTCCAATTCACTGCACAGTCTACCATTTTTTTACAGCAAATCCTAGCCAACATCATTCTTTATTGAAGGAGCTTTCAATAAGCAATGCTTAACTTTACTGCTGAAAAAGGTAAATGCTGAGCACATGCATTATCTTAACAATTTTCTATGTGGATCGATTAATTCCGGCACTTTCTATCTTCTTAGTACTTCTTCTCACAATCAATGTAAGATATCTTTGTGCCATTTGAATATGGAAGTTGTTTCATTTCTATCAAAGCACATTTTAGGCCCCCTGAAAATAGAAAACAAAACAAAAGTGTAAAGAAAGTATGATACCATTAAAAAAATTAAACTAATGATACAGGATATATGTGTGTGTGTTCCAATGAAGGTTAACTGTAATAGTTATGGGGTTATTGCTCATGGCCCAGTGAATATTAGGGTGCTATACAAATGTTGTAGGTAAATAAAACTATTTTGGAGAGCATTTCCTTTTCTAGTCATTCTGAGAGCCTTCTGGGTGGCCCTGAGGTGTACTCTCTGAGATATCCTTATGTCTGGTCTCCTGTGAACCAAGGGAGCACATTATAACCCAATTGTGAATATACTTGAAGACAAGCATTAACATTGATTATGTATTATGTGGTTACATGGATAATCGGAAGGCACAATTTTATGCTCTAACTCCACCAGTGAAGCCACAGTCATGTAATAATATCACACCAGAAAATTCGTCTTCTTTCCTGATATGCTAGTACTGTAATTAAGGCATTGGTTTCTGCTCTCTTCCTCCAGGACCCTAAACCTCAAAAGTTCTGATTCCCCGGGAAAATTAGAGTGGGTTCAAAGTGATCTCAAACATTTTTGCCTAATCAAGCACCTCATTAAGCAACTTGAAACACTTTAGAACTGCCCTTGCATTAAATAAATTATAATAGAGAATCAGTAGTAAAGTTAGCACGATCAGGGAGAGGATCAAAGCTTTACTGTAAAGATTATTGGCCAAATGGCCCTGAATTGCAAATCCTCTCTAAATTAGGACCAGGTACAGCAACCCACAGAATATAGTTCCATACTGTTTTTCAACAAACGTCACAGAAGTTTGTGAGCAATTTCATAACACTTTGGGTGGTTTCGCATAGATATAGTAAAGGCAGCCCCAAATTTGATTTGGTATTCTCTAATCTAGCAACTCTATAATTATATTATTGTGTTGCTTTTTAAAGGTAAAGGGACCCCTGACCATTAGGTCCAGTCGTGACTGACTCTGAGGTTGCGGCGCTCATCTCACTTTATTGGCCGAGGGAGCCAGCGCACAGCTTCCGGAGGGCTTCTGGCCAGCATGACTAAGCTGCTTCTGGTGAACCAGAGCAACACACGGAAATGTTGTTTACCTTCCCACCGGAGCGGTACCTATTTATCTACTTGCACTTTGACGTGCTTTCGAACTGCTAGGTTGGCAGGAGCAGGGACCGAGCAACGGGAGCTCACCCCATCGTGGGGATTAGAACCGCCAACCTTCTGATCGGCAAATCCTAGGCTCTGTGGTTTAACCCACAGTGCCACCTGCGTCCCGTGTTGCTTTTTACCTCAAGCTAATTGGCATGTGTTGCTTATTTTTAGGTGTTGTCGACGTATTGCCATCGTGCCCATAAAGGAGTCTTGAGATGCAACATTTGTGGCAAAACAGGTTATATTTATCAAATAGAACAAATCTGAAGACCTGCAGAAACCCAATAGTCAGATTAGCCAAATAATCTGGGCAGGGCAGTTGTCCAGTAAGAAGGGATTTGATCCTTCCCATCTCCAGGACGTGTTTACAGCTGGAAACTGTGGCTGTGCGGCAAAGGGAGGAAGGGTGGCAAATTGGGAGGAAATTCTCCCTCATTGCTATGTGTACGTTGGATATGTGAACCTGACATGCACACCATGGCTCTCCTGTTCAGTGTTCATGAAGGTGTGCATGTCAAGCCCTAAGAAAACCCTGGAAGCGCCCTCCTTCCACAAAAGCAGTGGAAGCAGCAGTGGCAGACCTACATTTTCAGGCCCTGAAGCATGAACTGTTATGGGGGCCCCTTCACAACCAGCAGCAAGTTCTGGGTAACCACTGTTATCTTCTTCAATTGGGTTGTTCCATGGCAGTGAGGAATAGGAGGACTTCAGATCTGGTGAGTGTGAAGCTTCTCCTTACATTCTCCAGGTATTCTCCCTTTTTGCCATGATCACTGTTGGAGCACAACAGTGGAATGGCAAGGGAAACAGATGTTTCTATTACCACATTGGGGAGGCTTCTGAGAATAGACTTCCCCTTTTTTTGAGACAGAGAGTTCTCAAACCATTCTTGTACAGGCCAGGTGATAAAATTAGTTCAATAGTAATAGTTATCAGTCAGTCGTAGATAATAAACATAGTTATTAAACTGAGAACTAGCTTTGATTCTACACACTCTGTCCTTGTCTCTGGCCTCGGCACTTTAAATTATGGTTCTTAAACCACAGTTTCCTATTCAGGGGTTCCAACTTGAATAAAATACTGAGGATAGGCCCTACATAATCAAACACAAAACCTAGTGCATGCACACCATTTGAAACCCAGATGGGTGGGGTATAAATAAATATAATAACAATAACAACAATAATAATTTGAATGGTAATGCCCATCAACCTTGGGGTGTGTGACCCCCTCAAATATTTTAGGGGGGGGTCAAAGGAACCTCTGCCTCTAGGAGTTGGCTGCTATGTTCCTATTAACACCTGAACCAGGATTCAGCTTTGATTATAAACCAGGATGTCAAACCAATATCAGATCTGAGTTTCAGATCCTGGTTTATAAACAGAGCTTACGGCACAGCTTTCCAGTTCACCTGTCATGAGAAACTGGTTTAATAACCAAGGGAAGTGTTGAACTAATGTGCAGGAGCAAAGGGAAGGTGAACATGAAGGCATAATGCTTGTCTTGCCCATCTATTGAAATTGAACTAGACCACCAGTATGCAGATCAGTTTCCCTTAGACTGTGGCCCTTCAGATGTTTTGGACAGCTCCCATAACCCCTGACCATTGGCATGCTGTGCACAGTTGTAGTTCAGAACATCTGGAGTGCACCAGTTTGGGGGAAGGCTGAGATAGACGGTGGCAGTTGGCAAAGTGAAATGAAGAACACTAATTGGCTTCTGGCATGGAAGATGTCTGGAAAGGAAGGCCTCTGTTAAAAGTATTCAGCACTTTTAATGAAGATCAGATTTGGCAGTTTTAGTGATATTAAGCTGATTTACTATACAGGACAAATCTGAAATTTTTCCACTGGAGAAGTTATATGATGAATATGACAACCACAGTTTGTCAATTTTATTGAATGCATTTTGAGTGATGTTTGGTAATGAAAAGTCTTGAATGTAATAAGACCATCCAGATTCACCCCCCACCGCTGCAGACCAACCTTTTGTTTTTATCTGCTTGTATTTTGACTGTAATCCTCATGCCGTGTGTGTGTGTGTGTGTGTGAAAAGTGGGCTTGTGTTCATCATCCAAGTTACCAGCCTTCATGTGTTTATCCAAAAAAACATAGAATTTATGGACATACCGTCTCCCCATACAATCAGCAATTTTGCAAAAGACAAGAGCCCTTCACTGTGCATATATTTGTGTGCATAACATTTGTTCAGATTTTCAGCTCAATATGTGGAAATTGCTGTTGGAATCAGAGACAGCCACAATTTATGCCCCCCTCAACACATTGACGGCTATTTGAACAAGGCTACTAGCTTCTCTATTTCCCCATATTTTTCAGAAAGAACTCTGGTCCTGTAGAATCATGTGCCTCTGCCTCATGAGGATGTCTTGTGGGAATATCAATCAATAAAAATGCCTATTTTAAGATCTAAATATGATTTGGAATGTATAAAGGTAAATCGACCCCTGACCATTAGGTCCAATCGTTACCGACTCTGGGGTTGCGGCGCTCATCTCGCTTTATTGGCCAAGGGAGCCAGCGTACAGCTTCTGGGTCATGTGGCCAGCATGACTAAGCCGCTTCTGGCGAACCAGAGCAGCGCACGGAAATGCCATTTACCTTCCCACCAGAGTGGTACCTATTTATCTACTTGCACTTTGATGTGCTTTCGAACTGCTAGGTTGGCAAGAGCAGGGACCAAGCAACAGGAGCTCACTCTGTCGCGGGGATTCGAACCGCTGACCTTCTGATCAGCAAGTCCTAGGCTCTGTGGTTTAACCCACAGCGCCACCCACGTCTCTTGGAATGCATACCTAGAGGTAAAATAATACAATTAATAAAATTTCTTCATTCAAACCGGCTTTTTTAAAAAAAATTAAAAGCCAACTAATTAATGGAGAAACAAAATGGAACTTACTCAAGAAAGAGCACTTGCAAATGGGACCTAGGCCGGAAATAGACTAATCTAGCCCTCCTTACATTCTTTATTTTTCTGTTGCACGCGCACACACACACACAACTCTTAAGGGGGGGAAATATCATTGAAAGATCAGGACATGACTAATGGATGCCTGGAAAAGAATAAGTGCAGTGTTTAGCCTGTGAGATTATTTATTGACTAGACGTTTCTACCATAGTCTATTTTTGATTGACCTTTTGTGAAATAAAACGATTGCTTTAAGTCTGTCACTATGTTTATGAGGTTTTCGTCCCAATGATTAATGGCTAAGGAGGGCAAAAGAGCTGTTAAAGGTTTATACCATAAAAATCTACTTAACTGTTCATTATATAAACTTATGTTGATATATAAAATCTGCAAACTGTACTTTTCCCTTGGGCCCAATTCGAGACTTTTCTGGCAAAGCTGAAATTGGCCAAATGACACAAGAAAGCTCTTCATACAGTTGGTTTCCCATGTTGTATGCATGTCTTGCTAGATTTATATCCTGCCTTTCGACCAAGGACCTCAATGAGGTGTGAATGGTTCTCCTCCTATCCATTTTTATCCTCACAACCACCCTGTGAGGTAGGTTAGGCTGAAAGGCAGTGACTGCCCCAAAGTCAACCAGTGAGTTTTGTGGAATTGTGACTGAGTGGGGATTTGCACCCTGGTCTCTGAAGTGCTAGTTCAGTACTCTAACCACTGCACCATGCCAGGTATTCAATATATAAATCAGGACCAAATGTCTCTGGTTGTTGAGCTGCATACAGGAATATTTTGGAGCCTGCTACTTCACGTTCCTGGAACCAGCCTGCACACAATAGCACCATTACTCCCTAGGCATGTGTCATTGGCTTTTCTGTGACAAGGCAAATAGGGATGGGTGGAGGTGAGGTGTCAGGGTTCAAGGAATCGGCTTCCTCCCCTTTGGCCATAAATGAGCAGATCAAATGAAAGGCGTTCTGACCAGTTAGTTTCTTTAATAAACACAGTGAAGGACAAAAGAAAGCATCAACCCAGAATGGCGGTGCTCCCAATTAAGGTTTACACACCCCCGTCCCTATTAATCTACATCTTGTAATCTGAGTTTGTACCCTCTGCGCTTTCTGTTCTGAGACTTTCTGAGCTCTTCTTGACCTTGGGCTGGGCGGAGGAATGCTGTCCAGAGATTGTGAATCTGTTAACCCTCTCTATTCCAGTGTTTCTTCTCCTAGCTGTTCCCCATCCAGTATTTCCCAGCTTCGGCCTTCTGAACTATGCCCCACTGCAAAACACTGTTCGAAATCTATACTGTCCTCCTGCTCCTGGGAAGATTCAGGTTGGTGGCTCCCACCATTCCTCCTCAGTGCAGCCCTCCTCAGCACGTTCCCTGACATCAAGTGAATGTTGCTGTCCCACTGCTGCATAATTAAGAAATGATCTGGTGCCACAGAAGTTTTATAGGAAGTTCTGAGACAAACCAAGGGAAAGAACTGCAGGTTCACCGTGCTTATAAGCCTCTTCAAATATATTTGAGACTGAAGGAGCTCTTGATAAGATAAATGCTGAGTTTTACAAAGTCTTTCTTCACCTGGAATGTAACATTTAGCTCTTGTGGACTTCCCATTGTGACCTGGTTGGCCACAATGGGACCAGGATGCCGGAGCAGATAGGCTTCTTTCCTCTGTGAAATAATGATAACTCAACCAAATTCAATGAGCTGAAAACTGTGAGCACCAGATAGGCCTCTTGAAGAGGCAGAAGAGAGAAAGGAAGGACATTTGGAAGACAGGAAACCACCTTGAACTGAGCCAGACCATAGGTTCATCTAGCTCAGCATTGTCTACACTGACTGACAGCAGCTTTCTAGGATTTCAGATGGGTCCTCTCCCAGCTGTAACTAGAGATGTCATCTGGAATTAAACCTGGTACCTTCTGCATGCAATGCAGATGCTCCCACCTACAGCCCTTCCCCAAATGGTTTTAGACTTCATTATAATATACAGTGTGTAAAATAGACCTGCTAGGTAGTTCACCAGCATGTAGAGCAGGTGGGGTGAGGGTGTTATATTTAAATGAGGACAGAGTACATTGGACAGGAATTGATATGATTATGCTTCAACTGATGACTCATAAATAATGACACCATCTAATGCTCATGAAGCAAAAACTGATGACAGAAGTGGGAAGATGGCAATCAATACCACTGGGAAAATAGCCGAGGAAAGCAAGTGTGCTCTTGTAAGCACAGGAGATGTGAAAGGGGTGGCAAACTAGAGAAGGCAGCTTATTTTAATGTATTTGTGGAAGAAAATGTCTTTGATAGCTGACTGGGGCAAAAATGAAAGGAACATGAAAGCGTTCAGAAACTTCGACAATTAAGCAAACCCGTAAATTACACAGATCGATGCTGAGAAGAATCACCTGATTATATTAACAAATTAAATTACATAGTCAAGTGGTTTTTTAATGTTGATAACTAAACAACATGCAAACGGGACAACAGTCATACACCGAGGAATGTTTTGTGCTGAATATTTTATCTCATATGGTGGTGGGTGTTTTTATGGAGCAGTGAAGAGTCCGCCACATGTGTGTCCCTTCCCAACATTTTAGTTAGTTTTTGAAACCTTAGACTAACTTTTAACAAAATTAAACGTATTCTCTCCCCACCCCCACCCCTAAAAACACTGAATTGGCTCCAGACATCCCATCTGGAGATGGAAAGGCTTGAGCTGTCCATGGAAGGCACTTGATCCAGTGGAGAGATCCTGCAAGTTGGGGAGATCCTGCAAGGACTGCTGCTGCTGTTGCTGCCCAGGAAGACTGCCTGCTGAGGGCCTGGAGGACCCTGCCCTTGCCTCTTTCCATCTGGCTTGGGGAGGGGCTTCGCAAGGACTGCAGCTGCTTTTAAACTGTTTAAATTTTTATCTGTGTTGTTTTAAATGAGACCATCTTGGCTATGAGCCCTGGAAGACCTGCACCCTGCCTTGCTGGCCCTTTCCCATCTGGCCTGGGAGAGGGGAGTGCTGACTGACTCCAGCTACAAAAGCTGAAGCTGTTGAACAGATTCTTGGGCTGGAGTATTGTTTATGGGGAGTTGAGACAGCTTGTTGCTGTTATTGATTTTATTATTGTATCTTTAGTTTTAGATCTTAGGATCTACATGGAAATTGTTTCCATTTGGTTGTGTACTTTTTGATGTGTTTTATTTATTTTTTATGACTTCTGTTGTGTTTGTAACTATGTAAATCTTGTCATGTTGTAAGCCGCCTTGAGCATAGTTACAACTATGGAAAGGCAGCAGACAAATAAAATGATGATGAAGATGATGATGATGATGATCTCTCTCGCCCTTTCCCCAGCCCCCAGTGCTACCTTCCACACTGTTCTGGGGGTTCTGCATAAATTTTCAAAGAAGACAATGCACTGATTCAATCATAAGGCAGAGGATGATGGAGCAAGCGAGTATTTATCAAGTGATGTGCACATGCATCTCTGAATCATTTTTAATACCACTTTTTTGACTGCTGTCAAATATTCTGGAACTCGGGGGAGAACCTGGCAGGAAACATTTCTCTTGTTTCTTTCCCCTAAACAATTCTTCAATTAGAAGAAGGTTATTGTCCTTAATACGTTTCTGACTTCACCCTGCATTATTATTTTATCCTCCATGCTACAACGTTATGTTCCCTGAACCTGACTCCCAGTGAGAAATATGTGACTGATTAACAATATCATCCTTGTTTCTTATCTTTCCGAAATTGGACATATTAGATTTTGAGCATGCAGGGGAATTGAGTTACAGATGTCCTGTGTAATGCTGGGAAGATTAATGTACAGTGCTGCATCTCTGACTATGGGAGTTCCCAGTGGGCAGCAGGATGGGGAAGTTCGGATATTTTGTTATCTGCAGTCATGACATTATGTTCCATTTCCATGCGCTGTGCTGTGATGCAGAGTCAGTTACTCAAAGAGAACTTTTCTTGCAGGGGAGATGAAGTACCTGAAAGTAAAACTAATTTGCTGGCAACGAAGCAACTCAGAAAGACTTTCTTAGGGAAGTTGTGTTTCTCAAAATTACATTGTAACCCAGCGAGATGACAGAAACCAGAACACAGCAGGCAGATGTTAGTCTGTGCATGCCTCTGAGGCCTGCGCGTGCTTCTGAGAAAGCAGCCTGCTTTTGGTAATTGTTACACCTGCTGTTAATTTGCCATCGCTGCTCCCTTTTCAAATGCCGTGGTAAATACAATTTGGCCCTGTGCTGTGCATTTGTACAGCTTCACTTCATAAGACCCTTTTTTTAAAGGTGTGAGGGAGAGTTGTTTTTTGGCTGGCTTAAGAAACTGGCAAAAGTTTGCATTTTGCAATCATTCTTCGACGTGGAATGATACTTTCAACTTTTTATTTTTTTTAATTCCTAGGGTTTTTCAAATGAGGTTTACCTTTGTTCAAATAGCATTAACAAGTAGATAAATTTTGATACATGTCTGTAATTTATCTCTTGGATGGGATAGACAATGACACCTTTCCTGTTTACTTTGACTGTTTTGAGGAGAAAATACTTAAGAGAAAATGCTGTGGCTTGTCAGGGAGATTCAGAAGGTTAATTCTCTTTTATGCTTTTATTTGCATTATTTTATTCAGAGTTGCATAAATACATTTTATCCCATCTCTCATTTACATTTTTTCATTTAAGTGTTTTCTAAAAGAGGAACAATCTGAAAGCAGCCTGTTGTGATCTGCCAGGTAAATTGGTCATTTTAAGTTTGTTCATGTTGTAGCTTTTTGGGGGTCTGAGGTAACTTTTACGGATGTCGCTTTGTGTTACTTTCATAATATAAACATTGGTTTTGTGACGAACTAATGAATAGATACAAATAAATGAATCTACTGCTATAATGTGTTCACAATACAATGCCAGCCAGGTGATTCCTGCAAAAGGACACTTTGGCCCTATATTTTCCCCATATTCTTCAAATGGGCAATGTTGCTTTATTTGCATGCCATTTCAGGACTCTAAAGCCTATTTAAGTTGTGGAAGCCAGTCTGTCATTAACTTGAGCTGCATAAACAGAATATACAGCCCAGGGGTAGAGCTACTGCTTTGAATGAAGAAGGTCACAAGCTTGGTCCATGACATCTCTAGGTAGGACTGGGAAAGGCTCTTGACTGAAACTCTGGACTGCAACTGCCAGTCAGTGCAGTAATACTGAGCTAGATGAACCAATTGTCTGACTTGGCATAAGGCAATTTCCTATGTTCCTAATGCATGCTGGAAACATTATACAGCATACATTTGTATGAAATCCTGAAGCTTCTGCCTAACACATCTTTGCATATGCATTTGAACCACGTGTGATTTTGTTAAATTTATTAATGTGCAGCATAATTCGTTATGTCTTTTGTTGTAAGTGTGTTCTCTTAAATCCAGTAGGGGTTTCTCTGAAGGGAGCATATGGTGAGCAAAGGACTTTCACTTTCAAAAACAAGATGGGAGGGGCCAGATCGAGGAGGAGGAGGAGGAGGTGTCTTGTCTCTGCATGCATGACTTTGGAACCAAAATACAGCTATCCTTCAAAATTCACTCTTCTCTGAATTTTGCAATGCAAAACAAGGTGTTCAAGGATGCATACATTAGGGGAAAAGTTATATTATGGAAACGTACTTGCAAAACAGTGACAAAGCTTCATACAAAAAGGTACATTACATGTTAAATTGCCGTTGAATTTTCATGAGTTTGTTTGTTTGTTTGTTTGTTTTGTTTCTTAGGTTGCAGATTGCTGTGAAAATGTGGAGAACTGAATTTAAGACTGGAATAATGAGAAATGGAGAGGAGAAATTGACAGATTTTGCCAGCCCTGCTTCCAAATAAACTGACTTTGGAGTTCAGTGTTAGTTACTTTTTCAAATAGAAGAGAAGAAGAGACATAGGCACCCCGTCGCAATGTCAGAAAGCAACAAAACTGTTTTCTAGCACAACCTAAGCATTTTGTTTTCCACCCCGGTTCCAATGAGAAAAGAACTGGTTTTGAAATCTGTATCAGTTTGCTATTCCTGCACCTCTGAGTAGATAAAGTAGCCTTTCATGCTACTATATTTCTTCTTATCCGGCATTGATGTTGTGAGGTCTGAGAATACTGATTTATCTGTTGCAAAGTTTCCATTCAAAGCTGAAATTATACTCAAAGCAGATTAAAGATGAGATGGAAAGTTTTGGAAATGTGCACAGGGGAATTGTAGCATATGGAAATTTGTTAGCTCATTTCTAACTGCACGTTTACAAGTTCTTCCTCATTTTAAGATACTACATTAACGAAGAAAATGCATGCACAACTGTTCTCATATGTGAATATGAAGTTTCCTTTCAAGGGAGTTATGGATTTATGGAAGCGCTGATGAATGTGTACTGAATGACATATATGGGGTCAGGTTTTCAAAGATGGGGGTTCCTTAGAGATGCCTCAAAGGTTCAGGTTCATGATACATATTTTCAGTTTCAAAACTACCAATGCAGCAGCATTCCCAACCAAACATTTAAAAGCTAATTTATTTCTTCTGATCCTGTGCAGCATAATAATAAGCGAATTGTTCTCATCTCTGGGTGCAAACACTTGCCTTGTTCCAAGACCAATGACACACAGTCTACATGCTGACCTAGGTATAAACTGGGTGTAGGGCCAAACAACAGTAGAAGCTATATATAATTTGTAGGAAGACGTTAGAGGGCTGGTAATGGGTTGAAAAGGGACCCGGGTGGCACTGTGGGTTAAACCACAGAGCCTAGGACTTACCGATCAGAAGGTCGGTGGTTCGAATCCCTGTGACGGGGTGAGCTCCCGTTGCTTGGTCCCTGCTCCTGCCAACCTAGCAGTTCGAAAGCACATCAAAGTGCAAGTAGATAAATAGGTACCGCTCCGGCAGGAAGGTAAACGGCGTTTCCATGCGCTGCTCTGGTTCACCAGAAGCAGCTTAGTCATGCTGGCCCCATGACCCGGAAGCCGAACGCTGGCTCCCTTGGCCAATAAAGTGAGATGAGTGCCACAACCCCACGACTGGACCTAATGGTCAAGGGTCCCGTCAGCGCTGGACCTCAGTATCCGGGCAGAACAATGGGGATGGCTCCTTCAGGTATACTTGGACCGAGGCCATTTAGGGCTTTAAAGGTCAGCACCAACGCTTTGAATTGTGCTCAGAAATGTACTGGGAGCCAATGTACATAATGTACAGCCACATATATGTCGTAGGTCAACATTGCTTTTGTCAGGTGTGTTTCGGTACAGTTCAGTTATTTTTTGCTGCCATTTCATACAGCATTGACATCATAGCTGTAACGTGCAGACTCACTAGGCTGGATGTGGAAGCACATGTCTGTTTACAGATAGGGAAAAATGTTTACTAATATTGTTTCCCAATGGAGTGAACAGAAACCCTCCTTCTTAATTGAAGCAGCCAGGCATCTACAGTGAATAGGGAATGACATTCCAAAAGCAACAAATTTGTTTTTGTAGACTTGCAGTAATGCAACAGGAAAAGTTTCAGTTGGTTAAGATTTAAATAATCCATCAGAATATGGCTGGGATACTGAGCATGATTTCATTACAGAATGTCACTTGGTTTTAATAGAGGACATGACACCCACCCCTTTTCCAAAGTTGCAGCCTCTGTGCATGGAAAAATACAATTAGTGGACAGCCTATGGAAATAGTGCAGGGAGTACAAGAGGATTTTTTATATGAAATGGCCTGATTTGAAATTTCTCAGTAAATAATTTTCTAACATCAAAAATAAGTATTGGAGGAGAATTGTAGTCATTCCAGGACTTTATCACCTACATATCACACAATGGAAGCAGAACATTGGAACAATTGCTTTATCTGACAAACTAACTGTTACGGTTCTAGGGATTGCTTGTGCGTAAATTGCCTTCACTCGTGGCTGTCTTGCATGGTTGAACCCTTTCTGACAGAGCAGCCTCTATCTCGTGGCTGCCTCAGTCGCTGGCAGAATCTGTCAATGGGCGTTTCTTAAACCGCTTCCAACATAAAAGCTGCTTCACGCCCAGTCTCCTCCCCCGTTGCCTGCACGCAAGCTTTTTGCGTGCTGTGGGTGTGGGTAACAGAGCACTTGTCCCCTCTCCGCTTGTCTCCTGCGAAGAGTCTTGGAGCCAGCTCTCTGCTTCCTCTATTTCCTCCCCTTCTCCACTAGTGTTACGCTGATTTCCTTCCCCAGCGTATGGGCTATCCCTCCCCCTACTGGTACCCTCTCCACCATCGTCCGAGAGCCCTCTCACCTCCTCCTGCTCCGATGGCAGTTCCCTGACACTAACTGAGAGAGTATACACTCTGAACGATTTTGTTGAACTATGGTAGTCCTTTATAAAATATTCAGATGAACACCTTGATGGCTGCCATTCACCAACTACACATATAGACTTATGGGAAAATTTGATGTGTTAGTCTATTCTGCAGGAAGGGAATTGGGAAACCCATTGTTTTGATGTTTATGTTCTTGTTTATAATTCTTCCCCTTGAAAATAAATAAAAGTTTTTAAGAAGTCAGTTATATCTGGTAAAATGGTATCAGCGCTCACAGTGCAGAGTATTTAGGGAGGCTGTTTTCACTCACTGCATGACTCCTGTAATTTCACCCAGCCCTAAGCAGTCAAGCTAGGGAAATTCGATTGAGTAGGAGTAGCACAAAGTGCACACAGAGTTGACTTACTCAGTGCACTCCCTGCTCATGCACCTTATCAACATGCCAAAGAGGAAGGAAAGGAGCAGAGCTCTGTGGAGCTCTATGGGGATTCTTCTACATGCAGCTGTAGCTGCACCTACATAGGAAAAGATTGTATACAGAGGTTTTAACATCTCCAACACAAGCAGAGTAACCAAAAGAGTCCTCTGCATACAGTGGAGTTATTGAGAGCTGTGCTAGGAACGCAATAACAGCAACCCAATTTCTACTGTGTCGTATAATTAATTAACAGTTCTCATGGGCAAGCAGGCTCGCACATTAGAATTCAGGAGGCATTTCCAAAACCATCTTATTCAAACTGTGCTGTCTCTGAATGTCTTTGCTCAAAGGGGGAAAAAATAAATTAAAAAACCCCTCTCTGCTTTTTTTTTTTTAAAATCACTAACAGGTTCCTGCCTAGTCAGTGGCTGAAAAGTAAAACAATTTATTCACACTGTCTGAGTATCCTGCAGCAGCAGACCTTCTTAGAAAGAGTCCATTGTTTATTACTACTCTTTCAGTATAACCCAGAATAAGAATAATAAAAGATTGGTCTTATTGCCTTTTTTTGATGTAGCTTTGTACCAAATGTAAGGAGCATGTGTCTTCACCTCAAAGAGCCTAGCTTCTATGGAATAATTGTGATCTGGATGGATAGAGTGGATGCCAGTGGCACTGTGGTCTAAACCACTGGGCTTGCTGATCGGAAGGTCGGCAGTTCGAATCCATGCAATGGGGTGAGCTCTCGTTACTCTGACCCAAAATGGATTAATCCGTTCCAGACTTTTAAAAACAACCCCTAAACCAGCAATTTAACATGAAATTTTACTATCTAACGAGATCATTGAGCCATAAAATGAAAGCAATGAACAATGTACTTCAGTCACACAATCAATCAATCAATCAGTAGCTGAACTGGGTTTCACACAGTCACACACACAAAAAAGAGCCGCAAAAACAAAAACGCAAAATAAATAGCAAAAACAGACAGACCTCTGCGTAACACTCAAAAAGGAGGTAAGGCACTCAAATCGTCAGCATAACACTCAAAACGGAGCATATTCGGCTTCTGAAGAAAGTTCATAAACTGGAACACTTACTTCCGGGTTTGCGGTGTTTGGTTCCAAGTTGTTTGAGTACCAAGGCAATTGAGAACCAAGGTACCACTGTACTAGGCCCAATGACCTAAACAATGAAACAAACCGACATACTCGTTTCAGTGCCATGCAAACACAGATATTTGGGATCTTCTATTCCTTTACAGTGGTACCTCAAGTTACAAACGCCTCAGGTTACAAACTCTGCTAACCTAGAAGAGTTACCTTGAGTTGAGAACTTTGTCGCAGGATGAGAATGGAAATCGTGTGCTGGTGGCGCAGCGGCAGCAAGAGGCCCCATTAGGGAAAGCACACCTCTAGTTAAGAACAGTTTCAGGTTAAGAACGGACCTCCGGAACAAATTAAGTTCATAAGTAGAGCTACCACTGTAATTTGGTTCAATAGGTACCCTTACGCATTGCATATATGTGCAAGCTGTGCATACTTAAAGCCCTTTCCTCTATATCAGATTTCCTCGCGTGTGAGATGTATTTGAGGAGAACTCACCAACAGCCCATGTGATTGATGGTTCAAGGAATATGCATGTGTAGTGCCTCTTAACCCTTCTTTTGGATTTTGTGTGTGTGTGTCCTTCAGCAAATGGGAGAGAAGGGCTGTGGCTTGCAAAATCCCATCCCTGTGTTGATATTTATAAGCACAGGGTTAAGGTTAAGCTCTGCCCCTATTTTCAAAGGATTTTCTTATCACTCGAAGCTGGGAGCTGAGCTCCCATGGGACTGTGGGCTTACAGCTATATTGCTAATGGATAATGCCTTGAAGCACCATCTAGCTTTTCTCACCTTCATCCAGCTTTAGCATCCAAGTTTAAATCTGGAAATTGCCATCGTTGTTGTGGCCTGCCAGTGTGGACACTTTCTGGTAAGTATTTCAATATTTTGATAAAAGCAAGAAAACGCCTCTACAGAGGATTTCCCTGCACATGTATTAAGACTCCTACATTTACTGATAAAGCCACATTCTCACATTGTTGCAGCACTGTCATACATGCATGCCCAATGCGCAGCCGAAAGAAATAAATGTACTCTCCGCAAGGCGATTAAAGATCTTTGGCTTGCAGCGTACCAAAAATGCATATATAACTGCCGTATTGGCTTTTAACTCCACCCCCTCTCGACTGTTTGTGACTGCATTTCTTAAGAGCACTGAATCACAACCAAAGGGGAAAAGGGAATTATTCATACACCTTCCAATCACTCATTTCCACACAAAACAAACAGGCTCCTGCAATTATAAAAGCTTTCCCAAAACCTAAATATCAGCAAAAATAATAATAATACGGAGAATAAAGTTTACTTCCCCGCTACGAATCTCCTAATCTCTGGCAAACCTATTAATAGTTTTTTTCTTCAATTTTCTTCTAAAGCAGTGCTCAAAGTAAGCGCCTTAATGAGGCAGTCATTCTAAACACGTACAGACAAAGAAGTGGTTTCCTTAGCAACAAGAACCATGCAAAAGCTCTGAGAGCTTTTTGGTCTCCATCGCCTGTTAGCCTGGGTTCACGAGCATAGGCTGTCAGCCTTTTCAAAGATTATGTCCCCTGGAGTAATAAAATAATTATTGTAAATGTTAACATATATATTAAGTTTGATAGATGTATGTTTTGATTTAAAAAATTGAGGCGCATGCGGGTGTTTCTCATGCATATGAACTGAAAACAAAAGCTCATGTGATTCTAGCAGGTAAGACTTGCTAGAGTTGTTTCTGAGGGAGTGCCTGAGGAAAGCTTTATGCGGGGGGGGGGGGCTTGCCGATCAGAAGGTTGGTGGTTCGAATCCCCGCGATGAGATGAGCTCCCGTTGCTCGGTCCCAGCTCCTGCCAATGTAGCAGTTCGAAAGCATGCCAAAAAGTTCAAGTAGATAAATAGATATCGATCCAGCGGGAAGGTAAACAGCGTTTCCACGTGCTGCTCTGGTTTCGGTGTTCTGTTGTGCCAGAAGCGGATTAGTCATGCTGGCCACATGACCCAGAATATATATATATATAAATATAAAATGTCAGTGCAGTATAGCATACCAAGAGTTGGCTTGGCTTGGGAAGCCCTAGATTCAAATCCTGACTTAGCCATGGCATTCACTGGGTGGCCAAGGGTCAGAAACTCTCTCACAGCTTAGCCTTCTTCACAGGATTGTTGTGAGGAGAAAAGTGAACACCACACATGACATTCTGAGCACAGGAATCTTAGGATTTATATTTCTTAAACGTAGTAATTCAAAACTGATGGTGTATGAATTCTACATAGTCAATACAATCATTTATTGACAAAGTAGTCATTGGTGAAATCTTTTCTCAGGTCATGAAACAGGGGTTTCCTAAAAACTCTAAGCACCCAAACAAATTATAGCTTCCCAGATTCTGTGGGGGAAGCCATGACTGGTATGATATGGTACTGATTTTGATGTGTAATGCAGATGAAAGGGAAACTTGCTTCTCCAATAGTCATTTGCTTTTGAAAAGGTCAGATTTACAGGATATATGTTCTGCCTTTGGGGTGTATCTGAGTTTCCCTAACTTGGAGATTTCTGGCCACACTGATTGCTCAATTCAGGACTCTGGAGCCAGAGTATTGGTCCATAGATCAATTACATACCTATTTTAGAAAGTTCAAGTCAATTTCAGGAACCAATGAACATGCCCCAACAGTTAATACAGCAATGGCTTTTTGAGTTCCTAGTCTAAGCAATGAAGATCATTCATTCTCAGAATAGGTATGTCTGTTTGCAGTATTAGCCCCTTTTCACACATATTTGTGAGAGGAGTTTACCCAAAATAAAGGGGGAAAGGATTCCTGTTGCTTCCTCACCAAACATCATCTATCCTGTTGGCTGGCCACCATCAGATATCTGGAAAAGAGCACAGAGCTCTCCACACATGGGTCTGGGTTCAACTAAGTATATGTGCTACTGGGAGCCAGTGTAATGAGTCTCACAAGCACAACAGGGCTCCTTCCCTCTCCCCAATAAAATCACATTTGAGGGCTCTGGAACCCCTAGAACTGTGCTCAGGGTGAGAAGAGGGGAGACGGCTTCATCAGACAAGCTGAAATGTTTACCCTGGCAGAATGATTGTCTTGGTGTGATGCTGAATACCACCCATAAACTTATCAATATATATAAACAACATTCATAATTCAGTCTCTTCCTTTTTCACCATTTCTAAAAAGTACTTATATTAACATGAGTACAAACGGTACAAAAGCAGTGTCCAGAATTATTGAAATCTAATGCCTGGATTATATGTCAGGCACCACAAAATGCATACTGTTGTAAGTTTGGGGTGGTAAACTGTAAGTGAGATACTTCTAATCCCTGGATTCAGCAAATGTTAAAATATAAGCCAGGCTAGCTTGTTTTGTTGAGGTGATCACCTAATTGATGAGACACTAAGAGAAACAAAGGAAAGATGCTCTGTGTAAGACGGTAAATGGGTGGCTCTGGTCATGTCCCAGGTTAGTTAGAAGGACAAAAGCCAGAGCTCAGAGTTTGCAGTGATGTGCCCTAGAGGGAAAAGCAGCAAGCGAGAGAGAGCCAGAGAGCAAAGCTTGATGTCTGTTTGAATCCTAGGCTGTGGCTATGGGAGAAACAAGACCCTTTTGGAGTGTTAATGCTATGAACCCCTCCATCATAGGCCCAGGTTGCATATTTGTGTAAATAAACCATATATCATAAAAACACCACAGTCTCCGCTGTGCCTCATTCCCAAAGGAAACACAAATCCTGGAACCCCTGGAATCTCACAGCGCTCAGTTTATATTTTAGCCCCTGTTGGATTTAGGGGTTTGAAGGATCTCACATGCAGCCTAACTCCCCAGACTCATAACAATATTGTACTATTATATAGAGAGCGCACAAGTTTGTTTTTAAAAATAAAAATAGACCAAACATTATTTATTGTTGTTGCAACTGAGATGCACATTATCATGAAATTCATGCAGGCCTCCCAGTTTGAGACATTTGTGTTTCACATTTATTTTCCCCATTTTGAGACATTTGCATTTCACATTTCTTTTCCTACTATATATCATGTTGAAACAAGAATTGGAATAGAACAGAAAACTAATGGCTGTTGGGGTGAGGGAATGAAACTTTTGTTTAAAAACTAGTAAAAATTGTACTGTCCCACTTTTTTACCTTGAGGGCTGGGGGGGGAGGGAAATCCCACCGAAAAAAAGATGCTTCAGATTTGTCGAGCTGCTGTGTTTGCTTCTGACACAAAATGAATCAGGCCTCCTCTTGGATTATGTGGGTGGTATTTCCGCTCTTCCCTGGTGTGATAATTCACTGCCTGCAGCTGTGGCATGCAAACTCAAATATTTTCTCTTTCTGTTTGGTTTTCAAAAGAAAGGCACCCAACTTTGCTGCTGGTCTTTTGCAGAGACACTAAAGTTGAGTAATGTGAGACAGAGCAGTCATTAAAATGAAAGGGAAGCCTCTTGATACAATGCATATGCCAATGCAACAGCAATGGATTCCCCAGAAACCTCCAGCAGCTTGCCTTCTCACCTAATATTTGTACTGGAGTACAGCTGCTCAAAGGGACAGGGGTGGTGCTGTGGGTTAAACCACAGAGCCTAGGACTTGCCGATCAGAAGGTTGGCGGTTCAAATCCCCACAACGGAGTGAGCTCCCGTTGCTCGGTCCCTGCTCCTGCCAACCTAGCAGTTGAAAAGCACATCAAAGTGCAAGTAGATAAATAGGTACCGCTCCAGCAGGAAGGTAAACGGCGTTTCCGTACACTGCTCTGGTTCGTCAGAAGCGGCTTAGCCATGCTGGCCACATGACCCGGAAGCTGTACGCTGGCTCCCTCCGCCAATAAAGTGAGATGAGCGCCGCAACCCCAGAGTCGGTCACGACTGGACCTAATGGTCAGGGGTCCCTTTACCTTTTATAGCTGCTCAAGGTGGAGGGGGGGGGGAATCTAAAATAAAACTTTAAAAAATGACACCATAGTCCATCAGTCATACATATGGAGTCATGTTCCCTTTAAAACGTACGTAAGTTGGGGAGGGGAGAGAATGATTCTTGGCTGTTCACCACTTTAATAAGGATGCTTGAGGAATTCAATCTTTGTAAATGCTGATGACACAACCTTGATGGCAGAAAGTGAGGAGGAATTAAAGAACCTTTTAATGAAGATAAAAGAGGAGAGCATAAAATATGGTCTGAAGCTCAACATCAAAAAAACGAAGATCATGGCCACTGGTCCCATCACCTCCTGGCAAATAGAAAGGGAAGAAATGGAGGCAGTGAGAGATTTTACTTTCTTGGGCTCCATGATCACTGCAGATAGTGACAACAGTCACGAAATTAAAAGACGCCTGCTTCTTGGGAGAATAGCAATGACAAACCTAGATAGCATCTTAAAAAGCAGAGACATTGGGGGGGCCACCAGGGGGCGCATCGGAAGATGGCCGACAATAACATCTCTCTGACCCACACAAGGTAATTAAGAGGCTGATATGGGAGTATGCAGCCTCCCTTCGTTGCCCCAAGGAAATGGGGAACGCTGCCTTGCCTGCTGTGTCCATAATTCACTCCCGGATTCAAAAGAAGGGGGTGAGGGCACTAGGCACAAAGCCCTCGGGTGGGTCCGGCTCTCCCAGACACTGTCTCTGATCGCGCACTGGTTTGCATCAGCTCGAATTATATAATTGGAAATGAAGCAAATGCACATATTTCAAGTGAAGAACGGGAGTGAAGACTGCTAATTGAAGTGACCTCTGTGAAACGAGAGCAACGGGTTGGATTTAACGGAATACAACATGAAGAAAATACACCAGGTTCAGTATGCCAGAGCGGGACTGGATGGGGGGGGAAACTTTTTTCTTTTCTTCTTTGTGATTAACCAATAACCCCTCCTCAAAAAGAACAGTCGCATAACCGACCTAAGCAGGATGATTAAAAACTGTGTGGAAATGATTTACTACCAAAAGTTTGGCTTGTGTGATCGAGAAAAAGAACAAGGGCTTTTGATGGCGCAGCAACAAAAAGGGAGTCGCCATTTTGACAGGTCCTGTCGAAAGATTCATGATCGGGAGGAGGAAGCTTTGTTTTCATATTGGATTCCTGGTAGAACCTCCTCGAGGACTGAGAAAGAGGGACAGACCTGTGAAAAGTGAATAAGTAGACAGCAAGAATTTTTTTCTTTATGGAAGCGATGAAATACGGCAGCTGTTTGAAATATGACTCTTGGACGAATGGAAAAATCCACACAGGAATACAAATTTGTTTCAACCCGCTTATGGAGACAATCAGAGGCCACAAAGACAAAGAGAAAGGAAAAATATATGAAAACAACTAGAAGAGATGTGGAAAACAGCAAGAAAGGATTGGACAGAATTCTGAACATTATTTGGACACATTTGTGGACTTTAAAAGCAGCAGCAACAAGAGGATTGGATCCCTTTCGGAACTTGAAGTATGGGTACTCCCAACAAAAATTTAAAATTAGGCTCTGTAATTTGGAACTTATGTGATTTGATTTGATATGATTGGTCTGTTAATAAAAAATATTTAAAAAAAAAAAAAAAAGAAGAGACATCACCTTACCGACAAAGGTCAATATAGTTAAAGCTATGGTTTTCCCAGTAGTGATGTATGGAAGTGAGACGCAAACCCAGTTCACTAGATTACGAGTCTACTGCTCTTAACCACTACACCACACTGGCTCTTGACACGACTAAATGACTAAACAACAACAACAACACTGGCCCATCAAGCTAGCTCTGCCAAGCAGGCTTGGCTCATTAGCATGACTAAATCCAAAGCATTACTGTGCTTGGCCAAGTTTCATCAATTTTTTTACTAAATCCATGAATTAATTTTTTTACTAAATCCATGAATTATGGGAAGAATCTGGCACCCTGGAATTTAGAGGAATCTGCTCCCCAAACCTTAACATCATCCCCCTCTTAGACAAAATATATCTGACCACAGCTGTGTAATAACTGGAGGAGGAGGAGGAGGAGGAGGAGGAGGAGGAGGAGGAGGAGGAAGAAGAAGAAGAAGAAGAAGAAGAAGAAGAAGAAGAAGAAGAAGACCAACAAGAAATACCACTCATAAATTTAAGCTCATAAGTGTTTTGTTAGGAATTTTAGATGTGCCAAAAAGCAAACAAAAACTTTTCATGTATGCTACAACTGTGGCAAGGATACTACTGGTACAAAGATGGAAAAGTGATAAAATACCAACCAAAGAAGAATGGCAAGAAAAACTTATGGAGTATGCCAAAATGGCAAAACTAACTGAAAGACTTTGAAATAAGGACAAAAAATCCTTTAACAAAGATTGGGAACCATTTTCGGCCTATATAAAGAATCAATGCAGAAAACTGGACTCATTAGCAGGTTTTGAACAATCATTTACAATGAGCAAAAATTATATAATTTATAAGGTGAAATACAAAGAAAGAGTGAAAAAGGAAATATGCAGGAAATGATAGATAAACCAGAGGAGGTTGCGGGAAGTCCGGGGGGGATGGGGAAAATTTGGAATTGTGAATTATGTTCTTTGTTATGATGTAATATTGGAAAAATGGAAAACTTAACAAAAATTGTTAAAAAAGAAAAGAAAAGAAAAAATACAGCTCTCCTGTCAAAATACATAGCAGCAAAGTTAGTAAAGGCATATGACCAAATCATCAAAGCACACAATGACACTTTTTAACACAACCCAACACAGTAACAGTCTTTGCCTTTTGAGCAATTTCCAGTTCATCAAGAATTCTTCAGGTATCCTGCTTCCTTCTTGGTGCAAACTCCTGCCAGATCTGTGTACCCTTCGCAAATGATTGGCTGGGTATATAAATATTGATGTGGCTCCTGGATGAACTAGGTGTTACACACAAGTGCATTGCCCTTTTAATAAAGGAACTGAATGTCCGATGGATGCTTATGAAAAGAGAAGTGGCGGGGAGAAGGGGTTGTTTAATCCTTTTCCTTGCCACAATTTCAGTATTTCAAATCATTCACATGGAGCATTGTTCCTGCAGCATTCCAATCTTACAGAGCAAAAACAAGTTTCGCCCCTAATCAAAATAAAGTTGCTGGGGATGTGGGTGGTTTGAAGTGGGAGAACAGCAAGGGGGGAAAGGGTATGCATTTCCTTTCCCCCTCCACTTCTCTGCTCCCAATTCATCAAAAGCAGCCTTTCCTTTTTAAAAAGGGTTGATAACATACTGTAATGCATTGGCATCTAAGGTCTACTTTATCTCTTAGAGCAATGCTAACTCAGCCATCAAAAACTGGTGGCATGGCAGCTTCACTCCTTCCCCTTAGCTGTGCTAATGATATATTCTGTGAGCAGAGTGGTAATTGGGCAGGAGATGGACTTTTGGCTTTCTTCTCAAGTGAAAACCTCAGGGAGATGGAAGAATGCTGCAGGTCCATGTGGTCCTCATCCCTCCCTTTTCCTTTGAACTGCCACATTCTTGGTCTGGGAAGTAGCAACTGCTAAGCCATCTGTCTGTCTTGCCTTATATTTGAAGAGCCCTAAACAGTTCTCGGGATGTAGGTGGCACTGTGGGTTAAACCACAGAGCCTATGGCTTGGCGATCAGAAGGTCGGCGGTTCAAATCCCCGCGACGGGGTGAACTCCCGTTGCTCGGTCCCTGCTCCTGCCAACCTAGCAGTTCGAAAACACGTCAAAGTGCAAGTAGATAAAGAGGTACTGCTCCTGTGGGACGGTAAACAGTGCTGCTCTGGTTCTCCAGAAGCAGCTTAGTCATGCTGGCCACATGACCCAGAAGCTGTACGCCGGCTCCCTCGGCCAGTAAAGCGAGATGAGTGCCACAACCCCATAGTCAGTCACAACTGGACCTAATGGTTCAGGGGTCCCTTTTCCCTTTACTTTTAAACAGTTCTCATTTCCATTGACAGAGGTTCATTATGTCAGAGTTTTAGAAGTCTTCGTGCTATTTAAAATAGGCTTCAAATACATTCAAGAGACTTTTTGGTGGATGAAACATTTGTTCCTGGGGTCAAATGGATGCACTACTTTCAAAAAGAACAACATGGCTACTTTGTGGCTGGATGATATATTGCAATGGCAAAGCCACAGTGAGAGATCAAAATGTAGCTATTCATTCGCTCAATTTCTATTCCACCCTTACTGCCGAAGGAGCCCAGGTCAGCAAACGCACCAATAGCAATATCACTGATTTATTTTTGTTTATTTATTCAAATTATATCGCACCCTTTCTGCCAAAGAAGCCCAGGGCAGAAAACCACAAGTAATAAAACAATAAAAACATCTTAAAATCAATCCAAACAAGATGCAGGTGGGGAAAGATCTCAATTTTTGTTGAAAGAGGAAGGTGTTTATCAGCTGTCAAAAAGACAAGAGATGACCTTAAATACTTTTATCATTAAAAAACTATGATTAAAAACATTCTTAATAGAGCTTTTAAATAATTTAGATTCTGATGCTGGTGGCAAAGTGTAGTGTTGCAGAGATTGCTTCAGCTGCCAGCTCTGCTACTCCAGGAGGTTGAACCCAGACCCTGATGTTTCAGCATCACTTTGAGCACCAGTAACTCATTTATATACTGTCTGGTGGGCCACTGGGCACAATGATTCTTGCTTGAGATAAGCTATTCCGATGGGATAGCCTGCAGCTTTCGCCCTGTAGTCGCTATGGGACAAAGCTTGCCATGCCTCTCTGTTGTATAAAAGTCAAAGAAACATGGGACACAACCTAGACATCTGAGATCTTTTTCAACCTTGTACCACCTGTACTGTCTGTAGCCAGGGTTGGAAAGGTTTTGTCTGCATGCTACACCGGCTGAATGAGATGCACTGTGGTGTGGCTCCTTTGCACACCATGCCAGCTGGATAACATGAGAAGGTCTGGGTGATGTGGGAAGAGTCCACGTCATGGCTCCTCCCAACATCAGTATTGTTCCTCCCAGAAGCTGGGACAACACTGTTATAATGTAGACTCCTTCAGTGTGGTTCTCATGCCCACCCTTGTGATACAGCAAGGAGGCAAGATTCAGTGGCAACCAAACCACTGTATGAAAAGAAGGGAGCCAAGAATGCCAGTGAGCCACATCCCTCTGATTGCTCAGTGTTTTCTACATTTGATCCTATAAACTGGTTCTTTAGCACAGCACCGCAGTGAATAGGGCACTTAATCAAGTTTGTAAATTCCAAAGATCATATCATTCCTGCATTTCTCAGTCACAATTTTACTTGGCTAGGATGTCTCTTTTCTCTCCCATAGTTGAGGAATTCAGCAAAAATAAAAGTTGAGCAAAGTACCATACTTCTTTGCTTCTTATACCAACATAAAGTTTATCTTTAAAAAGCCACCCTAGTCTAAACGTTTCATTTTCTTTCTCCCCACCATTTCTCTAAATTATTTTATTTCCCTAATGGCTTGTTGTATTGTTTGCCGATACAATGAAAGCACTATTAACACTTAAGCTAATTAAGATTTTCAGAAAAACCCCAGTAACGTCGTCCTCATTAGCCGATTTTAAAAAATCCTCAGCAGCATTCAGATGTATTAAGGAAAAATGAGGATTGCTTTTAAATTTCAAGAAATGAATGTGAGTCTTCATATTCTGGTACATTAACAGTTTGTTCCAGTACATTGATATTTTATGTGGAAACCCTACTCAGCAATTAATATGCCCGAGACAAATTGAAAAACCCATAATCCATCCTTCTCTGTTGGAATGTAAGAGTATATTATTATTGAGAAGCTACAGGATATCGGAGCCATTTTTTAAACTTGAATGCTCATTACCTTAAATCTGCATACAAAACAGTTTTGCATTCAGACTAGGTGATCACATAACTGCATATATCATGTTTCAAATGAAACTGCGCAAAATTATAAAAAAGGCATAAGCAACAATAACAAAACACTGCTGCAGGCTTCTTTTCTAAATCAAGGTCTATATGAGGTACTGGGTTTTAGTAAGAATTAGAAACAAAGCATTAATAGAGTACTATCATGCTGGATATAGAAAGACAGTTGCCAGTTTGTTTACTTGATTGACTGTCAGAGGTCATTTGTGCTAAAATTCTGAGGTAAAAAAAACACAGTTCGGTACTTGGAAGGATGTTGTTTCTCAAACCAATCAAATGCATTGTTGATAATTAGCAGCCCTCCTAGGAATTTTGGCAAAATGGCTTCAAATGGCATGAAAACGAAAACATTTGCTCACTCCAGAGGTAACCCTTAATTAACAATTTTTATATCACTGCCAGGGATATGTGGCAAGGGATATTTTTTGTCTGCAGTTTTCATGCCTTATCTATTTCTCTTTTTTACTTAGGAATTTTTAACATACGAATTTAGGTGCTTTTTCTGAATCTGGATATTAGGGAAATCTGGATTTTAGTTTTACTTGAAAAAACCTCAAGTTTCTCAAAAGTTCTACCCAGATTTGAAATATTTTACCCACGTATGACAATAAAAGGTTGAAGTTGCAAATCAAGGCCCATTTCTGTTCTAGCTAAGGTTTCCAATAAATCTGAAATCCAAATCCTCACCATACATTTAAAATACTCTTACACTAGTTTAACAGTTGTGGAGAATTCTGGGAACTGTAGTTTGTCAAGGGTGCTGAAATTGTAGTTCTGTGAGGTCAGCATCCTTAACAAATTACCGTTCCTAGGATTCTTTGGGGGAAGCCATGACCATTAAAGTAAGGTTACCAGATTTTTTTCAATGAATCCAGCGACACTTTTCGACTTCAATTGATTTTGTATGGGGCCTGATTTGTAAATCTGGGAAACGGGGACGTCTGGTAACCTTACATTAAAACAGTATAAGAGTTCTTTGAATGTATGGTGTGGATGTCACATGAGTAGTGCTTTAAAAAAACCCAATCCACTATATAACATCCCATTTTCATTGATAAAGGAAACCTCACAATGGCTAATTTCTAGCTGGGCACTCTATTCTGCAACAGAATGTTACTATTTGCTTCCACATTTCAGTTAGGTACAGTGGTACCTTGGTTCTCAAACTTAATCCGTTCCGGAAGTCAGTTCCAAAACCAAGGTGCACTTTCTCATAAAAAGTAATGCAAAATGGATTAATCTGTTCCAGACTTTTAAAAACAACCCCTCAAACAGCAATTTAACATGAATTTTACTATCTAACGAGACCATTGTTCCATAAAATGAAAGCAATAAACCATGTACTGCAGTCACACAATCACAAAAACAAAAACAAAAAAGCAGCAAAAACAAAAACACAAAATAAATAGCAAAAACAGACAGACCTCAGCGTCACACTCCAAACGGAAGTGTGGCACTCAAATTGGAAGAATGACACTCAAAACGGAGCATGTTCGGCTTCTGAAAAAAGTTTGCAAACCAGAACACTTACTTCTGGGGTTGCAGTGTTTGGGTTCCAAGTTGTTTGGGTACCAAGGCGTTTGAGAACCAAGGTACCACTGTACAAGTATTTAGATTCTTCCTGACTAGTATTAGTCTAGGTTTGGCTTTTGGTGCTGTTGTTGCAAAACAGAAGGAACAAGAGGCTCCCACTGCTGCTATTTCATTGCTGCATGATTGGGAAAAGGCCACATCAACTAAACAATCTTCATCAGTCCATGGCATAAATAGAAAATAATAATAATTGCAATATAATGAGTGTAGAGATTTAATGTTGAACTCATTAGAGCAGAGAAGCTCCATTTGTTCAAATAATGTGGGATGGTTTTATAGTACATAATGCAAATAAAACCGTGGGAATCTTGATGTATAACAAGACCTCACAGAGGCTTACACGGGGGACACCTTCACAGGCTATTCCCTCCCCCTGCAAGACTATTATACCTGTGCTGTTCTTGGCTGTGTAGGATTCCAATAATGGTTTCATAACCCTTATGAACTTCATAAATCAAAGTTGCATCTAGGTAAAGCCTTCTTCAGGTGCTTAGTTTTAAGCACATAAATAGTTAAATACCTGTTTCATGCATAATAAATACCTATTTCGTTCAATAATAAATTAGCAGCACTGACAGTTAACTATATCTATAAATCTTGCCAAGATTGCTGCCCTGAAAGTTTTCCCCCCTGTTCTAGAATTTACCATTCTTAGTTGGTTTGCTTTTTTACACTTTAGATCTGTCTTACCGAGCAGCTGATAATTGCAGCCTTTATAGATGAAAATATTAACCTATTAAACTTAGTGATGGATTAACCATTATGCCTAGTACTCTGCAGAGCAGCCCTGGCCCATTTGGGGTACCTGCTGTGATCTAATTACATTGGATTTCCCAATGCAAACTTTTGCTCATCTTGCTCGCTGCCTAGAACTTCATCCCGGCTCTTTATGAATAACAATGGGAGCTGCTTATTTCCCTAGAAACAGAAGTGTCATGCAGGGTGGTGTTTTGTCTTTCAGATGTAGTACTACAATCCAAAGTACATATGCAGAGGTATCTGCACGCAGCCGACCTCAGCCTGTCCTATTCTGTCCTTAAGATCTTTTGTAGCTCAGAAAGTAATCATTTCTCTGGACAGATTATGAACCTAGCAAAATGAGCACTTGGCTTAACTTGCCCACTTGTCATGTTGTTAGTTTAGTTTTTTTGTGATGATGTATATTTAGGTATTGAAATGGTATTTGGTTTGCACGTTTGTGGCACTATCTGGCACTTCAAGGAATCAAAGAATAGATGTGTTTTGATTCACATATTGTTTCAGGCAGAGCCAGTGGGGCGCATTGGTTAGAGTAGGGGTCAGCAAACTTTTTCAGCAGAGGGCCGGTCCACTGTCCCTCAGACTTTGTGGGGGGCTGGACTATATTTGGAGGGGCGGGAATGAACAAATTCCTATGCCCCACAAATAACCCAGAGATGCATTTTAAATAAAAGCACACATTCTACTCATGTAGAAACACCAGGCAGGCCCCACAAATAACCCAGAGATGCATTTTAAATAAAAGCACACATTCTACTCATGTAAAAACACACTGATTCCTGGACCATCCGCGGGTTGGCTTTTGAAGGCCGAATCTGGCCCCTGGGCCTTAGTTTGCCTACTCATGGTTTAGAGTATTGAACTAAGAACTGGGAGACCAGGGTTCAAAACCCTACTTGGATATGAAGTTGACTGGGTAGCATTGAACCAGTCAACTTCGCCCCCATCCCATCTAGCAAGTGCCTAGTTTTCTTTTAAGGATTTTGTAATGGGCAGGCAACATGCTACATCTTTTGCCACAATTGCCATAATTCTAAATGGATTCCATGATGTCACAAGCAGAGCACCTAAACAGGCCAGGGGAAGGGGAAGGGAGTAAACCTCAAAGACCACCTCTGGCCATATGAACCCACCTGGACCCTGTGATCATCATCTGAGGCCCTTCTTCATGACCCAAAGTGGTAACACAAGAACAGGCCTTTTCTGCAGTGGCTCCCCACTTGCGGAATTTTCTTCTCAAGGAGGCTTGCCTAGTGCCATCATTATATATCTCCAAGCACCCAGCGAGAAACATTCCTCTTCTCCCAGGTTTTTGCCTAATTAAATAATAATCTATGGCTTTTTAAACTGGGGAGGTATTGTTTATGTTTGCTACAATGTTATGTACTTTTGTGTTTTTATATTATAAACTGCCCTATTATCCTCATATGAAGGCCAGTATAGAAATGTTGATGATGGTGATGATGATGGTGGTGATGATGGTGATGATGCACTTATAGCTCAGCAGCTACAATAATGGTAGTGAGCCAAAGGTGGTCATCACAACCTTGTCAGCAGTGTGCAGTTCGGCGATGGAAATATGAGTGTCTCTGTACCATATGTTATTTTTGTAGACCTCTTCTCCATAAAGCATACCTCCTGTCAAGTCAAGGTTGTCTCCTCCAGATTAAGCAAGCTGTCATTTGTTCCTGAATGTACATTGAAATGATTCTTACATATTCTCCATCACCCCTTTCAGCTTTGAGAATTCCTTTCTGAATTCATAAGCTTGGTCTCAATGCTAAAAATGTTTAATGAGATTCTTAAATGGTTAATTCCTGTTCTTACTCCCTACCTCCCATGTTTAAGCCATGTGTTAACATGATTACATTTCAAAAAATCAGAATAATCTATAAATAATTCCTCACCCACTATGGCATGTGATATCCTCTACAGTGGTACCTTGATTCTCAAACGCCTTGGTTCCCAAACACCGAAAACCTGGAAGTAAGAGTTGTCGGCTATTGTTTCCAGGACACCTGCACCAATCAGAAGCTGTGCCTTGGTTTTTAAACATTTTGGAAGTCAAACGGTTTAGTGCTTTTGTTTTTGATGCTTTTTCAGTTAATTTGTTTTTGTGACTGTGTGGAACCCAGTTCAGCTACTGATTGATTGATTGATTGATTGATTGTGTGACTGCAGAAATGGATAAAAGTCCTCCATTCGAACAATGACTATCATCAGTGCAGGTACGAAAACAAATGAATTTTAATTTTTATCATCTACAATACTGCCTTATTTATTTTATAGTACAGTACATTGATTATTGCTTTCATTTTATGTATCAATGGGCTCGTTAGATAGTGAAATTCATCTTAAATTGCTGTCTTAGGGGTTGTTTTTAAAAGTCTGGAACAGATTAATCCATTTTGAATTACTTTCTGTGGGAAAGCGCGCTTTGGTTTTGGAACGCTTTGGGTTTGGAACGGACTTCTGGAACGAATTAAGTTTGAGAACCAAGGTACCACTGTACTTCAAAGCTTTCTCTTCTCTTAATATGTAAGTAGTAGTTTTACCTAAACAACTAGTTACTGCCTTGGTAGAGCAGGTGAAGACAAATTTGCTGACAGCCTTTATTTGAACTGTATGCTAAACACTTTTCTAGAGGGCCAATTCCCACTTTACTTTTGGGAAGATACATATGTACTTCATACATACGTCTGCATGGACCGTTGTTTTTTTTACTCTGACACTTGTGCTTGATTATAAAAGTTAGTGTGTATCATCCGTGGCTTCCTGGTAAGCAGATAAGATCCTTCTGGATCAGATTAATGGCCCATTTAGCCCAGCATCCTATTCCCACAGTGCCCAATCAGGGCATGAGATCAACAGCACTCTGTCCACTTGGGTCTCAAGAGAGCACTCCTGCTCCTAGGCATCATAACTAGCAGCAGTAGATACTCTTACCATTGTTAAGGTTTAATTATTCTTACTGATATACCTGATACTATGTTTTACTTACCAATAGGGAACCAGGCAGAGGGCCTTCTCGGTAGTGGCGCCCACCCTGTGGAACGCCCTCCCATCAGATGTCAAGGAAATAAACAACTATCTGACTTTTAGAAGACATCAGAAGGCAGCCCCGTTTAGGGAAGTTTTTGATGCTTGATGTTTTATTGTATTTTTTATATTCTGAAGGGAGCTGCCCAGAGTGGCTGGGGAAACCCAGCCAGATGAGCGGGGTATAAATACCATATTTTTTGCTCTATAAAACTCACTTTTTCCCTCCTAAAAAGTAAGGAGAAATGTGTGTGCGTCTTATGGAGCGAATGCAGGCTGCACAGCTACCCCTGCCATTTAGTGTAAAAACGCTACTGAAAACACTCCAGGAATTAGCAACACATAGTGAAGTTCCTTCACTTCCTGGGTAATTGTAAAGAACAGAAGGAAAAGATGGCTGCTCCCAGGTACTGGTGGGGGCAACCATCTTTTTATTCCATATAATGTCCTTGATACCCTCTGCCTGTCATATCTACCCATTATTTGTATTAATGTTTTGGGGCAGGGACAAATAAAGGATAGTTTTAAATAAATTACTGATCCAGATTTGCAGGTTGATGCAATTTAAGTTGCAAGGTATATGCTGCCTATGATGCAACAAAAAGGAAAGATAGTAAACCCATCAAAACAAGTCACATTATTTTTAGAAAAACAAATCATGTTTCTGGACTGGTCAGGCTGTTGCCAAGAGAAGAAGAATTTGAGGTGATACTAGAAGATGCAGAGATATTATGCTTCCCTTGGGTTCCTGTGGATTTGCTGGTGAAGCTTCTGAATATTGCAGTGGATTCACTGTGGAGGTGTAGAAAGCAAGCTCTCATGAAATTACATTATTCAAAAGGTGTGAGATTGTATATTAGGCTAGGCCAATGCCAGAAGTAGAAGAAAGCAGAAACATTTATATTGTCTGGACTTCTGTGACTAATCCGTTTTTAGTATAAGCAACTTTCAGAAAAGATATTCTCACAAGATGCAGGAACAGCTTTTCCAATATACATTTTAGATTTTGTCCACGGAAGGGGCTGTTGTTAAGGAATGCAATTAATGGGTTAATTCTCCACAACTCAGCAGAGATTATTCATTCCGCACAATGCAGCTGCAGGCATCTTGTGACTCTCTTATTTATGTTATGGGGCAGATTTGACTTGTAACTTTGTGTATGAAAGGACTCAGAGGTACAGTGTGTTGTGTAGGAGAACGCTGCATTGCTGGGCCCACCTCAAAGTACTGGGCTAGTGATGTCACTGGTAACAGGATTTACAGAAACTCTGGAGGATCACAAAACAAAACTGGTGAAAATTCTTCCACATTTAGTGGAATATGGTTGAAATGGTTAGTTCCCAAGTGCAAGTTCTTCAGCACATCTGTTAAGTGTATTTGGCGCTTGTTATTTCACAGACCTTGACCTTGACAAGTTGTTGGCTTTGAAGGATTGACCAAGGTCAAGGAAAGTGAATTCCTATGATACAGAAGAACTGTAGAAAGGTACTTGCACAAATGTGTACAAAGCCTTTGACACCAGAAGAAACAGTAGAAGTAGAAAAGAAAGCACACAGCAGACTTGTAAGGAATTTTAAAGAATCTGAAAAACAATAGACTAATTAAAGTTAAAACCATTTAAAACCAAGTGCATCTGCATTGGATTTTGCTGCATTGGATACTTTGTATATGTTACAGTACACAGAATAGCACTGTATCAATAAGAAGAAGGGGGGGGGGAAGCAGCATACAGTGGTATTTCAGGTTGCAAACACCTCGGGTTACAAACACTTCGGGTTACAGACTCCGCTAACCTGGAAGTAGTACCTCGGGTTACGAACTTTACCTCAGGATGAGAACAGAAATTGTGCCCCATTAACTAAAGTGGTACCTCAGGTTAAGAATGGTTTCAGGTTGAAAATGGACCTCCAGAACAAATTAAGTTCATAACCAGAGGAACCACTGTAGTTGAAAATCCTGCTCAAGAATTACGTGCAAGTAACTCATGGTCCCCAGGTAACTTTGGGTCTTCTACACTGGTGTGGGATGAAGGAGCATGCCCAAACTTTGCAGGCACATAACCACCACCTCAAGAGTAGTGATACCACTCAGATGAAACATTGTCTCTAGTGGAGAGGAGGTGTTCCAAGGAGGCAGAGAGTGGAACAGAGTGAAAACCTTCTCTCTCAGGTCTGCTCTGGGCCATAAACAGAAGGTTTTGGCATTGCCATCACTGACTTCCCTGCCCATCTTCTGAGTATTGTTCTCATTGCTGTGGTCAGAGGTTAGCTAATGCCTGATGGGGCTGGGAATGTTTGACTAGGCCCAGCGTGGTAGGGTTATTGTCTTCCTCACAGCAAATAATTTTTAAAACAGTTTTTTGGTATTACCTGTGGTAGAATTTGTCACACAGGCAGATGCCAACCATCTCATTGAAGACATTGGGTTGGAGCTGCAGTTGGAGTAAGCAGGAAGTGGGCAGTCTGCTTCCCCCTAGGTGATCCCTCTCAAGAGTCTTGGGGTGTTTCCTTAAGGCTTCAGCTCCAGCTGGGGAGGCTGGCTCAGTTATGCCCCCCATTGTTTAAAGGTGCTTGTTTTACACTGTGGCAGCTTGGAATGGTAGCATTGGTTATTGCCTGCATCATAGGAACAGGGGTATGAACAGGGGAATACCTTATACAGAATAATACCAAGGCTCTGTCTAGCTAAATATTATTTACAACTGTGTTCTTCAATGTTGGGTCTCCAAACGTTATTTAATTGTTACTCTCATCAATCTCCACCAACTTAGCCAGCACTCAGGAATAATGGGAATGGTTGTAGTCCAACAATATCTAGTTACCCAAGGTTGAAGGTCTACACTGATGGGCAGCAGATCTCCAGGGTTTCAGTAAGACATTTGCTCTATCCCTTGCTAACCATGGTGAGCCATAGCCAACAAAGTTGTGGCCATGTTAAGCCCACCTCTGACTGTGTATTACCGGTAATTGCTCCCTCTTGCCACACTGTACTGCATATGGGTGTTCAGAGCTGAATTTCTTGACTTCAAATGAGCTATATCTGAGAAAGTCAGTTAATCATAACTCAAAACAAGCATTCTAGGACCATTAAAGGAATAGCAGGAATAACCAACCAAACTTTAGATTAAAAAAAGAACGCTTTCTAACAGAAATCCAGTCTCTGGATTCAAAAAATGAATCAAGAAATGGATTCCTTCTTCCAACATTACACTTCAGTAGAACATGACAAATGCTAAAGAAAGAAAACAACTTTCTTGCTAGACCTTTAGCTTTGCCTAAAATACCAGAGCTCTTGAGTGCCTTTGTTTAAAAAAACGATTGCAAGATTTTTGATTTTTTTTTTAGCTTGGGCAAAATAATATATTTTTCATAATCTTGGAGCTGAAAAAGATTGAACTGCTTTCAAAGATTTTTATACATATACATCATTCTGGTGAAGTCTTGAGGTATGGAAAATTTCATCTCCAACAGACTGAAAAATTGATGTAAATTGAAGCATCTAAGGACAGAGTTTTACAATGGAAGGTGAGTGAAAATCTTGATGGTATGTAGCTTAATCTTCTGTCTTAATATTATCTCCTTAAACTTAATCTTGAACATAACACTAATGCACTGCACTTCAGTAGATCTGTCTTCATTATCGTCATTTTCTTGAAGCAGCACGAACTTTAACATTTTTTGAGATGTGAAGTTTGTTTCTGAGTTTGATTTGGTTTAGATTTCATAATGTTTTGTGGGATTTTGGAAGGAAATGATGTTCACATATTATTTAAATTATTTTGCTCAATCTCCACACAAAAAGGTCTCAAAGCAACTTGCATCAGTACAATTAATACAAATGCAATTCAAAACAAATACAACATTTAAAATCAACAGCACACTAAAAGTGATTATCCAGAATAGGAACATTGGAAGTTGGTCCAGTTGGCCTATCTACACTGACTGACAGCAGCCCTCCATGTTTTCAGAAAGGGAATATCTCCCTACTACCTGGAAACACCAAGCATTGAAGGTGGGGCCTTTGTGCATACAAGGCAGATCCTCTACCACTGAACAATAACTAATAAACAAAATGTATTTCCCCGCACAACACAAATATGACAAATCTTGTAAAGAAGCTGGTAAAATGCGGTCTTGACTATGCTACCACTCAGTGGATTTGTAACTGGCTGACTGACCGGACCCAAAGGGTGCTCATCAATGGTTCCTCTTCATCCTGGAGAAGAGTGACTAGTGGGGTGCCACAGGGTTCTGTCTTGGGCCCGGTCTTATTCAACATCTTTATCAACGACTTGGATGATGGACTCAAGGGCATCCTGATCAAATTTGCAGATGACACCAAACTGGGAGGGGTGGCTAACACCCCAGAGGACAGGATCACACTTCAAAACGACCTTGACAGATTAGAGAACTGGGCCAAAACAAACAAGATGAATTTTAACAGGGAGAAATGTAAAGTATTGCACTTGGGCAAAAAAAATGAGAGGCACAAATACAAGATGGGTGACACCTGGCTTGAGAGCAGTACATGTGAAAAGGATCTAGGAGTCTTGGTTGACCACAAACTTGACATGAGCCAACAGTGTGACGCGGCAGCTAAAAAAGCCAATGCAATTCTGGGCTGCATCAATAGGAGTATAGCATCTAGATCAAGGGAAGTTATAGTGCCACTGTATTCTGCTCTGGTCAGACCTCACCTGGAGTACTGTGTCCAGTTCTGGGCACCACAGTTCAAGAAGGACACTGACAAACTGGAACGTGTCCAGAGGAGGGCAACCAAAATGGTCAAAGGCCTGGAAACGATGCCTTATGAGGAACGGCTAAGGGAGCTGGGCATGTTTAGCCTGGAGAAGAGGAGGTTAAGGGGGGATATGATAGCCATGTTCAAATATATAAAAGGATGTCACATAGAGGAGGGAGAAAGGTTGTTTTCTGCTGCTCCAGAGAAGCGGACACGGAGCAATGGATCCAAACTACAAGAAAGAAGATTCCACCTAAACATTAGGAAGAACTTCCTGACAGTAAGAGCTGTTCGACAGTGGAATTTGCTGCCAAGGAGTGTGGTGGAGTCTCCTTCTTTGGAGGTCTTTAAGCAGAGGCTTGACAACCATATGTCAGGAGTGCTCTGATGGTGTTTCCTGCTTGGCAGGGGGTTGGACTCGATGGCCCTTGTGGTCTCTTCCAACTCTATGATTCTATGATTCTATGAAATATCCCTTCTGCAATAGCTGCAAGATCCACAAAGTTATTGCACCTAAATGATTGGGGCAATAAAAATGTATTCATCTGGCACTTAACATATGTCATTGTTGGCACCAGGTGAGCCTACTTGAGAATATCAAACAAATAGCAGGTAGCCACCAAAAAGCTTGTTCTCTTATTGTCACTTTTCCTGGGAAAGATACTCTGGGGAAGATACAGGGAAGATACTCTGATGCTTATCTTACTATCTGGGCTAATTTGTATAGGGGATTGTGGTTGTCCATGAGTATTGGACCAAGCCACATTTTACACACACACACAATTCCAGTGGAATCAGGATCTTTTGGTTTCTGTTCACTTGGGGCTCCATTGTGATTTGATAGTGTCTGCTAATCAAAGTTCCCGCTATGCTCTGCCCCTTCACTCCAAAATTCACTGCAACATAGAATCATAGAATTGTAGAGTAGTAACCACAATCTTGGAACTATGGTTTGTTTCAGTGCTCACAATTAAATTGTAGTTCCCATCATATGGCTTCTCCCACTGCAAGATCTTGGGCAGTTATGTTTGGCTTGCTTCAGTGCTGTTCATCAAATTACTTCCAATTACTGTCATGGTGTACCCTTTCTTCAGCCCTCTACCTCTTGGTAGATGTGGTAAAGTGAGTGGTGGTACCCCACCATGCCATTGTCTACTGAGACATCCATCAAGCAGGATAATTTAGCAAAAGAAAATGTACTTAGCACGTTTAATTTACATATTTGCAAAGAGTATGTCACAGATTATAAAAATTCTGAGTTATCTGTTTGGCTTTTGATATTAATCAGGAAAATGTCCTCCTTATTAAAGATGTGCGTGTGGTTTTTTGATTCCGGACCGACCATGGCTCTTCTGCTGCTAAAAGCAGCAAGGGGTGGGGAAATGGATTTCCCCTTTGTTTTAATTGGTTTTAGTCCAGCTGGATTCTTTGCAAACCTGAAGAAGAAATGCCAGGGGAGTAGCTCAGGGGCACAAGGGGCTCGATACTACCATGAAGATGAGGTCAAATGTGCAAAGGTGTTGAAGTGAAAGAACCTCATTTCTTTCTTTCTCTTTCTCTCTCTGCTGGATAGAGCAAAAGCATCAGTATTTTGTAAGTACTGGAACAATAAGACAGGAGGGGGAAATAGTTCTTACTGGGATCTTTGCCCTCTTCAGACATTCGTTTAAATGTTTTCTGGCTGAAAGTGAGCAGCAGGAGAGATGCACACACAATCCCAACTACCAACATCCACCACGTGTGCCGGCTAGACTTTTGATCTTTGTGTGCTGAGTGAGAAAGTCTGACATTCATTTGACTGAGTGAGGTTAGAAACCACCACAGAAGAGGGGACTCTGCCTTATCAGGGTTCCTGATTGCAGGAAGACTTCTAACTGCATTCAGCTGAACGTGGTTTAAAATCTATTTGGACTTTCATGCTCAACGCATAAAGGTTGGAAGTGTGACTGACCTCCTCATCCCAATATGCACCTCATCCCAATTTTAAGATCTCATCTGTTTACCTAAATGCTTGAATACTTGTAACCTGGGATTTCAGCCCGTCTGGAATTTCCTTTATCAGGTAGAACTGGGTGTGTACAAACTGTTTTACTAGAAAATGATTGATGTCATTGTTGATTTCAGGTTACTGACAAGGCACACCTATGTAATCTTGTTAGACTACTGAAATATGCATAGGTGCTGAAAGATATAGCCCCATAGAGTTTCCAGGCCGATGCTTTCTACGCAGAGAAACAAAGGGCTATTGTACAGCAAACCTTTAGCATTCAATCTGAAATTTCACATAAAGTTATAGAACAATGAGAGTGCTCCAACCCCGTTTAATAAAAGCTGACATCACTGGCGAAAGATGGGCGGTGGTATTGCTTTGGTTTTCTTAAGAAGTAACATTTAAATATGATTTTATCCTTGCACACAGTTTCTTGAAACACAGCAAGGCAAATTCAATCACATCAATGTAGATGGTTATTCCAGCAATGGAAAATTTGGCCCTGTCAGCGGCAAGCATCTTAAATTGATGAAAGCTCAATATCTGGCATGCTCAGCTTTCCATTTTCAAGTTTTTATACATACAAGATGCATCGAGTGACTCAGATAACGTTAATAAATTACACAATGGCATAACTGCGCACACATGCATTGAAAAACCAAATGAAAAAGATGTGTCACACAGCAGCTTAGCAATTAATGTTATAGCACAAAACAAAACATCTTCACATATACTTTGACAGCACAGGTTTTAATAAAGGAAATTAAATGTTTATGTTCTTGCTACCATCAACAGAGCCTTTCAGAAGCAGAAAGGGCAATAACACTGTAAATAGTGAGTTTATCCAGAGCACCGTAGTCTGCAGATGCTTCTTGTATAAATCTATTCTTTCTAGGTGAATGTTATGGGTTTTATGCCTTTTGGACTGAGTAATTTGTTTTCCTTCAAAATAAATTTACAATGCATGATCCTCCCCATTCCCAAATTCTACAGTGTCTGGAGTAGGCTAAAAAAGAAAACAAAAGAGGGGAGAAGGGGGGGGATACAAAACTGAACAGTGTCTAAATTGCTATGTGTAAGAGCCCAGAGATGATTCTGCAGAAGAATTTTTAGCAAACATCAAAAGTAAGCAATCTCTCTGTTTTTAGACATAGGCCACAATCTGCCCCCTTGGCACTGTTACATTCATAAAGTGAAATGGAAAGCTGGAAACTAATTTTTTTCTTTTCCAAGAAAAAAAAAATGCTTGTGTAAAGAGCAACAGAATGAGAGAGAGACCGAAAAAGAGAGACAGAGCGATAGGCTATACAGAATTAGGTTTTCAGGCATGCATGAGAGAGAATGAAAGACAAAAGGAGGAATAATGAGAATAAAAGTGAATATGACATTGAGCTGCATGTATCTTTGCCGCAAACTTTTTTATAAAATGGCAAAAAAACCTAAAGAAGTCTTAGAAGACTGTCATCATGTGGAGGGGACTGATGGGAGAGAGAGATTGCTTAAATAATTGCTGGTTATGTGCTTTGCTGTCCTGGTCAGGGCATAGAGAGGAAAGCGATGGCCTCCAGCTTGGATGGCTTTAAAAGAGGATTGGACAAATTCATAGAAAACAAGTCCACAATGGCTAGGTCCTACCTCCACTGCTGGAAGCAGTATGATTCCGCATATCAGTTGCTGGGAATCTTAGGTGAGGAGAGTGTTGTTTTACTCAGTTGATTCTTGTGCTTCGGCACTGTGAGAACAGGCTTCTTGATGAGATGGCCTTGTCCTGACCCAGCAGTATGGCTCCATATCCTTTCACAATTGCCACCCTTCTTTACTTGAAGCTGAGGGAATCATCTCTGTGGCTGTCTGGGTGCTGCTAAAGTGTGAGGGGTCTGTTAGCAGTCCATTTAAAAGCTATTTACTTTGGGTCGGGTTTTAAACTGGTTTTAGGAATGATAGGTAAGAAGGAAGAAAGAGAGGATAGGAGTTCTGCCTCCCACCCTGTCAAAGAGGGGGTAGCTGCTTGAATAAGTGTGGGAGGGGGCTGGCTTCCACAGTTTGGTAGTGGGCATACAGTGGTAAGTATTTAATTTGTTCCTGAGGTCTGTTCTTAACCTGAAACAGTTCTTAACCTGAAGCACCAGTTTAGCTAATGGGGCCTCCTGCTGCTGCCATACCGCCAGAGCACGATTTCTGTTCTCAACCTGAAGCAAAGTTCTTAACCCGAGGTAATATTTCTGGGTTAGCAGAGTCTGTAACCTGAAGCATATGTAACCTGAAGTGTATGAAACCCAAGGTGTGATTATTTGTGAGATGGGATGCAACAGGAAATGGTATTACGTGCCATTAGAATATTTTATTTTATTTTCATCTGATCTGAGTCCCAGCTTGTCCTGGGTTTCAGACGAAAAGCTGTACAGTGAGAAGCATCATGCTCAGTCTTGTCTAATAGGATCCATCTTTTCACTTCTTTTGGCAGGAATTTTATTGTTTGGAGTCTTTTACCAGAAATTTGATCTCGTTTTTCCTTTTGTAAAAACCCAGTATCTAAGTCACAGAATGAAAAACATCCAGTTTTTGTTTACAGAAGGCAGTATCTTTGACAATATCTTTCATTCTTTATTATATACAAGGTTTACTAAACATGATTTGAAAAAGAAAAAGATAAAAGATATACAACAAAGTGTGCTTATATCACATATAAAGGAATGCATACATGGTTTTGATGCCTTCTTTCTTAGTGACACTGAGAGGTGGTATGCAGAAGATCATTATGTATTCTTCACCATCGGTCAGTTGCTTAGTTACCAGTGAAATAGAGTACTACTAATAAAAGTATGCAGGAATGCTGGTAACATCTGAGCAGGACATCGGCCGTAGAAACTGTAGCAGCTAAGACATTTATAAATGTTGCCAAAAGGCAACTGACTTTAAAAAACAAAAATGGAAAGAGGAAAAAAGCTTGCAAAGCATTAACTTTCTTCCATCAGTAATGTGATGTCTAGATCATCATCAACACCATTAGTTAAATGGTACTGATTCTGATGATCAGTCGTCAAATGATCCGGTGATAAATTCAGTATTCTGAAAGCATGGAGTAGCTATTCCCAGCAAGATAATATGCTGCAGTTTTATTTTAAGTACAGTTGTTGTTCAAATGGTGGCTATAGTAATTTTCTATTTGTATAGCTCTGGTACATTTCCAAGTGCTTAATTGCTTTTAAGGATCTAGAGTTAAGAGGTGCAGTTATTATACCAGTAGTGAGAGTGAAAAACAACCACCCCAGGATCAGTGAAAGTAGCATTGTCTCCAGTGAGTGCTAATTGCTCAAATTCTTGCATTCAGTTCGCATCTTGAGCCAAAGATCACAAATGAAAAAGCATCTCTTTCTTTGAAATAAAGACCGCTTGGGTGATACACTGAAGCCCATTCTGTTCTTAGCATCCTTCCGGGTAGGTGGTCTCCTTTCTTTTGTTAAGTCTGCATCACAACTCAGATATCTGTCTGAATCTGGCAATGGCATGTCTTTTATGTATCAAGGCTGTTTCTTTTGGCAAGGAAACACTATCTGGCTGTTCTTCTGCCTTCAGATCAGGCTGTGCACATAGTGTATCAAATGCATTCTCCGCTTCTGTAGCAAAGGTCCAAAACTAGTTTGCGGTTTTTCAAAAAGGACTGCTGTGGTGCCATTCTTGAAACTCCTGTGTTTGTACAGTGAAAATATGCATTTATTTAAAACATTTTGATACTGCCCTTTATCATGCCACATTTCAGGACTGTGTCGAGCATAAAAGAAATACAGATGCATACACAATAACACATCAGATAAAACTTTAAAACAGATGAAGGCTGCAGTGCAAACCCCATTTGTCTGTTTTAAAAAACCCTTTGAAATAAATAGGATCTACTTCTGAGTAGGCATGGCTAAGATTGCACTGTCTAACTTGCACAATTAAATCAAATAAATCGATGAAAATGTCCAGATTAATGCAATGTTTATTTTGCTTCATGCCTAAACATTAGCGGAGTTGCTATTGTCAAGAAAGCTTTCTCCTTCATTGATTATATTTGTGCATCTGGTGAAAGAGGTATATGGAGAAGATCCTGGGAAGATCTTAAAGAATGGGCAAGTTGATAGGATGAGGTATTTCTTTTTTATCTGGGTCCCAAGCTTTTGTGGGATTTAAAGGCATACATCTGAAGGCCTTAAGATCTTCAGAGGCCCTTCACCAGAGTTGTCCACCAAGTGAAATTCAATGGGTGCTTATTAGACAGGGGACTCCTCAGTGGTAGTGGTACATTCCCAGTTATGGAATGCCCTCAACACAGAGGTTCATCTGGCATGTTTGTTGTAGTCTTTTTGACCATACAACATCCTAGTGATCTACATAACTTTTGATATTTCTAGAGTATTAAGCTCCTTCATGGATCGCTGCCTTGTTGTGGTGAATGGGCTTGAATAACTCAAAGAAGCTATGAGCTATGCCGTGCAGGGCCACCCAAGATGGACAGGTCATAGTGGAGAGTTTTGACTAAACGTGATCCACCTGGAGCAGGAATTGGCAAGCCACTCCAGTATCCCTGCCAAGAAAACTCCATGGACAAAGACAACAGGCATATAAAAGTTATGATGCTGGAAGATGAGCCCCTCAGGTTGGAAGGCGTCCAGCATGCTACTGAGGAAGAGCAGAGGACAAGTGCAAGTAGATTCGGAGCTGATGAAGCGGCTGGGCCAAAGCCGAAAGGTTGCTCAGTTGCAGATTTGCCTGGAAGCAAAAGGAAAGTCCAATGCTGTAAAGAAAAATATTGCATAGGGACCTGGAATGGAAGTACCATGAATCTTGGTAAGTTGGATGTCGTCAAAAATGAGATGGCAAGAATAAATATTGACATCCTGGGCATCAGTGAACTAAAATGGACAGGAATGTGTGAATTCAGTTCAGATGACCATCATATCTACTACTGTGGGCAAGAATCCCATGAAAGAAATGAGCGGCCCTCCCAGAGTGGCGAAAGCTGTACTGGGATGCAATCTCAAAAATGATAGAATGATCTCGATACGAATCCAAGGCAGACCTTTTAACATCACAGTAATCCAAGTTCCATTATTGGGTACCCTGTGAATTCAGTAAGCAAGGGGGGAAAGGAAGGAAGGAAAGAAGAACCAGCAGCTTAAATTGGGCCCAGAAGCAAACAGCTGATTAAACTCTTTCACAATTGGAAGGAATGCAATGGGTGTATTGGGCCATGCCAGTCAAAGTAATGGAAGTTGTGTTTTGGAAGCTGTATCTGAAATAATGGTAGATGCATTATCAGAAACTGATCAAAGTTTCTAAACTACATTCAGTACATTCATAGCCATTCCTTATGGAAGCATGCCACCTAGGGATCATGCTAGCACAGGGCTGGGGGACATGCCCCACTCTCTCTTCACTTTTCCAGGATTGTGCTTGCTGAAGCAGAGTGCCCAGAGTAAAAATGGATGGTGGCAGCCAGGAAGCTGTTGATCAGCCAGTTCAAACCTGTCAGATTTTACAGCATTTTCAGAGTCCTTGGAGCCAGCAACTTCTTACTGCTTGGTTACTCTCAGCACTATAGGGATCATTAATTATTTTATTATTACAGGTGACAAAGAGATAGTGGCTCCTAGGATTATGCAGTTGTCTTTCCCTCAAGCCTTATTTGTGCGTTCTGCTAATATGTAAAAAAAGGGAGAGAGTCTACTTGTGAGCAGGGAGAATGGGGACAAATGAATTTCACTCTGCCCCTTCCATTAGCCACAAACTTATGGAAGCAATAGTTCATTGCTGTTATTGTGTTTTATGGCAAACTGTTTTAAGTTTTGGGTTTTACTAAGAGGTATTAAAATATTTTTTAAAAAACTTTTTGAGGCCACCCATGCAATACAGACTTCTGCATAATCAGGATTTTAAATCATATGGGTATCTTCCACAAGAGGAGGGGTGCTATGCTGTTGCAGCACCATGGAGAGTTCCTAATGCATAAAATGCTTTGACAAGGGTTGTAAGTAAGGACTTTTGAGACTCTGCCTTCAGTCCACTTCTCCATCCCCTTACGGAGAAGTCTGGAGGGTCTTTTAAAAGGCCAGCCCCTTAACCTAGAGACATACTTCTCTGTGCTCCTGAATAGTGCACCCTCTGTGATACTGGACTGCTAAAGTACTATAGAAGTCACTTGGACCCTGTAGGTAAAGGTAAAGGACCCCTAGATGGTTAAGTCCAGTCAAAGGCAACTATGTGGTGTAGCGCTCATCTCACTTCAGGCCAAGGGAGCTGGTGTTTGTCCACAGACAGCTTTCTGGGTCATGTGAGCAGCATGACTAATCTGCTTCTGGTACAACGGAACTCCATGACAGAAGCTAGAGCACACAGAAACACCGTATACCTTCCCACCACAGTGGTACCTGTTTATCTACTTGCATTGCTATGCTCTTGAACTGCTAGGTTGGCAGAAGCTGAGACAGAGCAATGGGAGCCCATCCCATTGCACAGATTTGAACTGCTACCCCCAATGTGGTGATGGGAGGTGGAGCTTAGCACACTCTTCTGCTTGCATGTAGATTGACATACAGTTAGAGCCCAAGATCCAGCGTGTTACTGGATGATGTTACCCATGATAATTTATATTTTGCATACATAGCCATAAATATGAAGAAACCTACAGAAGTATGTTTTTGGAACTAATCAAGCACCCAGACATTAATTGTTATGTGTTTGAATTCATCAGCATACTTTTAAAATCTGTAGACTAACTTGAAAGGAATGTATAAAGAATGTTATACTTTATTTTTTACTGTTTCTCCATTTCTTTCCTTTTTTTAAGTTCCAAGGACACATTAGCCTATTTAGTCACAGCACTAAGCTAGGAGCTAATACTTAAGTAGATTATCTCCCATGACTCTTTCAGTGCTTCACAGAATTGCTCCTTTCTGTGTAATACTCTATAGGTAGCCACTATTTTCCCATGGATTTAATACTTTAAATGTGGCTATCATAAAATGTTATTTTGGAGGGTGGGTGACAGTCTGAGTAAGATACCTCTGAAATGAGTAAATAGCAAACACCATTATATTTGTTTGGGCTGGGTGTGGCAATGAGTCCTGAAAGGCAAATGAGTCAGGCAGCTTTGTAATACGTGTGTGTGTGTGTGTGTGTGTGTGTGTGTGTGTGTAATTTGAGCCAATGCATCAGTTTAATGAAAATGGCAGAAATCAAAGGCAAAAGAGGGGCAAATACCAAGGTAAAGACACAAAATTAGAAGTAGTGACACTGTAGATGACAGTTGGAAAAACAGTTCTGTGAACTGAAGCCACAGAACTGTGATAAGTTGCTTTGTTGTGAAGTCTTTCACTTATGCAATTATTTGGGAAACAGCCCTAATAAGTACATTTGTTTCATTCACTCTTCTTTGGATGCAGCCTCCTGTAAGAGGATTTATCTGCAGTAAAGAGCATACATTCCAAGAAAGAATCTCAAGCAAGTTCACAATTTGAAGCTTAGAAATCACCAGTCATGTGGACAGCATGTGTCAATATTGCAGGATATCCTTTAATTTTCCAAGTATCTCGGTCCCAACAGTTCCTAGCGGTTAAGCAGACTGTTACAAGGCAGTGTTGATACTTTACTGCTTAACATAAGTAGCCAAACCCATTGTGGATACATAGCCTAGTTTACTCCACCCTACCAGTTTCTGCATCTCCCAGGTTCAAACTTGCCTTCCCCATCTGCATAATACTGCCTCTAGAGCAGGAGTAGGGAACCTATAGCCCCCAAGACTCTAACTACCATCAATGTCAACCAAAATTGTCAATGGCAGGCATGATGTGATTTGCAGTCCAGCAATATTTGCAGGGCTACCTCTGGCTGTTCTTTAGCCTCCTTTCTCCCTTCTGTAACTCCCTCAGAGATTTATAAACCACACTTCATCACCTGCACCTTTTTTGAATTGATTTCTGGTTGTTCTACTCGCAAGTAAGCAGCTGGTGTTGCAGCTTCTGTAATCTCTATATCTGCAAAAAGAAAGTTTCCACAACAGGCCTGATGTTAATGTAAGTGCTGAAAATTGTGGTACAACTGTGAAGCAACAGCTCATAGACACAACTCCATTGCTCTTAATTCTAAAGAATATTTTGCTGACAAGTTGGGGAAAGCTTGATCTCCAATGAAAGGTGTCATGTAACCCACCAGATTTGAGAACTGTTTCCTAAATAGCTACCTGGGTGAACTGGATGGGCCATCTAAATTTCCTATGTCAAAATGGGAGTTTAATTTAAAATGCTTCCAAATGTGACTGTTATTACTGCACATTATACAACCAGGTCTGCTTTGCACAGAACACAGCTGAATTAATGTGACACTGAATTTCTTTACTTCTGGGAATATAACACCTGTCAGTGCTGTAGTTTACAAAGTTCTGAAATTATCTGCCTCGCTTATCAATTTTGTGGAATTCAGATTTCAGTAATCTTCATGACATCTTGCTGTGGTTTCTGCCTGAAAGGATTTGTGTTCTAGCCATTATCAGGAAAGGACATTTCATACACAACTGGGATATTTACAAAACATTTTATTCTCCCCAGCCACTTTTCTTTTCTTTCCAGGTGTAATACCTCATTAGCAAACCTTTCCTGCACTGGCTGAGGCCTTATTTTTATTAATCATACATGTACGCTTCAAGTGAGGTGATTCTGGCCAATTTCAGAAACATACAGGATGCTGAGATATGTCGGAATAAATATAAATCGTGCAATATGTGTTATTTTCTACCACAGGAGATAAGAATTCTCATGATGTACTTGCTGTACTGCTACTGCTCTTCACATTGCAAAACCTGAATATTTTAGAATACCTTAGACAGCTCTGAAGATCCACCAGCCAGTTCCCCAGCATGGATAAATGCCCTACCTCAGGACAAATGTTGGACTCCAACTCCCATCAGCCCCAGCCAACATGTCCAGTGATCAGGATTGGTGAGAATTTGACTCCAGCAATAGCTGAAGGGCCACAGATTCCTCATCTCTACCCTGTCTAGCATTCTGGCAATATCATATTGAAGCCAACCAAGTGCCAGGATGCTGTCAGCGGCTCCCAGCTGGTTGCCCAGGAAAGTTTAAAGACAAGGGGAAATTTCTTACCATCCTTTTTTATTTCAGTCTTTATAGAGAGAGGCTATAGAACCCAGCCTATTGGGTAACGGCATCCCAAATGAATCTCCACCCCCTTCTCTCCCACTTTCTCATTCTTCATTCACATCGTCTCCTCTATGGGTCCTGCTACGTGCCCTCTGTCTTTGAGCTCTTTGCTGTCCTACTTTTAAGGCTCACAGGGTTCTGGGAGGTGGAGGGTCTGGAATGCTTTCTAAAGACAATGTGTCAGCTGGGTGTTGTTCTGGCTCTCCCATGATTTCCCAGCTTTCCCCCTCATCTGCCTCTGAGCTGTAACCTCCCTCAAACCCCTGCTGTAAATCTATACTGTCTTCCTCTTCCTCCTCCCTGGAAGGATCAGGATGGGGAGGCGGTCTCCACCATTTCTCCTCTGCCCAGCCCCTGACACCAATATATAAGTGCTATACAGTGGTACCTTGGGTTACATGCGCTTCAGGTTACATACGCTTCAGGTTCCAGACCCCGCTAACCCAAAAATAGTACCTCGGATTAAGAACTTTGCTTCAGGATGAGAACAGAAATGGGTTCAAACATGGGAAAACCTTGGGGCAGGGGGTCAGCAAACTTTTTCAGCAGGGGGCCGGTCCACTGTCCCTCAGACCTTGTGGGGAGCCAGACTATATTCTGGGGGGCGGGGGAATGAACAAATTCCTATACCCCACAAATAAGCCAGAGATGCATTTTAAATAAAAGGACACATTCTACTCATGGACCATTCGTGGGCTGGATTTAGAAGGCGATTGGGCCAGATCCGGCCCCTGGGCCTTAATTTGCCTACCCATGCCTTAGGGTGAATTTGGAGATGGAACCTTGAAGGACCAGAAACCTACGAGCGAAATATGCTTCTATCTGTGAGATAGTCTCTTGCCATATCTTACATCTTTCATAGCATTAGAAGTACTTGCACTTGATTAAAAGACATGAGAGTTTTATGGAGCTTGCAAGGAGTCTCTAAATTTCTCAGATCTCTATACGTATATCATATACCTTCTTCCATCTTATAGAAGAGCACAGAGATGGATATATTTCCCTTCTGCTCTCCTACTCACCAGATTTGTGATGAGTGAGAGGCTATCATGTAGAATACATTGTTTTCATGAAGAGGAAATATCACATAGTTAAAGTATCTATCAAGGAAAACCAACCTGTTATATAGTCTGTTTAACATACTGCTTACACTGCACCCATTGCAACTGCCCCTCTTTTAGCAGAGGGGTGCTGTGCATCCAATCAGGCCATTATGGTTTCAATGTAACTCTAAACAAAATACATAGGAATCTAAATGAATGTCTACCTGCCAACCAATCACCTTTTAATGTCTGTACAGGACTTGGTCTTTTGATATTAAGAAAAATACCATTAATATATACTGCTGTGCCCAGGCTAGGGCCAATAATGCCCTATTTTGTTCATTACTGAAATGCCTATTCTGTTTTATGCCCAATTGATATGCAGAACAAGTCACTTGTCCAGTCTTGTAAAGGATATACATTATCAGAAAGCAACACCTGCAGGACAAAAGACAGGTTAATTTTGCTGCTATGAAGCAAAGGAGATCATTATAAAGTCTGCAGTAACCAAACTCTGTGAAATAGCTGCATTAGTCATTAACTTTTCGGCACTAAAATTCATATCAAACTCAATTAACTACTACATATCTTTTAATGACATTTTTTCCAGATTTGGCTGTTGTTTACTAATATGATTTCCCATCATAGCTATCTGTTTCATTGCTTCCTTTGGTGTTAATATTCAAGGGCTGATTTTCTTCAAAGAAAGTGGAGCAGTGAAAATCACATTTGCTAAATGTTGTCCTTGAATTATGCTCCTGAAATGTATGCATTAAAAATTTTGCTCTTTTGAAAGTCAAATACTGTAAGAGCATACAGTTAGTTGTTGAGGGAAATTTGGTCTGCAGCAGAATTAACAGAGATAAAGTATTACTTTTATTTTATTTAACAAAATATATAACCATATATATATATATATATATATATATATATATATATATATATGACAAATAAAAATATAATAATATAAAAGAAAATATAAAAAATATAAATAAAAATTAAAACAAGTATTTTAAAAAATATTTTTAAAAAGATTAAAATCAACAGTAGCGAAACAGAACTGAAACACATGTAACTCATATATGTCTCAGTGAGGTTGCTTTAAGCAGGTGCTGGAATGAGTACAGCAAAGTTGTCTGCCCACTGTCAACAGCCAGGAAATACTTGCCGGTTTATGTGGTTCAACAGAGAATGTATATAAATGCACCAGTGATTGTGAACAGCGCCATTATGGTGGATTTCATACACTGCCTGTTTGACATGTGCTGTCTTCAAGTAACATGAGAGAGTGCGCAAAACTGGACGATGCCAATTGGGTAGTATGGACACTGGTCAGTCAATGTGGTCATTCTCCACTAGAGAACTCTACATACGTATGCCTGGGCAATGTCTGATACGTACGTGATACTTCTATGCATACATGTGACGTTTCTATGTACATTAACCAGGCAACAATGAACCATGCATCTCTGACCATTTCACATGCTCCAGTAGGTTGCGTGAAAGTGGCCTTTCTTTCTTTTTTTCACTGCTTGTGAGTGGCAAAAGGCCTATGTGCATGAGTTTTCAAAATGTTGTTGGAGAGGAGAAATTCTCCATCACTTTTCCCAACCCCAGAACATTCTCTTCAGATAAATGTTTGATTCATTAGGGTGGGATTCAACTTAGCTCTAAGGAGATCATTCCATCAATGCATTTCCACTTGTCTGATGCAACAATTTGCCCTCCCTGCCCACAATGTGCTGTTCTGGGGGCAATGGTAGAGGAAGAGGAGTGCGGGAGAGCACATCGCCCCCGGCAGCGCGATCCTGGTGGGGTACCATCATAGCTGCCCCCCTGCCCATGCTAGGAGCCACGCCCCCTCAGGTGGTGTGCCACACCCCTGTGGGCGGCACACCATGCCCCCGGGATGCGCACCAGCCGTGCCCCTGCCTGATCTCTACCCCCCAGTGCCGGAGCATGAAGCTCTGCCATTGTCTGGGGGTTTTCCTGACTCTCCAAAGCAGATTTGGGGGAGGCACAGGGGGGTTGGGGGGAGGCCTCATTGCACTAGTGGGAGTCCTTACACTAGTTTCTGCTGGTGAAAAGGGTGCATCCAATGCTGTCTGTGCAGAAGCAGATCACACTTCAGATTGCACAACAGAACTTCACCTTCCTCTCCTTTCCCATGCAGCCCTCTGCACAACCTCAAAGTCATGTGGTGCAAACAGAAGCCTGCTCTTGCAGTGTTGGATTCCTCCATCTATTGTTCAGTCATAGTGATGGATGAAGGAAGTAGTGAGCCGGGGATGAGGAGGAGAGAACTGGAAGGAGAAGCCAATCCCATTCCTTCTTCAGTGAAATTGAAATAATAGTTAATCATCTCAAAAGGGGATCCACGGTTGCATTCAAAAACCGTGGTGAAATTGGAGGGTGGGAAGCATTTTACTGAAAATTATCCAGTGTTTGACTAAAATTCTCCAGCAGTTCAGGAGAAACTTGAAAAGGTGAGGAGGAATTATATATTTTTTAAATGTCAGAAAAATGCTTTTCTGGGAAATCTTTGGTCAGTTCTATGTTCTAGCCTCTATTGATCATTATTCGTATTGATCAAACAATGTGCTGAAACCCCTGTTGTGCTGTCAGTCTGAACATGTTCTTCCTGTGAGTGCACAATCATTGGCATTTATAAAGGTTCACTAGTCATTTTACATGAATTCAACCATATCTTTGACCTGAGGTTTCTTCCTTCCTTTGTTTCTGGGCTATTCCTTTTCTTCTGAGTCACCTCTCTCTTACCTCTGCCCAGACTTCATTACAGAGAAAGTCAAATCCTTGAATGCCACCAAATGGCTATCACTAGAAAACTACTTACATGGCTAATTAGCATAGAAGTCTCATAGAAGTGACAGCTGGATTAGGAGATCAGATTACCCATAGCCTGCAGCAAACTGTCTCCATCTTTAATCTCCCCTCATGTCCACTTAGAGTGAAAGCTGCTCTTGCCAAATGACAAGAACCCTGGGTAGATTCAGGTAATGATCCCAATTAACCCTGACTTGCTAACATGCCCCAGTTGCTGCTCCGATTTCTACATAGCCTTGCGTCTTGGTTGACACTGTTTGTAACTTTTCAGATTGTGTTAAAGGATATAATGTGCGGCTTAGGCTGTACAACTTCAGACTGCTCTGGGCTTATGACCTCAGGGAGGAGGGGAAGAAAGGCAGGAGCACTCATTTATGACTGCACAGTAGAGCTAGCTTTGAAAGCACCTGGGATATTATTGCTCCATAAACGGGAAGCAGCCAGAAGTGATAGACTCAGCATCCACAATATTTGACACAGATTGGATTCAGCTCCCTCAGCCAATAAAGGCCAAACTTGTCAGGTAGGCTGTTATTCTACATGCAAAGCGAAAGCAGCAAAAGAGGGCCTTTGAGCTATATTGCGAAGAAAAGAGCTTCACAAAATATCTGGGACACCAAAGGAAAACTGAGATTGTAGCTGGAAGAGGAACTTCTCTAGAATACTTTTGCACCCACCATAAACCTATCTTTATTTCCCTTCTATGTCATTGTAGCAATCATATTTCAACATCATGTGGGTGTTAGATCCAGAGCATTTATTTTGAAGGTCATCATATGCAGCTTGGGCTGGAAGCTTCAGTTTTTCAATACCAAGTGATTTAGTGGGGAAATGGTTGTGCAATCTTTCACTGTAATGCTAGGGCTTGAGTTGTTGCTGAACTTTTGTGTAAAGCAAAACTCAAAAGGGAATTTAAGACTAAAAGGTGTCTGGGTGAAATTTCCCAGGGGGAAGTTCCTCACAGAATTAAGTTTCACAGAATTTCACCTAAAGTAAACACTGAAGCAAATTTGTGAGTCTGTACTGAGGTGAAATATCTGAGGCATCCTGAGGAAAGCTAAAAAGCCTCAAAAGAATTAGCAAAAATGGCAAAGGAAGGTCTTTTTTCTGGAAGTGTGTGAAGCAGAACTAAGCTTGAATTTGCACAGACCCCTCACCCCTCTTTTGCACAACAGTCCCTATTTTGTACTGTGCCACATTTACTGATCTTCATTCATCAATTAGGGTGGTTCAGACACACTAAACAGCCACAGCTGGACCAGCTAATACCTCTCAACCACTTACATACCAATTCAAATAAGTGTTGTGCATCAGTGTGTATATGAGAAGCAGCAAAACATCTCTGTGTTAAAAGTGAAATAAAAATAAAAATAATATTGACCTGGGGTGCCATCCTTGGTGTGCATGATTACTTTTTTCCGACCAACAGCACTCTCGGTTTTAGAGCAAATGTGATTTTCAGACAGGCTGAATGTGAAAGGAGATATTTAGAGTAGCATTCAAGATTCAAATACTTCACGATCCTTTTGTATAAATAATATAAAAGGGGTCTTCATGTCAGCGGTGACTCAAAAGTTACTGTGATATAGAATGTAAAAATTGTATTTCTCATATACAGGAATATCAGAATGGAAAACACATTTTGAAGTGCTTGAAATTACACTTCACAAAGTTTGCTGTAGCACCAATATGAAAGTGTTTCAGGAATTCTGTTCACCTGAACATTGCATTGTAGCCCTCCAATAGGAGTGGTTGACCCATTTTTGGTCCAGGGGATATTTTCACCCTTAACCAACCCACTAGATCAGCGGTTCTCAACCTGTGGGTCCCTAGATGTTGTTGGACTACAACTCCCATCATCCCTGAGCTCTGGCCTTGCTAGCTAGGGGTGATGGGAGTTGTAGTTCAACAACATCTGGGGACCCACAGGTTGAGAAAGGCTGCTCTAGATGCTACATGCCAATGTTTCCCAAAGCTGGTGTGATCACCACATACTAGCCTACATGCACACAGAACAAATGTGTACTGTGAAGAAATCCTGTTCATTTCAGCAGGGCTTTAATGGGTATTGCATTCTGGGAATTTCATAGAATCATAGAATTGTAGAGTTGGAAGGGCTCCTGAGGGTCATCGAATCCAACCCCTGCAATGCAGGAATCTCAACTAAAGCCATCCAACCTCTACCTAAGTCCTTCAAGCAAGGAGAGCCCGGCACCTCCCCAGGGAGTCCTCTCCAATGTTGAACAGCTCTTGCTGTCAGAAAGTTCCTCTTGATGTTTAGTCAGAACCTCCCTTCATGTAACTTGAATCTATTGGTTTGAGTCCTGCCATGCAGAGCAGGAGAAAACAAGGACCATTTGTATTCTCATTGCAATATGGTTGATGGGAAATGTCTTCTGTGAAAGTTGGTTTAAGTGTCGGGGGACTTTAACTGACAGTTGAGAAAGGGTTGGAGAGAGAAGTCTTAGACAATGTGATTAGTTGAGATTCTTGTCTTGCAGGGGGTTGGATGACCCTCGGGGTCCCTTCCAACTGTACAATTATATGATTCTGTGAATCTGCAGGATGTTGCTAAAGCATTTCAGGACAGATGGGTGCTCTTGTCAAGCTTCCAATCACCTTCTTCCTACCTTCAGCCACCCAGATACGGGGGAAGTGCAGAGTAATTGCAGGATCTAAGGAGATTGCATCCGTTGCAGCTTCTAGATTTTCACTTCTCCAGGCACATCTCAAAGCTCTGGTGGGTCTGAGTGCCCCCCCCCCGGATGCCATAAGGGAGAAGGATATATGTTTGGGAAAGATTGTTTAGGGCCTTGTCGGTATACTGTTTAAAGTAACTCCCTCCTCTGTGTTCAACTCAGCCTTAATAAAAATTCAGAACGTAATTTGAAAATGGTTATTTTTCAAAGCTCACACAGCTGTAATTTGAAGTGCGGCCTCAGGGGTGAAAGGCCATTAAATAACCTACTGATCCATGAAGACAATTTCAAAATTTACAGTAGGTATAGTAATATGAGATTGTTTCTGTATTTGCATGTTTAATTTGTCTGCGCTGAAAGGCATTATTGCAGATCATCTTGATAGAAGGCTGTACTCGGCAATAAACTAGTTGAGTTTTCCATTTATGGCCACCCCAGATTCGCTTGGAATTAATTGAACAATGTTCTGAATAACCATATATCACCTATATTGTCTTATAATTTATTACATATATCCCTTGAGATACTTTACTAACCAGCATAGAGATCTATAGTAGAAGTTACTTTCGATTGTTGAACTGCAGAAGAAAATATTCCAGTACATCCTAGCAGATATGATCACTGTCTGTATTTACAGTTTGGCTGTCACAGATTTCTGAAGACCAAAGACAACTTTGATCATACCAGACAAATGGAGAAGCCAGGGATATCCTTTCCAATGGAGGGTAATTAAGATTCTGAAGAATCTTTCTTGGGTATACAGTGGTACCTTGGGTTACACTTCGGGTTACAGACTCCGCTAACCCAGAAGTAGTATCTCAGGTTAAGAACTTTACCTCAGGATGAGAACAGAAATCGTGCAGCAGTGGCAGTGGGAGGCCCCATTAGCTAAAGTCGTACCTCAGGTTAAGAACGGACCTCCAGAACGAATTAAGTTCGTAACCAGAGGACCACTGTATTCAAAATTGAATTGCTAAAAAGCACACTATTTTTAAAACATACATTGCTTGTAGTTACTTTTTATACCTCATTAAAACTCTAACAAGGTTATCCATGCAGGGCAGTTCCTTCCATCCTTTCTTCCAATTAAACAAAGGGATTTTTGTTTTGGCATGCAAACGTAGGAATGAACCAAGCAGCCAAATACCATCCCATTTCAGGTTTTCTGACTCTCAGTTAGAGTTCTCTTCCATCCCATTTGTGTGAACATTTCAGCAAGGGAATGCTCAAAAATTCTGCATTTAAACTGTACACATGTTTATAGGCAAAATGTATACTTTTATGTAACTTATGCATTTTCCTGCCTGTAAAATGCATTACATCTGAGAGGATCAGATAAGGTTGCATATTTTTACACACAGTTTATATCCACTCAAACTGCATTGCAAAATGCAGCTGGGAGGAGCATCCCAATCTGAAATGAAGTTTGAGAGCTTCAAACCAGGCTGGTCTGCTGTAAAAGTGATCCAAACTGTTTCCTCCTCAATATTCAAGTAAACCTTTGAAATAGTAGTCAAGTCAGTGTGTACATAGAATTATTGAGCTGGCCACAGATTTCATTGCTCTTGATGAGTGGTGCCTGAAACTTAGAAGGCAGCTGTCCTGCCCCCAGCCTGCTATGTCTGCTTAGAATGTAATTTAGAATGTAATTTCTCATATACAGTACATCATTAGCACATGTAAATTGGTGTGTGTTCACAGATCACTGTGAACAAAAGCTCAACTCTCAGCTAAATTCAAATGAGATATCTTAAGTTTATTTTGTGTTAGAAGCCATCCCTGGTTCTTGCATAACTCCTTTCAGAAGATTTATAAAAGAATTTCAGGAACATTCTCCAGGAACAAAATGGTTTCCAGTCTTGGAAATCATAGGGAACCTCGTGAAGGATTACATCTTTGGCCAGAAGCAATCATGAGCAAGGAGTTTTGTTGAGGATTAATTATGCTGTTTGTCTTTTGGAGCTGAATGACCTCAGCGATTAAAATGAAGAGGGAATGGAACTGGGCCGAGGAAGCTGTTATACAAGTAATATATAGCTATGAGAAATGTGGCGGGGGGAAGGGGGGACTTACTGTACTCCTGACTACAAATCTTTTACATGCATCATCTAGCCGCCACTCCTCTCCGTTCTCATCTGTCATCAATTTGTCAGCGTTCAACCCGTCACCTGCTTATCCAGCTGTGCCTTCGAAATTTCAAAGAATGGGTCCCAAGTTCTTTCAAACTCTGCCAACCTACTCTCTGGTGAAAAGGCCAATTTACTCAGTTCTGAATAGCTGCACATTCTTCACACAACTGAATCCCTGCAGAGATGCTCCGACAGAGATAGCCAGAAAGTACAAAAGAACCGTTTTGCCATTCCTGTTCTCCTCAAAATGAAGGGCATTGACAATTGGACTTTGTTTAAGGTCTAAGCCATGTTTTATGCACAATGCTGAATGCCCGTGTAGGAGCAGATTAAACAAAAAACAAAAAACACCCAGAGTCACTCTTATTTTGTCCTCACCGTTAAGATAGGCTGTTTTACGGTATCTTTCTTTTCTTTTTTCTTTGCATGATTAAATCTTTATTTCCATAGCATTTAATAGAAAGTTCAACAGTTTATATAGACTTGTTTCTTTTCAAAGGAATGCAACAGAACCTTGCCAACAGAAGTGCCATCTTAATAGGCTAATTCATACTTAAGATGTGACAGTACCCTTTCTTCTTTCTTTTTGCTTCAGTATTCTTAGACAGACATTTCCATTGTTTTGGAATATGTACTGAAGTTTGCACAGTCAAGATATAGCTTCTGATTAAACAGGGCAAGTGGGTGGGCAGGGTAGACCAGAGGCAGAGACAGAAGACTTCATTGACTACCACAGGAGTGCATTAGGCAGATCACCTACCAGTATAGTTCTCCACAGGCAGAGGCACAGATTGAGGCTTCCCTAGCAATCCAGCATAAGACTGAAGTCAAGCAATCATAATGAATCATTGGAGGCCTCCAGATAAGATACTTCTCGGGCACCCAGAGTAAAATATACCTTGTGTGTGTGTCCACATCCTATGATGTCCTTGCCCTGCAAAGTGCTTATTATTTACCTTGCAGATAGTCATCAAGGGGTTCCACAAGAGAATCTTAAGTCAGAGGTAGACTGGATCCACAAATACACATTTTCCAATATAATCTCTGACCTACATAAAAAATGTTGTCCTTTCATTCATTTTCCAAACCCTAACATCTCACTGTCGCTCTTCCATTTTAAGACTGCTGCTCACAATTCAATTACAGATGACTCCCCATCTTTTTTTCTTGTGGGTTATTGACAGTGATTTATTTTTTTCTGGGGTACTCAAGGGTATGCAATACCAGCACCTCCCCCCCCCTCGATGTTAAAAGTGTGGCACTTGCTGTGACAACTTCATGGTGAGTATCAGCACCCTTGATGGTTGGGATAAGTTCCTGGTGGCTGTCCCTCTCATCCCCAATCTAAGATGAGTTTCATGGAACCCTCTCTCCCAGATCCTGACGCTTTCTTCTCTTTGATATTTTCGATGACTTTTCAATGACCACCTCTCTCTCTCTCTCTCTCTCTCTCTCAATATTTATCATTTTCATCACCTTTATCACTCTCTGTCCCCAGGTGCAATGTAAGATTGACATGATTATGAAGGCTGTTTGCTTTCTCTGGTGGTGCATGGCTTGGTTGGGTGATTGCTCTGTAAGCATTCCTTATAACACATGAGAGTTGTTTGTAATTCACTATAATCTTGAGGCGGGTGGCGCTGTGGGTCAAACCACAAAGCCTAGGACTTGCCAATCAGAAGGTCGGCGGTTTGAATCCCCGCGACGAGGTGAGCTCCCGTTGCTCGGTCCCTGCTCCTGCCAACCTAGCAGTTCGAAAGCACGTCAAAGTGCAAGTAGATAAATAGGTACTGCTCCGGCAAGAAGGTAAACGGTGTTTCCGTGTGCTGCTCTGGTTTGCCAGAAGTGGCTTAGTCATGCTGGCCACATGACCTGGAAGCTGTACGCTGGCTCCCTCGACCAATAAAGCGAGATGAGCGCCACAACCCGAGTCGGTCACGACTGGACCTAATGGTCAGGGGTCCCTTTACCCTTTACCTTTATAATCTGGATCCAGTGGGTTAGATGGTCCTGCCTTTGAATAACTAGCCAAACTAGATGACCCTTTGATCTATTATATCTATGATGTACCAATTCTGCTGTCAATGTATCCATCAGTCACATTCCCCAGGAACCAGACATGCTACACTTATCAAGCAAAAATTCAGTTGACTAATGTTTGACCTGCACTAAATGTAACAAATTAATGTACTAACTTGCCATGGCTTAGTTTGGTCTTCTTGTTGGAGTCAAGAACCATTGTTCCTGCCCATATTCTGCTACAGCTTTGGTAATCTAAGAGCAGTCACTTAAAACTCTGACAAAGGCAGAGCCAAGTAGCATTCTTTCTCTGCTCAGTTCATATTTTCAAAGGAATTTCCAGTTTTGTCTTCAACTAAGGAATGGGATTTTAACCTTGCAGATTCTCACCTATCACTCATAAAATATGAGTAGATATATTCATCTCTTGAGACGCATAACAAAATTTATTGATGTAGGAATTAAATATTGATTTCAGCAAATCAGACAGCAGTATTTATTTACAACACAAAGTAATAAATCTTGATAGATACTAACAGCAAAATATTGAACACAGAAATGACTCTGTCATATTAGCCCAATGATTCCTTCAAGAGCAATACGTTGCTGCTGTTTTGGCCTTTTATTTTAGGAAAGTTTGCCTCTATGTAATCTCAGGGTTGCCTTTCTATAGTGTTAAAACTATGGCCTATGGACAGACCCTGTGTAATAGCAACTTTGCTATGGCAAAGTAGAACCACCAAGCTATGCAGGTAGGTGTTTGGGTGGCTTGTCAAACAAAGTCTGAAGCAGCAGTCTACTTTAACTATACACATCTTCTACATACAAATGGTACTGGCATTAGTCAGCTATACACCATCATATGGAGAAACAAAAGTTGTAAATTGGATGATGATCCATATAGTCAGCAGAAATCCCCATGTTTGTGGGAGCTGGGATAGAGAAAAGACACCATCATGAGAATTTCTGATGAACTTATCTATGGTAAACCATTTCAGATATTACATTTCTCCAGTCCTGGCTTTGGAAAGGTCAAGACAGCTTCTATAACTCTGGGTTATAGACATTTCATTTCAGGTCAGCATTTATATGGACCATTATACATGGGAGACTCTCTTAACAGCAGCTTTATTTCAGTGCACACTATATCTAAATCATAATCATTAATGCTAATAATAATATTGTTGACCATAGTTTTGTAATGAAGCTTAAATAGCTTGTTATCATTGTGTATGTACACAATGATAGATTGATGATAGGTCCCTTTGCCTTCTAGGGCAGGCGGTTTTGTGGGTGGGCCCTGGGCCTCTCTGGTGAACCGGCAAATGGCAGGCCGGATCACCTCTGTTAAGTTGTGGGCAAACATATCAGACGACACAGTGATTCTTCAAACAGCTCTTCTTTATTCAGATGCCAGAACAGAACTGAACTGAGGAGCTCAGTCAGCCTGCTTATATAGAGCTCCAGAACAATGTAACTCTTGCAACTTTCTAAAACTATCCAATCAATGAATGTCACTTTCGATCCTTCATTTGCATACAAACTATCCAATCACTGAACGTCACTTTCGATCCTTCATTTGCATAACTATCTACAGTATCCCCCTGCTGGCCCAGGGCGAGAACTTCAGTACATAACAATCTCTCTGCCACCAAATTGGCCAATGGCAGCAAGACTTTGTGGGTGTTCTCCTGAATGCGTGGCACTTGTCTGATGGTGGCACTTGGCTCCGTGCCCAGGACCAGGACATCTTGCGAGCCTGCCAGGCCAATTTTCCCATTTGGCATATGGTTTTCTCCTACCTCATAGCAATCATCACAACTTTGTAAGGCGGATAGGCATTGGGTAAGCTTAGATCCTGGATAGAGGTGAGGTTGTAGCCCCCTCCTGCCTCTCCACAGGTGACGGTATCCTGTTAAAAGGAAACAGGAGGAGTGGCTCCTGTCCGACGCCCAGACAGGAGCTAGGTTCAATGGGGACCACTTGGGGGACGTCCAGATATAACCTGAGTCATAGTGCGTCCCTTCTGCTTGGCTTTACCCTTAGAGACACTGACAGCAGACAGGCTGGAGTGGTACTCACGGTAGCTTATCCCAAAGCCTATGGCCAAAGTCTTCACATCTGTAACCAATAAAGTTGTGGCCTTATTTGATCCCATAAAACCATTATGCCATCTATTGTCTGGTTATTTAATCCCTAGCGAACGGGGTGGTCTTACACAACTAGATAGATAGATAGATAGATAGATGATAGATAGATAGATAGATAGATAGATAGATAGATATGGATATAAACAGATATTGCTGCTTTATTTTCAACTGTGATGTATAAACAAATGTTCAGAATGTACAAAAATGCATTCAAAATGTAAAGTGGAGCTGGTGATGGGCAGTGTAGTGTCATCTCTGTGCTGCTGATCTGCTCTGGAAATTTCTGACAGGTAATAACTAACAGTTCATGACATAAAGCAAAAATCTGTTTGTTTTTCTCTCTTCAGTATGCTGCCTAGGCTTTGGAAGCACAATTGCTGCACTGCAGTGCACATTAATTTACAACCGAGCGTCGCCAGACACATTGTACTTCGTCTGGATAGTGCAGCGAAACATCAGTTTGAAATGTAGAAGAGCTGCAGAAACATGTCAAGGTAACAGTTTTTGCTATCTTTCAGCAAGCAAGCACATTTACACATCACACACACCCCAACCCCGGTTGTTTGGGGTTTTGTTTTGTTTTTTAAACATGATATATATATGAGAGACCTGGGCTAATATTGGGCAGTTACATCTGTTATAACAGTTCAACATTTTTCATCATCCAACAAGAAAATCTGATGGATCAATTTCTCAGTATCCACTTCTGGTGCTTTGTTGTTGTCTGTCAACAATGTGCTGCATTGCAGGCTAATGATAGCAGTTTGAGGAAGCTTTGCTCATGCTAATGTTCAAAGGATCAGTCATTAGCAAGTGCTCTTCTGGTTCTGGCGGGGAGGGGAGGCATTAATTGACCCCAGGAGAGTGTTAAAGTGTAAAAATATTATCTTTTGGGTTGAGCATTGATACATTTCTACTAGAGCCTGAAATCTGTCAACAAAGCTATTAACAATATAATCAGGAATAGTCTTTTTACTCAGCGTCTTCCTCGGAGACCAGAGGCAGCTCTTGAATAAATGTAAAAAAAGAGGAAGAACAAATATCAGCTGCTCCTTCCCACTGCCGAATCCTTGTTCTTTTAATTCACCCAAACTGGTTTATATCTACTTTCGTCTCACTAAAACAAAAAACAGACAAAAGAAACCTTCCTTTTTTTCGCTTCTCAAAGAAATGTGAATGCAAGTTAACAGAAATCCCAGAAAATGCCACAAATTGTACGTAGCTATGTTTGGAGAGAAAATAAGCCTTACACCGAAAGCCTCCTAAAAGTTTCTGAAGGCTTAATCATTAGAAAATAGTATAGCATTCTCCCCAATGCCCCCCCCCCCACAAATTGCCTGAAAATCTATGGGGGACTTCAGGCAAACCAATGGGATATGACTCTAGTGAAGCCATGTTAATGTTGTGAAATGTAATCCATTGGAGCAGTCAAATGCAGTTCCTTGTTTGCCCAGAGTGGACACGGACAGGGGGATGTTGATCTAGCCAGTCGAACTTCTTGTTACACCTGGTCTGGAGCATCCTCCCCCTGCATGTGACCAGGTAGGTGGATGTGACCCTTGCAGACCCCACAAAAGGTCCAGCCATGCAGCCACCTTCCTCTTTTGATGCCTTTTCTTCTCTTGAACTGCACTGCTGGCTCTCTGCACATGGGCCCATTCTTAGAGGATGTAAGCCACACTGTATCTGCAACTACAAGCTAAAGCCTGCCTTCAGGGATCCAGCTGTGAACTGAATGTGAGTAAAATTCTTATTAATTTTAAAAGAAGCTTCTTGTGTCTTTATTCCTTTTAGGAGGGATAAAAGGGGTCTTACCAGGAGTATACTCCAATCTGAACAAGGCCATACTGTATTGCTTAAGTAAAGAGATTCAAACAAATCTACCAACCTAGCTTCCTGCTATATATTGGGGAATGCACTCTGCTGCTGACTCACAAGCGTGAGTTAGGAAGGATACTATTAAATCAACATATCATCTCCTAGTATCTACAACATTCCCACAAATGTGTCTTAGATCACTTGAGTGCTCTGATGTCACTAGATTCACCAATCCAATCTGGGAACAAACAAATCTTCAAACTGTAGTCAAAAATATTGTTTTCTGACAAGAAAGGTACCTAAAGTAGAACTTCATTGTTAAACAAGGGAACATACACAGAGCCTGTTGAATCAGGCCAATGATTTAACCAAAGTGATGCCAAAGGCACTCTACTTGCACTCTCCTTGTTCTTTACCACTTATTTACTCAGAATTATGACATGTGCTCCATTTTACTTGCTCTGTTTTTTATCCTGTTTTGTTCTTACTTTTCTTAAGTCGTTTTAAGATACCGTAAGTCTGCTATCCTATATGCACTTATGTGGGATCAGCCAATTGAACTTTGTGGGTTTTACATGTTAGTAGACAAACATAGGATTGGGTGGTTATTCTCAAAAGTGCTTGTAGTCTGTTCCAAATTTGCATCAGTCATGCATTTAATATGTGCATTGTCTACTCCTTGATCAAAGTCACTGAGGAAGACATTAAACTATATTCTACCCAGTCCCAATGAATATGATGGAATGTCACTTAATTTTCTACCTTAACATCAATCTCTTAATTATTATTCACTGATTTCAATAATTCACCTTGCAGAAATTTCTTCCTTTTGTTAAATTTCTTGTAAGAGGATCTCATACTGGGCAAAAAGAGAAAGACTCACTCTTTGTAAAATGTATACAGCAGGCATAGGCAAACTCGGCCCTCCAGCTGTTTTGGGACTACAACTCCCATCATCCCTAGCTAACAGGACCAGTGGTCAGGGATGATGGGATGATCAGATGATGGAGGCAGCAGCAAACAGGAGGTATGTCAGCACCTGAACAGCATGGGATGCACGGATGCAGAAGAGCTGGCGATAGTTGCTGCAGTTTCCTCTCTTTCTTCTTTTTTTAAAAAACACATTTTATATGCCTGTGCTTGTACAGATGTGTACATGGCTACAGATGCTCGATTTATTGTGTTGACTTCCAAAAGATATTACCCTTTTCTACAACAACATACCGCTCATCTTCAAATAAATGTGCTTGGCATCAGAAGCAAGCTAGGTTTTATTCCTGTACTCATGATAGCACTATTCTATAAGTAATGAAAATGCAAAACTGCACATGCTCAAGGAGTATTGTTTTTAATCGGGGTTGGCAAACATTTTTTGCTCCCATGTTTCAAGAGTGTGGGAATAGTTGTACAGCATGGAATGGGGTGAAAGGGAGAAGAGAATTGTTAATTGTGTGCTTCCCAAATGAAGTAATATGTATGTCTGTTAAAAGGGAGGGGTACACCACGTCCAGGCAGTGATGGCTGGTACCAACTGGGACTGACAGGGAAAATAGGAGGGAGACCCAGGGTAGGTGGAACCACATCCACTGACAGGCAAAGCCAACTAATTCTTCTCTCCCCCCCCCCCGCCACCCTCCCTGCTGAGTTCAACAAGGGCAACACTGAATCTAAGGAGGAGGAAGATGATAGGCAGGCCCACCCTGTTGACTGGTTGTTGTACATAAAAAAGCAGACAGGTGTGGAACCGCTGAGTGCAGACTTGAGGTTGGTGGGGCCGCACCCCATTTGCTCAAATAGACCAGCTTCCATTGAATCCAGAGTGTAAAATTACCTGGATGCACCACTGCTGCCAAATTAGAGTTATTTGGATATAGGTAAATTGGCCCCCTGTTGATGCCAGCCAGACTAAAATGGCTGAACTGATTCATGGAAAGCTTATGTAGCTATTCATAAGAACAACCCACAAGAAATTATATCTTTGAATGAAGAACTTATTGTGGGGTTTCTTTTTCTTTTTGGTCTAATTTATACAAAACGGAAAGAATTCTAGGCTGTGTGCTAAGCTGCATGGGGATGGGATTTATCATGAATACTTGACCAACTGTAGATGCATAGAAACAGGGGGGTTATTTCAAACTAAATAATGAGCAGGGACTATAATTAACGCTGGCTCCATTCACCAGAGAGCTCTTGTACATGCTGTACCCCCTACCGCTCTAGAAAGAGTTCAGTTACATTTTAATGGCTCCAGATACTCTCCGTAAACTTTGCCTTCAAGTCATTGTAAATCAATGTCATTCCGCTCCCACTGAGCCATTTGAAAGATCCATGCCTAGTAATGAAAGATGTACCCTTGGAACGATTCGGCAAGAACACTTTCCTTTATCAGGAGGTTGCTTGCGTTGCAGGGCATTTGTGGACAAGATGGAACATAGTGAGGCTGATTCCACTGTGCCGGCTGCCCAGGGGTTGCTTTCTGAATGCCAGGGAGATGAAAGAGGCAATCAGAAAGAGCTGAGGTTTGACACTTCAGCGGAGGAACATTCAACTCGATTTTGTTCTGTGTGTTTCTGAGGGCTGCTGACACATGAATAGGTGAGAGTGTGAGATGCGGATTTGAGTTTTCATCCTCTCCCCCTCGAGATACAGTAAAGGGCAGAAGGAACAACTACCTAATTTCCTAGTAAATGACCTCCCTCCGGCAGCAGTCCGGGCAACAGGTGTATTGAAGTCCCGGAAAACTTTTTTTTTTGGTAGCAAGATCAAAAGTAGGACATTGCAAAAATGGCAAGCTAGAAATCTCATTCAGGAGAAGGTACTGGGACTTGGCAGGAACGCAGGCAGCTGCTTTTCCTTTGTTCTCTCGGCTGCACGGCGTAAACAACTTTTTGTTGGGTTAGCTTTGTATGTGACCACTCAGGAAATCCTCCTCATGTACAATGTATCTTGTCAGCCATTTCCTGTGTGTGTAAAATGTAATTCGTCACCCTGCATCGCCTTGGCAGCGGCCTTGTAAAGAACATACCGAATTAATGAATATTTCATAAAGAGGTGATTTATTAGCATTCTTCCTCCTTTTGCCTTTAAGATGATGCAGCCTCTGAAAGGCGAGCTCGCAAAAGGCTATCTGCAGGTGTATAGAAATGAAACTGAAACCCCCGAAGGCAAAGACCAAATTTCTTAATAACCTCTGAGCCATGTAGCTTCTCAAAGAGATATTTAGTCAATTGTCTATGAATATTTCAGTTTGCAGTGCAGCCGAGTATTAAACTGCACTGACCTGTTTGTGGCTATCAGGACTATCGGATGCTTCACTGGAATATTTTTGAGGCTTTCTCTAATCACTATATAAATTGAGATTTCGTTCCCCACCGTGCCCCAAAGGGTACACAATCTGACTGCAGTATAAGCCAGGCGAGCAAGAAAATAATTCTTTCTATTCCCAACAGTGCAATCCTATACATGTCTGCTCAGAAGTAAACCCCACAGAGTTCAATGGGACTTGCTCCATCTAGAAATGGGAGAGAAAATTGATTTGATTGACATATCAATATGCGCCTACCTAATTCACACTTCTTGAAATGCTACATGAACTGAAATGCAGCTACCCTTCAAAAACCACATTACGTGTGTGTGTGTGTGTTTAAAAAGGGCATATATTGGTGAAAACAACATACAAAATTCAATTATGTTAGGAAAAACTGCTTTCAGAAATGTATGCATTAGGTAATATTTCTAACCAAAATGTATCTATTTGGAGAAATGTGAACTAAATGCTGATGGGTTTTCATGAGGATTTAGAATAAAATTAAAACTGCAGACCAATGTGGAATCATGGCTAACTGAAGATGGCAAAAATGAGAAGGAAAAAAGAAAGTGGAATTGACAGATGTGGCTAGGACTGCAACCTAAACTACAAAGTCCTGATAAAAACCTCTGTGGACTGTAACACAATGCCAACTAGCATCTCTGAGGACATCCCACCCCCCCCCATGTGAATTTGCTCTCAGTCCCTAAGGGTCAACCAAAGCAGCAAAGCTTTGTAATGCTTCCAGAGCGTGGTTCTGTATGCATTTATGTGAGCTTCCATGGAGCAGTCTTTCCAAAAAAAATTGCAAGCATATCTCCTGTAATCATTTTCAGATATATCAAATATTATGCAAAAATTAAAAATATAAACTCAAACTTATTTCAAGTCTACATACCTTAAACTAAAGAGGATGTCCATTTTGTAAAGGGTTATGAAACAAAGTAAAGAAGGGGGAAGAAAAAAGAAAGGTGTAATGAAAATGTAACCATTGGCTTGAAGGTTACAGATAACAGTTTATATTTAAGTGGCTCGACAGCCTGAATATCATTATTTTCTGCAAATGTAATGAAAGGTGTTTACATGACTAGGAAGTTATCAGAAGTAGGGGGAGAACATATAAAGTTGTTTTCTGGTGTATTCTAAATATTAGGACTTGATAGACAAAAAACCCCACCGTAGGTAAAGACTGTTATCCTGAAATGTACCCCTAATGCTATGGAATGCAGCTGCAATTGTGTAGCAAGCTATAGTTTGGCCTTAAGGATATGAAATTTCAAGAAAGGGGTGAGACAGGAAGGGAGAAACAAGGCTACCATGAAATGTCATGGGATGAAGGCAAGCAAAGGATTGCATTAAATGATGCTCATTCAGAAAGCTCTGTAGTGTATCTTCACCTGAGCCACATATTGCTATCTTTACATAATTTGAAATAGCTGTTTGGCATTATCATTACCATGCAGATGTATCCTGGCTATCATCACCACCATGCAGATTCATGATAGCAGCTTACTGTCATCCCCAACAGAAAGATTGTCCAATTTACTTGGAGGTGTCTGTATCTCACTCAAAGAAAGGATCCGCTGTCTTTTGGGTCTTTCCTTAAAATGAGATGTTGGGACAACCAGGCAAAGTGGGCCTTTGTGACTGCACAGCAGTGCCACCAAGTGCTTTGCTACTGCAACAAATCCTATTTAATCAGTACTTGCCACAATGCTCTCTGGGGCCACTTATATTGGGGCAGCAGGGGAGGCACAAACAGACAGCAGGCAGCCTTGCAGTAGTCCGGGAAGACATGGATGTGCGGTTCCTCCTGGTCCACTGCCTGAGACATAAATGACTCAGTTTGCCTAATGGAAGGTCAGCCCTAAGTGCAACAGTACTACGCCGACTCATTTACTGATCCTGATTCACTGGGCACTCAGAATCGTAGAGGGCTCTGCTGCAGGCACAAAACAGAAGGCTGAGAACAACTTGGCAATCTTTACAAATCCCAAGAACTAGTGGTGCAGATAATTTACATTGTTCAGACCCTGAAATATGACTCCTCTAACCATAACCTGCTTGCAGGCTCCCAGAATGTGGAGGGGGAATGACAGGGGAGGATTTGTGGCTTCACCTCTCTCATATCACTATATGAAAGGGTAATCAGGCAATTGTCAATTTACTCTTATATAAAATATTGGTCTTGGGGATATTTCTTTAGCGCAGTGGAACTGTGTAAACCATTTTCTTAGGTTTGGCTTCCAGGGGAACGGAGGGGGTTCTTTTTCCTTGTACAATATATCTACTGTTATAAAAGTATAACAGAGAACGAATAAAAGCAACAGTTTTTCTTTGTTTTGCCCCTGGTGGGATGTCACAAACGCAGGCCCTCAAAGCCCTGAGGATTCAAGTAAAACATTTTTTCTTAAAGAACCAGGACTCCCACAAGCAAGTCAAAGGGGAATTAAAAAGTTCCCCGACTGTAGGAATACAATCCTCAGTGATGAAGTACTATTTATTTTAAAAGACACGCTAGAGGAGCCGAGAATTAGACCAAGCTGAGGCAGGTAGGTGAGAAAAGAGGGAAACATTCAAGATAAAGCATATTCCCTTGACTCCGTGTATGTATACAAGAGATACCACAGAGCCTTGTGTTATTTATAGTTATAACGACAAAATGCCCATCACAGTGGCAGCAGATTGTTTCTAGGTGGAGGGGCCTGGCCATGGAAGATAGGAAGCTGTGCTATACAGTCAGACCATTGGTCCTTCAAGTTCATTACTGTCTATACAGTATGCTGTCTATACCAATATGCTGATGACACTCAGCTCTATCTGCTGATGGATGGCCACACACTGACCAGATGCTTGGAAGCTGTGGCTGGATGGTTTCGTGGGAGCTGATTGAAACTAAATCCTTCGAAGACAGAGGTCCTATGGCTGGGTCGGGATGGCATGGGGATGAGGGACCAACTGCTTTTTCTTGCGGGGGCCCAATTAGTGCCATTGCCTTCCGTTAAGAGTTTGGGTGTAATCCTTGACGCCTCCCTTTCCATGGAGGCACAAGTTACAGCAACAGCCAAGGCGACATTTTTCCACCTTCGCCGCATCAAGCAGTTGGTCCCTTACCTTTCCCGCCCCGACCTGGCCACAGTGATCCATGTGACGGTCATCTCCAGGCTTGACTACTGTAATTCGCTCTATGCGGGGCTGCCCTTGAAGCTGACCCAGAAACTCCATAGGGTGCAGAATGCTGCAGCGAGGCTCCTCACAGGGTCTCTGCCATGGGAGCATATTCACCCAGTGCTTTTCAAACTGCACTGGCTCCCGGTAGTGTACAGGGTCAAATTTAAGGTGCTGCTTTTGACCTTTAAAGCCCTTCACGGCCTAGGACCCTCGTACCTACAGGACCGCCTCTCCCGGTATACCCCACAGAGAGGATCTGATTTCTTTCCTCAGGGCCTGTAAGACAGAGTTGTTCTGCCTGGCCTTTGGCTTGGAGCCAATTTGATTGCCTCCCTCTCTTTCTTTTTTCCTTTCCTTCTCCTCCTGTGATGAGGCTACATTTTAATGTTTCAATATTTTAATGTTGTAGTTTAATTTTGTTTTTAAGTTGTAATCATTCAACTTGTTTTTATTATTGCTTGTAAGCCGCTCTGAGCCCGGACTTGGCTGGGGAGGGCGGGGTATAAATAAAAATAATAATTATTATTATTATTATTATTATTATTATTATTATTATTATTATTCCGACAGGCAGTGGCTCTTCAGGGTTTTAGAGAAGAGTCCAGGCCCACTTAGAGATGCTGGGGACTAAACCTAGAACCTTCTGCAAAGGGAAGGAAGGAAGGAAGGAAGGAAGGAAGGAAGGAAGGGGCAAGTGTTCTTCCACTGAGGTGTGGCTCCTCTCCATTTCAGGCTCTCTACTCAGGGCACAGAACTGCTCTGGCCATCCTGCTAGTGATGGCTGGGTGGTGGTCAGGTTTTGTCCTCTCACTACAAAAATGTCCATAAATGTGTATGTTTAAACCCCACACAAGACTGAATGCTAGCCAATCACTTACATAAAGCATGTTAAGGAATGTACTTGGGATGGACTGACACAGAAAGCCCCAAGCATTTTAATAATCACTCATATTCTCACACTTTCATCTGCATAGTGTTGTCCTGGGTTCTGTTTCTTGATCACGCTCTAGTGTGACATTATATCAAAGACTATTTTCAATGCATGTCAGTCCTATTAAAAAGAACCTAATGTTCAGACATCATAGTGCTGGCTGCCACATCATTTCTTTAAAAATGGCTATGTATTAGAAGGGCAACCTGAAGACATAAAAGAAAACTGGGAATGAAAATGCTTAGGCATGAGCTAGCCAAAGCTAAAGGCATGTGCTTAGCTCTCATCAACAGAAATCAGTGGGATTCAGACATGCTTATGTTTGATTGCTATCTATTTTCCTGAAACTACATTAAGAAAACATGTTTAAGTCAATTTGGAATCAGTGAGACTTGCAGCTCAATGTGCTACATGTTTGCTCAGAAGTCTCTCTGGATAATAGCTGCAAGTAACTTTGCAAAGCTTAGTAGGTTACCGTGGCACTTATTTCCAAGCAATCATCATACAGTAGAATTGGGTTCTGAGACGTTCCATTCTGCACTTAATTTCCATTCAGTGGGCTTTCAGCATAGAATGTTTCTCTGGGATGTGTGTGGGAGTTGCTGACATGGGTGTGCAAATAGTAACAACTTACTGAAAGCTCTCTGGAATAATGCTTGCAGTAGTGATAGAGTGATAGCCATCAAATTCTCAGACAAAATGTACGGTCATACCTTGGCTCCCAAACGCCTTGGGAGTCAAACGTGGCTCCTGAATGATTGAAAACCGGAAGTGAATGTTCCAGTTTTTGAACTTTTTTTGGAAGCTGAACATTTGGCGCAGCTTCCGCTGTTGTTTCTGATGCACCTGTGCAATCGGAAACCAATCGGAAGCAGCGCCTTGGTGTTTTGGAAGTCGAACGGACTTCCGGAACAGATTCTGTTCGACTTTCGAGGTAAAGGGTTACGCAGTCTTGATCTGCGAAGATATCATCTGAGCACATAGGAATTCCCTGTGAACCACATGGAATTATCAGCAAGACGACAGCAACAGCTCCATGATAACTAGAGCACATGGCTTGGATGTAAAAGGCCCCAGATTCCATCTGTGGCATTTCCAGGTAGGGCAGGGATAGAACATCTCTTTACAAAAGGGTTACAGAGCTCAAACCTCAAATTAGTGTAGATTAATGCTTGAATAAGTTTAGGAAAGCACTTAGTTAACTAAAACTAAAATGTGTACATGCATACACAGACACACACATCTTGAAATTGTTTCAGCGGAAAGGTCATGAGCCAGTAGGAAACGTAAATTTAAACTACTCAACTGTTCAGCATTAGTGTTTGAGTATACGTTACCTTGGTTTGTTATATAATATGTAAGGGAACAGAGGCCAATTGTCTAATGATGGAAATGTCAGAGAAAGTTTACCTCACAATAGAGTTCAGATGTTGAGCATAGAGCATATTATAAAGCATACAGGCCTGTGAGTGTTCTGTGTCCTCTACAAACATTTGAAACAGGATTAGATGAGGTAGATGATGATTCCTCAAGGAGCCCAAAAATGTACATATGCTTGCAGAAGAATGCATTTTTCAGCAACTCAGTGCTCTATGTGGCTCACTGTATGGCCAGGCATCAATTTACACAGGGACAGCATGTATATGGGGAAGGTCATTCCCACACACCACTGACCACATCATAATTGCATTTACCAACAGAAATAGGGATGCAATTACAATGTCATTGAAGATGTATGTGAGGGACATCCATGCACATTGCTTTTTCCAATGCATGTGTGAATGAGTGTTTCTGTGTGTGTGTGTGTGTGTGTGTGTGTGTGTGTGTGTGTGAATGGTTCACGCCTACAGACTGCCATCACCAATCAAAGTCACTGGCATGCAGCTCCTAGTCACCCACAACCACTTGTGGTCTTTGGGGGCAAAAATAATCTTCCATCCAGGATCTGTATATATACGGATCCATTTCCCTTTTGAATCAAAATACTGAGATGACCAGCAAGTCAGATCTGCTAAAGAAGCACGCGCACACACAATGGAAAAAATCACAAGAAAACATTGCTGGAATGAAGGCTTTCTGTTCATGGTCAAATATACTCAACATACTCTGGACAGTATTTGTTTTTACAATGCCTGTCTCTTTCAAAGGAAACTTTTCAGGGAAAGTTAAAAAAAAAAAAGATTGCTATGGAAACCTTTTCTTCATTTTGAAAAGCTTTCATCACCAGTCTAGTTGCTTTCTTATGCCTCAAAGGCTTACAGCCATCACTTTGCTTTTACCTACAGTTACCATTTGGAGGCTATTAATCCTCTGCTCCTAAAAATAACTGTTTTCTTGCTCTAAATTTTTCCTCAGCTGAACGAAGCAAGGTGGGGAAAATATTTCACTGTGGGCTCGCTCTCTCTCTCTCTCTCTGTGTGTGTGTGTGTGTGTGTTTGTAAAATTACTTTTCATAATTTCCCCCATAATATTGAAGATAACAATATCATTTAAAGACAGTCATTTTCAGTTGGCAACAGAAATATTCCTCCCCACCCCTCATTTTACTTAGAATTGCAGTGAAGCACTTGCCAGAGATTCAACCTCTTACCAACAAGCCCTCTTTCAAGCTGAGTTCTTCCCTCAGGCTGGTGATGAATATAAATAAATGACATAAATGGTCCCATCTGTCAGCCGAAGGAATGTAAACCCCTGCTAAGGCCAAAAACCAACGATAGCTTACTGGGCTGCTGTGCCATGACTTCACATGCGGCATTACACCACATGTGCTTGTCCTACATTGCACACTGCAGGAAAGGGCTGCTAGTTTCTGCCCTTGGATTTAAGGATGAAACACACATGACTAACTCAACTGACACCCATGTCCAATCTAAGTAGTTTCCTTCACAGAGCCTATTGATATTTCTTGTGTGTGCTTTTTCAATCTGTCAAAAAGAGACATGCCATGTCATGGGTAGGCGAACTAAGGCCCGAGGGCCGGATCCAGCCCAATCGCCTTCTAAATCCAGCCCGCAGACGGTCCAGGAATCAGCATGTTTTTACATGAGTAGGATATGCCCTTTTATTTAAAATGCATCTCTGGGTTATTTGTGGGGCATAGGAATTCATTCTCCCCCACAAGGTCTGAGGGACAGTGGACCGCCCCCTACTGAAAAAGTTTGCTGACCCCTGTGCCATGTTGTCTTTAAACATGTCATACATACCCATTGTTTTGTATCCAACCCTTGATCCATAAGAAAGAGATTCTAAGGCTGCATTCACATGGCAGTTTATTCCATTTGCCCAAAGTTTCCCTAACTGTGAATTTCTGCGTCATATTGGGGCTTTCACATGACACAAAGTCCACTTCTGGAAAATCGATGAACTATAGCACAGCTATGATGTGCTGCTAAGGACTCAAACTCATACTTAACATAACGCAACACCCTTTCTCATCAAAGTACCATAGGAATAGTAGCTGTCAGGCATACATGCAGCTAAGTATGTGTGGTCATTTTCTCTTTCCTCACCTCCTGCTTTTTGTTGAACTAGTCTAGCATAGCTGTATGTGCTTATTCATATCTCAAGGGCTGTCACATGGAGGAGGGAGCATGCTTGTTTTCTCCTGCTCTGGAGGGTAGAACTCGAACCAATGGGTATAAGTTACAAGAAAGGAGATTCTGACTAAACATTCGTAAAAAACTTTCTGACTTTAAGAGCTGTTCAGCAGTGGAACAGACTCCCATGAGAGGTGGTGGACTGTCCCTCACTGAAGGTTTTCAAGCAGAGCTTGAATGGCCATCTATTATGGATGCTTCAACTGAGATTCCTGCATTGCAAGAAGTTGGACTAGATGTCCCTTGGAGTCCCTTCCAACTTGCTTTGGTTCAGGGTTTGAGGTAGAATTCAGTGTTGCACTGCGGTGAATATCCCATCAGCACAAGCATTGTGACTTGCAAGGTGGGACAACCCCCCATCTCCCCATTTCACTCCCTGTTCTGGGGGTGCTCCTGGGAAGGAGAGAGGAAGGTCCCATTGCACAAGCGGAAGCCCTCAAGCTCACGAGTCTTGTTATATGAATCCCATCCTCAGACCCCATCTGCAGTGGAGGTTCACCGCTGATATGAATTACCAAAAGCACTTTGAATATTATACAAATCATATACAACAAGAACAATGTGTCAGATTTAAAACTTTGAGTATCTCATAAGAGAGCTACGTACTTCTTAATATTTTGTATTGCATTTTAGTTTGCAAAGTAGGTTGTAACAGACACATCAGTAACTAGCTGCTGGTGTCTTTGCATTGCATTAAATTGGAATCACGTTACAGTGGTACCTTAGTTTTTAAACGCCTCATAAATCAAACATTTTGAAGTAACTGCTTCAGTTTTTGAATGCTTTTCAGAAGCTGAACATGCCACGTGGTTTCCGTATTGAGTTTTCCGGATGTAAATGCTTCTGGAAATGCATGCTTTGGTTTTTGAACATTTCAGAAGTCAAATGGATTATGTTTGAAAACTGAGGTACCACTGTATTTATTTTGAATATTTATTGCCATTCTGCATCACCCTCCTTGTAAGGACCTAAAATGAAGTACATGAGGATTAGCCTATTGCTATCTTTACAACAACCCTGTTCTTTGGCGATCACTTGTAGCTGAGTAAGATTGTCTTCCATAAACAGGGTTTTAACAATGAGTCCGTAAGTGACTGTGGAGGCCAGTTCTGGATCCACACATCCTTCCACAGTGTTGACATTGGTTTCCGGGCGGGAGTTGATCATGGTATGGATTTGCCAAGCGTGCCTTCCTCTTAGAACGTTTCTCCCTTGTGTCCTGAGTTCAAAGCCCATGACACCTTTGGTAAAGGCTGTTCTCCAACTGGAGCACTCGCAGGCCAGTGTTTCCCAGTTGTCAGTGTTTATACTATATTTTTTTAGATTTGCCTTGAGACAGTCTTTAAACCTCTTTTGTTGACTACCAGCATTACGCTTTCCATTTTTAAGTTCGGAATAGAATAGCTGCTTTGGAAGACGATTATCAGGCTTTCGCACAACATGACCAGTCCAACGAAGTTGATGTTGAAGAATCATTGCTTCAACACTAGTGATCTTTGCTTCTTCCAGTACACTGATATTAGTTCGCCTGTCTTCCCAAGTGATGTGTAAAATTTTTCGGAGACACTGTTGATGGAATCTTTCGAGGAGTTGGAGATGGCATTTATAAGTGGTCCATGTTTCACAAGCATATAGTAAGGTTGTCATTCTTTGTCTAGCTCCTTCCCTTTGACCTTACAGCCTTGGGTGACCCTGCTGGGAGTACGAGATTCTTGACGGCTTCGCTCACAAGAGTCATAGGAACATGCAAGCCCACTCACCACAACAAGGTGGTGATCCAGCGAGTGGGAACAACCCTGTAAAGTAGATGAGGCTGAAATACAGAGAGTGACTAGTCTGTGATCACTCAACTACCTTCATTGTTAAGTGGGGATTTCTGGTTGAAGCCAAATATTTTGTAACTACATCTTACTGTCTCTCAAGTCTGTCAGTTTGTTGACTCGCCTGATATACCTCAATATTGTTTTTTCTATGACTAGTTGTCTCTGCCTGGGAAAACAATTGATATTGGATGTTTAGAACAATCGTCCCATCCTAGAGATACACAGAGATACACAGGTTCACACATACCTACCTGCTCTCCTGAATAGCAGGCCCTGTAAATGCTGATCACCTTTTTATTTATTTGGAAGAGACTGGGTGACTTAATCAAAGTCCTTTCCCTCCACATCCCCTGGCAAAGGTGGCAAAATGGGGCTTGGATCATTACACTCAGGGCTGCTGTTCTATTGGACATTCACATACACATTCCAGATGGATATTGACAAGCTGGAACCTGTGCAGAGGAGGGCGACCAAGATGATCAAGGGTCTGGGAACCAAGCCTTATGAAGAATGGTTGAGGGAGTTGGGTATGTTTAGCCTGGATAAGAGAGGGGATATGAGAGCCATCTTAAAATATCTAAAGAGCTGTCACATGGAAGATGGAGAAAGCTTGTTTTCTCCTGCTCCAGAGGGCAGGACCCAAACCAGTGGGTTCAAGTTACAAGAAAGAAGATTCCAACTAAACATCAGTAAGGCCTTTCTGAAGTTAAGAGCTGTTTGACTGTGGAAAGAGCTCCCTCGGAAGGTGTTGGACTTCACTGGAAGCTTTGAAGCAGAGCTTGGATGGTCATCTGTCATGGATGCTTTAGTTGAGACTCCTATATTGCAAGGTTCCCTTCCAACTCTATAATTCTATGATTCTGTACTCAGGCCACTGCGTGGGGCTTATTTTTACTCATTATCCCTATGGAGGCTTACAACATAAGATTCCACACCGCCTATCCCTCCATCTCAACTGATGGCAAGCAATGAGATGGCATTGCCCGCCATACATTCAGCTGCCCACAACCCTTTGTGTAATGTCATTTTAAAATGTCAGAAGTGATGACTCGGTATGGGTCTCAACAGTATATGAATTTTCAAACTAGTGGGATTAAATATGAATAAACAACTGAATGAAGAACCCCTTGATATTTGAAACATTAAATGAGGTAGGGATGCATTCTGGGTATAGAGAACACAATACCATCAAGTGTACTGCATTTGTATTCAAGCTATGACTGCCTCTGGAGGATGTCAAGGCAAATCAGTCATGAGGTTCTTATATTACAGTATTTGCAGTATTTGATGATAATAGTTAGCAAAAAAAACTTTATGCTGCCTTTGTAAATGATGTGAGATCACCCCCCACAGGATATAATGCATAATGGCAGGATTCTTTAATATCGTCTGATGATTAAAAAAAAAAGTAGCACCCCAATTCGAAATGCCAGTCCAAACATTTTCTTGGAAGGGAATCATGTTGATATTAATAATGGATAAATCCTTGCAGCTGTACTCAGGATCACAGACTAATAGGCTGATTCTGACTTAAGCCATTTTATTTGAGACACTGCAAACAAGGGTTTGCACCATCACAGCAAAACCCTATGGAAAGTGTGGCAATTGTCCAGGTCTTTCCACAGAAAAAAATATGCTGGGCTCACTCATTTATTTCAGTTAGAATTGAAAACCACTCTGGGTCTACACAAGACTTTTTACTTGTTCCTTTCTTGCTGCCAATGAATATGCTATAAAAATTGACTTGAGGGGTATCCTGTCTGCTTGACAAACGTTGCTTCGTTGGTGTGGATTGTCTCAGGGTGTCCATGGTGTACCTTTGGATTGGCACCAGGCCTCCATGCTAATAACACCTTTCCCCAATTTTTTTTGCATACAGGTTTAGCACCTAGGGCCTAAGTAGATGTGACAGCCATTATCCAGTCTACTAGTGCTGTTTTTCTTTGGCTAAAAACTGCAGCAGGGAAGGAACTGGAATAGGATCATGGCAGTGGGGAATGTATGTTAAACCAACCAATTTTATTTACCTAAATCTATTATTGAGTGCTTTTAACAGAGGAAGAGAGAAAAGACAGATGCAATATGAGAAGCATTTCACCATGTATGCATCAACCAGGGTGGGGTTGGAGAGCTATTTAAGGCAGGAAAATGGTAGTTAATCTCTCTCCCTCAGTGCCATGCTTCAAGTCTGAGTTCTCTCCCTCAAGGCTGCTTTAACCAAACCAGGCAACATGTAATTTGGCCAGTGTTTGCATTCAACCACCAAAGACAGCATAAAGCAGAATCGATTCCCCCTTTCCCTCAAACGATGCTTTATTACTGTATGTAATATTTACCGTACTTGTGTCTCAATTCCTAAGACAATATGCAGTACATAGAAAGTAACAGATAGAGATGCTGGACGTTATGAGAGCCTTGGAAGATTCCAGAGCAGACAGGATGAGGCTTGTCAGAGCACACTAGGCCCTGCCTTGCCTGTTCTGAAGTTGTCAGTGGACTGCCTTTGACACCATGGAGGACTCAGAGTAGCAGAGCTGCAGATAGCATGCCTTGAAGACATCACAGGCTATACTATGCCTATCTCAAATCAATTCAGATCAGGCCTAGGACCCACCAGAAAGTAACGAGGTCCAAAACCTACCCCCATTCTAACTGCAAACCGTGGTTGCAAACTAAATTCTGGTTGAAATATCAGCCTCACACTTAGCACCAACCTGCCCACTTTGGTTTTCCAGGTTCCCCGGACTTTGAATAAACTAGGTAAAGGTAAAGGGACCCTTGACCATTAGGTCCAGTCGTGGCCGATTCTGGGGTTGCGGTGCTCAACTCGCTTTATTGGCCGAGGTAGCCGGCGTACAGCTTCCGGGTCATGTGGCCAGCATAACTAAGCCGCTTCTGGCGAACCAGAGCAGCACACAGAAACACCGTGTACCTTCCTGCTGGAGCGGTACCTATTTATCTATTTGCACTTTGTCGTGCTTCTGAACTGCTAGGTTGTCAGGAGCTGGGACCGAGCAACGGGAGCTCACCTCGTTGTGGGTATTCAAACCACCGAGCTTCTGATCGGCAAGTCCTAGGTTCAGTGGTTTAACCCACAGCACCACCCGCGTCCCTTTTGAATAAACTAATCCTCCCTTTACTCTGCACTCCTATCCCAGTGTCTAAGCACTGATTGATGTCTCTGATTGCACTACTGTATTGCAGTTTCCATCTTTACAGGTAAGCAAATATATTATTTCTTATTTGCGTAACGGAAAAGCCCAGAAGTGTTTTTTACCACTCTTCTAGTTGCTAAACAGTTTTGGTTCTCCAGATAGCCTCATGGAGTGATAGTATTTTATGGAGTCATGTGTTTGTAGGAGAGCAATGTTTATCTCAAAATGGGGGTCGGAGGAACACCACAAACCTTTTATACAGGCTAAGCTCTAGCTGCACCTTCTTCTAAAATAAGACAGAATTGAAAGAGGATTTTCATTTTGCAGTCTCTCTGGGGACAATCTGTTTTCATCTTAGTGAAATATTTCTCAGGCCCCATGCAACCTGACCTGTTTCACTCAAAAAGGGAAGTTGTTCGGCTGGAAGATGTTTCTGTCATGTTTCTTTCTACTCGTCACCTATGTTGCCAGTTGAAAAGGCTTTCTTCAGCCACAGCTCCATCTGCGATAGATTGGACATGGAAGAAGAACTGTCTACTGGACAGCTTCAAGGAGTATATCAGACTAATATCCAGTTTCTGCACGAGAATGGCAGGAATATTATTTCTAGCAATCTACCTAGTTCCAAGTGAAAACGTAAACTATTTTTTGTTTACAACCTTAAGTTTTAATAGCCAGAGGCTGCCATCCTGTACTCTTCTACCTGGGAATAAGCCCTATTGAAATGAAGTATTTACTACAAAATGGGAAGTCTTTAAAATTTATTTGAAAAATAGTAATGACAGTTTGAAATCTGTAGCAGCATTTGAATAACTTCAGTAGGAGTTTTAAATCTGATGGAAAACCTAGGATAGACTAAATAACATTAAAGCTAAAACAGGTTATAATATGGCAGTGAATAATGGATGAGAAATAGAAGTAAGGAGTAGATGGGAAGTCAGTTATATCGGGAAAAGTTATTTTTATGTTAAATGTATTGTGAGCACTATTCAATGTATTGGTTGTTGTTGTTCTTTATTTTTCTTAGTTGTTAGGAGGTGATGGATATTTGTTTATCTTCATATTTCCTTTTTGTATGTGGTGTATCAAAATGAAATAAAATTATTCATATATATATATATATATATATATATATATATATATGGGTTTTGGTGTCCTCGGGTGTCTTCCCGTGTAAAAGTTGGGGTGTCTAGGCGACGTTTCGACGAGGTCTCACTCGTCATCTTCAGGCTGGTGCTTTCGGCTTCTTGTTACTGGAACAGAGCTCTGTTCCAGTAACAAGAAGCCGAAAGCACCAGCCTGAAGATGACGAGTGAGACCTCGTCGAAACGTCGCCTAGACACCCCAACTTTTACACGGGAAGACACCCGAGGACACCAAAACCTGCATTCCTGTACCCGTGAAAATCTACGAAAGCAAATATATATATATATATATATATAGTTTTAATAGCCAGAGGCTGCAATCCTGTACTCTTCTACCCGGGAATAAGCCCTATTGAAATGAACTGGAGTTACATCTAAATGAAGGCTGGCAACATTAACCCTGCCAGTGTAAATCCCTTGCAGACAACCACAGCTCCTGGAGACAATTAGTCAGATTGTGTAACTACATCAGTGACGAGAGGGGAAATGAACACTGGGAGGAGTGCAGAAAGATGAAAGGCCATGGTACACCAGCACCAGCACAACCAGATGCTTTCATCTGTCCCTACTGCAACGAAATATGGAACCTTAGAACCACAGAAGTGCAGAGTTGGAAATCCTGCAGAGCAGGAATCCTGCCCACAATCATCCCTGGGTGGGCTTGAACCACCAACTTGGTTAACAGTCAGATGCACTGGCCCATTGTGCCACTGGGGGCAATAGCTAGTAAATTACCATATTTTTTGCACCATAACACTCACTTTTTTCCTCCTAGAAAGTAAGCAGAAATGTCTGTGCGTGCTATGGAGCGAATGCCTACGGATGGCGGGGGGATCTGCTGCAGTCGTGAGCAGAGGATCCATGGTTCCCCTTCCTTCCGTCCTCTGTGGCTCGCTTTGAAACTGCAAAGCGGGAGAAAAGCCCCTGAGTAGGGAAGAGAAGGGACAGAGAGCCTGCTTGCTTTAAAGTAGCAAAGCGGGAGAGGAGAGGAGCGGCTCACACGAGTCTGGAGCTGTTTTTTTCAGCGAGCCAGGGAGGAGGGAGAGAACAAAGTTTTTCGGTGAGCCGGGGAGGAGGGAGAGAAGCAGAGCCTTTAAAGGAGCAAAGCGGGAGAGGAGCTATCTCCTCTTATACCCCTCTTCTGCATTATTAACAGCATCCTTCTCCACCCACCCCATGCGTGTTCCTTGTCCCTTGAGTGCTTTTCCTTCCCTCCCCACTTAAAACGTGGTTACAAAGCACAGATCCACATGGATCCTCAGGATTTTTGCACTGGGTCACCCCAAATTCACCATCAGATCACATAGCATGTCCATGGCTACAGCTTGCACCAAAAAAATCACGCACCCACTGTTGCCTGGGGCCGCAGTGGTGCAAAAACATGGTTACAAAGCATGAATCCACATGGATCATCAGGGTTTTGCATTGGGCTACCCCAAACTCACCATCAGATCACATGTCTGTGGCCACAGCATGAACCACAAAAATCATACATCCACTGTTTCGTTTAGAATATTTTTTTCCTTGTTTTCCTCCTCTAAAAACTATGCGTGTTATGGTCAGGTGTGTGTTATAGAGCGAAAAATACGGGGAAAAGGGAATCTATAGGTACCTCTCCTGTATCGATCTATAGGTACCTCTCCTGTATCGGTCTCTACAGCCACAGCAGGTGCTGTGATTCTCCAACAGTTTGAAATTACTGCCCACCCCCCAAAGACACTGTCTTCCATTGTCTCCTGTGATACAAATATGCCAACAATATCTAAACAGATATGCATAGGGTTGCCCTGTTAATTAACAGTATAATTTTGTTGTTTTGTTTGTTTAGCTTTGTGATCCTTAATGATATTTCATAAGCACTCCTTGATGATTTCCACTGTAATTATACATTGTAGGATAGAATTTTTGAATCTCTCTTGATAAGTCTACATCCTCACTGTCCAGCCACTCTCAGAGGTTGAGAGACGTCCCAACATGCAATCTAGTCTTCATTCCTTTATCCGACGTACCTGGGAGTAAACCACATAAACTCATTTAAATTATAATAATTAAATTATTTATATACTGCTTTTCAGGCAGACCTCACAAAGCACGAAGAAACATTACAAGAAATAGGCATCCTTTTCTTTTTCTTGTAATAAAAGAGCACTATAATGTAGCTCTGAGTAAGCATGTACAGGGTTGTGCTGTTAAACCCCTTAATCCCCAAGATGAACTAATTATCACTGCTATTTTTAAAGACAAACTTTCACATAAACAAGAGTTATTATACTCCATAAATCTTTATTTTCCCAGTATTAAAAAAAGCAAAATACTTATATGGCAGAAGTAATAAAGTCCATTTCAAATTCATGGGAGAAGGAACATGTTAAAGCATGTTTTTGTTTAAATATATCTGAAGGTTGTTTTTTTCCAGTTACAAAGGCACAATACATTAACTAGCATTTTACCAACTGCTCATTTCATACATTACCACTGAATACTGTAACGTATTCTCTTTATAGCTACCAGAGACCAAACTCATTAAAAGTATATCAATGAGGCCAAACTTAGATCCACAAAATGTTTAGGGTTATGCTTACCCCTGTGTCCCCCAAGAAAAAAAAGCACTGGTTGCAAATATCCTTATAGCACATTATGTGGCCAAAGGGTTGATATAGGCACTGGAATGACAGCAATTCCATTGGAGGATGGGAAACAAGTGCCTTTTAAAATGGAAATGAAAGCAAGTTTTATATTTCTTTAAGGAGCAAAAGCAATATGTGGATGATGCCAACACTATGTATGGAGGTGGTGAGACTGGGAGCTCACTGAACTCTGGTCGTTCACACACAAACACCGCCTCCCCCTCCAAATAGCCACAAAAGTGAAGTGGTTTTCCCACACGCTGATATTCGATAGATGGGTTTTCTTGCTTGGGAACTCATTTTGTTCAGTACTCTTCAGCACGTTACCTTTATCATGCTGAGACCCGCATAAAAATGAAATGTCATACTTTGATACCCTTCTAGTCACTCGTACAGTTTATTTTTCGTGTCCCCCAGTAGCATTCACAAATTTAATAACTGCCCTTTATCCTTGAATCTATTCTCTTCCAGCTTTCTATTCAGCTCTTTTCTCTGACAGTTTTGCAGGAAATTCCTCATCTTGCATATTCTGTTGCAGAAAGAAAAGAAAGATGAAAAGAGAGAAGAGGATATTAGCTACCATTTAGAAAAAGGATGAGGAGCAATCAGACCATATGAATGGTCAAATAGAAAGGGGGAAATCACTGTGCTTCTGTTGCCACAGTTGTAGTCGAGTTAGCTATTTGCTGCCTGAATTAATTGAGTAGTTCAAACTGAAAAGTTTATTATGAGTCTTATTATCTGCGCTTCAAATTTTGTGGAAAAAATATAATTTACCCCTAATCAAAAAATAATAAGGTTATTTGCAAGAAGTTGAGGATAACACCAGAACAATTTTGCAGTTGATTAAAATATATGATGATGAATTCTTGCCTCTCTGTTTTGATGCCTGGGATTATAATTAAGAATGACTTGGCAGGTCTTCATATGATCTCTAAATGACAATGACATTATCATCAATGCAGGGCTTTATTATACGGCTGTTATTCTCAGAATTTTTATAAGGCTAAGAAAAATGAAGTCACATTTTCATTTAAAATGCCATTTGCCAAAGACGTTCACTAGAAATATATGTTTTTAATCAGCAATAGGACACCATCCTATGTGCTGTAGAGTACCTGCCTTATTTTCTGTTTCAAAGAAAATATAAAGTGTTCTGTCAAGCTGTCAGGGGACTGTGCATCGGTACAGCACTCTTACAACCCTGATGGAGAGATATATAAAGACAGGAGGGCTCTGTTTGTGTGTGCGTATCTACATGTTCTTAGCTGTTCAACATACGGATGTCACTGTCAGCTTTGACACTATCAATCAGTTGTTTATTACTGCACATACAGTTCTCAGTCCACGGTTAAGCGCTAAAAGCAATCTGGAATTGAGAGAGAGGAACTAGCTCTTTCCAGCTAACCTACCCTATCAGAGAGCAAAGCGCCGAAAGAGGGGTCTGTCCACTTGCCATTCCATACCTCAAATTGCTACTCATCAGTGAGTTCTGTCTTGGCACAATACCACTGGATCTGCTGAGCTCCAAGATGAAGGGACACTTTCCTTGCTTTCAGGGATGTCCAAGGGCTTCTTAATGCTTGCGGAGATGGCCGAAAATCACTGGGTGTCATGTAAAAATTGAAGGTTTTCCTCCTGTCCATTTTGTTCAAATCTTGGGATCATTGTTTTTGAATGTTCCAAGCCCTACCTATGCAGAAAGTTACTCCATTATGAAGATTTCTCTGGTTCTCTGGTTTGCATTTCTTAACCTGAAATAAGATGACGGTGATGATTAAATTTATTGCCTGCCCTTCAGCAGCAGGTTGCAGGGCAGACTACAGCAATATAAAATTCTGAATTAAAAACAGCAAAACAAAATTACACTCACAGGAATAGGGTTGTCCTGAAAACACACATCTCAGGTGTCAAAAGCAAGAGTAAAGAGTTGTGTCTTCAGCATATGCCAAAAGCAATTGTAGTGAAGGTGCCAGACACATATTTATGGGGAGGGAATTCAGCAACTTAGAGGCTGCCACAGATAATGTCCTCTTCTAGACCACCACCACACACACAAAAATTCTGAGAGTGGCAAAACTACCAAGAGCGTTCCCTCTGCTGATCTTAACACCCAAGAGAGTCCATAGGGAAAGGGGTGGTCTCTCTCTCTCTCTCTCTTTCTCTCATTATATAGATAAATTACTAGGTTAGTATACTGGGGTGAATTATTGTCAATCTATTTGGAAAATATTGCCAGTGTCCATTGGATTAAATAATGCCTAGTAAAGCACATTACCTGTCAATGATTAGCTGAACCTTTTAACAATATAAAAATTAACATCTATTTCCAAATATCAAGCAACTCCCTTTATGCTGTTCATGTGCTTTCTGCATCCAAAGCAGGGAAACATCAAAGCTTAACATCGTGGAGAGGGGAACCATGGGAATGACTGCCAGTGGAATTAATTTTCTGCCATTTCCCATTCTTAGCATGTGTTCCTCGGATGCTGAAACATAATGTCATTTTATGTAGTTGTACAAATCCCAAGACTGGATGCATTTCATGTTACTTTTACCAATTATGACAATTTCACATTTTCATCAGAAAATGGATTTCATGCTGATTTGAGTGATCTTATGAGGTTGTTTGGGGGGATCACTGTGTGAATTTGAAATGGCTTGTGTTTAACCTTTGCTTCTGCAAACACTATGGAGAGACTGGAAGAGGCTGCAGAGACTTTTTAAAAGAAGAAGAAGAGAATTAATATAACTCACACATAACCATGCAGAGCAAGAATACTTTTGTGAAAGAGATGCAATCTCACAAATCCCACAAACTTTTCAGTCTTCAGTCTCTAGCTCTAAATCACTTAAGCTCTTCCACACTAATTGGCAGGTGTGAAGTGAGGCCTCAACATGCATGTACTGCTCCCTGTTTCACAAGAACTGTCTCATTCATTGTAGCAGATCAAGTCTGCAGAGCTTTGAGCCACCAACCAGAGCACCCCAGAGCCACGTAGTCATGCATCCCAGCCTTTAGACCTGGGAGGGCAGAACAAACCCTTGTTGGCTGTGTTCAGTTTAACAGGACACAAGGAAGGGTGGGACATGGGTGGCGCTGTGGGCTAAACCACAGAGCCTAGAGCTCACTGATCAGAAGGTTGGAGGTTCGAATCCCCACGATGGGGTGAGCTCCCATTGTTTGGTCCCAGCTCCTGCCAACCTAGCAGTTTGAAAGCACAAAGTACAAGTAGATAAATAGGTACTGCTCTGACGGGAAGGTAAACAGCATTTCTATGCACTGCTCTGGTTCGCCAGAAGTGGCTTAGTCATGCTGGCCACATGACCTGAAAGCCGTGCACCAGCTCCCTCGGCCAGTAAAGTGAGATGAGCACCACAACCCCAGAGTGGTCTGCGACTGAATCTAATAGTCAGGGGTCCCTTTACCTTTAAGGAAGGGTACCTTAGCACATCTGTTAAATTCTACTGGAGGAAGCCCAAAGCTGACTTATCACATCACTAGTTTATCTAACCTGGAAATTGATCCCACGACTTCTTGGATTCAAAGCATCTGTTCTATTGCCTGATAAGACTTCTCCCTAGGTGAATGCAAAGCAGATGGACCTAAGGCTCTCAGAATGCCTATTTTCAAAGCAATGTGTTGGTTCCAATTATGATTCTATCATTGTGTAAGATTAATAATGAAACAATCTCCTTGTGTTCCAGTGTCATTGCTTAAATACCTGAAGCACAAGTCACCTTCTTTTCCAGAACTGAATGCATTTGTGTCTTCATCCCTCCACTAATTCCTTTAAACTGACAGTTATATTATGGATTTAGCCAATCCTGCATTTTTTTCTCAGATAAAAGAATATGCATTGTAAATTAAGGCTTTCTAGGCTGAGATAATCAAAATCCAGGGATGCAACAGTTGAGTAACTGAAAAATCAATTTGGAATTACATTACTTCTTAGGGAGGGGGTTTGTTAGTCTGTTTGTTTACTCTTCATTGGAGACATTCTTATCTAAATAACAAGTCCTCTTGAGAATTGCAGTTTGGGACAGTTATTGGTTTAGTATAATTTACAATGTATGAGTTTGAGCTCTGTTAAACCAACAATATATCAAACTTATTAGAAGCAACATAAAAGTCAAAAGTTTGATATAAAGATTCAATGGTTAAATCAGCAATGAATTGACAGAATTCTTCAAATATTCATTTAATCGGGACTTTATTATATTGTTGAAGAAATTAAATGAAATTGTTTTGAGTCACTTTGAGAGAGACCCTCAGGCAGCATAAAATGATATTTTCATTGTTTTTTAGTGAATTTAATGATGCCATTTGCTAAGGAAGGTGGTTATTAATAGGAAAGAGTTTCCATATTAAGCTCCTACACTTTTGGCCAATCTTTAGGCCATCTCAGACATGTAAAAATAAGGAATCATGGGACACCTCATACTGTAAGCAGAGGATTGTATATTTAAATGCTCCTTCGTATTACAAAAAAGATAGAATGTGAACAGAAAGTATGTCAATGTATGCTTACTTTTGCTAAAATACTCATTTGATATGTTAGCTTCCCAAGTGAAGAGACATATGTGACGATTCCAGTCTGGAACACCTGGATAGCTCAGTTGGTTAGAATCCCTTACCTACAATCTGTAGTGGCGCTATAGTAATGTACCTGCACACATTTGAAGCAGAATCTGAGAGCCGGTGTGGTATAGCCAAGGCTGGATTAAGACCTTTAGAGGCCCTAAACACTTAAAAGTTTTTGAGGGCCCCATATATATCTAACTCAAAATATAAACAATAATAAAACATAAAATAATATTATTGTTTTTTGAAATGAAGTAAAACCTACAGTAAGATGGAAAATAATGTTTGTTCTTCTATACTTCCATTTTATTTATACTTGAAAAAAATTATCCTACGTTTTCTAATTGCAATGTCCATGGTAAATTCGGCAATGGAAAATTCGTCCCCCTTCCCTTGATGCCCTAAGCATATGCTTATTTTGCTTAAGGGTTAATTCAGCCCTGGGTACAGCCACTAGAGTATTTGACTGGGACCTGGCAGACTAAGGTTCTAATCCCCACTCAGCCAAGAAACTCATCATTGTCTCTCAGCCTAACATTCATCTAGAGCAGGCATAGCCAAACTTGGCCCTCCAGCTGTTTTGGGACTATAATTCCTACCATCCCTGACCACTGGTCCTGTCAGCTAGGGATGGCAGGAATGGCACGATATAAAATTAGAAATAAATATATAAATTTAGAAAAGTCCTTTAAAAATACTGTCGTGTCTGGGCTTCAATAAAGTTTTTTTTCTTTTCTTTTACCGTTGAATTTGAAAGAACAAATAGCAGAAGGTAATCACAGAGCCCAAGGAAAACCTTTGCGGCTTTCACCAAGCTTCCATAGATAGTTGTGAGGGATAAATTCAGTTCTGGCTCCCAGGGTTGTTGTCTATTTGTGGGGGCAGGGGCAAACACTTGAGCAATATACTCTCAGTGGCATGGTCAGCCCACCCATGAGGCAAGATGAGGCGACCGCTTCAGGTGGCAGGATGCACTGGGGCAGCAGATCCCAATGTAGATATTTATTCAGTGCCAGCCCACCCATGAGGCAAGGTAAGGTGACTGCTTCAGGTGTCAGGATTCACCAGGGCAGCAGATTCCAGTGTCAATCTTCCCTCACCCATTGTTTCTGATGTAGACCTTCCCATTTCTTCCCTGGAATAGGAGAACAATTTGGGGGTCTGCCTCAATTTGGAGGTCTGCCAAAATGTCTTGGGCTGGCCCTGCTCAATGGGATCCCCTCTGTCTGTGAGTTTACCCCCACATTGCCATGGTTACCAGCTGCTTATGCTCTTCTGCCTCATCATTGCTGTTACCTGCTTGCTTGCCAGCAATGTACCAGTGATTTAGCCTTTGTTACAACCCTTCCTTAACACCACTGTTGTTGATGTTGAGCTTGAGCTCTTGGTACAGCAAACTAAATATGACATAATAGGCATCACTGAAACCTGGTGGGATAAGTCCCACGATTGGAATGTAAAAATGGAGGGATACAATCTATTTCAGAGAAACAGACCAGACAAGAAAGGAGGAGGGGTGGCGTTATATGTCAGGGATGTGTATACCTGTGAAGAGATCCAAGATTTAGAACCTCAAAGCCAAAGTGAGAGCATTTGGGTCAAAATTAAGGGAGAGAAGAATAATAGTGACCTCATTGTGGGAGTTTACTATAGATCCCCAAGCCAAACGGAGGACATAGATGATGCCTTCCTGGAACAGATGGCCAAGCATGCAAAAGGAAGGGAGATAGTAGTAATGGGGGACTTCAATTACCCAGATATTTGTTGGATGTCAAACTCAGCCAAGAGCATAAGGTCAAACAGATTCCTCACTGGCCTTGCAGACAACTTCATTGTCCAGAAAGTGGGAGAAGCAACAAGAGGAACAGCCATTTTAGATCTGGTCCTAACCAATGTCGATGACCTGGTTAATGGGGTAGAAGTGGAAGGATCATTAGGCGCAAGTGATCATGCTCTTCTGAAGTTTACTATACAACGGAAAGGAGCAGCCAAGCATACTAGGACTCAATTTCTTGACTTTAAGAAAGCCGACTTCATAAAACTTAGGGAAGTGCTGGGTGAGATCCCATGGACAGTAATACTAAAAGGAAAGGGAGTTCATGATGGCTGGGAGTTTGTTAAGAGGGAGATAGTAAAAGCACAACTTCAGGCAATACCAATGAGACGGAAACATGGAAGGTGCCTAAAGAAGCCAGGGTGGCTATCTAAAGAACTTTTAACTGAGTTAAGATTAAAAAAGGATATGTACAAAAAATGGAAAAGGGGGGAAACCACCAAAGAGGAATTCAAACAAATAGCCAGCACGTGTAGACACAAAGTCAGAAAAGCTAAAGCACAGAATGAACTCAGGCTTGCTAGAGAGGTTAAAAGCAACAAAAAAGGCTTCTATGGGTATGTTCGTAGCAAAAGGAAGAACAAAGAAACAGTGGGGTCACTCAGAGGAGAAGATGGTGAAATGCAAACAGGGGACACAGAAAGGGCTGAACTCCTCAATGCCTTCTTTGCCTCAGTCTTCTCCGATAAAGAAAACAATGCCCGACCTGAAGAATTTGGAGGAAATGATTCAGCAGAGGAAACACAGCCCAGAATAACTAAGGAGATAGTACAAGAATACTTGGCTAGTTTAGATGTATTCAAGTCTCCAGGGCCAGATGAACTGCATCCAAGAGTATTAAAAGAACTGGCAGATGTGATCTCAGAACCACTGGCAGTCATCTTTGAGAATTCCTGGAGAACAGGCGAAGTCCCGGCAGACTGGAGGAGGGCAAATGTTGTCCCTATTTTCAAAAAGGGGAAAAGAGAGGACCCAAATAATTACCGCCCAGTCAGTCTAACATCAATACCGGGGAAGATTCTGGAGCAGATCATTAAGCAAACAATCTGTGAGCACCTAGAAAGGAATGCTGTGATCACCAATAGTCAGCATGGATTTCTGAAAAATAAGTCATGTCAGACTAACCTGATCTCATTTTTTGACAGAATTACAAGCCTGGTAGATGAAGGGAACGCAGTGGATGTAGTCTACCTTGATTTCAGCAAGGCATTTGACAAGGTGCCCCATGATATCCTTGTAAAGAAGCTGGTAAAATGCGGTCTTGACTATGCTACCACTCAGTGGATTTGTAACTGGCTGACTGACCAAACCCAAAGGGTGCTCATCAATGGTTCCTCTTCATCCTGGAGAAGAGTGACTAGTGGGGTGCCACAGGGTTCTGTCTTGGGCCCGGTCTTATTCAACATCTTTATCAACGACTTGGATGATGGACTCAAGGGCATCCTGATCAAATTTGCAGATGACACCAAACTGGGAGGGGTGGCTAACACCCCAGAAGACAGGATCACACTTCAAAACGACCTTGACAGATTAGAGAACTGGGCCAAAACAAACAAGATGAATTTTAACAGGGAGAAATGTAAAGTATTGCACTTGGGCAAAAAAAATGAGAGGCACAAATACAAGATGGGTGACACCTGGCTTGAGAGCAGTACATGTGAAAGGGATCTAGGAGTCTTGGTTGACCACAAACTTGAAATGAGCCAACAGTGTGACGCGGCAGCTAAAAAAGCCAATGCAATTCTGGGCTGCATCAATAGGAGTATAGCATCTAGATCAAGGGAAGTTATAGTGCCACTGTATTCTGCTCTGGTCAGACCTCACCTGGAGTACTGTGTCCAGTTCTGGGCACCACAGTTCAAGAAGGACACTGACAAACTAGAACGTGTACAGAGGAGGGCAACCAAAATGGTCAAAGGCCTGGAAACAATGCCTTATGAGGATCGGCTAAGGGAGCTGGGCATGTTTAGCCTGGAGAAGAGGAGGTTAAGGGGTGATATGATAGCCATGTTCAAATATATAAAAGGATGTCACATAGAGGAGGGAGAAAGGTTGTTTTCTGCTGCTCCAGAGAAGCGGGCACGGAGCAATGGATACAAACTACAAGAAAGAAGATTCCACCTAAACATTAGGAAGAACTTCCTGACAGTAAGAGCTGTTCGACAGTGGAATTTGCTGCCAAGGAGTGTGGTGGAGTCTCCTTCTTTGGAGGTCTTTAAGCAGAGGCTTGACAACCATATGTCAGGAGTGCTCTGATGGTGTTTCCTGCTTGGCAGGGGGTTGGACTCGATGACCCTTGTGGTCTCTTCCAGCTCTATGATTCTATGATTCTATGATTCTATGATTCTATGATGTCCAGTTTCTCTGGGCGAAGAAATAGGCAAATAAAATGGAGTGAATTGGGATTATGCTTTAATTTAAAGGCTGGAGTTCCAATGCCTTCGTAAAAGTAGTCAGCTTGCCTTACTTTCTGACGATAATCACATAATAAATTTCTTTCAGCCTTACAGTAGTTCTTTTAGAAAGGTTTCTGGTCACAGATTAGACTACTGGATAGTCTCTTAAAAGAATTACGCTTTTGCAATATAAAAGAATTTCTGCAGTATAGGTCAAGACAGAACATAATAAGTTCTTTTCCAGAAGCCATTAAAGGATAATGCAGATATTCTTAAATAGCATAATATGCTGACAGCAGGAATAAGATATAAATCCCTTTTGCATACATTATGCAAAAATGTACCACAATACGTGTAGGATGCAGCAATGAGCCTCTGATATAATGTGCTCACCACCAGTTATACAAAATAAGTACGTAATATCACAGAGCAGTGAACATAGGAATCAATGCATTTAAAATGATAATGGAAGATAGCTAAAAATTGATAAATAGGAAACATGCAAATGGTGAGATATATTTGCAGCCTAAGCTGTCCAGGGCTGTCCTATTCACTCTCTGGCAGCTATACATTAACATTCTTCCACTTCTAATACATTGTTCAACCAACCAACCAGAGAAGCGGACACGGAGCAATGGATCCAAACTACAAGAAAGAAGATTCCACCTAAACATTAGGAAGAACTTCCTGACAGTAAGAGCTGTTCGACAGTGGAATTTGCTGCCAAGGAGTGTGGTGGAGTCTCCTTCTTTGGAGGTCTTTAAGCAGAGGCTTGACAACCATATGTCAGGAGTGCTCTGATGGTGTTTCCTGCTTGGCAGGGGGTTGGACTCGATGGCCCTTGTGGTCTCTTCCAACTCTATGATTCTATGATTCTATGATTCTATGATTCTAAGTATCTGCTTGTCTGATGGGTTTTCTTTCTGTTCTAAAACATACCTTATGCTGCTCCTCTCCGTCCCTTGGAGCAAACATCTGTTTCAGTCAAAGGACAGCATTTGTTCCCCAGCTACATCTCACCACAGTCAGGGAGATGCGAGATCAAAACGCCCAGCTCCACCAACCCACCATCCCCACATTCAACATGTGTCAAAAGACAATCCCTCATGTTGAAACATTCTATGCGTGTTTCTGATATGTGCTGAATGCCTGCAGCAGGAGTCAGCAAACTTTTTCATCAGGGGGCCGATCCACTGTCCCTCAGACCTTGTGGGGGGCCGGACTATATTTTGGGGGGGAAATGAAGAAAGAGCACCATGAACCCTGGTGGCTGTTTACCTGTGTCTTGCGAGCAGCAGGGGCTGGCGGTGGCTGAGGGATGGTGAGCAAAAGGGCTCCGGAGAGGGGCTGCTGGCACCAACAAAGCCCAGCCCCCTTCCTCCTCTAGGCAGGAGGAGGGAGGGAGGAGGCACCACTGCCACTTTGTGAGGGAGAGGGAGGGAGAGGGAAAGAATGTGTGCACTGGTGATCCACACAGCGATTCCCGGAGCATCTGCAGGCCAGATCCAGGAGGCAATTGGGCCTGATCCGGCCCACAGCCCTTAGTTTGCCGACCCATGGCCCAGACTTTACCGATGGACTCATCTGAGCCCATAGTGAGGCCATTGTAGTATTGACATATCTGATTTCTCTGCATTGAAGGAATGGCAGCAAACCAGTGTTGTGCTGAGTAGCTAGCTGAAAACAGTCAGGTGGAAGTAGGATTGCCACACATCTGCATTTTGCCAAACACGCCCTCTGATCGCTCCCCCCCCCATTTGCTTTCTCTCCTGCTTCATTCCCTTGCCCCCACCCCAGCTCTCCCCTCTCCTCCTCCGGACCCTCTTCCTTTCCTTTCCTTTCCTTTCCTCTCTCTCCTTCTGCCAGGATCCCTCTTCCATTCTCACCCCTTTCTTCACTTCCCTGACTCCCTTGTCCCTCCGAGGTCTTCATTCTCACCTCCTGCTCCATCGCCCAGTGTGTCCTCCCCCCCCTTCCAAATCCAGAGTCCTACTCCCTTCACTACAGTGACTGTTCAGTCTCTGCTGAGTGAGTGAGAGAGTGGGAGCCTCTGTCCATTTCTTTAAACCTCTCTCTGCTCTCTGCTCATGTTTTAGGGCCGTAGCTCGGTGTCAGAGCATCTGCTCCAATGCAGAAGGCCCCCAATTTGATCCCTGGCATCTCCAGATGGAGCTGGGAGAGAAAAGAGAGAGGGACTGGGAGAGCGGCTACCTGAAACCCTGGAGAGTTGGTGCCAGTCAGTGTAGAAGTTGGCAAATATGTCCTCTTTTTTGCTCTTCAAAGTATGGCAACCCTAGCTGGGAGGCAATTTCAAATGAAGAAATGGTGAGCCGGAAGGGGACATTTCTCCCTTATTATTTTTTAGATCTCAGGACAATTCACAACATAACATCATGTCTTTGAAATCCTGTATTTATTTTATTACTATTATTTACATGTGGTAAGTCACTTTGGGCGCAATTTTGTGGGAAAGTGAAATACAAATAAATAAATTAATTAAAGGGTGAATAGATGTTTCCTCTTGAAACTGCCCCACCCATGCACCCTGCTACTTTACAAACCTATGCTCTCAAACACAGTTTGATACCATAATGTTTCATTATTGTAGAAATAAATATGGCCCCTTTTTTTGGCTTTGAATCAGAACCACCCTTTCTAACTTACTCAGTTTACTGACAGCTCTGGTAAATATGTACTCAGATTTAATTACCTTGATGTTCTCAGCATGCAAATATCGCTGGAAACAGGCCTAAATTTAGTAGGCTAGTCAGTTTGCATATGCTTATTTTATTTTTCTTAATGCTTATGTTCTTCTGCCTGTATATTTTGTTTTACTCTGTTAAGCCAAACTACTTAACAGTACTTACTTTGCATGGGTTTAATAGTTCACATCTACATAATTCAAGCTTTAAAATGCTGGGGGTCAAATTAGTATCACCAGCTTCATCAAATGTATACATAAGTCGCATTTCCACAGAGGCGCCAACTTGTGAGGGAAATTGGAGGGGGCGGCTGATGTTGTTGCATGTGTCACTACTTGGCAGGGGCTGCTTCCCCCAGCCTTCCCCTCTGGCGCAGGAGGAGGAGGGTAAGGATCCAGTCATTAAAGCTGTGCCATGCTCAGCCCTGGTTGCTTTGAAATTTAAGGGGGCCTTGTCAGGGAACTGTCATCGGAGCTGGAGGCGGAGAGAAGGCTCCAGAGGGATGGCGGAGAGGGTCCCAGTAGGGAGAGAGACAGCCCATCCGCTGGGGAAGGAAATCAGTGTAACACCAGTGGAGAAGGGGAGCAGATGGGGGAATCGGAGAGGTGGCTCCAGGACTCCTCGCCGGAGACCAGAGGAGAGGGCACGGGCACTCCGCTGCCCACACCCTCTTTGCGCAGAAGACTTCCGCGCAGGCAGAGTAGGAGGAGATTGGGCGTCAAACAGCTTCTATGCTGGAAGAGGTTCAAGAAACGCCCACTGACGGATTCTGCCAGCGACTGAGGCAGCCACGGTACTTGAGGCTGTCCAGACAGAAAGGGTTCAACCAGGCAACCTAGCCAGGAGTAACGGAAACTTAAGCACGAGCAACTCCTAGAACCATTACAGGCCTGTCCCCCCCAAAAAAATATTGAGGAGGCCCAAAAGGATTAGGTCCCCAGGAGTTGGTGCCCCTGCTTTCCCAAGTTATGCTAAAGCAGCTCACAAGAATAGCATACAAATCATCAGTATTAAGATAAATACAACAAAAACAGATCAGTATATATCATAGAATCATATAATTGTAGAGTTGGAAGGGACCCCAAGGGTCATCTAGTCCAACCCCCTGCAATGCAGGAATCTCAGCTAAAGCATCCATGACAGATGACCATCCAACCTCTGCTTTAAAACCTCCAGCAAAGGAGAGCCCAACACCTTCAAAGGGAATTTGTTCCACTGTCGAACAGCTCTTACTGTCAGAAAGTTCTTCCTGATGTTTAATCAATGGGGTTCTATAGAGAAATTGTATATTCTCAATGCTTGCAGTGGCAAAGAACAGGTATTGATCTCTTTAATACAGTGGCTTTCAAACTTTTTTTCTATTGGCCACACTTTCAGAATATAAATTTGCTCACACCACACCTAATTTTTTTATTGATAAGAAATTAATTGGAAAACAAAAAGAAACTACATCTAGCAGTGCTTGATTTATAACAAGGAACACAACTACTTTATAATAACATCATGGGATAAAACAATGCAGCTGCATAAGAACATGGAACATTCCCTAAATATCATTATAAGCAAGTCTTCTCCAGCACTCTGTTCATACAGCGATTCTGGATCACAACTAGGATTGTCCTCAGTATCACTTAATGCACTTGCTCGCATATTGGAAAACTATCTATCCATATTCTGCAAATAAAAAATATCTTTTTGATTCTTTAGTATACTACACTGAAATGTTTAAATGTTTATTTGATTGTCCTTGAATCTTCCCACAGCACTTTGCCATCCTACCACACCAGTGTGATGACCCACACCCTTTGAGAACTATTGCTTTAACAGATATATTCCAAAATACAAGAGTTATGTTTGATTTGATTTCAAGCAAGCATACTGCATTGCACAGCTTGGACTTTCTTTCTGTTTTAATAAGAATTTGGTTGCAGCCTAGTGACTTTTGGGCCTGGTGGGGCAGAAGGCAGAGCAGTCTGGCAACGCCAGGGGTAATAGTATGTGGAGCTAATGATAGATGGGGGTACTGAGAACCTGCAATCCTACACATATTCACATGAGAGAAATCCCCCCTGAACACAGTAGGACAGAATCATGAATAAAAGGCTCAGGTTTGTGATAGTCATCAGAGCTAAGTCATGTCTCATCAGTGTAACATATCCTCCAACATTTCTCCGATGAAAATAGGGATGTCCCATTCCATAGTGATACCCCACACATCTTACTGGGTTGCCCCAGCCAGTCTGGGCAGCTTCCAACATATATAAAAACATCATTAAACATTAAACATTAAAAATACTTCCCTATACAGGATTGCCTTCTGATGTCTTGGGGGGTCAGATAACTCCATACCCTCCAACATTTCTCCAACAAAAAGAGAAACATCCTAAGGAAAAGTGGGACATTCCGGGATCAAATCAGAAACCGGGATGGCTTCCCTAAATCAGGGATGTCCCTGGAAAATAGGGACACTTGGAGGGTCTGGTATAATTAAACATTACAGTGAGTGACAATACATCACCCCTACAGAGAAGCTGTCAGCTATTACCTTAAGGAACAGCATTATTTTATCAGATGCAGCCCAATTCAATCCAAACAAAACACACTTACAAAAAAATAAATTCAGAGCAGGCAAAGTTGTCAGTTCCATCTGCAGCAAAGGCATCCCCAGTGCCCCCAAAGCCTGCATTGGGAATGCTAGGAGGAGTGGGATATTATTCCCCATTCCCAGTGCTCTCAGCCCCACCGCATACCCATTCCCAGTACTGTGGATGTTGTACAGCTTCACTACATTGGGAACGGAGGAAGGAGGCGATTCATAATACTTTCCTGCCACAGGCCTGATACAGAGAACAGTCCATAGGGACAAAGTGGCTGCTACTGCTTTCAATGGTGTGTATCCTGATTCGTGGGAGACAGAAATCACAATGCCTGAAGTTGACTGGTTGTGGGCATGCATCACAGTTATGCAAATAACTGTGTCTTGATTGGCTAAGTCTAGGCCAGGAAAGAAGGTTAAATAGAGGTATTTGGTTTTTGTCATTTCCCTGAAGTCTATTTTGCAATCAGACTTGTTTGATTTTCTTTTTCTGGAGAATTATAAGAATGGAGCAAAGTGATGAGGTCTCTAAGCAGCAGAGAGTGTGAGAGATTATAGTGTGGCAGATGGGGAGAGTGTGTTCAGACTCGGGGATGTGTGTGCTGTCCCACTCACTTTGATGGTCAGCCTCTCCTGGTTTTAAGGCTCTAGAAACCTGCTGATGTTTATGAAGGGAGAAGAGAGAGAACACACCAAGTTCAGTAACCTGGTTTGCAACCTCATCCCTCTCCTTCAGTCAGAGGGGCAGAGTTCACATCCCAGCACTGAGGCAAAATTCATAAATCCTGCCACAGTTTATTGCCCCCTTTTCTTTCACCCCCAGCTGGCTCTCTGAGCAATTTCCCATCTTTATGCACCTTCACACATACCAATAATGTTTCTTACGATGCAAGCCTCATGGCAATAAGCTAGCAGATATAAATTTACAGGCGTACTTGGTGGGCTCCATCTGCCCTTGCTGTGGAAACTGGGACATTGCCCACATCTAATTCAACCACTGGTGTCTTTAAAGGTGACCTTTGATCTTTATAAAGGGGTAAACAAGCTGCCTTTTACATTGACTCTTTGTTTGCTTTGACCCACTAGTAGCTGAAATGCATATCGTTATCTAAAATGGGGAAGAAATGGCTGCCAAAAGAAAAGGGGGACTTAGGGGTTAAATTTCCTAGGTTGGAAAATACAACCTTCTTTTACTCATGTCAGCAAATCTCTTTCTGTGCATCCTGAAAGGCATTCAATGTTTTGCATAAAGCCATTCTCAACACAACATGTTCATGTATAATTATGGGCAAGCATTTGTATGCCGTTACGTCTCCTTGTATCTTGCCATCTATATTTCGTTCACATCCAGGCTTGTCTGTAAATGATTCACATTCACTGCTATCACAATGCTCTGCCGCTACTCTACAAACGTCTCATCAATAGCTGATGAAACAACAAAAGACTCTTGTTAAATGGACTGTTACTAGCTTCGTTTTATATATATTTGGGGGGGGGGGGGACATGCCACATGCAGAGAAGTCAGAGGGCTGTCATTGCAGTATTACATCAGACCATCAAACCTCCCTTCAAGATCAAGAAAACTTAGGTCATTCTCTATTATGTGCATATGACTTCATGGACCATATTTATTTCTCCTATTTTAACTCATGTGCCCCCAAGATCCTTATACATGTCAAAGTACATATGCAGTTCTTTTCATATCTGTCTCCCAGGCACCAGGTTTTGCCTTTCCTGAGAAAAGGAAGGAGATACAGACTGGAAGGTTTTTAAATCCCGATCCCCTGTGAAGGAATAAGACCTCTCTAATCTGTCATTGTACTCATGGACAAAACACTGCATATGCACTGGCAACAAAGCAAAAACAAAACCCAAACACCATTTATTTATAAATTGTGACTGCAAGCCTCGGATCATGTACTTTGGTAGGAATTCACCTGTTGGTCACGATGGGACAACTTTTGAGTATGTAATTTAGGGATCAAAAGTTGTAGATAAGCTCCTGTGAGGTAGCCAAGATAAAATGGCCTCTTATCACCAAAGATCAAGCACATGTTAATCAGTAGCCAATAACGTGTGGCTATATTCCATAGTTTCTCATGGTGCGGTGAAATGAGCATGAACCAAATGCTGCGTGTGAGCAACTGAAATGGTGGCTAGCACAGTTCTGACACAAACCATCACCTGAGGCAAAATGGGCAGCAAAAAAACAGCCCTGGCAGAACTGATCACACCAGCCAGCTATTAGCGGATGCAAGCATAGCTCTGTTTAGAAAGGAGCCTCTTGTGTGTGTCTATAGTTGTGGGTGGGGTGTTACCCAATAAAACATGATTTGGGAAGCATAAAATTTGGAGACTGCCAGCACAAAGAAACAGGCACACAGATCTCCCTTACTGGATTTCACTAAACATACTCTCCTATCCCTTGGTCACTGACCAATCTTGTATAAAGGACCTGAGGGCAAGCCAAACAACACATCCCCACCTCACTTCCCCCCAGCAAGTGAGTCGGGTTAATCTGTGCCAAACTATCAATGCCTCATGTGCTGCCTTACTCTGTAGCATGTGATGATGTTCATAACAAAGGTTTAGCCAGAGTGCCTGACAAATGTCAGCAAGTAAGCATTTGTTCTTCTAGCTTTGGGTTCATATCCCCTGGGTGCAAAAATGAAATAAAAATAAAGAATTTTGTTTTGCTTCAAAGTGGCCAAGACTTTCTGGTGTTGAAATCTGAATGTGGCTCATTGTCACTGGTGGTTGCTGGACAAAAGTCAATGAAACTTGATAGGACCATTATATGCATCAATATCCATAGTGTTGCTCTGCGTCATGTGGATGGTTATAAACAAGCAGCTTTTTATTTAGTCTGTCAGCTGAATTAGGAACCCGTCTCTCTGAGTGCCCCACATCATGGCTGAGTTTCCTTGCTTTGGAGCCAGATGACTTGTCATGTTTGGATGCCTTATGAAGTGTCATTTCCATGGTATATTGTTTATTTGCTGCTATTGGCATCAATCTGCCAGAATGAAGGGGATTAAGAAGACTTTGATAGGTACTTGTAAAGTTGGATTTGTCTTATGAAAGAAGATACAGCATGAGGTGGCAGACAGCCAGGTGATAAAAAAAAAGTGTCTGGTTTCCTTAAAAAATATGCTGTTGCTATTCTAAATCACTCTTGCTGACACCTAGTGCAATTCTCCGGTGACTTATGCAGCTTGCCCCCCCCCCCCAACCACCAACAAACCCTTTTTCTTATTCTTTTTTTGCTATTTTGGAAGTGAAGCTGTTTTATATTCTCTACTGCTGTGGTCCTTTCCAAAGCCCTTTTAAAAGTCTACTTGCACAATGCTCATTACTTGCAAGTTTTTTAAAAAATCCATTTCTCAATTATCATCTCTACAGCAGAATATGCTGCGACCACAGATGAAATTGTGTGTACAGTTCTGGCGGCTGCATCTCAAGAAAGAGATTGTAGAGCTGGGGAAGGTGCAGAAAGGGGCAATTGAAGTGTTCAGGGGGATGGAACGACTCCTCTATGGGAAGAGAGTGGTTCAGGGTGGTGTGAAGGAGCAGGGGGAGGATAGTTTACAAAATAAGGATAAGTAAGGGGAAACATGATAGAAGTCATTACAATTACGCATGGGGTAGAGCAGAGGTCATCAAACTAAGGCCCGCGGGCTGGATACAGCCCACCGGGCTCGTTAATCCAGCCCGCAAACCTTGCGGACCCTGCCACCTGCTCGGTCAGTCCCTGTGCTAAACAGGCGCGGCACAGAGGCCTCACCGCGTGGAGACTGACTTCCGCAACACAGCACAGCACGGCTTCTGATTGGCTGCAAAAAGCTCCTGCAGCCAATCAAAAGCCACGGATGCCTCTGGGCAGGCAGCGATGCTGGTGTGGCTTCTGATTGGCTGCAGGAAGCTCCTGCAGCCAATCAGAAGCTGTGGACACCTCTGGGCCCCACCCCTTCCTTCCCGCTGAGGCAGCTGAGCAGGAGGAAGCAGCCGAGTGGGAAGGAAGCAGCAGCGGCAGCGGTGCAGAGGTTGCCTCCACAACTCAGGCCAGTGGCATGGGCTCTGTGCCCCACCGAGACAGAGGACACCGACCCAAGACCCCCGGGGTAGAAAAAGCAGATAGTAATAATTTTTCTCCATCTGGCCAGTCATCATACTAGAACCTGGGGTCATTCCCAAAAGCTGAATGGTGACAAATTCAGGACAGACAATAGAAAGATTTCTTTCCCCTCATACAGGATATACTTAAACTATGAAATTTACTATCACAATTTGTGAAGGTGACCATTAAGTTAAATGGCTTTAAAGGGGAATAAGACTAATTTGTAGAGGGCAGGGCAATCAACATCTCCTAGTCATGCTGGCTATATTCTAGAAGTGTTCATTGGCTCCATGAGGAGACAAAACAATGAGGCAAGTTGGGGTGATTCCAGAGTCTTCCTCCGAAGTCAAGGCACAACAACGTCAGTAAACCCCCCTCCCTGTCAGATCAGGGCCCCCACAATGTTTTCATGTCACTCTCTTGGTGAAATACAGTGTGAGCTTAGTGCTCATTTCTGGATTACTTGCTTCCAGAAAATTGTGCTGTGTTCCATTATAGCTCCACTATATTCCACTATCATTCTGAAAGCAGCTTTTACATCATGTGAAAGCTCAACTAGAATGCGGAACATATCAATTAGGGGAAAGTTGTGAAAACTGGAAAGAAAAAAAGTCATGTGAATGCAGCCTCAGTCTCTGACAGTAAGAGTTGTTCAACAATGGAACAGACTTCCTTCGAAGGTTATGGACTCTCCTTCACTGGAATTTTTAAAGCAGAGGTTTGGTGGTCATCTGTCATGAGTGCTTTAGTTGAGATTCCTGCATTGCAGGGGTTTGGACTCGGAATCCCTTCCAACTCTACAATAATATGATTCTATGATCCTTTGCTTCATCTATCTAACCTAGCCTGCCTGTAAGAGACTCCCCAGGGTTTCAGACAGGTAACATTCTCAGCCCTCCCTGGATATGCCAGGGATTGAAACAGGAACAGAGGAAGGGCTGTGGCTTAGTGGCAAACCATTGGTTTTGCATAGAGAAGGCCTCAGATTCAGTTCATGGCAGCTCCAAGTAGGACAAAATGTCCCCTGCCTGAAACCCTAGAGAGCCCATGGAAGTCTTGGTAAATACTGAACTAGATGGAACCAAAGATCTGACTGAGTACAAGGCAGTTCCTCTGATCCTATCCTATGTATGTTCCTGTGCTCTATCACTGAACGACAGCCATTTCCCAAGCTTCTCAGAAGATGTTTCCTGAACTAAAGTGTCAATTGAAAGCAACAGAAGTCCATTTAGTCATGCATCCTCAGTCAACAACATCCTCTTTGGAACATTTATCTCGAATATGCCTTCATTTTTACCAGTATTGTAGGTATGATGAGGGGGCATCACATCATTCTCTGACATGACACAGGATGATGGCTTGATATTTATAGTTGTTCTGTTGTTTTAATTATGTTCCATGCTGACCATCTTCTATGAAAGCAGCTCTACAAGGCTGAGCTTTGATAAGAGTGTTTACATGAATGTTTGATAAGCATCTGGCATCCCTTGGGGTTCTACATGACTATGCAATATAACAGGCAGTCTCTGAACTCTGAAGCTTGCATTTGCCACCTGAAAACACAATGTGGCTAGGAAGAAATCAGTGTAAAGTTGTTGTTGTTTTTAAAGAACAATCTTTACACTGGATTCTATCAAGCCAAATTTTGTTTTCAGGTGGCTAAAGATGTAAATTTAAATATCTAATAGAGGAAGATTGCTCCTGATGCTTGAAGGTAAAAAACAAAACAAAAAACCCACCCTGTGACAACACCATCTGTTTGTGGACAATCTCTGGGAGAGGCAAATGGACCAAATCTTCTCATTTAATGCACACCCCTTGTCCAGTTCACTTGCTTTATTGTTCCCAATTCACTTGCTTTTTGTTAAAAGCCTACTGACATGTATCTGCTTGATGCGGTGTCCTGTACCTGAAATGGCATTTTATGAGCTCACGCATGGAAGAACACCCTGTCTGTTGATTTACCCTTCATGCAGCTGTTCTAGTGTGTAGAGCCAAATTCATCCAAGTAGTAAACCCATGGATTTCCATTTGAGAAAGTAGCTGCTCAGTAGTGGATTTATGTGGCGGCATTGCAGCAGGAGTTCACCTGATTCTCTATAGCGGAAGGCACATGGAAGGCATCTGAAGCATTTGGCACTGGTCAATGTAAACAAGCTTTGTCATTGTTTTAAATGTGACATTCCAGCTTCTTTGAGATGTTGATCACGCTGGTTAAGTAGAAATATAATTCAAAAGGCAAATGCAAGTAATAAACACTTCAATCAAAATAAATACAAAACGGCATGTTTATGTCTTGGTACTGTATAATGTTACTAAGAGCTACTAAGAGGCATGCTGAACATGTCAAGCAGTTTTGTGGTCCTCAGAAGAAGGGTGGTATATAAATTAATTTTTTTAAAAATACTGACCTCTGTTTATTGGTTGATCTTGCTCAAATAACCCTCAAGACAGTAATACACACAAGCCTAAAATTTCCACCATTCAGCAGGCAATAGTCCCCTAATTTATGATAGATAGGGCCAGAATGTGCTTTCCTTTAGCTCTGCAGTTCCAGGGCAACGGACAGGTGCAGCTGAGGGTTCTTTAAGACAGGCAACATGGGAAAAAAGCTCCCTGCGTCTGTCAGTCTCTGGATGATGGATGGGGCCAGGCTTGTCTCCCTCTTGCCATGATGCTCTTTCTGGGAGACAACATCCTATAGTGAACTTTGGATAATGGCAGAGACAGTAGGGTGCTTCCCTTCAGCTCAGCAGTGCGAGGACAATTTGTACTCAGAATTCAGTGTTATTTCTGGCAGGGACGGAAGGGGAGAAGCAATCAACTTGAACATGTCTTCGTCTGGTCAATGGACAGGGCCAGGCTGGCCCCGGCAGAGCTTGTGTGAACCAATTCCGTTCTTCCAGTATGACTCACGTCTGCTTGTATACAAGATGTTGCTAGTGACAGTTACCTAACCGGCTCTTGCAAATCATGTGGCGTGAAACTATGTAATAACAATATAATCTCATTTTTTAAAGAGAGAGAATGGTGCCAGTGCCAATTAGGGAAAGATACCAAGAGAACTTCCAAAAGACAAAAGGGAAAGAGAATGAAAAAGCAATTGAATGCTAATGAGCATTTAGAAATTCTACTTGGTGCTTGAGGTGCCATTGATTAGCCTTCCTAGCAAGTGGTCCTTTACTGTTCCCAGTTTGAAGCCAATTGGATTTTTCCTTTCAAAGAGAAACTCTCCAGGCTAAATTCTCATCTAAGTTACACCAGGGCATATCAGGAGAAGTGAGCACCATACTCTTTATGAAATTAATCCCTGCTCACACTGGAGGAACCAGGGTCAGTGATTCAGCATCTAAGCTTTGCAACAAGACATGGAGCTTGTAAGGATTTTAATTTTAATAAGGAATTATGAATAAATGTTGGGTTTTAAGGTTGACAGTTGAACAAAACTGATCTGTAAAGAGCTATCACTTTAAAGCTTTTTTTTTATGACTGGAAATGTTTCAAATTGGCATCAAAATGTGGCATGCTAAAATTAACGACATAACCTTTTGATTTTGATTACTGCATATTTATTATTATTTAATCAAGTAGGAAAACATGTTATTTTCTATTCTCCAAGGCCAAAAGTTTAAGCTGTGTATTTTTTTCTTCTTCCCTCAGATGCTGGCACAAGCACATTAAATTTCAAAATGCCTGTGTTATTTTCTCCTTGAGACAAACACAAATATTTTAATTAATACAGTTTTCTCCATCTGTTGAGAAATGAACTGTGCATCATAGGCTATGGGAGCCCATTGAAATGATTGACTCTTCCCTTCACCCCCCAAAATCCCTCAGAACATTGGGCAGGAGGGAATTACAAAACAACCATGCACCTGAACATTTGCACCACACTTAGAATTTGCAACCAATGAGCTAATTGGAGTTTCACTTGAGAGGGTTTCGAGCCTCAGCTCAATTGCCAGAACAAATTACGTTGCTGCAAATAATCTTGAAAGAAGTTGCTTTGAATATTTACATGTATTTATATAAACCCACGCAGCATTAAGGACTGGATTATTATATTTTAGGAGAAATGTTGCCTTTTGACAGGAGTGAATAGCCTCTTGGGGAGAGGGTAAGGAACCTTACCTGAGAAATCACTTATTTATATCCTGCTTTTCTTCCTCATGGAGCCCAAGGAAGTCTACATGTAGTTTCCAGACACTCACCCATCTCGACCTTGACTTCTTTAGCTTTGGCAATGTAGTGGCCTCATGTGCCTTCAGCTCATCCCATAGTCTTCAACACTTGTGTATGTGTTTGCAGCACCGATAGGCTGCTCCTTTTGCTCAATCATGGTGCATGTTTCAGACATATTTGGGGTATGCGAAAATATCCCTGAAATAAAATGCATCCCCTTTCCAAATATGTGCTGAGTTGGGCCTTCTCCCCCTTTACCAGGTGCTGGCATCATCACCTGCAACTTCTTTTACTATTTTATTTATTTATTGAATTTATATACCACCCTATACCTGGGGAGCTCAGGGCGGTTCACAGAATAAAACCAAGATATAAAACCACAAAATAATACATAATAAAATTTATAAAAAGAACTCAATAGCCCCCCCCCCCAAAAAAAAGCCCCAACATTTTTAAAGGGCATAGGATGTAAATTAGATCAACCAAAGGCCTGGTTAAAATGGAATGTTTTTTCCTGGCGCCTAAAGCTGTATAATGAAGGTGCCAGGAGAACTTCCCCGGGGAGAGCATTCCATAGAAGGGGAGACACTGCAGAGAAGGCCTGTTCTCATGTTCAAGAAGAAGAAGAAGAGTTTGGCTTTGATATCCCGCTTTATTACTACCCGAAGGAGTCTCAAAGCGGCTAACATTCTCCTTTTCCTTCCTCCCCCACAGCAAACACTCTGTGAGGTGAGTGAGACTGAGAGACTTCAGAGAAGTGTGACTGGCCCAAGGTCACCCAGCATCTGCATGTGGAGGAGCGGAGATGCGAACCCAGTTTGCCAGATTACAAGACTACCACTCTTAACCACAACACCACACTGGCTCTCCTCTTGAGGAGGAGACACACAAAGGAGGGCCTCAGAAGATGATCTCAGGGTCTGGGTAGGTTCATATGGAAACTTCTTTACAGTTTTTTGGGGGGAAACTTTTTACAGAGTGGACACACTGTTGCAGCTGGAGGGAAGCTCTAGAGAAGTGCAACTGTTCTCTTCATTTCAGAGGGCCCAGAGGCACTCTGAAAAATAAAAGATGGTGGATGGCGGACAATCTGGAGTATCACTCAGATTGCAACAGTGGGCTCTCTGCATACAGTTGTGGTGTTTGCCACAGTCAGTGGTGCCAACATTTGAGAGAGGGAGCCCAGACCTGTGACCCTGGTACATTTACAACCCTGTGACCCTTGGTACATTTACAACCCTGGTAGATGAAGGGAACACAGTGGATGTAGTCTACTTTGATTTCAGCAAGGCATTTGACAAGGTGCCCCATGATATTCTTGTAAAGAAGCTGGTAAAATGCGGTCTTGACTATGCTACCACTCAGTGGATTTGTAACTGGCTGACTGACCGAACCCAAAGGGTGCTCATCAATGGTTCCTCTTCATCCTGAAGAAGAGTGACTAGTGGGGTGCCACAGGGTTCTGTCTTGGGCCCGGTCTTATTCAACATCTTTATCAACGACTTGGATGATGGACTCAAGGGCATGCTGATCAAATTTGCAGATGACACCAAACTGGGAGGGGTGGCTAACACCCCAGAGGACAGGATCACACTTCAAAATGACCTTGACAGATTAGAGAACTGGACCAAAACAAACAAGATGAATTTTAACAGGGAGAAATGTAAAGTATTGCACTTGGGCAAAAAAAATGAGAGGCACAAATACAAGATGGGTGACACCTGGCTTGAGAGCAGTACATGTGAAAAGGATCTAGGAGTCTTGGTTGACCACAAACTTGAAATGAGCCAACAGTGTGACGCGGCAGCTAAAAAAGCCAATGCAATTCTGGGCTGCATCAATAGGAGTATAGCATCTAGATCAAGGGAAGTAATAGTGCCACTGTATTCTGCTCTGGTCAGACCTCACCTGGAGTACTGTGTCCAGTTCTGGGCACCACAGTTCAAGAAGGACACTGACAAACTGGAACATGTCCAGAGGAGGGCAACCAAAATGGTCAAAGGCCTGGAAACGATGCCTTATGAGGAACGGCTAAGGGAGCTGGGCATGTTTAGCCTGGAGAAGAGGTTAAGGGGTGATATGATAGCCATGTTCAAATATATAAAAGGATGTCACATAGAGGAGGGAGAAAGGTTGTTTTCTGCTGCTCCAGAGAAGCGGACACGGAGCAATGGATCCAAACTACAAAAAAGAAGATTCCACCTAAACATTAGGAAGAACTTCCTGACAGTAAGAGCTGTTCGACAGTGGAATTTGCTGCCAAGGGCTGTGGTGGAGTCTCCTTCTTTGGAGGTCTTTAAGCAGAGGCTTGACAACCATATGTCAGGAGTGCTCTGATGGTGTTTCCTGCTTGGCAGGGGGTTGGACTCGATGGCCCTTGTGGTCTCTTCCAACTCTATGATTCTATGATTCTATGATTCTATGATTCTATGACCCACAGTCCAGCCCCAGTGTCATCACTGCTGTTTGCAGTTTCCAAATATAAGGCCTTTTCCTCAGACTTGCCATTAGCAAATCTCTTGATAGCAGTGCTGGCACATGAATAAAGAGCATGCCTTTTTATTTGGAAGCTATAAGATGCATATTTTTAGCTGCTTTGGTGCACTTCCAAATTCCCATCATAAGAAGCATATTGGATTTGGCCCTGCTTTCCACCCCCTTAGACAAGGGATTAGGGCTTTTTGCCATTTTACTGCAAACCCCTGGAATTGCTAAGGCACCTGGGTGCCTCTTTGTCCCAAGCTGGGCATGTTATCGGTCTGGGAAAAATGTGCTAAAGTTTCTAAACAGCTCCAGGACCTGAATTTGGTTTTACCCAATGCCTGGGTACTTCCCGTGCCTATGACAGGGCAGCAGCTGGAGAATTATGCACCATTTGACCAAGAGTTTGAAAGCTCAGAGAACTGTGAGTAGGTAATTTAAACTTAATGCATGGGGAGCTAGAGGCTGTACAACATCTTTGAGTCTGCAGTAAATTAACGGAGGGAATCTACAAAAGAGCCCTGACAAAGCCTAAAGGGTGTTTTGATGCTCAAGAGATTTTGCAAACAAGTAAATAAGTAAGGAATAATAATATTGGCACTCAGTCTCCTACTGTAACCACGAGGTGCCAATTCCTATTAAGAATAAGTAATTGCTTCAAAAACAAACAAAAGCTCATAATGGCAACAAAACCTGGTAATGGCTTAAATCTTCAAAAATGTTCCCTGATTCTGCTCCAAGGGTTCATTCTGCAGTTACAGCCGCTGCCTTCAACAAGAAATCCTGATGATCGTGTTCATCAGATCATCAATGATGTGAAATTGCTCCAATTAAAATATAGCTACCATTACTCCCCTAGGCTGCACTTGCCCTGCTGCTCATCTCCGTCTTTCTGCCTCTTGGCTTGGAAAGTACGGATTTTGCTAATCTTTGCCAGTGGCATGAATAATACCTAGACTAATCTTTCCAAGCCAGCAGTGTTGTATAGGCTGATGCCGGCTATGACAGAACCTCTGTGCTCACAAGGAGAAGAAGAACGAAAAGATTGCTGATGAGGCCTCGGGAGAAGTTCAGGAGTGGCTCCCCCTCCCTGTGCCCTTAAGTGATTATCCTAGAGACAATATTACTTTGCACTATGCCAAAGCTTTTCATCAGACAACCTCAAAATGCTTTAAACATTTTAATTAGACTTTCCAGCACTCCTGTCTGGTAAGTGGGTAGCATTATCTCCATTTTACAGATGAGTCGGGGTAGAGATATGGACAGGAAAAGTGGCTTACCCAAGGGCAGGACCATGCTCAGCAGCAGAATTCACAGCACATAGTCTCAAGCCTCCATAGCTACAGCAACAGTTTAGCTGTCTGATCACTGCCTGCCATTTTTGTACTTTTTGAGCTGTAATTGGAATTATTTTTTTATGGGTACTCCCTAGATTAAGTATGCAGTAAGCCCTATGCAAGAAGCCCCTGAAGAGCTGGCCTAGGTGGGCCCAGGTGGGTTGGATTGCTTGGGAATGACAATGTTGTCCCCTCTGTGGCCCCTCCCATCCTGACAAGCTCTGAGGTCCTTGGAGAGCCTGTATGTGCCCCTGGTTCTCCTGGTTCTCCCTGGAATGCCTGTTTCAAAGATTAAGGCATCCACCTGCCATATATTCCCTAATCTCATTCCTATTCATTGCTTCTCTCCACCCAGCTTCTTTCTCTGATCTACAGTGGTACCTCTGGTTAAGAACTTAATTCGTTCCGGAGGTCCATTCTTAACCTGAAACTGTTCTTAACCTGAGGTACCACTTTAGCTAATGGGGCCTCCTGCTGCCGCCGCACCGCCACCATGTGATTTCTGTTCTTATCCTGAAGCAAAGTTCTTAAACCGAGGTACTATTTCTGGGTTAGCAGAGTCTGTAACCTGAAGCACCTGTAACCTGAAGCATCTGTAACCCGAGGTACCACTGTACTGAGTCAAGTTGAAGAGACTTGTGTTGACATGCAAAGTTGTACACATCCCTGTATCTGGGTGGGGAATCTTTCAGTCCAAGGGCCACATCCATACCCAGCCAATTTTTCAAGGGTCCAAGGGGAAGAAGCAGAGACAAAGCGGGTCAAGCAAAATTGATAAAAAATAATAATACTTAGCTAAAGTGGTCTCAATGCACAGCTCAAGGTCACTTTGCTATTCAGCAGCAAAAGAAGGGAGCAGGGAGATTCCAACAAGCTCCAATCCTATAACATTGCAAAGCAGGGGAGTCGCACACAAGGACACACAAACAAACACACATGGGATAATCAGGAACTTCCTATAGTCCTCACACATCACAGTGCTTATTTATCCATGGCTGGGTGGGTTGATGTATCCACAGAAAAGATGAGGCACATAAGCCATGATCACTCATGGTCACTCACCCTTTCCGAAAAAGGTGGCATCACATCAGACTGGAAAGAAGCTAATTTCAAAAGAAGCCGCAAGCACAGCTCATAGGTTCTATCAATCCTATTCACTGCCATCACCTTCAGGGAGAAGCTGGCAACAAGAGTTGCAGAGGGATGCTTAGAGTGCTCATGGTTCTTTCCAAAGTGTTCTGATTGACTGTGAGCTACCTAATTGTTGTCAAATGTTTCCGATGGCCCCCAAAGCTCAAAAATGTATCAGGGAAGTGCAGAAAGGGGCTGAACTCAAACAGCAGCTCTGAAACTTTGGAGTTTTCCACACCAGTTGAAGACTGTATGTGTTTGTCCAGGCCTTTAAGTTTGCCTGCTGAGTTGCTGAGCTCTATTGATTTTGAGATTTTTATTGTGTATTTTTTATTGTTTTAATGGTTTGGTTTTTTGGTTGCTTTACTTATTGTTGTTTTGTTTGTTTTTTTGTATTTTCTGCAGTAACCCACTCTGGGATTACTTTTGTGATGAAAAGAGGATAAGAAATATCCTATTTTTTATTATTTTTAAAACCATTTTGATGATGGATTCATGTTGGGTTGTGTCATGTTACTGCCCGCAACATCTTTGAAGCATATAGTCAGACATGAATTTCCCACTGAAAGCATCTATTAATAAAGGGATGGGGTAAAAATTGTTCTTAAAAACACAGCTTCTGCTTCAGTTCTAAGCTGAAGGACACCAGTGCCTTCTTCATGCTGTGAAAATATATTAACAAATGCGCTTCCACATCTTTTTACTTGTCAAAAATGTTGCCACGTGTCCTCAGGGTGACAAAACCACTTAATTTCATTTTACAGTTCTCATCCCCCTAAGCGTTTCTAAGGTGACATATTTTTTTTGACAGAGGGATATGGATGTGTGCATCTTTATGGGAATTCTCAATCTTGATTGCAAAATCAATACCGAATAAAATGTATATGCATCATGCCCATCACTGAAATGCTGATGAGACTTCCTCAGATTTCCAAGAATGGTCATTTGATAATGAATCGCCATCCCAGTTTTGTGAAAGGTTGTCTTTTCTCCTCAGAACAGTATTGATTAAAATATAAGAAAAATCAACCGCTGTGTTTTAGATCTCAACTTGAAGTGAACAACAACTGTCTCCATGGCAGCATGTTTGGCCAGCAATATCTCACTTTCTCAACTTTCATCAATAAATCTGCCCTACATGCTCCCATGCAGTTATTTAGGACAGACCTTGGCAAAGAATAGTACACCCTTCCTCCATAATCTGTGCTTGTTAAGAACCTGCTCCAGGGCAGCATCCTTGTTTGGCTGGAGGGTAAAAGTAATCTGCCACAACTCCTTATTGTCCCATCAGTCTGGGTGAGGAAACCCAAGGTGTTACTTGACATCCCTGGGGATTCTGAAAGGCAAGATCCGAAAGCCCACTCTTTACTCTCTGCAGACCCTCCAACTGTCCCTATTTTCCAGGGGCACCCCTGATTTAGAGAAGCCATCCCGGTTTCCAATTTGATCCTGGAATGTCCCACTTTTCCTTAGGATGTCTCTCTTTTCATTGGAGAAATGTTGGAGGGTAGCTCTCTGAGTCTCACATAGCAACGCTGTACAAAAGCAGTTGACCCACAGGCCAAGATACTAGTTTAGCACCAGGCTTCACACAAAACAGACACCAGCATTGATTGAGTTAACTTTATTAAAAGGCAAATGATAGGAAGAAATTAACAAGTAGGAGGACTGAATGAAATCAAGAGACACAGGGCAGTGGCTACTTTATAGGAAAGAGCCACAGCAACTGGAATAAATATCTTCAGCCAGTCAGAGGGCTCCTAGGCTAGTCTTCTACTGCTTGGGCACAAATTTTCTGCAGGCCTGGCCTCTGGCCTTGGCCACCATAACAAGGAGATGGTGCTGCAAACTGCTGAGCTTATCTAGAGTTGGAAAAACTACTTCTCACAGAAGCCCAGTTTTACCCAGAACTGTGTTAGAGAAACCATCTTTTTGGCCAAACCCTGACCAGAGAAACACTGGCTCCTCATTGTCTCCCTTGTAACAATCAGCATGCTACTTGACACACAGAGCCCTAAAAGGGATATTAGAGAACTTGTCTTTTCCTCCCGGGTTCCTTCACGTCTGCATTTTTTCCCCCATTCTCCATTTAGTTTGTGAGAAAATAAATCGCACCTTCCTTTCCCCACAAAGGAGAAAACTTAGTATTTTGTGAACTTTTCAATGGTAGGTCATGGGGTGTTTGGTTGCTGTTGTTGTACTTGCCTAACTTTCAAGGTGTCTGAGGGTTTTTCTAAGTATCCTTCTTTTCATTCCATGAATCATCTCTCTGGTGGTTTGTACTCTGCAGCTTTCTTTGGTCCTTGTTTTTCCTGGAAATCACATAATTTCCTCACCTGGTCTTTCATGTAAGCACAAAAAGTTGTGCTCCTGGCAGCTGTTCATTGTTGTTGTTTTTAAAGAGTTCATTTTATTTGTTTATTTTAATTTCTGTACTCAAAGTAAAAGGAAGGACTGGCCTTAAAAAGAAAATCAGTGAGCATGTTGATTTTTGGCACTTAGTAGTCACCCTCCTCATTGTTGTTTAGTCGTTTAGTCGTGTCCGACTCTTCGTGACCCCATGGACCACAGCACGCCAAGCACCAGTCACCCTCCTCAGTTAAAGTCACCTCCTCCCAGTCACCCTCCTCAGTTAAAGTCAAATGGAAGATGCCATGAAATCTCTCATGGGACTTTTTCAGGTCAAAAAGTGCAGGCAGCTGGGGAGGCTGCAGTGAACTGGAGAAATGCTGCAGTGAACTTTTGAGAAATTGGACAACATGTTTTAGCAAAGCACTATTTAAGACAGGCTTCCTCAACCTCGGCCCTCCAGATGTTTTTGGCCCTCAACTCCCATGATCCTTAGCTAGCAGGACCAGTGGTCAGGGATGGTGGGAATTGTAGTCTCAAAACATCTGGAGGGCCAAGGTTGAGGAAGCCTGATTTAAGATCAAACTTGATTTTCCTGCAGTGAGACATCATCAGTGCCAGCAACTTTTCCCTTTCTAGAAATGGGAGTGGACTTCATTCGGTCCACATTTCACAGCAGACGGACCCAATCCAATGCTTCCCAACTTGTAGACTAGACTACACCTCCCGGATGGATTATGCACTTCTCTAGATTTTGCCATTCATTTCTGCTGCTCAAAATACATACTTTACATAAAAGATCCACACCAAATGCATAATGTAGCAGTGAATCTATTGAAAAGTTAATATTTTACGTATAAGCATGAACGAGATGCATACAATATGAGACAACATATAAGGAGGTAGGAGGGAATGGACCTACGATTAAGTGCCAAATACATCAAAACTTTTCCAGAAGCATTTTAAGATCTTATCTGGGCTAGCTTTTGGTGACAGTTGCTCAGCATGGACAAAGACTGTTCATTCATGGTAATATAATGCTCCTTTATATTGCAATGGATTTTTGTCCTCATTGGTTTCATCAGATTGCTTTAAAGTGCTTTATCCAACCAAAACCCAAGCAGACTGCAGAGCCACTTCAAATAACACTTCCTATAGTTATTATAGTGTTATCTATAGATAATACTTTCTGTAGTTCAGTTTAAACTGAGCTGACTTTCCTTTAGTCTGCCCAATTTGAGGTGATCAAGTTTATATTCACTCTTACCTCATACCTAGGTAATCAGCATGCTAAATATTTGCACAAAGGGTCATGGGATTTGCCCCAAGCTGGGAAAAAAATAAAATACACTGATGGGAGTCGAGCAACATGTTCCATATAGATTTATGAATGGGATAGTGGTCTAATCTCTTTAGATGAAGCCACTAAGGATCTGTTCTGTATAATATGCAGCACAAAGCTGTAAAAACAGCATGGATGTGTATCAGGTAGTCATTGAAGCATCAAGGAGTCACGTTTCAAATGAAAATCTCCTGGCCTGTGGCTCAGCTCTAGTAATATTTTTATGTGTGCTCAGGCTTCAGAGTCTTGATCAGGCAGAGAAGGAAAATGGGAAAGTAATACTGAGCCCTGTGATTGTAAAGAAGCACAGACTCTGGACTGACCAGGCCTGGTTACAAGTACAACCAGCCTTCCCATCCACCCTTTCCTGGCAAATAGAGCTATAACTTCTACCTGCTTCATTTGAGGCTCAGCTGCCACAACGCTTCACGATTTTCCGGCTTCCAAACTCCATGTCAATATTCCAGTTGCAGCACTTTTCCTTGGAATCGAGGCGGTAAAAGTACATACTCTCTAGATCTCACTGCCCAGGCTTGCACTCCAGGGAGGTCACTTCAGTTTGACTTATTCCCCAGAGGCACACTCCGTTGTCTCTCAAGACAGATGGTTGTCAACAACAACTATTATTATTATTTGGAGTCCAACAACAACTGAAGTGCCACAGGTTAGCCCCCGCTGCTCCATACAGTTTGTACATAATCATGTTAAAATCAGCATGTAAAGCTAGGAAATGACACCCTCTCCTTTTGGAAAGTGTGGGTTCTTCCCCTCCCCCCAAAAAGCAGGCTGATGTTGGGGCTGACAAAGAGCTGCAGAGAGGGAGGATGTCTCCTAGAACACAGAGCTGATTTGACAGCTCCACCAATTACATCTTTCTGCCCTGTGACAACAATTAGCTTAGAAGAAAATATATGTGGACATCTCTCGAAGATGCTTTTAAAAAAAGAAAGAAAGAAAGAAATTACTGCACACAGGCCGCACAAACGAAAGCAGTTCTAAATTATTTTGCTAATGTCCATTTCCTCCGATACCCTGCCACTCAGAAATTGATATAGTGGAGCCCACCTCCACCGAGACCTTACCTCATCTTTACCCTGCCCTCGACACTGGGGCAGGGAAGCTAATTGCCAGAGGATGTTTTTATGAGAGCACAAAATGACAGAAATGCTCTGTTGTTAAATTATGCTCCGAATCAAGCCTTTGGCACCTTTCGAAGGCCAGTTTGAAATCCCTAATGGCTGACACTGAACAGCTTTTACCAGCATTGCTTATGTGGGCATGTGGAGAGATATTTGAACCCCTTTCCCCTGTGTGCTAATCCAATAACAGGCAGCATTAGAACGGCAGCGCTGTGTGTCCTTGGGGCACAGAATGGCAAGAGGTTTTCAGTGTCAACCGTGAGAGCAAGTAATGACATGTGAAGAATGAGCCCTGAGAGTGTGCTTGCATAATCAAGATTCAAATGCTGTTCTCCCAACATTATTATTGTGTGATGATATTTAAATGAACAAACAATTCCAGAGGGGGTTAGCCACACACAGCTTCAAACTGTCTTGGATGCTTCACAGCTACCGTTCGGCATTACTGAATAATCCAGTGCTCTGCCCATTTCTATGTCTCCATGATGGAGGTTTGCTTAAAAAATAAAAACTGGGGTTACATATGTTTTAAGCTTAGGGCTTTTGGGGACCCTCTTTTGAGAGAAGCTTGAAGGAGGATGCAAAGAGAGAGGGCTTTCCCCCCTTCTGGCTCCCCTTTTGTAGATCACTCACCTCAGTGAGGGCTGCCTAGCACCTTCACTGAAATATACTTTTTGGCACCAGGTAAAAACTTTTGTCATGTCTTTCGATGCGCTATGATTATGCTGCATACTGTAGGTTGTGCTATCAAAATTTGCTGCTGCTGTTACTGGGGGTAGGTTAGTGCATTATGTACAAATTGCCTGTGTTTTGTACCTGTTTTGCAAAAATGTGTTTTTATTACAATGTATTTTTACTTATGCTTCTGATCTTAAATAGGTTGTAAGCCTGTCGGAGACATTTTTGTGCAACAAGCAACTAACAAGTTCAATTCATTGTTATCACCGTTCCCTGCTTTTTCCCCACAGCTGTTATCTGGGCTTTGTAAGGATGTCATGAGGAGTCATTGTGAAGCCAAATCAGAGTGATGCCAGGTACAGGAAGCCATCACTGTGATGTCCTCTGAGAATGTACCATTGAGGAAATGGTGCTGGGCAGTTGCAGGGATCAAAAACACTGGTGGTGATAAGTGCTGCTAACACTTCCTACCACATTTTTTTTAAAAAAAAATTGTCCACCATAAAACTGAAACTGTCCCTTTTCAACCTGTGAATAAGGATTATAAAATGTGGGAGTACTAGTAAAGTTTTATCTCAGCACTAATAAGCATCATGCCATGCTCATTTGTTTGCCCATTGGCTATGCTTACCAAATTAATTGGTGTACTGCTTCAAAGTTTCCACACACGAACATACTTTGGTCTCAGTGGGGGTGGAATTAACTGTACTATCTCTCATCCTTGGACCCCTTGGAGGAACGGAGGAACACTGGATAGTAAGTATTATTATTATTATTCAAAAGTGGGACAAAAAGCTGCGTTTATGTGTGTGTTCAATTGTTATTTGAAAATTAGGGTAGTTCTCTTCTCCATTTTGAGATTTGGTATGAATGGAGCAGGTGAGTCTATATCAGTGGAAGGCCTTCCTTCCACATTATCTCTTCACTTGTCCATGATAGTTGAAAATCACCTTTGGGGATGGAAAAGCAGAGCACATCAAGAAACTGCACTCCTTTGTCCCCTGATATTTGTCCAGTATTTTGCAGAGATGAGAGTATAACCGATAAGACGTGTCAGAGATCCACTCACACAGGAAGGATGTGCTGTGTTTATACATCCAGTATCTATGGAAGTTTATACATTTGACGATGAAAATTCAAACATTATTATTATTATTATTTATTAAATTTGTATACCTCCCTATACTTGCATGTCTCAGGGCGGTTAGATAGAAGTCCTGCAGTGTGGTGTAAGATTTTGTGGCATTGGGGGCCACCTTATAGCTGTTTTTAGATTATCTGTTATAGTGAATGTGGAGTGCAGAGATTTGTTTTACACAGGGAGGCTCAGAACCTGAAACAAAGATTGAAGAAAGCACAGAGCCACTCAGAAATGGACTAGAATTTTTAAAACATTCACAAACAAAGTGCATCTTGGAGCCTGTGCATACCCTACTATACACAATACATATATTAGTTTCCTTCATAAATTTACAGCAAACAATGTAACAATTTAAGAACAAGGTGGAAAAGACAAGGATAAAGCGGACTACTTGGGGCAAAGAGAAGGGAAAGGAAAATTTCAGGGCAAAAGAAATAAAGGTAGCAGGGAAGAAGGTGAGGGTGGTATGTATCAGAGGGAAGTCACAGACGTTGTGCAGCTAGTTTGTCTTAACAATTGTCCTGTTTGTCTTTGGCATGTTGCAAAGTTAAACTGCTTGTTTACATAGGATTTAAGCAAAGGTGTGTGAAATTCATAAGTTTCTTAAGACTGCAATGTAAGAAATTCTGTCCGGCACAAAGTGCCTTAACAAATACCATCTGTTTCTCTTGCAGTTATTGCCTTTTCTCTGTGTGTCAACACAGCTCAAATTGATGGGAACATTTTGATCATCCTTGACTTCTCAGCCATGACGTTTCTATCTGCCTCATTTTTGTTGGTGTAGTGTGAACATTCAATTCATCACCTTTTCTGTATGGGATTAGAAAATCTTATTCCTTCCTTCCATAGTGTCTGATTCAGCATCCACTCAAATCAAACACAAAAATCCGGTGGACATGAATTGGTGAAAAATTACACAGTTGCACAGTTCACAACATCAGCTTTTCAGCTGTCCTACAACATGGGGTACTCAACGAGTGATTATATGCTTTCCTTCTAGAAAAAAATGACAGAAGCCATGACATGCTATCTCAACTTCTAGCACCATTTGGGTGGGTAATCAAACAATATTATTCAAAAGGTATAATTTGTTTAGATATTAAATTCCTTTCGAGGAAAGAAAGCAAAAGAAAGGTTTCATCACTTTCTTAGCTCAGCTGGGTAACTGCATCAGTAAATCCCCAGAAGAGTACTTGCATACCAAACCAAATGAGGAGAAGATCTGGTTGGCAGATCCTTATGGTCCTATAGTTCCTTGTGGCATAAAAGAGCCCAGATATGGAATTGTATGTGTGTGTCTGGGTTCGGCAAAGAGCCAGATAGTTGTGGTATTCAAAGGTCATCTCCCTCAATTAATTTCTCAATACACTCTACTGTGTGTTCAGGTTAGATTCATAGAGAGGTACAGGTTGCAATTCAACATTATATCCAGTGAAGATCTAAGAAGAAGCATTTCCATCTACAGTCCCTTCCAATGTTATCTTTTGTAATGCTGGAGCATTGTTGGTAATGTTGGAGTCTCAAAAAAACATGGGAGAAACCCCTTCGTTAGCTCTATTCCATACCAGCATTGTCCATCCCAGTAATGAGAGGATGCTAACATGGGAAGGAGCCATAGAAAAGCAGTAGAAATGGATTGTTGATTTTGGACAGTTTCAGACATTCACACACACAAAAATTGACATTGTGGTGAATCTCACACAAGCAAATAACAGGAGAAAAGGCTCTATTAAACAGAATTCAGGAAAGTAACACCTGTATCAATTACCCTTTGGGAAGGAAAGGAAATTGGAAAAGAGATTATTCCGAGCATAGCAAAGGCTATGGTTAAACGGTTAAACAGGCCTTTCCCCATTCTTCTTCCACTCAACTTAGAAACACCTTGCAGGCTGTCTGAGATTTATATGTAAACCGTTGCTGGACAACCAGTTTCAGACCTCTATTGAATGACTAAAAGTAATATCTAAATATAATGGTGGTATTTTCAGAAAAAGACCCATTGATAATCATGGACATGAGTAACTTAAGCGTACCTCCTTAGTGTACAGTGGTACATCAGGTTACAGATGCTTCAGGTTACAGACACTTCAGGTTACAGACTCCGCTAACCCAGAAATAGTACCTCGGGTTAAGAACTTTGCTTCAGGATGAGAACAGAAATCATGCGGCGGCAGCGGGAGGCCCCATTAGCTAAAGTGGTACCTCAGGTTAAGAACAGTTTCAGGTTAAGAACGGACCTCCAGAACAAATTAAGTTCTTAACCCCAGGTACCACTGTACTTACACAGTAACTTAGTGTACCTACTCAGTGTCAGACTTAGTCAAGTATCACCCTAATTCTGGGATGGGGAACCTGTGACCCTCCAGATGTTGCTGTGCTACAAGTCCCATTGTTTCTGGCCATTGGCCATGCTGGCTAGTGCTGATGGGAACTGGAGTCCAACAATATCCAGAGGGCCACAGGTTCCCCATCCCTGCCCTAAATGTATACAATAAATAAATAATAATAACAAATTATGTTGGCACAAGAATTCTTTGCAAGACATACAGGTCAAATATGAAAGGGGGAGAGACCAACTCTAAATACTGGGTAATTCTAGAAAGAAGCCCTGTGTAGCTGAAACAACAAAGAATTTTGTGTCACCTTAAAGTTCAACAAAGTCTGTCTGTCAGTCTGAAGACTGCTTCATTCCAATTAGCGCACATTTGCTACATCTAATTCTAGTACACATCTTTTGTCAAAAGGATATTAAGAGTTAAATCTGCTGCTTCACCTTTTTTTATAGCCCCAAATTCTTAATGCTTCTGCAAATTAATTTTTCATATAGTAATCTATTTATCCCTTTCTTCACTACCATAGTAAGTGGCAGTTTAAATTTGAGCCATTCACTTGGATATTTCAATTATAATTTAAAACTAATGGGTATGAAATATGCATGCCTTGGTGAATTTGAGAATAAATATCTCTGGGAATATTTTATATGCAAAGGAGAAATATTAATTTGACAGTACAAACTTTGTCATGTGGCGTGAGTGTTTTTAAAAGCCATCAGAATGTGAGCTAGGGTCTATAAAGGAAGAAGTTATGGGGGAAAGATTCCTGTAAAAGGCTGAACATTTGTTTAAAACTTCTATCAGCATGGCATGTGGCAACTATTGGCCATTAGAATTCTCTAAAGCTCTATACCAGTATGGGTCAAGCTACATGTTACACTTAATGAGCACCATGCAGATTTGTCCCTTGTTGTTCTTAATTACAATCATGAAGGGATCATTATTGGGATCATACTGTATAGAGGGAAGGCTTATATATATATTGCTGTTGTTGGCAGTTGTCGTGTCTCAAGAGACAATGGAGTGCACCTCCGGGGTAAAATCAGTCCACTGGATAATCACAGTGCCTGCTGTGGCTCCAGAGACCAGTAACTCATAACTGCTGCCTTCTGCCTTTGCAGGTACAATACTTATTTAATAGGTTGTTATTAGCACCAATGAAAAACTTTTACTGAGCCTTATAGCCATGTCAGGAAGGAGACGATATTTGGGAGAGGGAAGGAATAGATCTTCCTGAGCATCGTGGTCTTGATAACATTTTCTTACAAGCAGGGCTGTCTTAAGCATATGCGACGATGGGTGCAAAGATCCGCCCGGTGCCCCCCCCCCCCGTTGCCCAGTCCCAGGCGTGCAGGAGGGCGGAACCGGCCGGCCGGCTGCCTCAGTGTCTCACTGGCTTGGTCGCCCCCAAACTCGCGGCGCAGAACAGCCTGCCGTAGTGCTCCAACCGACGGGTGAGCTCTTCCCCAGACTCAACTCTCGAACCCTGGACTCTCAGCCTGGTGCCCCTGAGAGCCCGGCGCCCGGGTGCCCCGCACCCCTAGCACCTATGGGTAAGACAGCCCTGCTTACACAGTTGTATTCAGTTGAAGAAATACAAAACCTGTAGCTTCACACTACTTCTTAAGCATACTGGTACAAGTATCGGAAGTAGAGCCATATGCAGAGGATGAGAACCCTGGCTCCAGCAGTAATTTCTTGCAAATATTTGTGTGAAAGGCATTCAAAGGAAGCTGAAACAAATCTTTTCCTTCTGCAAGCCGCTTATGCTTCTTCTTGAAGGGGAGGAACCTGAGGGCCCAGCATATGTTCATTTACCTATCTCCTCCATTTGGCATTAAAACAGGTGGATCGGTTATAGCCATCCTGAAAAATAATTATATATAGTGGTCTGGTTGTTTTGATGCTAATTGGATTACCTAAACTGTCACACTGGATTATCTGCCTTCAGTGATGTTGAACTATATATTAGCTTTAACTTTGTTATGCTTTATTGAAGAAGAAGAAGAAGAAGAAGAAGAAGAAGAAGAAGAAGAAGAAGAAGAATCAATCATGGCAACTCCTTCTAAGACACCCTTATGTTTTCCACTTCATCCGTGCTGCTTCCTGATCCTGAATGTGCACTGTGCCCATGGGATCTGGACCCAGAAGCATTAGGTAGGAAGTAAAGAACATCACCATGACCCCCAAGTAATAAATACAAGGAGTGGGATCCAACTACAGTTTTACTCAGAGTGAAGCCACTGAAATCAATGAACACGACTAACTTAGGTCCATTAATTTCAATGAGTCTGCTCTGAGCAAAACCCAGCTGAGCTTAGTTTAAAATTTAAAAGAAAAAATATATTTTTAGAATTTCTTCCTCACCTTGGCAGGGTAAGAGGTAAAGTGGGGAGAACATTGTGAAGGTGACTCAGGACACACCACGATGCTTCTTTAAAAAGCTTAAAAAATAATGATATAACCCTTCACCAGCCACTGAAAAAAGAGCTAAAGTAAACCACCAGCATCACAAAACTTCAGAGAAATTTGTTCATTCCCCCCCAAAAAAGCACTATACGTTTCTCCACATTTTGCGGAGTTGTGTGGGAAAGTTCCGTGGAAGTACAGCATGATCTGGGGGACAGCAATAGATAGGACACAAAATATTTAATTCGCTCACTGAACAGATATATGTGCAATCAACTCAATCTTTCTTTTAATTATGCAAGCTACACCAATATGCTCAGCTATTTATTTTAATGCAATGTTGATCCAATATGCCAATATGCCATACTGTTTGCCTGACACCATAGAATTCCTCCAGAAAGAAAGATCCATCAAAACTCTTACAAAGAGCACGTTCTTGGTTACCATGGATATATAACAACATCCCTCAAAAAAGAGAGGCTGCAAGCCATTAGGAATGTACTCTTTGATGATGTTGCTATGGTCCATTTAGCTGCAAAGCTTTTCAACGTTTTCCTTGTTCAAAATAACTGCAGATCTGGGGACAGTCTATATTTTCAGTTCAATTGAACTGCCACGTACATGAAGGCACAATATGTGACTCTAGATAAGCCATTTTAGAGCTAAGTATAAAATTGCATGTGACTCTGGAAGATTCCTGATCAACTCCCCAAGCTGCTGCTTCTTTTTTAGGAAAGGAAATGAACATTGACCATGCTGGCTGGGCTGATGAGAGCTGAAGTCAAATAACATCTGTACAGCCACATGTTCCTCAACCCTGGACTATACTATTGTTTTTGAAAGCTCATGCTATAGAAAAACAGTTAGTCTAACTAAGCAACATGCAGGGTGTGGGCTTTTAACACAACACAGAAGCAAATATTATTTTGATATATGTTGTGATCTAGAGCTCAGTGATCTAAGTTGCATGCCTTTTTCTAGTGTGGCTTCCAAAGTATAAGGCTATTCCCATTTATGTCTGCTGTAGTATCTTTTCCTGTTTGTGAACAAACTTTTCAATGGTATTTTTAAATTTACTGTATATTTGTTCATCACTTTAAAAAAAAAAAACTTCTCCAAACGATGTACAGTCTCTGCTCTACTGTTCCATTTGTTAGAATGGTAAGATATCAGTTCAAACCTCTTCAATTCAGTGTTCTGAGATACAGGAATCAATTCTCTTATGATGTTAGATCATCGTTTTGGCTTCTAGTTTGCTTCCTGGGATTCTCAATTGGTTAAGGTTTATTACAGAATACCATTAATAGTTCACTAATGCATCAATCAAGTCAATATATAGCACATGATACATATATATACATTCTAAGCTAAACTAATTTAAGAATATATATATATATAGTGTATGTGTATGTGTGAAGTTAAATCTGTAATGACATTAATGAATTTCAATAAAGAATTTTTTTCATCTAAAAAAAGGACAATATATAGCACATGTTTATAGACCCAATCAAGATAATATATAACATTTTCTGTTGACCATACACATACATTTTCAGCTCATTTCTAAGTGTGATTGGACTCTGCTGAGGTGACTAGAAATATATTGGACTGCATGAAAAATAAATGTGGCTGCTTATGACATTCCTTTTGTTTTTTTTAAAATGTGCAGGCTTATCACTAGTTATTTGTTTGAGAAGCATTCACTTTTTCTTTAAATCATTCTCTTAGCTGCATTGTTCTGGCTCCCTTGTATTCTTGTTATGAACAATATTTTGTAAAAGAAATATTTTGGTTTCTCTATCAATCTGGTATTGATTTCTGTTGTCACTGCTCTCAGAAGATCACTTGTTCTTTAAACCTCACTGAGGAGGTTTTGGGTTGCTGGGAGTGTCAATGTGGCTTCTCTAATTTTCTCTGATGATAATGAAAGCAGCTGGAGAAGGGATGGGCAAAAGATGAAATACTCTTCCTTTCCTTCTCTTTTTGCACCTACAGTAATGTGGTCCCTGTGCTTGTCATTGAAATGTTGCTTTGTTTTTGTTTGTGTGCTACCACGTTAACCTAAATTAATGTAAGCAATTAAAATGCTCATTATCTGAGGCTCAAAAATTAAGTGCTAGTTTGCAGAGCAGCACCTTTGGAGAGCAATATTAGAGCAGAACATCTCACAAACGTATTTGTTAATGGAAAATGAGAAATGCAGAGGAGATATTGGATCAAGTGAGGGACTAAAGCACTGCAAATGAGCTGGACTGGGGGGCGGGAATGTCTATGGGATCATACTGGGGAAGGATGGCTAGTAGTCAGGGTGGCTATGTTCTAACCTGTGCTGTCAGGGAAAGGATGCCTCTGCATGTCGGTTGCTGGGCATCACAAGTGCGGAGAGTGGTGCTGCGCTCAGGTCTTGTCTGTTGACTTCCCTTAGCCATCTGGTTGGCCACTGTGAGAACAGGATGCTGGACTAGATGAGCCTTTGATCTGAACCAGAATGGCTGTTCTTATGTTCTTAGGATATAAGCGTAGAAAGTTCCATTCCACTCACCTGACCCCTCCTGACTGAAATAAAATTATATGCCTTTCCACAGCACTCTCTTGTTTTCTTGTGCATTTATTCAGTGGGGGAAATATATGATTAAATAAACATGGTTGTCCTTATCCAGTTTGGCCCTGAATCTCCAAATGAAAAACAAAACAAAAACCCTTTGATCAAATACAGGAGCAAAACACTCTTGAGCCCTGAATTAAGCATCAACCTAGAAACTACATTTATATATAAACTTAGCTGAAATTAGACATTTCTGCCAAATTTTCATTGACAGACATCCACCCTTACTTTCAAAACATGCACTTCCTGTGTCCCACTTGGTATCATTTTCCTTGTTTCATTTTCACACCTGTTTACTACATCATCCCTGACATTTTATTAACCACAAAAAGTGGGATGATTCTGCCAATTAGTAACACTGTTTTATTCAGTCTGGGGATTTTTTTTATAAAAAAACCCCACTACTGATTGACCTACAGTGGAACAGATGCTTATCTGTGTAGATTATTTGATGTGTATTGCAAATTCAAATGTTATAGGCTCCGGGAGGAATAGGACATGGCCTTTACTAAAATAGAGACAATAAGAGAGGAATCTTTAGCCAATATTTTTGCTCTTTTTTACTTTATTTCTGGCAACATTTGTAACCATTAAATGGTCTCAATGAAAAAATATAGATATAGTCAGCTGAAAAATAAAGTCTGTCTAGAATCCAAACACAAATATTTACCTCAGCTAAATTATAGTACAACTTACTTACCTATTCATGGATTTAAGATCTGAGGACTATTGGAAACAGATAAAAGAGCAAAGATAAGTAGTACAACATTATTTACTCAGGAGCATTGTATTTGGTGTGAGGACAAGTTTTTTGTTTTTGTTTTAAATGGGTTACAGAAGTTGTGACTGAAACATTGAGCGCATTTTCCATTTTTAGTGTAGATGGGAAATGGAGTAGTTATGATTTGTTTGGGTGAACCTAAAAAGAGTTCTACTTGATCAGACCAAAGACCAATTCAGCATCCTCTTATCATAGTGGCTAAACAGATGCCTATTGGAATATTTGACCATCAAAATATGTACTACAGCACTAAAATGCTCCAATCCAGTGAGGAAACTGATATAAAAGCATGTGATTGTGATAGTCATCTGCACTGGGCCCAAGCTAAATTGATGAGCATCCAAAGCCGCATGCCATTAGAGCTCCTTGGGGGCTCTATGCTTAAGATGCTTCCAAATTTCGATGTATGTGCAGTTGAGATTTATCTCTAGCAAAAGCACAGCTGTTCATGTTACATACTGACCATTGCTGATCATAAAATCTGTACTCTTCACACTCCTGCAACATATTCAGAAGGTAACTTAATCTTGTGCATGTCTCCAAACCTGTCCTCAAAAACATGTGAACAGATGATGTTAGTATTTCTGACTTTGACTCTAATTGAGCCTTGCAAATATGTTCAAGTAATACAGTAACCTGGTGCTGCACATATTGTTTTGGGGCAATGGGACTAGATTTCATTTCACATTGCTATATCACCCGCTATCAACAGTGCCTTGTCATTTCAATCTGTCACACATTTTCTTTGCCATCTTTGAAATCATATGTTAGTCTCATCTCCATCTCCATCTGGAGCTAGGAGCAAAGAAGCTGTTATACAGTGAGAAATTGTGCTCTCCTGATACTTTGTTCCGTATGGGTGATAGGAATTGAGGAAATCCAGAGATGCTCAGCAAAGGAGTGACCTAAGGGGCTGGTACATTTGCACAGCATGTTTATACTGCAGTGAGCTGTACCAAATTAGTGTAACTTAATATGCAAGCCTTCATATTGACCTGTTTAGATTTTTTGGGGGGAGGGGTTGTTTTTGCAGAAAGCATGTAAAGTACTTTGTAATTTATGTACTGCTCTCACAGAAATTGTTAGCAAATATTGTTGGCAAATATAGATCATATTTGGCAGAATAATGACTACAGATGCAATCCTATGCACATTTAGAACAATAAAACCATACATTTGGAGGGGTCTTGAAGGCTATCTAGTCTGAGCCTTTCCTCAGTGCAGAAAATTCAGAGTGAAAGTATCCCCAACAGATGGCTGTCCAAACTGTATTTGAAGACTTCTGGCACGTAAGAGCCTGACTTAACAGTAAGTCACATTACAGTGAGACTTTCTTCTCAGAAGACAGAGGACTCTGCTACATAAGTATTGGGCTACACTGCTCACCTGACCTCCCTCTGGCTAAGTCACTGCTGCATAGTGGGAGAGAGGGGAGGCAATGGCGAGACTGGAATAGCACATAAAACATCAATGGGAGAAACAGATTGGCTCTGCCATCACGTTTGCCCCATGTTGCCTCCCATCTTCCCAGCAGCAATTCAGTCAGAGGAAGGTCAGAGGAACAGCATAGTCCCATCATACTATCTGCTACTGGTATCAGCAGTGAAAAGGAAAGATCCTGGTTCATATTTCACCTGATGACATTAGCAAGCCATTATGTTTCAGACTCAGCATCTGTTACCCACCTTTAAATTGTATATAGCACTTTAAAAGTGTTGCTGCTGCTGCTGCTGCTGTTGTTATCCTGGTATTCCTTATGAAAGGCATGTTAAATGTCACTATGCACACTCCCAGACTACTCAAATCCTTTTGAAATCAATGAAATTTAAGCAGTCTAACTGTGCACAGGGTTGTAGCCTTGGTACCTCCACATATATTGCCTTCTGGATATATTTTTCAAACACATTAAAAACCAAACATTCTGCCTCAATATGCTAATTTTATGAAGCATCGCAGAGATCAGTATGCCACAGATTTCCCATATCAATAATACAAAATGTTGGTTTATCAAGTTAGTGAGCCAGGAACCGGGGCTGCAATGCAAATAGCACCAGCTCCTCTTTCTGCCAGGCTCTGTCAATGACCATCAAAGTCAAAAAGTCCACTGACAATGATAGTTGTGCCATATGGAGTGCCAAGTCGTGCTATTATTCAGCTTCACTAATATTTGCTGGTTTGTTGCCAGCATCCCTGTTGGGTTGTAAAACACCCATCTGGCCAAGCTCCACTAAACCATTCAGCTTCAGCTTCAGAGAGCCATCAAAATATGTTAACAGGTAACCCAGATAAAGATTTGTTTTATCAAATTTCTCTGAAAAGTGAAGACGTTTTCAGATGATGGAAAAGGCAGTAGTACAAGCAAAAAGAACACATCTTGAATACATATTTCTGCATTGTTGACATTTAAAGCCCTGTACAGCTTGTCACTGAGAGACCCTAGAAAGAATCCCACCCGCCTATGAACCTTCATGAGGCTTAAGATATTCAGGTAGAGACCTCCTTTGAATGCTTTCCTTGGATCAGGTATGTTTGGTATTATCCACAAGATGACTCACTTTCTCAGTAGTGGCAACTTATAATGGTTTTTAATGTCATATTGCCCCTTTGAAGCCTGTCAAGCTTCTTGGCCTTTTAAAAACAGGTGAAGGGAAGTGGAGCTCAAAAGTTTTGTGGCATTAATTGGTTCATTCATTATTATTTTTAAAAACTAACAATTCATAGGTAACATGCCTTTGAAATAGATGCACCTGGAAAACCTCCTACATCTACTGTGCACCTATTTTTAAAATATGTTAGAACATGACTTGGAGGCCTGGATAGGGAGCCATCTTAACTGGATGGACAACCTGCTGTGCCTCAGATCTGACGCAAAGCCTCACCTCTACTTAAATTCTGGAGCCTTGGATTCCCTACAGCCTAAAGGGGAAATCAACAAGTGCCTGTTTGTTTTTCTAATTTATATACCACTTTGGGGGCATGGCCCACCTAAGGCGGCTTATGATATTATAAAAACATAGTGAGCAAAGCAAACTAAAATAATCAAAACTAAGGTCAGCAAACATTAACAATTATTTCAAAGGCTGGTTGAAACTGTTAACAGAGACTAATAAGCATGCCCAGCTGCTCTATAAGCAAAGTTTATTTTTTTAAAAAGTTTTTAAAAAGAAGAGAAGGGCAGGAGATCTCAGACGAAACATACCATCCCCTTGCCCACCCCCACCATACCATCCCCCCAATAACACCCCTGAAGATGAGGAGAAAACACCACCCTGGCCCATTGTCCAGGAATGATCACACAAGAAGCACAGGCTTTATTACAAGGTTTCTTCCCTATCTTGTTACATTGATGTTTCCTAAAGGAACTCTCGTGAATGATTTGCCTGGCACAATTTTCCTTGCGTGGATGCAGACTGGACTGTGCTGTGTCCTTTCCAGAAACTTGTTAGGTGCAATGCTCTATCTTTTACTGACATGAAACCCAATCTAAGTTGGATTGCCTGTGACATTTCTGTCTAACTTATTATTTCCCTCAGAGTATAATATCAGAGGGCCGCAGGCACTACTGAGCAACTCCTGAAGCTTCTTGTTATCACACTGTGCTATCTGGGCTTACATTTGTCATAGTTCAGTTAACAAGAGCAGCTCCCACCAATGCTTTGCAACCAATTCTACACTGCATTAGAAAGAACAGCTTAGGCTGTTTCATTTCAAACCTTAAGCCTCCCTTATCCTGTCCCTTTTTTCAACTACTTGGCCCCTCTGTTTCTCCTTGAATGTGTCCTCTACCATCTCTTTCTCCCGTTGTTACAGGTGACATTTCCTACTCTATAGCTCGCAGCTATCCCTCAACTACAAAGGTAGCTGAAGCAGCTTCCAAAAATACCAGCTCCCAGGAGTCAGGAGCGGGTCTCGAGCCTGTGTAATAAATGAATTCATGATTCTCAATCCTCCGATGACATTAATGGTGGTGCGTGGAGCAAAGCAGCAAGTTAATGTTAATTTCTGCAGGTAATGCGTGAAAGGAGATAGGGAGAGCTTGAAAGGTCAACATCTGCTGCTGTGCAGGAGAGTTGCAAAATTTGATTGTCCAGTAAATGTCAACACCGTAGTCAAAAATCTACATGTCACCCTCCCCATTTAATCTTACTTTGCAGTCTGTTTCCCAGCCAGAGATCATGCTGCATTTAAAATAAAAACCCTTGAGTTCTAAAATGGGATTGTATGATTGCATTACCATGGCAATAAGGCACCTGTAAATTACAAACTTGTCATTTAATCAGCATAAATGTAGGTAGTACAACGCCTGTGATTTTTATATCAATTTTCAGGGAATGTTGAAGAGCCCTTAATGATTATATACCATAAAGAACTGCATTTCCAACTGTTGCCATGGTATTATGCGTTCCTCTCTCTCTCTTTCCCCCCTAAAAGACAGTGACTGGAATGCAGAGCGGATAATGAATCTAATTGATTGTCCTCTGCACCTTGCAGAGATGCTTTATTTTGTCTCTGCTTTTGTGCAGGCTTTTGTTTTACAACAGATCGGAAGCGGGACTACATTGTGTAAAAGCAATGATGGCTTTAGTAGAGAGGAAGGCAAATCCATTTTTCAGAGAGAACAAATAAAAAGACCAGCTTGAAACTGCCCATATTGAAATTTTCTTCATGGACCACATGGTAGATAATAACAGCTATTGGGAAAGAAACCACTGCGTTATGTTTAGATACTGAAATTTTCAGTGCAGGGGAAGGAGAGAAGTGGGGGGACTCAAATGGCAGGATTTATATTCTCTCCATGCATTGGCTTTTTCAAATATTTAAGAATGAAAATATGAAGTAGGCTCGTGGTCAATATTATCTAGCCTGACAGGCAGCAGTTTCTCAATGTCTCCCAGCCCAGTAAAATCATTTAACTGGAGATCCTGAGAACTGAACCTGGAAAATTGCTCACGAGAAGCACAGCGTTTGTTTTCATTTCTAACCCACCTTTCATGGCGAACCCTGACAAGATAGCATACAGAAATCTTGAGAACAAAATGGAGTGCAATAAAAATAGAGGGTTGTATCCAGTAAAACACCAGTAGAATTCTGCTGGCATGGCAACATTTTTCTTTCCCCTCCTCCCCATCTGTTCTGGAGGGTCCCCCAACCCTCTACAGCTAATTTTAAGGGTCTGCAAGGTAGGGAGCAGCACAGGGGAGGCAAGGAAAGAAAAGTTCTGTTCTGCTAGTGCATGTCCCTTGTGCTAGTCAACTAAGGAGAGCTGGATACCGCCTGTACAGACATCACAGACTATGCCTGTGGGCATGATCCCACTTAAAAATGTTTCAAAGGTTGCTTGAAATAAGCCAGTATGAATTTCCTGATATCCAGCTATGCTGGCACAGCAGCCACCTTTCAAATATACTCTCCCATTAATCAATGGATCTTCCATTAAAAGGAAATCTGGATATTCAACAGAACTGCTCTTCTCTGCCACCCTTCCCGGCAGTGACAAGCAAAGAGGTTCTTTTCTCTCTCTCCCTTTCCACCTCTTTTCCTCTGAAGAAGAAGAAGAAAAATTCTGGTGCATGACTAAGAGAAGCAGCAGTGGAGTTAAGAACCTAAGAACAGCCCTGCTGGATCAGGCCAGTGCTCCATCTAGCCCAGCATCCTGCTGTCACAGTGGCCAACCAGATGCCTGCGGGAAGCCCGCAAGAAGGACCTGGAAGCAGCAGCACTCTCTTCTGCTGCGGTTTCCAGTAACTGGTATTCAGATGAATGCTGCCTCTGACCATGGAGGTGGAATACAGCCATTGGAGCTGAGAGTAGCCTTGTCACCCATGAATTAGTCTAACGCCAACTTGGCCAGTGCTTCTCTGGGCTACACAGATTGACAATCGGATTTTGAAAAGCAAAAGGGTGCCATACTGAGTGCCGACGCTGCAGCTGGCAATACACTGGGGACTCATTGGAGACTCAAGGAAGGGCTGGGACTAGTGTCACTGCCTGAGTGGCTGGATTTCCTGTGCAGCTTTGTGCCAATTTATTGTGTGCTTATTGATTCTACGTGCAACACACATGCTAGTGTGCATCGCCACACTAGAGGTAGGATTTACAGGAGGATTTACAGGAGTCGGTGGTGCAAGGCGTCTGCAATTCCCCTCCTCTCATGAGTTTTCATCCTATCTTTATGGATCAACTGCAACCAATGATGCACAGAAGCTTAATCCCCCTTTTAAATAAAATTATACGTGTAATTCTTATATAGGCCTGCTAATTATTGATTTTCTCCAAGCTCTCATCTCTCCGAAAGTTAGCTGTACTAGAAGTGGTACATCTGCTCATACAAACATTTTGACGGCTAATGATTCCTTGCAACATCTGTTATGCTGTTACCGAACAGTTGTGGATTCTTTAAGGAGACCCAAGGGACTAGACCTGAGCCACCTCAATCTTGGGTACTGTTTTTGGAAATTGTAAGGAACGCACCATCAGGACTGATCTGTATCCACTGTGCTGTGCCCAAATATATGCATCCTTCCAGCACATCATTTCATTGTCCCCTACTGTTTCTCATTCCTTAAAGCCTTTGCTAGTTTACATTTTTGTTTCACAGCTTGCCACTCGGTCGCAGAATATGAAAGTAGCAAAACAGAAAGTTCACATCTAAATAGAGGAAATGGTGAACCACAGTTACGGAGGTGGACTTAACATGGGCGGCAGCAGAATCTAATAGGCTCTGAGAAGTTGGTAGTCAATTGTATGATAATCTCTTGAATAGTAACTAGGACTGAAGAAACAGATTGAAGGGCTTGAGAAGTTTTTAAAAAGAAGATCAAACTATGCATACAAAGAAGACAATGTTCTTTTAAGAAAGTGGGGGTATTTATACAATGAATCAGTCTTCAGCTATTGCTCTGCACATGATGATTTGCTGCCCCAAGCTGGTAGAAATTCTGTACTCCTATGAGATGACTACCTCTTATTTAAAAATGGTCTGGCAGTATTGGTTTTTCTCCTGCTTCTCGGATTGATAGGAAGTTCATTACAACATTTGTTAAGCACCAGTTTCCTTTGATGAGGAGAGTGTTGACAAATGCATTCATTTCTTTTAAAAAGTACCACTTGTGTCCAGTGATGAATAAACTGTGCTTTTGTTGAACAGATGAGGCTGCCTTCTACCGAGTCAATCCATTGGTACATCTAGTCTGGCAGCATTTCCTCTCTCTGGCCAACTGTAGTTGGATAAGGGTGCAGAGAGTTGTTAAGAGATTTCTATTCCTGCCACAGAGCTACAATTCCTAGAGTGGTTTAACAATCAACACATCTTCCCGTGGAACTCTTGAGAGCTGCAGCTTGGTAGGAAGAACATGAGTTTCCTCACAACTCTCACCATCCTTAGAAAACTACAATTTCAGGGATTATTTGGAGGAAGCTATGAGTGTCACAGTGGTACAATAACACTTTAAAAGTATGGTGTAAATGTGGTCAGTTACAGCAAATCCTGCCAGGGTCTCTTTCGTCATGTTCTACTGGATACTTTTAACCGGAGATTAGACAGCACTGGTATCCAGTGTGGCAGCTTCCAGATGCTTTTTGTTTTTCTTTAAAAAAAAATGCCTTCTAGATTAAGCCTCACATTGGTATACAGAGATTCATAAAAACATATTAAAACATTTAAATCACAATATAAAAATGAAGGGCAGCTGATAAATCAGGCAGGGCACAACTGTGGAATAACTTGCTGGGATTAAACATGGATAAGAGATGTTATAGAGTCTTAGAATCATAGAGTCATAGAACTGTAGAGTTGGAAGGGACCCCAAGGGTCATCTAGTCCAACCCCCTGCAATGCAGGAATCTCAACTAAAGCATCCATGGCAGATGGCTATCCAACTCCTGCTTAAAAAAAAACCTCCAAGGAAGGAGAATCCACCACCTTCTGAGGGAGTCCATTCCACTGTTGAACAGCTCTTTGCACCAGAAAGTTCTCCCTGGTGCGTAGCTGGAATCTCCTTTCTTGTAACTTGAATCCATTGGTTCGGGTCCTACCCTCCAGAGCAGGAGAAAACACACTTGCTCCATTTTCCACATGGCAGCTCTTGAGATATTTGAAGATAGTTAGCAGATCCCCTCTCAGCCTCCGCTTATCCAGGCTAAACATACCCAATTCCCTCAACTATTCCTCATAAGCTTTGGTTTCCAGATCCTTAATCATCTTGGTTCCCCTCCTCTGCACACATTCCTGCTTGTCAATATCATTCTTAAATTGCCGTGCCCAGAACTGGACACAGTTTTCCAGGTGTGATCTTACCAAGGCAAAATAGAGTAGTACTATTACTTCCCTTGATCTGGACACTATACTTCTGTTGATGCAACCTAGAATAGCACTAGCTTTTTTTGCTGCTGCATTACACTATTGACCCATGGTAAACTTTGGATCTACTAAGACCCCTAGATTCTTTTCACATGTACTACTGGCAAGCCAGGTGTCTCCCATCTTATATTTGTGCAGCTGGTTTTTCCTGTCTAAGCATAGAACGTTACAACTGTCCCTTTCGAAATTCATTTTGTTAATTTGGGTCCAGTTCTCCAATCAGTTAAGGTCATCTTCAATCTCAGTTCTGTCTTCTGCGGCATTAGCTACCCCTTCCAGTTTGGTGTCATCTGCCCAACTGATTATCATCCCCTCAATTCCTTCTTCCAAGATTTTTATAAAGATGTTGAACAATGATGGACCCAGGACAAAATCCTGTGGCACCCAACATGTCACATTTTTTTTTCCAGGATAGCAGGGAGTACTTTGTCAAAAGCCTTAACCGAAATCAAGACACACTACATCCCCCGCATTTCCCTGATCCACCAAGCTTGTAACTCTATCATAAAAAACAATGAGATTCATCTGGCTGTTTTTGAGAAACCCATTATGGGTCTTTGTAATCACGGTTTCCTTCTCTAAGTGCTCACAGACCAAACATTTAATTATGTCAGCTTGGCATCGACGTCAAGCTGACCAGTCGGCAGTTACCTGGGTGTATATTAATAAGTTTATAAGACTAAGAGGACAAAACAAATGAATGCTCAGCCTCTTGGTTCTCTAACATTCCTAGCTAAGGATCTTGTGAAGAAGCAGCTTTTCTTTCCTTTTCTTTTTTTGCCCACAGATGCTAATTAATTTGGACATAGGAAAAAAGCATCTGAGGAGCTCACATCATACAAGCAGCTCATCTGTAGTTTGTTAACAAAATTAAATGACAGCTAATCTGGTTACAGTCTTTCTATTCGACATGTAACGTAATTATATGACTTGGCATGAAGTTTAAGAGCTAAACGTTTTTTCTTCCTCCCACCAAGTTGTTCAAGAAAAGTGATATTATACTATTAGATTAATAGAGCAATTATAAGGATCTAGTTGAGGGTGTTCTTAGAGATTCTGGAAGAGAAAATGAATGAATTAAATAAAACTTTAATGTGGCATAGTGATAAGAGGGGAGGGTTGGCTTAATAAAGACAATCTGACAACACAAAAAATCCAAAAATACCTATATGTGTAAACAATCCAAATTGTTGCAGCTAATTAGCTCTTTCACAGCAATGCCGGATAGAAATATTAAAAGGTTCATTTGTCCACTGTTGTGATTATCACCCACTAGCTAATTTCCCTGTTGCTATTTTCCTTTTCTTCCTTGTCACTAGCAAAGATACTTGGAAGGTTTTTCTTGATTTCTACTTATTTCTTAAAATGGCCTGAACAATGCTGAGACACACCATGGAGAGGGAGAGAGAAAGAGGGGTGTGTGCGGGAGAGAGGTTGTTTGTATGCAGTGAGGCAAGGTTAAAGTTACAATTTCATCTGTTTACTTTCTGACTCTAAATGGCGCTCCCAATGGATTCTGGCGCCAACCAATGAAGTCCACTCCCTGGTGAAGTCCACAGCGCACCTTTGGAAGGAAGAGGAGGTTACAAATTTAATAAACAACTGCTTTTGTTGTCAAATTCAATAATAGTTGTTGTTGGTGGTCTAGTTACTATATCAGTGCATGTGCTGTTCTTGTTCCTATAACAAGCTCTAGCAGTTGTTATGTGTGAAAAAGTTGGGATTCAAAAAAATTATCTGCCAAGGAAGTCATTCCAAAATTAGACTTCTGTAATGCTTCCAGAATTGATTTTAAGTAGGGCATATTTACACAAGCTCATTTCCCCAGCATTGGGGCAGTATTCAATGAACCCATTTTGGCAGCTCAGTGGCTTTTTGTTGCTCACCAGAACTCTCCCTCTAAGGACCCCACCCTTCATTTCTGGAAGTAAGATTACTTCATTCCAGTACACCTATTCACCATATGTAGATAACTTTGTGCTCATAATTTCTGTTTTGTAGAGGGTTGTTTCTGACTTTGCAAAACTCTAGTTCCTATATCAAGGAGAGTGGCTGGGGAAACCCAGCCAGATGGCCGGAGTGTAAATAATAAATTATTATTATTATTCTCCTTTTATTTATTTTTTTACATGTTTTCTCTGATTGGTGATTTCACAAGTTATTGGGGCGGGGGATAACATGTTGGGAGGAGGTGGCAGCAAACTTATTATAGCTAAAGATAACAGAATACTTAACATATAACAAGAAGGAAAACAAAACCCACAGTCCCAAGAGCAGAAATTTCATATGTACCAAAAACATAGCTGCTGGGATGAGAATCAAATAGAAATGAAATGAAAAGCTACACACAGGCACACCCACTGAGAAGACTCGACGAGACCTGTGTGACCTTAATACTGCGTCCATGCGGGAACTCTGCAATGCTTATTAAGATACGGGTAGACATTTAAACTTTTGAAATCTTCATGTGCCATAAAAGAAATGGAATAAAACTGTAGATTCTTATTTTCGACCCTTCCCGCCCTCAACCTTTGTCTAAATTGGTTGTTTTACATTAACATGTCAGGAACAGAGTGAGCATTCAATGTACATAGTAAAAGCAGCATTCATTAAATCGATATAATTTATTTGGACATTTTAAAGGCCTTTGATAAAGTTCCTCAGAAGAAGGCTCTTCTGGAAACTCAGCCTTAATGGGGGTGAGAGATAAAGTTCTCTGGTGGATTAGGAATGTGGCTGCAGATGGGAGGAACAAAGAAAAGAGAACAAATGTTTAATTTTCAACATGGAAGGAGGTTAATAATGGGGTGCCCTAAAGATCCCTGGTATAGCTCGCGGTGCTTAGTATATGTATTAATGATCCAGAAAAAAGAATGAATGACAGGGTGGCAAAAACTGCAGAAGATATAAACTGGCAGGAGCATGTAAGTGAGGGAAATGATCAGGAAGAAACCGAAGAGCCCAGCCTCTTAACAATATGGAGTTACATGATGAAGGAAAGAGGGATACATTTAGTTTGGTTACCATCTGAAGGTGAACCTACCCTATTCAGAATCCTTGAAACAATATGCAAAGTGAAACACATCTCTCCTTGGAAATTCTCTGAATTTTGCAATACAATTCTGCAGCCAAGTAACATGTACAAACATTTAAATAAATATGTAAAAAAATGTACAAAATTGCTTTCAGACATGTGTATGTTAGACAAAACTGCACACCAAGATGTGTATATTGGGATAATGGGCCTTCATAAAGATATATATCAGCAACTTTTGGCAAATATGCCCATCCCTAGCTATTCACAGCCATATATTGAGTAGAAAGACCTTAGTTTAGAGACAAAATGCATGTTTTGCAAGCAAGTATCCAAGGTTCAGCAGCAGCAGGGCAAAAGGGGAGGTCAGCAACAATGCCCTCCCAGTGGTGGGAGCATTTTGTCCACTGGGAAGGGGGTGGGCCAGTGAGTTTGAAGGAGCTCTGAGCTAGTGGCACTGGCATCCTACAGCTGTCCACACAGCTTCTGGATGGGGCAGTGCCATTCAAAGCTCCCCTAGTCTTTCTGCCATCTCACCCTACCACATCCCCATCCTAGTGAATGCCCTACTCCCACCACCAAGAGGATGCTGCTACCATTCCCCCCACCCGTGTTCTGATTGCCAAGGTTCAGTTCCCAGAATCTCAAGGAATACCAAATTAGCTAGGTGGGCTAATGGTCCCAGTGTTCCCCAACCTTGGGCCTCCAGCTGTTTTTGGACTACAACTCCCATCATCCCTCGCTAGCAAGACAAGTGGTCAAGGATGATGGGAATTGTAGTCCAAAAACAGCTGGAGGCCCAAGGTTGGGCAATACTGGTCTAAACTGGTATTAGGCAACACCCTGTGCTCCATCGAAAGAGCACCCTATGCTCTTTCTAGGCATTTCCTCTCTAGAGGAAAGCAGAAACAGTGGCTTCCTCTCACTTAGGTGGCACCGTGCAAATTGGAAGAGGGATGGGATAAAGTGGTAGCAGCAAGGAGAGGGAGCTCCAGGTAGGTATTTATCTTTAAAGGGTTGGTGGAACACTCCTGAACAGAATGGGTTACAGCATGAGGGATGCTGTGGGAAGGGATCATTGTTCAAAACTGGACAGAAGCACTTTGTGAGATCCACTAGAGCAAAAGTACAATTCTATCTACCTGTGCCTTTTATGAGAGATACAAAGCATAGCGGAACATCCAAAAGCTGAAGAACCTAAAGCTGAAGCTAAACTTGAGACGGAATTGGAAGTCAGAGGGAGAGGAGAAGAGCTGTGATCATTAAGGCTGAGCAAGACAAATAATGTGAGCAGCAGAATTCTGAACAAAAACCAAAGATTTAAGATGCGAGAAAGGTGACTAGAAAGGAAAACATTACAATAACCAAGATGGGAAGTGACAGGCGCTCTTCAATAATTCCACACCTGAAATCTGCCAGAGCACAGAGAGCACAATCATTCTGCATTATGCAAATAAGGCTGCAAATGTTCTGAATTTCCAAGGAACTCGGGCACTTCTCCCTTGCAATGTGCTGGGGAAGTAGGCATGACACAGGAGAGGCTCATTTGTGATACAGAGACACCACAAGATAATTGCACTACAGCAGGGCCTTTATTCTCTAGAGCATACTTAGCATAATGGTTAATTCATCCCCAGCATGATCCACAATCTAGTTAAGTTAAATTTAATTCAGGGGTTTTTTTCCAGGATAATGTAGTCCTTTTAAAGCCAAACTTCATATATCCATTTGTTACCTTCACTCCCAGGATACAAAGAACCTGACAAAGATTGCCAAAAATTTGAGGGGGCAGCCACGTATACCCCCAAAAGAACACTCCAAGATACTGTATTGTCTGCTAGCTTCAGTGGTGAGATTTCCTCAAAACTCATCGGTTCCAGAGAGTTCAAAGGCTACAAAAGAGGGGTTTGATATTCCAGAAACCATGAGAAGATCAGAGTCTAGTTCCGACTGCAAGCAGTGCTTATCCTTCAACTTTCCCCCCTAATTGCAGAGACACACATCCCCACGCTATGGCAGGTCTAGGAATAAGATCATCAGGAGAAACACTTAATGATGGCAAGGAGTGTGTGTTGAGGTGAATGAGACTGCTTTCTTTTAAAATGTGTGAGTAGGGGCTGAGTGACATTTGTCATTTAAATGTGTGTGAAAGATGTGTGTGAATAGGGAGTGGGAACAAATGTGTCACACAGAGGCAAAATGGTCCACTCTTTGACCATTCTTTTAACAATCCTGTTTGAGAGCATGGGAGGTTGCTTAGAGGATGTTAATGGACCATTAATCCATGCTAAGTGATTTTAAAGGTACACCTACAGTAATTAATCTAATATGATTCTTAAGGGGGGAAGGGAGCAGGAATAAGAGGAGTTGAATAATGTACATGTATTATGCCTTATAAAGAAGAGTGTCAGGCCTGGAAAATGGGAGCCTGTAAGCCATATTCTTCTTCACAGGCTCCCTGGCTAAAAGCAAGTAGTTACTCCATACTATAATAGCTCTAAACTTTTTCAGATGACTAACCAGGACAATGCCTACTTATGTTAGTTGCAGTTCAGCCCTCATAGAATGCAAGTCATATAATTTACGTGTGTGTGTGTGGTGTTAAAAGAGTTTAAATGGCACTCCCACCTGAGATCCTGAGACTTACAAAGCCCACAAGTGCAGTAATTCTATAATTAGCTATAATTAATGTCCATATGGAGCTTCATTTTTTCCCCTCTCTGCACATATTACAGGAAGTTTATTTGAGTACTTAATTCATGGTGAACTCATACCACTGCTAGCAGTGAGCAATCCCTTGGTAGATAGTATGTCTTCCAGAACTGCAGGTAAATATCAGAAAGCTGCAGTGAATCGGCAGAGATCTCTGTTTGCATAGTTGCCCTGAAGTCTTAAGGGTGCAGTTGGTTCAGATGATTCATTGCATTTGCTGTTTGGATTGTTTTCCAGTTACTCGGGAGATTTTCTTTATTTGCGTTGTTGATAAAATGTCTTACGAGCCTTTGGAAAAAAAAAAAGGTCCAGCTCAAGGTCACTTCTCTGTTAAGTACAGACTTTTGGAACTGCTAGTTTGAAGCATATATTCCTGAACCTGGAGGGCAACTGAGTAAAGGAGAGAGAGGCATTACTGGCTGTGGCTCACAAAACAGGCCCAGGCACTACTCTATCACATCCTGGAGCCAGTGTGGTGTAGTGGTTAAGAGCGGTAGACTCGTAATCTGGTGAACCGGGTTCGCTTCCCTGCTCCTCCACATGCAGCTGCTGGGTGACCTTGGGCTAGTCACACTTCTCTGAGGTCTCTCAGCCCCACACACCTCACAGAATGTTTGTTGTGGAGGAGTAAGGGAAAGGAGAATGTTAGCCGCTTTGAGACTCCTTAGGGTAGTGATAAAGCGGGATATCAAATCCAAACTCTTCTTCTTCTTCCTGCATTGACTCATGCCTCAGCCAATTGACGTTGGACTGGGTGGCAGGGCTAGCAGGACTGGAGTGACAACTTGGTTGCTTTGGTGCACCCCAACCTATTTAAGGAGCCACAATCATGGAAGCAGTAGATAGGGACAAGTCCCACCTCCCCAATAGATGGAAAGCTTAGGCTTTTACAGAAGAAGAGCCTGCTGGATTGAGCCAATGGCCCATCTAGTCCAGAATCCTGTTCTCCCAGTGGCCAACCAGATGCCCATGGAAAGCCCGCAAGAAGGAGCTGGGAGCAGCAGCATTCTCTCCTGCTGCGGTTTCCAGTAACTGGTATTCAGATGAATGCTGCCTCTGACCATGGAGGCATAGAGAGTAGAAATTGATAGCCTTATCTTCCATGAGTTCTTTTTCTGGGTTCTTTGAAAGGACAGGAAGTTTAAGACTATCTAGGATCTCCTTGCCAGCATTCCACCTTCTCCAGACTTTCCTGCTCCTGATTTCTCTGGCCCAGGAAGTGCAGATGGACCTTCAGGTACAATCGAGGGTGCCAAGCATGTTGGCAAAGCCTCCTTATCCACTGGAACTTTTAACTCCTTCTGGCTTCTGTTGCCTTGTGAGGGATGCACTCTAAAATGCAAGATAGAAATACAATATGTTACAAAATTCCTTTTGAAGGCAGTGGTGCAAAAAACAACAATACCATAGACCAGGGGTCAGCAAACTTTTTCAGCAGGGGGCCGGTCCACTGTCCCTCAGACCTTGTGGGGAGCCAGACTATGATGGGGGGGAGGGAATGAATGAATTTCTATGCCCCACAAATAACCCAGAGATGCATTTTAAATAAAAGGACACATTCTACTCATGTAAAAACATGCTGATTCCCAGACCGTCTGTGGTACGAATTTAGAAGGCGATTGGGCCGGATCTGGCCCCCGGGCCTTAGTTTGCTTATCCATGCCTCAGACACTAAAAGATGGAGTCTCTCCTCTTCTTCCTTGACACAGATTCTCTCTCTCTCTCTCTCTCTCTCTCTCTCACACACACACACACACAGAGAGAGAGAGAGAGAGAGAGAGAGAATTTGGAGGAAGTGGGGAGGAGAGAGGCTGGCAGCAGGGGAACCTGAGCATGGGAAAAGTACTGAAGTTAGCTAATTACAAGCTAAGCTGAACTTTTGAAGGGGAGTTTTGCTTGGCTCATAATTGGTTTGGCTTTTCCAAACTGGAAGAGTCTGTTTCCAAAGTGCCCAGTTCAAAAATTCAGTGCCATCTCTATGTGGGAGCCATTCTACACTCTCATTATGCTGAGTGCAACTTCATTCAGGGTTCAACCCAATAATACAACGAGACGACGGAGTGTGTTGTTCCCACATCATCTAAAAGAATCAGTGGAAGTTGTCATCTCTCCAAGGAAGTTTTAGCAAGATGCTCTCAAAACATTTCTTTCTTTTGTTTATGTGCTCCTGTGATTAAAAGATAAAACCTCCAGCCAGAATCTGTAATATTTATATTCAATTAATATTATTTTTTATCAGTGTAGCTGTTTGTGGAAGGCAACTTTTCATGAAACAGTTTTAAAACTACAGTGTGCTGAAAAGTCTTGTAAACATCCTGTCGGAATGAATAATGCAAAAAGCAACTGGCTTCCCGAGAAAACTACTAAACTATTAAACTAGTGTAGTTCACAGATCTGAGGGGAGCCAATAGCACATCTCGCTCCATCTATTCTGATGAATTCAGGAGAACTCAATAGCATGCTTGCTATTCTGTGATATTTTGGTTGACCTAACGAAGATTATTTCCCTAGTATGGAATAATTCAAAGGAATCATTCTGCAGCTTTAAATAGTTATGTGAGAATCTACTCTCTGACACCCAGTTTGTAGTGGCAAATATAGCAATGGCATGACCCATGACCCTTTTCTCTATGGATTCTTCCCTTGCTGCTGCAGCATCCATTGGATCTGGGACCTGTGTGTTCCAAGTCATAGTTTCTCTCCACCTCACCTATTAACATTCCAGCCTGAAGGAAGTCTGCATTTCTGCATGCTTCCATGGCTCCTGCAACAATCTCATGCAACAATCTTAAGTAGCCACAGCAAAACACATCCCACATCACTGGTGGTCAAATATGAATGTGGCATGTGGTAAATGGTAAAAAAGTAAAGGACCCCTGGATGGTTAAGTCCAGTCAAAGGTGACTATGGGGTTGTGGCGCTCATCTCACTTTCAGGCTGAGGGAGTCAGTGTTTGTTCACAGACAGTTTTCCTGGTCATGTGGCCAGCATGACTAAACCGCTTCTGGCACTGCAGGACACCGTGACAGAAACCAGAGTGCATGGAAATGCCGTCTACCTTCCTGCTGCAGCGATACCTATTTATCTACTTGCACTGGCATGCTTTTGGACTGCTAGGTTGGCAGAAGCTGGGACAGAGCAATGGGAGCTCACCCCATCACAGGGATTCGAACCGCCGACCTTCTGAACGGCAACCCCAAGGGGCTCAGTGGTTCAGACTGCTTCAGATGGGCCTCAGCTAAATATTGGAGGAGGGGGAGGAAATGGCAACCCTTTCTTACTCCTGCTGCCTGCCTCATATCAGGAATTATTCCAAAGTTGTTGCTGGGGACAGGGAGCCCGTTCCAGAGGCATCATTATCGTTGCTTTCCTTTTCCTGCTGCCTGCCCCACAGCAGGGTCCAGGGATTTCTCCCAAGTTGTTTGTGGTGGGGAGAGCACAGTGCCGAGGCATAATCATCATTACTAGCACCGTCATTGCTATTACTAATGATAGCATGCTTGTAAAAATCATCACTATTTGTACCATTTTATATTCCTGTCTCTTTTTCTGCTCTTTTGGCAGCCATTTTGTGTTAGCCACTATTTCCTTAACTAGTGTAAAAAGTGGTTGTTCCAGGATCTGATAATGTCTGTCTGTGTACTAACAAAAGTATGAGCTTAGGTGAGGCATGCAAGCCTATTGTACTGTGTGTGTGTGTGCGCGCACGCGCGCGCACACACACACACACAAGCACGCACACACTTCTATGGCTTCTTGTATTGTTCTTATTTTCTTTAATAGCCCTCACTCCAAATAAAGATTTGTTGGCCTCTTTCAATAGGTCTCTTTTGTGAAGCTTAACTATAAACTCATCTGCATTAGTGCTGTCAAAGTCCCAGATTTAAGGATTTTCTCCCACTGTATGTAGGCTTCTAAATTTCAAGGAATGGGAATTCTGAGCAAGAAAGGATATATGCACACATGAGGGGAAATGCACTGGTGTGTTATGGAGGTAATCACCTACTAATGTGCTGTGCAGTGGTGTCTGCCTTTAATTTTGCTTTTAAGAACCCTTTCCCACAAACCTTGTAGTCCTTCCATGTCTACTCAGATGCAAGTTCTGCTGAATTTAGTAAGACTTGCTCTCAAGTTAGTTTGGTGAGGATTGCAACTTAAACATTAGATTGTTGTGAGGCAGGCTAGTTTGACCTTCAACCTGTGACTTAGTCTCATGCAGATAATTTTTATAACTCATTCTGAATTTGAAGTGAGCAAGGAAGCAACTTTTGGACATTGTTTGCATGGATAACATATTTTGTTTTTGCCTTTTATTATGGCAAAACTTCCTCAAAAGTGGGAAGCGCCCAGATCCTCTCTGAACCTCTGGGAGACCCTGCCTACCTACCCTTCCTTCCTTCCTTCCTTCCTTCCTTCCTTCCTTCCTTCTCCATTAGTCACCATGTGTTTTCCTCAATGTTTTTTTCCTGTCTATGCAAACCTCAGGGATTCTCCAAGTATGCTGATACTTTTTCCTGGGTGGCACTATTTTGGCCACATAATGATTATGACTTTGTCATTAATAGGAATAATGAAATTTTCATGAATTCTTCAATCTCACTCTTTCCCCCCTTCCATCTATGTCACTTGAATATAGATCTATTAATAAATTCCAATATCAAAGATTCACACTAATATCAGTTACCAATGTCCTCCCTTTGGAAGGCAACTACTTAAAATGTATTTTTAAAATTGTCCCCCCCCCCCCCTTCTACCTGAATGTGAAATATCTTTTTTTATGAAAGTATTCTTTGTACTGTTTTATTGGCTCATTGCTGCTGTTTTGGCCCTTTCTGATGTTTTGCCTTAGATGTCCTGGAGCAAATTCACCCCTGGCATCAGTGCAAGTGACAGCAGTGATGGCTGAGCTGCAGAGAATTTGGTCCAGCATTTTCCATCAAGATTAGAAAGCAAGTGAAGCAGCAAAAGACAATTAAGCCAACGATGCACTTGCTATCTGAAGTATTCAAGCAATGTGAATGCTGGCATAATTCAGTTCTTACTCGCTAGGCATGCAAATAAATCAACTTTAATGTCAATAAAGTCAGCAATGACAGATTTTATCACTAAGATATAACTAAGCACTAATGACTGGGAAGAAAGCAAGCAGCTCCCAGGAGCTGAAGTGGTATTTTATTTTGTCCTATGTGAAGCCAAGGGTAACTGAAAAGCCTGCCCTTTCCCCCCTCTATTATTAACTGCAAATCATTCTTGTCGTGTTAGAGAGCTGATTGTTTTTTCAAGTATTATTCACCATTAGACTGTGACTCACAATATGACCTCCTTCAGAGGTGCTAAAGTCCATTTCCAATTAGCCTCTGCTTATTACCGAGATTCACTTTCTGAGTATTAGAGTCTTTTTATCATTCAGCCCCAAAATTATATTTTCCATTTCCAAAGGGCTGTTTGACTTCTATAATCATCGCTGAAAGAAAAAGTTCTAAAGCGCGCACACACACACAAAATAACAATCAAAAGGTTGATGATATCCCACAATAGCCAAAGCTGTACATATCTGCGCCTGCGTATCTAATGCACACAGCATCACCGATCCGATGAAAAATTAGTTATACCTAAGCCCAATTAAAAGCAGTAGAACTTGAGGATGGGATACTGATACTTACTTTGAAGTAGACATGTGTAGAATTGCACTGTGAGCCATCATGACTAACTTTCCTTACTGGTTTTAATGGGACTTAAGGAGAGCTAATTTGTTTAGCTTGTGTGTGGCAGTGGTGTGGAATGGGTTGTGTTTCAATGAAGAAGGTCAATCTGGCTGCTTCCCAGACAATTTGCAGGATTTTTATGCCTTATATTTTGTTTCAGATGCTACGAGGGTTAGAATCAGAGATCCACAGTCCTATACAGCTGTACATGTGATCAGCTACCCATTTTCAGGTCCTGTAGTAGCTCTGCCCGGGGACGCGGGTGGTGCTGTGGGTAAAACCTCAGCACCTAGGACTTGCCGATCGCATGGTCGGCGGTTCGAATCCCCGCGGCGGGGTGCGCCCCCGTCGTTCGGTCCCAGCAGTTCGAAAGCACCTCTGGCTGCAAGTAGATAAATAGGGATCGCTTACCAGCGGGCGTTCCGTGTGCTGCACTGGCTCGCCAGATGCAGCTTGTCACGCTGGCCATGTGACCCGGAAGTGTCTGCGGACAGCACTGGCTCCTGGCCTATAGAGTGAGATGAGCACACAACCATAGAGTCTGGCAAGACTGGCCCGAACGGGCAGGGGGTACCTTAGTAGCTCTGCCCACCCAGATCATTGGCTGCCCCCAAAAGGAATTGTGACCAAGGCCTTCTGCTTAGGTAAGGACTTTGGAAAATGATGGGCTCCCTCGGCTCTGGCTTATTCTGACACTTGGTGCAAACCCTGGTGCAATCTCTGGCTCTCAGCTGATGGCTGCCTATGGTTAAGCCCTAACAGCTTCCTGGTTTAGCCCTATTTTGCATACAGATGCTAACTACTTTGTGTTATAGGGTACCACCAGACTGTTACCATTTTAGAGGAGGGATTCAAATGTGTATAAGAAATGTAGGTTTGTGCCATTGAAGTGGATTAAAATGCTCTGTGGCCCTGGTGCAGCTTTGTGCAAGCAAATCAAGCTAACTGTTCAATAAACAGGTTGTCTGAAGGAGCCTGTAGATAGCAAGAGCCCAGCTCCCTTCCTTTCCCATGAACCTGTTTGTCTTATACTTCTCTCTTGACATCAGCCCTCTGAGCATCATTTTGTGTACGGCCAGGTTAAGCATTACAAATCTGGGAAGCCTCTTAAAAACATGACCATGTGTCAGCAGTTTCATGCAGGATCCATCCTAGTTATAAGACGCCTGCCATATGTATCAGCCCAGCTAGTGACACTAGCGAACAAACTTCAAATGAGAGTGAATTAAAATCAAAAACAAACCTTCCACAGTATGTTTGTACATGGCTCAACCTGATCGCTGCCATTGATTTTTAGCCATTTCTGTTTGGGTCTCATCCTGGAGGATGCTGTTTTGTAACAGTTTTTGCTAGATTAGAGAGGTAACAGTTTGGAATGTGAAGTTAGCTTCATGGATTGGCTTGACACAGAGGAATGGTGGGAGGCACAAGATGGGGAACCCCCAAGGGAAGAAGGTTCAGAGCTCTGGGAATGGTGATGGGTCAGAAAGAAAAGAGGAAGCAGACTGGGAAGAGGAAGTGTCAGAAGCTGAAGAGGTAACAGGGTTTAGTGGGAGGGAGCAGTCTGTGGCAGAGAGAAGTCCGGAAGTGGAAGCAGAAGCAGGGAAGCAAGGAAGCCGAGATTAGTCAGGCTGGTGAAGAATCCTGGGTGTCTCCCCCTCCTGATGCAACAAGCTCCCCTCCACCCTGGTCTCCTGAGACCAGGAGAAGTATGGAGGAGAAAAGACAGTCAGACCAGAGGAGTCTCAAATTTCTTAGGAAGGACCCAGGGGAGGAGGAGACTTCGGCAGCTGTGGGAAAGCATGGACCTTCAGCCTCCACCACTGCCTCATAGGGACAAGACCTACTAAGAAAAGATGTTGTGCTCGTTAGTCCTGGCACTCATGAGCAGACCTTGTTTCTTCTAATAAAGAGTAAATCACTAACTCCATGTGATTTACTGCTCGCTCGCTCCTGACATTGGGCAAATGGAGACAATTTGAAAGGGAAACAAGATGGAAGTCAATGGTGTCATTTGTTCCTTCATACATCCATGCTTTGATGATGCACATGTACTCCATATTTATTTATGTGCAGGCTTGTCACGATGGTGTGGCAGGAGAGGATAGCAAGAGTGTCAGGAAGATTCAAGGACAATCAAAGAAACATATAAACACTTCAGTGTAGTGTAGCATATTTTTTTTATCTGCAGAATATGGATATATATCTTTTCAAAATAAAGCCCTGCTAGGAGTTGTTTCTTTTTGCTTTCTGGTGCATTTTTTATCAATAAAAAAACCTGGTGTGGCATAAGCAAAGTTTTATTCTGAAAGTTTGGCCCAGAGAAAAAAGTTTGAGAACCACTGAGTTATATCAAATCATATATTTAGGCTTTTAGATTTATCCACTAAAAAGCAAACCAGTATTAGCCCACTGGGTTTGTTTCCTAAATTCAATAGATCATAGCTTTATGTTGAATGAATCTGGGTGCAAGGTTTTGGCCATCGATAATTTACACTACTTTTCTTATCAATGATAGAGCTACTCCCCCGGTAAATTATTTCAAGACTGCAGTTTTTTGAGATAATGGATTTGTACATCTTTACATTAACTAAATGCATATGCTTGCTGATTTATTTATTTTTTAAAAAAATCTAGGTGCTATTAAAACAGACAATATATTGAGCTGTTGATAAAATTACTGTTTTGGATGATCTGAATTTGTCTAATGATTCTTTTCTCTGGATCCGAGAGAAAATGTCACAATTTGATACTATGCATGTTGTGGGTTTTTATCCCAGTGGGCTATGTTTTACAATGTCCGATTGCCATGTTTCAGTAGTTTTGGCTGACGTTCAACAAATGTCTGAACAGCTAATAATGCACTTAGTCCTGTTAGTCCACCCATCTGTCTATCACATCTGCCCATTCCCATAAAAAGCTATTATTAAGTAACAGACCATTTCTCAAACATTCGCTCTGTATTCATTGTCAGCCTACATAGCTTGGAGGTAAATAATATCTGTGTTCAGAATAATTCTATTTTTTTAGGCATAATCCAAGGTAAATAAACAGTTCTCGACAAATAAAAAACAAACAAACAGGCCATTTTTCTTTTAACGCTTCGTTAATGACATTTTAATCCATCAAATCTGCATGTTTGCCAGCAAGCACTTGGTTGAAAGAAAGAAACCTTTCTGTTATCCATGGAAACGGCATAGAAAGCATAACCTCAGAAACCACTGTTTCTAAGGCAGCTAGGAAATTATTTTAATTAACATAAATTAGGATCTGTTGTCAAAACTGGATTTCATAAGCAGGTGCTATTATGCAGATATGAGGGCCAGATTCTGTGTAAGTTGCTTTGGGGGGACAGCACAAAGACTCTTCTCAATAAACATTTTATTCATCGAGATTTGAAATATTAACCTGGCTCAAGACAACATATAATAGTGAAAGTGGAAGAGGGTTAAAAGAAATAAAGATTTTTTTTGTGTATACTGCTGAACATAATGAAGGAAGAAAAAAATAAAATGACAGATTGTTAAATCAAGATGAGTTGTGATTTTAGCCCTCACTCTACTGCATAGGTGAGGATGGGGGAAGCAGCATTGCAACTAACTAGGCAGGGAAAGGTCAAGATATAACAGGCCTGGCTACAAGAGCCTTGTAAATATGGTTTAATGGGTACAGAGGCTCTTCCCTGCACCAGTTCTCAGATAGTCAGCATCCACCCACCGCCCCTAAGAAGCAATATGGGAGCAGCTCATGAATCTTTGTTTTCCTTGTAGAATGAGATTGGCCTAAGGTCTTCAGGACTTGTTTTTCATCTACTCCTTGTTATTCTGGAAGAGTCTCTCATTCTGGGCTAAAGGGCCTGTATTTATAATCGCTAAATAGGTTATGTAGTAGGAACAGGGTAGGTAAGGGAGAAGAAAAGTGAAGTTTGGTGAATGTTTTGGGTGCCGCTATAGCATGGAAGGGGAGTTTTCTCAGACTTTACCCCCAAGGCCACGAGAAAAGGGACAAGAACTCCTGTTGACCTTGCCCAACTTGCCCATTCAGTTGGAAAGGTTCTGACAGTGGCAGACATTCCTCTACTTCAGGAGTAACCAAGTTGTGGGCCTCCAAATGGTGCTGAACTACAGTAACAGTATGACCAATGGGCAAGGATGATAAGAGTTATAGTCCAGCAACATTTGGAGCTCCACAGGCTAGCCACTGTGCTTCACATCTTATTGAGTTTGTGGACTAAGAGAAGACATCCGCAAGAGAGGGAATATTTAGAATCATAGAATCATAGAATCATAGAGTTGGAAGAGACCACAAGGGCCATCGAGTCCAACCCCCTGCCAAGCAGGAAACACCATCAGAGCACTCCTGACATATGGTTGTCAAGCCTCTGCTTAAAGACCTCCAAAGAAGAAGACTCCACCACACTCCTTGGCAGCAAATTCCACTGTCAAACAGCTCTTACTGTCAGGAAGTTCTTCCTAATGTTTAGGTGGAAACTTCTTTCTTGTAGTTTGGATCCATGAACCCCAAGCCAGGGGGCTTAATCCAAAAAGGGCAGAGGGAGAAAACTGAGACCATCTTAGACACCTTTGACCAAAGGTATGGGGGGGATTAGTGCCCCCAAGGAAATAAATAAATTAAAGCATCCAAGGGCAGGTCCTTAAAATTATTGTTTAATAGCATTACTGTCCTCATTGCTGGTTGGTGTTGTGTCTCCTCATTATGGTGTCTGGGTGCAAAATAATTCAATAAGAACCAGTTTCAAAAAGACATAAATCATTTGAATCAGTTTCAAAATGGACATCAATCAAATATGGAAGCAAATAGGTGCTGACAGAGAGAGATTTAGCTACACAGTTATGTTGCATCTGCACAACCTTTTGAGTTCCGTAATGTGAGCTATGGAGTGGCGGCTGGTTTTCTCTTTCTGAGTACAAATATTTAGACTAAGATTTAATAGATTTAAATTTCTAACACACTTGAAAGGGACACCAAGAACACTTCTCTTGTTCTTTTTCATTTCAATGCACAGGAGAACTCATGGAACGGTACCCGAAAAAGGTCGTGCTTTTATTATTGCAGAAATGTGTGTCAAAATGACAAATGTCTTTCTGACAGATAAAGGTGAAAAGCCTAAGCCCTGGATCATAATTTCAGTTGTGCTGTTGCTGCAATACTGTTGTGGTGAAGTAGCACAAGAATCACAGAACTGAAGGTGACCTTGGAGGTCATATTGTTCAGTCCCTGCTCAATGCAGGGATCTTGCAAGTACATCATTCCTGACAGATAGCCATCTTGACTCCACTTAAATATCACCAGCAAAGGGACACATTGTTGAGCTGGACCTTTGGCAGTATGTTTCTGCTCTTCAGAATGGGAGAATCATATTAACTGGGCTTCCGTAGAATTGGCTGTGGAGAGTTCAGTCAATATGTGAAACTATCTAAGTGGTGGAAGGAAGGAGCTGAAACCAGTCTTCCAGCATGTTATTTCAGCCCAAACTCTGAATGAATGAGTAAATGAACAAGCCAAGACTTAGAGTTGCCTGTGTTGTATAGTGAAGCATAATTTGAATGCTCTGATCTTAACCAGCCATAGTATTTGCAGTGGTGAAAAACAAGTTCATATTACTGCTGCAGCTACTATGGCAGATGGTTGGTGGAAATTCAGGCAAAGTGATGTCCTTCTGATTCCTGGATTTCTGATTTCCCTTCCTTCAAGTTCATCCAGATAGTAAAAGATTGCACCAGCAGCCCCAAGAGACTTAACAGATGCTGAACCACAGTATTGGAAGATTGTTTTCTTTCTGCTGCAGCAAAAGAAAGACCCATGGCTGATGTGCTGGACTGAGACTAAGAGAAACTGACTGGGCAATGCTACCAGTGCAGATCCTATTCTTTAGCCCTGTGAGCTTCTGTCGCATTGGCCTGAGACATCTGGCTGCCAGATATCAAATGAATGCAAAGGGCATTGAAAGCAGAAGGAGCACAGTATAGTTGTAAATGGGTAAACATAAAAAAGGAGCTGTCATTTCAATTGGCATACACTTTCCGTGTTCAAATATGGCACCATCAAATATGCCTGCTTGTTTGAATCTTCTTAGTGGTGGAGGAGAATGCTTTTTAAACAAATTTGGGTGGCTTTCATTCCCCCCAGTGCAAGATGACTATGTTCTTGTTATCAAATATGAGATTTGACAAGCTAAAGCCTGGTCTGCATCCATCATTTGCCAAGGCGGCATGCCTGCTTAGGCTTGTCGCAGTAGCTTCCCTCAAATGACTATTTAAAAAATAAAACACCCCGTCTTTGCACTGCTACAGCCTTTCCAGGCTGAACAAACCAGAGAAGCCAGGGATGTTTTTTTGTACTACACCAAGGGCAACCTGTCCTTCCCCTCTTCCTGCACCGAAAAAACTGTTAGAAGAACAAGAGGCACTGTTAGAGAGATAACAAGACTAAAGAACTAGCAGCATGTGTTATGCATGATAGCAGCAGCAGTCCTGGTGCTCGTCCAAACTTCCAAGTCTATATTGGATGCTGTGAATCTGAGATTGAGAAAACAGATGCTGGTAAAGAAAGCTAACGTTTCTCAGTCCTTCAATAAAAAGGAGTGGGTGTCCTTCTGTCTTCTGTGAAGGGTTATAAAGAGAATGGTTAAATAGATAAATGGGCTATTTCCTCTATGGCAGCAGCCACCACCGCCTCTCCTGATTTGTATTCACCTTCTTTTTACCTTCTCCTCAACTCTGTCAACAAGAACAGTCAAGCTGATTTCTTTTCTCCGCAAGCACTGCAGAAACTTTCCAACGGCTGCTTCATATTCACCTATGATCCTTTGGAATCCCATCACTCAGTGACTTGTCACTCAATGATCCATAGTTCCAGGAGTGAACACTCTCAATTGATAAGTGCTGAATTGAAGGTGTTGTGCAGTAAGGTGGAAGGTCTTCTTGATCTGCAGGGATGACTCTGGGTGACACACTTAAGAAGGAATGGGTTCAGGAGAGGGCAACAGAGACGGGCAACAGTTGGAAAAATTAAGTCCTGTGGGGAACAGTAGAAGAAACTGGGTATTTTTAGCCAGCAGAAGATATATATTTTTCTAGTACCTGAAGGGCTGTCACATAGAAGAGTGGGGGAGAAACCTGCTGTCTGCTGCCCCAGGAGGGTAGGTTTTGCATGTACATTAGAAGAATCATTTAATGGTAAAACTAGGTTGACCATGAAGCCAGTGTGGTGTAGTGGTTAAGAGCGGTGGACTCGTAATCTGGGGAACCGAGTTTGCGTCCTTGCTCCTCCACATGCAGCTGGTGGGTGACCTTGGGCTAGTCACACTTCTTTGAAGTCTCTCAGCCCCACTCACCTCATAGAGTGTTTGTTGTGGGGAAGGAAGGGAAAGGAGAATGTTAGCCGCTTTGAGACTCCTTTGGGTAGTGATAAAGCGGGATATCAAATCCAAACTCCTCTTCCTCTTCTTCTTCTTCTTCTTCTTCTTCTTCTTCTTCTTCTTCTTCTTCTTCTCCTTCTCCAGAGGGGTGGTTGGCTTCCTTTTAGTGGAGGCCTTCAAGCAGATGAAGGAAATCCATCTGTTGGGGATGTTCTAGTTTTGTATTTCCTGCAATGAGCCAGGATTAGGTGTAACTCTAGAATCTCTCCATGGGATTCTATTATTTCATTTGCACATCACTTGATGTCATAGCAATTAAGGGATGAAAATGGATGCACAAACCTGATGCTGCTCCATAGTTAGATCAGCTACAGAGCAATCCACACTATAAGAAGTCAAGAAAATTTATGACAGGGTAGATTGTGCCATAGTAATTTAACCCTGTTGCAAACTCAGTTCCTGAGTGGGGGTGAGCCAGGCCCAGCCTGGCAGAGAAAAAACAAGCCATGAAAAGAGAATTTGACTTAAACCACTTTCTTTTTCCCAGTGTCATGTCTCCTGGGTTGTTAGGTAATGTGCCCAAGATGAACAGAATTTGGAATAGAGGTGAGTCTCCCTTGCCCCACCCTACTGCCTTTTCAGGACTGATTTTACCCTGAACCCTGGCTGAGGAGGGATGATGGACTTACACAAACAAGCATATCTCCAGCAGAGCCAGGTTGAGAGACTTTAGCTGCAATTTCACCTATTTGAAACACCACTGATCCCAACAGAAATTGGGTTTGGATTGCTCCCTTATAGATCATAAAAATAAATGGTGAGCCATATCATACACAAGGTGTCCTCTGAGAACATGTAGAGCCCTGGTTGTATGCAGGAGTGAACACATCTGCTGTGATTTTGGGCAGGCCAAGCTGATCTTTACTATATTCCTAGGAGCTCCTTCTCCTCATTACACAACCAGTGGACCTTCTTGGTGGTAGCACCCACCCCTAGAATGCCCTCCCTTGGGTAGCTTGTGAGGTAGAGACAGTAACCACTGTTCAGGTGAGTGGCACTTGGAGCACACCTTAAAAGGGCTAATTGTAACTGACATTTGGTGGTAACAGGGACTTCTTTGAATTCCATTCAGAGGAAGTGTTTTGAATACAAGATGCTTTCCTCAAACAGAGCATTTCTTCCTCGGTGTCTGCAGGGTGGGGAAGCTCCCTTTGGAGGGAACAGTTTGAATCCAAACTTATTCCCTCAAACAGAGAAAGCAAGTGTCCTTGGTGGCACTAGGCAGCTCCCAGTGAGGAGCACCATAGATCAGTCAATCCCAACAGGCCTCCTCGTCAGTGTCGATCAGCTGATTGACGGACAGAAAGCACTACTTGCATAGGAACAACAGGAAGCTTACTTTAAGCTCCTGATCACTCCCTTGTAGCCACCTCCATACCTACCCCAGATATGATGCCTTGCGGCCCAAACTGGGACCCATGCTAAGTAGACCCTCAAATGGGAGTTTCCCCAGGGTTGCTTTACTCTACATCTCCTGCTGTTGTGCCTATTCTGATGGTGAGGCCACATTTGTTATTCAAATTTGCTGTGCTTTTCTACCACGTCCGCCCTTCAGTGTAGCAGGTTATTGAAGATATTTATTCCGTAACATGGCTGGGAACTTTAAATTGGCTTCCTGAAATCTATATGATAGACTATGGAGAAGAAGAAAAAGTATTCAGATGAAAACAAGGCCAGTTGGCATTTTGGAGTCAGTTGTTATTTTATATCCATAATTATTGTTGATTATGATAACTGATAATTTCAGTAAGTTCTGTGATATAGTTAATTGGTCGAAGTCATTTAGATGCTCTTTTATCTGAAATTTTCTTAATTAACAAAGAACATTTAAATAAATTACCATAATATTGAAGGTCAGACAAATATTAGACATGGTTTTGTGCACTGTGTGATAGGACTACTTCAGCTGATCAGGAAGCAGCAGCTAATTCTGCTATACAATTTCAATCGCAGGAAATGGTATTTAGCTAAATTCAAAATAGCGTTTTTCTCCCTGAGTTCTAACCTCAGCTAGTACAACCTTCCTTTTCTCCTCTTCCCATCAGTCCTGATTAATAAAATATTTAATTATGGTATATGTTACTTACAAATGCTTATATAGTCTCCTTCATGAGTTCATCACAAGAAGCATGCTCCATATGATTTTCAGAGAGACGAGAGAGTATGTTAATAGACACACATCTAGCACTGGGTAATCCAGTTCCCCTGTCCCTTGGATGTCTGTTTGTGTGGCTGTCTGCACTGTTGAAGCCTGTACACGATTAACTGCCCATGTGTTGGCTTCCTCCATGCAGATGTCTGTGCCAATGCAGAGCCAGTGGTTTCAAAGACTGTAGGGTATAGCCTCCACATGGATTACTGGGCTGTTTTTGCTGCATAGCATCATTACGTTATCCAACATGTAATATCAGTAAAAGGGCATATTTCTAGTGAAGAGATCAAGCAGGGCTCACCTTTTATAGCCCAAGAGTAGACCAAGCAGTGCCCATTCCTAGTCTGTCCCATTCCTAAGCCCCACCAAGGGGAGACCAGATGTGGATGCTGACTGACCCCCCAGTGGAAGGCCCCATCCCATCTTCCATGTGGCCACATGCAGCAAACAAAAGCACCCCAAGGTCACACAGGAAGCCAGCTGCTGGTAAGTCCAGGAACTGGGATGTCCATATTCCTCCTAATCTAATGCTCCCAACAGTTATACTGAATACACACACACCATACTTTTCCGTGTATAAGACTAGGGTTTCTTTACTAAAAAATAATGTTAAAAGGGGGGTAGTATTATACACAGGGACAATCTCCCCCCATTTCCTTAATTTTGAGCCCCCAAATTTTGAGTCATATACATGGGGGAGTGTTATACATGGAAAAATACGGTGTAAAATGCCCTCCAGCATAACATTAGGAGAGTTGTTATAGTTATCAATTCGAGTCCCATTACTCAGGACAGCTATATGCTCTTAGAAAGTACCGTAGGTTGAGCCCTGGTGTATCACATCTCACTGCTGTTTTTTATAACACTGAATGTGAAATGAAAGAATTGTAAGGATATATGAAGGTACAGGAGAAAAATGGGTTAATAGACTTGAAACCTATGATGGTTTGTTGGCTGGCTGTTTTTTTTGTAAAATCCCACCATCAAGTGAAATGTGAGAAGGGTCAAGAATAGGGTTCTTATTCAATACCTTCGAGTCAGACATAGAATAATTAAACTAATAAAGTGTTATAGTTCAGAGACTCCACAAAGTAAAAAATACTGGTATTGAAAGTCAACCAGGTACTCAGAACTTTAGACAAGGAATAGGAAATAATTACTGAATTAAAACCATCTAGAAATCATTATTGAACATAATGGAAAGGCAATATGTCTATTGAAATGCCACTGGATAAATGGTTTTGGATTTAGAAGATTGCTCCCTATCTTACTTTTTCTAGGAATATTAAAGAAAACCTTTATAAAATGGTGGCCTGACAGTATCTGACCAATGCTAGAATAAATAAGACTTACCCAAGGACTGGTGGCCAAGGTTGTAGCTTCAAATTGAAATATATTTCATGTTATATGGCCATGCCCAATGATTAGGACCTTTTGGGAATTTGTGTTAGCAAAAATAACAAATATATTCAGTCATGATCTCTCGAGAGACCATGCTGTAACAATGTTTGGATACCTTAAGGGCATTAGACACAAGAGGATTTGGAAATGGCAACTGACTTATTAGCAAACGTGGAAAAGTACCTTACCTCCCTCCATAGATGCTTTGTTAGCATCTATAGTCTGGGATATGGCATACATGGTGAAATTTAAAAACTTTAAGACAGAAAGGGAAAAGGAAACAAATAGTATGTTGGTCTTTTATTGGAATGATAAACTACAAGATCAAATTGGCCCACAATTTTTATTCAGAGGAATGGAGATAATGTAGTTACAATATAGTATGAAAAAAACATAGTTTGTATCCATATCATAAAATCTATTTAGAAAGTTTAGAAATTTCCTTCATGGATTATTTCTTTCTTTCTTCAGTTTGTACCCTGCCCTTCCTCCCAAAGGAGCCCTGGGCAGCAAACACATCACATCAAAACATTCTATAAACCAGGGGTTGGCAAACTAAGGCCCATGGGCCGGTAGCCAATTAGCCCATGGTGACCCCTGCCACTGCCCCCCCCGCCCCCCGCTCTTACAGGCATGGCGTGGTGTGGGGACCTACTTCCAGGTTGATGGCGCCTCTATGCATGAGCACGGGTGCTCCTCCGGCCTGGATGTGCGCCGGAAATAGCTTGTGAGTGCATGTGCAGGACAGAGAAGTGCCCATGTGCATGCACATAGGCTATTTCCGGTGCACTTCCGGGTCAGAGGAGCGCCGGAAATAGAGTGTGAGCACACATACGGGTGCTCCTCTGACCTGGAAGAGCGCACGTGCGCACACACTCTGGCCCATCCTCTGATGGACGGAGCATCGACCGGCCCATCCTCAGATAAGGTTGCTGATGACCTCTGCTATAAACAGTTTAAAATGTTTTAAAAAGAGATAAAAGCAATCACATTCTCTCAGCCAATGATTTCAAGTTTTCCAGGAGCGGTAACTTTCATCCATCAAATGCCTGGGTAAAAAGGAACATTTTAAAATTCCTCCTGAAAGTCAATGATGATTTTGTGTACCGTATTTTTTGCTCTATAAGACTCACTGTTCCCCTCCTAAAAAGTAAGGGGAAATGTGTGTGCGTCTTATGGAGGAAATGCAGGCTGCACAGCTATCTCAGAAGCCAGAACAGGAAGAGGGATTGCTGCTTTCACTGCGCAGCGATGCCTCTTGCTGTTCTGGCTTCTGAGATTCAGAATATTTTTTTCCTTGTTTTCCTCCTCCCAAAACTAGGTGCGTCTTGTGGTCTTATAGAGCGAAAAATATGGTATATCAGGAAAGGGGGACCTCTGGGCCAAGGGGAAAGGCTCATCAGCGCCCCCACCACAATTTGGCCAGCAAGTCTGTTTTCACTAAAACATACACCCCTGACCAACACCTGACATCACATGTGGGCAGGTACCAGTGTGACCACAAGGGAAAAATCAAGTGAGTTCCTCCTTATTCCTTTGCTGGAGCAAAGCATTTGCTACTGGCATCAGGAGGGCATTGCCTTGAGGAAGATGTGAGGGGGTTGCTTCAGCTTGGGGGAAGCCACCAATCCTTGCTTGGCCTCCAATGTGCAGTGATGGTGCCATTCTCTGCCAGCAACCCTATAGTCTTCTTCGTCTTCTTCTTTGGCGATCACTCATAGCCAAGTAAGATGTCTTCCAAAACAGGGTTTTAGCAGTGAGTCCGTAAGTGACTGTGGAGGCCAATGCTAGATCCACACGTCCTTCCACAATGGGGACATAGGTTTCCAGGCAGGAGTTGATCACAGTGAGGGTTTGCCAAGCATGCCTTCCTCTTAGCATGTTTTTCCCTTTCATCCTGAGTTTGAGTGCCCTCAAAGCCCATGACACCTTTGGTAAAGGCTGTTTTCCAATTGGAGCGCTCGCAGGCAAGTGTTTCCCAATTGTTGGTCTTTATACTACATTTTTTAAGATTTGCCTTGAGAGAGTCTTTAAACCTCTTTTGTTGACCACCAACATAACGCTTTCCATTTTAAAGTTTGGAATAGAGTAGTTGCTTTGGAAGATGATAAACAGGCATCTACACAACATGACCAGTCCAACAATGTTGATGTTGCTTAGGTATGGAGAATGATCAACAACAGAATGATCAGGAGAATAAAGTAAGCTCCTATATTCATAGGATCTTCCTAGGATCACCTGCCCTCCCTTGGGTAACTTGTGAGGTAGAGACAGTAATGACTTTTAAATGCCTCTAAAAATCTTTTATGTTTGCCAAAGCTTCCTGTGACTCAGTCTTAATTTTTAATCTTTTGTTTTGTCATTTGCTCAGCATTATCTCAGCATTATCATTATAGTTGCACTGTAGATGCGCTATAGATCCAGGGAATCTTATTGGATGTTGCCCAATGATGATGATGAAGAAGATGACTTAGAGATTCTTGCACTGCCTATATAAATAAAGCTGTCTATATAACTAAAGCAGTCTGTGAATACTGTAACTAAATATCAGTTCCCACAAAGTAATGTGCCTTTTTTTCACTTACTTATGAATAGCTGAAAATTTATTTAATCTTATTATTTCTTTATTCTACATTCTGATTTCTTTTTTAATTGTTAAGTTTCTATACTTGTTGGTTGTTGTAAGAGTTGTTGTTTTCTACTCCTGAAAATGAGGGTTTGATTAAGAATTATGCTAAGGAATCACTTCTCACCCCTATAGAGAAAATAAGCAGAGGAGAACTATTCTCACTTTGAGAAGACATTTAAAATCATAATAGTGTTGGAGTCTGGGACCCCTCCAAACTACAGGAAAATGTTAGGCTTCAGATGTGTCCAAATGACCTCTCAGAAATTAACTATTTGTGGGCAGAGAATTTGGCATGGTCATGTCAATGGGTTTTTTCTAGTAGGAAGAGAAATTCTTCCACAGTTTTTCAGTGTAGGGGGTCCACCAAAAGTTGTGGCAGTAGCGCAGCTTCATTCTGTTTTCCCAAAGTGTGATTGTTTGCTCCCATTGCAAATGGCAAACGGGTTACCCTTTTGAATTCCTCCATGTTTCCCCAGACCTAAGGACTGGGGATGTGTCAGCAACTAAGCAACTACAAAAGATGGAGGAAGAATACTTGGATAATATTCTGCATAGTGGCCTTCTTTTTTCAAAGGGAAAGGAGGAGGGACTAAAAAAAAAAATTCTCAGGGAAATGTCTTCTGAGAAATTTTGGCTCAGCTCTACATTTTGCAGAGCTTCCAGGACAGTCCTGATGAATGGGTAACACTGCAAGGGAGTTCAATTTGAAAAGAGCAAGCCAAAGCCATTAAATCTTCTCCTTATGTAAGAAAACCTGTTTCCAGCCAATTTTTATTAATAAAAGATGAAGAAGAAAATGGGCAGAGAGAGAACGAGAGAATAAGGTTTTTATTTGTTGTTGATTTTGTTTTTGCTGTGTCAGCCTTATAACAAATAAGCCTCAGCTCTCCAGAGATGAGAGATTACATTTAAGTATTAATATCCTTGATATATTGTTGTTTACAACATTATGGATCTCTCTCCCTCCCTCTCCTTTTTTTTTTACAGTATATATTTCCTTAATAACATCACTCTATAAGCCCAATAATATCATCTTATCAAATAGATACTTTGCTAATTAGCACTTATTATTTCCTTTTTTGTCTCAACAACATTTTTCTCCCTTTAGATTCCCTTTTATTGGGATTCATATACATGTTAATGCAAAGCCTTGGACCTGATGTTTTCTTTGATTCTTGCTTACAGTTATTGTAAAGGCCAAGTAAAGATAAAAGCATTTCCACATTTTCTGGGGGGAAATTGGACAGCACAAATGGATTACATTTAGCCTCTAGACTAACAGCCAGCCCAACAAACAATTCATTTAATGCCCACCCCGCAGTTCATTGACCACCATCATTTTAATCTTCAAACATAGTTGCAAGGAATCTGAGACCCTTATCCATCTTGCCAAATGTTTTGAAAGAGCTTCTGCATACTGTAGACATGTCCGATCTAGTCTAGTCCTATAATTTACATGATCCAACCATTAAGAAGGGGTAATTTTTTGAGTTGCTGAGCTGCCACCAAGCCCTGGCTTCTCTACAGCTGCAAAACCTAGAGGCACCAGGCACCAAATTACTACCAGAAGTAGCAAATTAGGAAACTGTCCTGCTTGTTTGTTTTCTAGACCTTTTTTATTGTCTCTTTCCTCACATTCTGCCAGCTTCCCTATTTACCTTTGCCACACCCAACCCCTTTCCGTAAGGTTATCTGAAGAAGAAGAAGAAGAGTTTGGATTTGATATCCCGCCTTTCACTCCCCTTCAGGAGTCTCAAAGCGGCTAACAATCTCCTTTCCCTTCCTCCCCCACAACAAACACTCTGTGAGGTGAGTGGGGCTGAGAGACTTCAAAGAAGTGTGACTGGCCCAAGGTCACCCAGCAGCTGCATGTGGAGGAGCGGAGACACGAACCCGGTTCCCCAGATTACAAGACTACCGCTCTTAACCACTACACCACACTGGCTCCCAAAGAAAGTATTATCCTATACAAATCATTCCAGGCTCTGAAATGTTTGGGGAAGAGCCTATTGGTGATTATTAATATTGTGCATATGGAAGCAACAGGATGAATAAAAAATGACTCTTCTTGAAATAAAAATTGTCCAGACAAAAAATATGGTCCTAAAGCTTTACTAACAGAACTTGTTCCAAAACAGACGCTCAAAACAATAATGCTACATCCAAATAGTTGCATAATATTATGTGCTTGTTCAAGCACAGGTACAGAATCTTAGAAACATAAAATTACGTCAAACAGGGCTGAAAACACAGCTCTGACTCTCTCGCAGCCTCCATTACAGCCTGAGGCTGTGTTCCTGGAAAGAATCATCAACACACCTTCCTCTTGGGTGGTTTGAGAACAAAGAAACTAACACAAAAAATGGAGATTTACAACTGAATACCCCATGTGATCTAAGTTAAACACTTGGTGTCAGCATAGCAGATATACATTCCTAGTTAGTTATCAACCTGTTAGGCTCTCTGCAACTCCTTTGTTCAGCTTTAGTGGAAGTTTCCATGCTATGCATATACAGAGTTGTTTATCATTCAATGTACAATTAAACAATTGTACTTAACAAGCCCTTCTCTCAGTCCTGCTGCCCTCACCAGCAGCTTGGTGAAGACACATGAGAAGGCCTTCCTGTGCCTTTCCTCCAAGCAACAGTAAGAATTTGTGGGTCTGTAAATCTCCCTTCCCCTTTGATACTATTGTCCATGATGTTTGCTGACACAGAATATAACTATTCTCTTATGTGAATATAAAACCCAGGCATATGGACTATCTGCTCTAGCACTATTCAGTATGCACAGCAGACAGAGAACAAAAAATATTCCAGAATGTAGCAGTCATTATATTAGTAAAGCTGGGTATTAATTTTTTGAAAGCTCACTAGGTGCAAAGTGTAGTTAGGGCTCTGTCTTCCAGAATGACTGCATTTCAGTCTGGAGTCAAATTACTAGTATTCCATTAGAGAAAATATGCCATTAAATGGGGACAACCCAGGCATTGGAACAGGGCAGTTCATTGGCTATGGAACTCCTAGATAAGTATTTAGTGGATCTCGTGGAATTTAACATGGCTCGGAGGAGATTGTTGTGTCAGCACAAGCATTTTCACTCACCTGACAGAATGAACTCTCCTTTCCTCCTACCTCACACTTTTCTGGGGTTTCTCTTGACCCTCCAGATCAGATCTGTGGGAGGTACACAGGGGGAGGAGAGGGGAAAGTCCCACAGTGCTAGCAGGAGTTCTTCTGCTGGCTTCTGCCAGCAGATCATGTGAGTTGGATCCAGCCCAATGTGTTGGAAGGGACCTTCTATGCCACCTAGTCCAGCCACCTGCTTGATGCAGAACATCTGCTGGCTGTCAAATGTCTGCTTGAAAACTTCTGGTGCAGGAGTGCCTACCACCCCTCTAGGAAACTGGATCCATGGTCGAACTGCTTACTTTCTGAAAGAAGCTTCCTTCATAGTAAACAAACAGAATTTCATGCAGCTGTTCTAAACTGAATATACTTCAAACATATGCTACAGTTAGCTAGCTTGCTAGTCGTCAAGGAAATGAATAACTGAATAATTAGAAATGGGAATTTGTCAACATTTTTATTAAAGTTCGATTAGTTTTAAAATGAGAAAATAAAATAAAGAGAAACCCTTATTCCCAGAACTTTCTCTCCATCTTGCATAAAATGCACTGCGGCTAGGATGTAAAGAGGAAATTGCTTCTCTGTTTAATGCAGAGAACCATGGGATTATACTGTATCACAAAAAAAAACATGCCATTACATCTCATTATTGATCAATATTGCACTTTATGCACCCAATCCAGTGGTTTGGTCATGATAGGTTTGATATCCACAGCTGCTTCTGCTTAAATAGCATCCCAACTCATCTTAATTAAGGAATGTGAACGGCAAATCACATCCACACCCAGAATAATGAGATAAGGCATGTCATTGAGTTAATTGGGGTCACAACTTTGAACATAACAGTGTGCTTCAGTGAATCCTATGACCGTGTGGGACGTTTAAAATGATGCAGTTGCTACCTTGCAACCATTTCAGCTTTAAGTTCAAACAAACCTAACCTGGTCCTGGAATGGAGGCAATATACCCCCTCTCCCCTCCCTACCTGGCCACACCTTTTCACGTATGCAGGAGGCACGCCTAACTGTTCCGCCAAACCCCATGGCCCAGATATGTGAGCCATGCTAGCCCTGATAGAGTTACTCTCCTGTCCCAAGTCACAAAGCTCTAAGAATTTACAGGAATCTCTTACTTATATCTGCCTGGCAACTAACTCAGTTATTTAACCAGCATCCCATAGTGAACAATGTAGAATGCAAGGGATCTTTCTCTCAGTGTCAGTTTGGTCAGCTGGCAGCAATAACAGCAAACCTCCTTTGTCCTTACAACTGTGACATTGGAGAAGGTGGGGGGCTACATGAGCAGGGGAAAGGGTAGCAATGTGGGCATAAATAACCCAGTAGGCTTCACCCCATGCCAACATCCACTAACACTAGAATGGATTTGCCATCGTATCCTGCCTGTCTCTGGGGTCTTCCTAACCATTACATAGCCCCTACTCTATTGCTGCTGCGTTGAGTGGCTTGAGCAAAATTGTGTGGTTGTGCTGTTGTTTTCAGAATCCTGTTGATTAGGACTTTCTTGATTTCATATATCAAAAATTAAAAATGGACATTTGAAATGAAGATATGAGAAAATGAAGATTCAAAATCCCTATTTGAACAAAATATTTATATGAAGTAATTGACCATTATAAACCTATGGCAGTGTATCTTGTAATCAACAATTTGTATTGCACTAAACATCAACTTTTCTTTCTCTGGAATTAGAGCCCATGATTTGAAAGTAAGATTGAAATTGAACAGCTTCTTCAGTATCCTGCAAACTCAGAGAGTAATGGTTTTAACATGGAAATTCTGAGATCACCTTATTTAATTATGCTGACTTTTCCAAACTTACAATTACAAGAGACTTTCGTTGAACCCATTAGACTTGTTCATCCTCTACCCTCCCTCATTTCTGATTTACCAGGTGAGCATGATAAGACACTGACATTTTGTCATATCCATTAAACTTTGTTTACTGATGAAGACAATGACTCTGTCTATCAAAGAAAAAAAGAGCTAGATGAAAATGGGCACAAAGTTAACAGGATATGTGATGTGAATACTAGATATATAGATATTATGAATGATAGAACGGGGACTTCTACATGTAATCCAGATGCTGAGAATCAATTTTTTATTTCATTTTCAAACTAAGATTGACATGGTGATAGAGACAGACTGAACCAGAATCCCATTTAAAAGCTCCTTTGGGTGATACCATAGATCTTTCATTTGCAAAACAACCATTTGGTTATGAAACAGTTTGAAATTGCCTTATCTGTTGAAATGGCTCAAAGTTGTACACTGCTCATATCAGTCTCTGAAACCAAGGTGAGACACACAAAAACTTTCCAGTACACACATCTTTTTAAATGATGATTTATTATTCCAGACCATATCTGACCCACTAAAGAATCTTGCTTCATTTTCTGCCAGGTTGCTTAAGTTGCTTTTCAGCTGCTGCTTCAACTCTCAGCCAAAACTGCTTCAGATTGAAATGAAGTTACACTGTTATCAAGGATCACCAAGTTCAGGTATGTCACTTTGCATGTTACCTTCAGCTTAGCAGAAAACAACAGATATGGGAAAGAGCTCTGGGGAAAGTATGCCCTGCAAATGCACCAATAACGCTTCGATCCCTGCAGAGCTAGCCCTAATCATTAGGCAGAGTGAGGAAACTGCCTCAAGTAGCAGATGTTGAAGGGCAGGAGCACACACAAACATACTGCATTGTTCCTCCTGAACCTCCTGGCCATTGTCTTATGTAGGAAATCAGAGCTTTGTGTGCCAGAGGCTTGTCAAACACTCCAAAAAGCAGCCTGATTCCCTCGGGGCAGTGGAAGATGCTGCCCCATTGGCAGTGCTGAAGTAAGGTTCAACTGCCAGTGCAGTCAGCACATGGAATAGGCAGAGAGCGCCATCTTGTCCTTTGCCTCAGACAGCAAAATGTCTTGAACTGGCCCTGATGCCTGCATGGAGGAAAGATTGTGAGAGGGGACTGGAAAAGCAGAGAAATCTTTGGGAGCCAGCCATTTGAATAAGGCAAATCTAGTGGTATTCACAGAGAATATTCAGTTCCTCTTTAACCAGAACACAATACAGCTTCTTGAATTTATTCACATGCAATTCTTTTAAAGTGTGAGAAGGTACTTTTTCATCGAGGACAAGAGTCAAAAGTGTTTGATGGTGGTGTATGGAGCAGCAAAAGAGAAGGGACAGTAGATTACTATGTCTGCCCTTAATTGGGAGGACTTAAACTATGATTTCCCAATCCTCCAACGTTAGAGCTACCAGATGCCCTCTTCATAGAGGAATGTTTCTTCTTTCAGAACATGATATCTCATTAGGAAGTAATGAGCATCCATTATTCAGAGCTCTATAGATACACACAAAACTGCCTTGACAGCTATTGGAATTTTGATTTGCAGTGCTGTGGCTCAGAGTCTTTACACTTGTCTTATTTCTACAGTAGAATCGTATGCTAAAATATACACTTCACAACTGCCTCAGAGTTTCAACCAGCGCTCTGAACCTCTAACACACGACCAGAAACCTCTCAGGCTGCCATTTTAAATAGTGCCCTTTATCTGCTGTACATCCCACCCCATGTGCTCAGTATCCTCGCATAAAAGCTCCGCAAATCTGAGAGGAAATTGGAGGCCATGAGTCTCGACGGCAGCACAGAGATCTGTACAGAATACAAATGTATCACATCTCTTCTCAGGATGTTCTCGTTCGTGGTGCTCCCAGCTAGAAAAAACAGCTTTCTTTATTGTATATAAAAAGTTATGCTGAGGAGAACAACGAATGCTGGGATAGCCACACAGACTCGGCCCTGACAGGAATGCTTATGAAAGTTCTCACTGGAAAAAAACAAAAACAAAACTCTGTTTCTCATAAACAGCTGCTCGGTGTCTCATAATGTATTCTGGGCACAGCATTCCTTCTTGGCCCATCAACCTCCTGCACCTGCTCCCCTCAGTTTACTTCACCTGAACAGATCGTGACATGAGTAACAAAGCAGCGTGTTCAGGAGCCCTGCAGTCAGCTCAGCGCTGCTCTCTCACAATCCACATCTGCACCCTTATAAATCCTGGCCCTCAGTCAGAAAATACACAATATCTGTGTGGCTTCTTGTTTATCAGTTACCCTTCTGACTGCTGTCTTTACCGAAAAGTGCCATGCAACTGTTTAGCATACGAAACAATATTTCCAGACACCATAGCAAACCAGGTTACTGCTGTAAATATTCTGCATGCCTTAAAAAAAGTGGCATATTGTTGGATGCAAGATAATTCCTCAGAAATGCTAATATTTATAATTTAGGAGTCATAGAAGATTCTGAATGGGGCTGCCCATCAGCTGCAATGGCTTGGGACACAATGTTATGGCATACAAATAAAGCGATGAATTATGATGAGGACCCTAACCTTCCCAAATGCCCTACAAAGAAAATTCACGATAGCATCTGGTGGCACCTTGATCATTGTGCTCGGTAATGCTGCTATAAAGAGTGTCACGGGTTTCACGGTTTCAGCTACAAATAACTATTCTGCAGTGTCCAAGAAGTAGAGTGATTGAAAGAAGGAAGATAGATAGATAGAAAAACACCAGGCTAGCCTATAAACTTTGGCCATGAGGATGATAGGAGGAGAAGGGAAAGAACATTCTGGGATCAAATGTAAACTATCTTGTTATGAGTTGGAGGAGTGGTAGGCCGTATGCCTAAGTTGCTTCTAATTCCTGGATCCAACCAGGATTGAATTGCTGGAATAGCTGAACAAGTTTAATGGTAATGGTCTAAGTATGAGCCATTAAAGTAACAAGGGGAGTGGCTCTGTGCCAGAGGGCAAGTGGGTGCCGCCCCCCCAATCTTCAACTGTCCGTTACAAAGACAAAGGCCAGAGTTGAGAGTTGAGGGGTGTGTAAAGGAGATGCTAGAAGCAGGCAGAAACCAGAGAGAGAGAGACATGCTTGATTTCTGCTTGAATCCAAGGCTGCAGCTATGGGAGAAGCAAGACCCTCTTAGGTTCTTGATGCTGTGAGCCCCTCCATCAGGATGCATGTATGTGTAAGGAAACCATATATCAGAAAGACACCACAGTCTCTGCTGTCCCCTATTCCAAGGAAACCAAATCCTGTGTAAGCTCCTGGAACCCACGGTATCTCACAGCACTCAGAGACAGAATCAGGCCAAAGACCTGCCAAAAGAGGGAAAGTCTTCAAAAGAGAGTGGAAGAACAACAAAGACAGGACTAAGCAGATCTCCCAGGGCAGGCAATTCCACAATTTGAGTGCCACAACAGAGAAGGTCCCTTATTCCTTATCATGGGACATGCTGAAAATCTTATTCATAAGATTCTATGGACCCAAAGGATTCTATGAGATGAAAATCGGGGTGTTCAAATGCCATGTCCCACCGGTGTAAGGATTTCTCCTTTTGTAATGGGACTGCCCCCATCTTCCCTGCACCCTATACAAATCTGCTCCCAAAATTTGGAAATGGGGAAGGAGTGTGCAGAGGGGTGAAAGGACAAGAACATTGCACAGTGCAAGCAGAAATCTTTTTCTGTGGAATGAATATTCATGTTGGATTCTACCAAAGATCTCCTTGTTCCGATGTATCCTTATCCCATACAGGGGTTAAAAAATCATTATCAGCACTTTGATCCTGGTGGAAGCAGCCCAGGTACCAGTGTTGTTTGTATAAAAATCATGTGCTTTTAAAAAATGGGTCCAAAGAAAAATTTTCTGCTGCATTTTGAACCAGCTGAAACTTATTAATTCCTCCAGACAGACATTTCCTCCAAGGACCTAAAGCCAGAATACATGCTTCTGTTCTTCCACAATTTTACCCCCACAGCAGCTTCGTGTGCCTAAGAAAGGATTGCTGCTCCAAGGTCACCTAGTGAGCATTGTGGCTGAGATGAGATCTGAATTCGGGTCTTCCCAGTTGTTGTCCAGCAGTCTAACCGTTACACCATACTGGCTCCAAACAATCTTTGGTGCATCATTGTAATCCATTATTGATACTGCCTTTTACTGTTGCTACTAGATCCATTGCAAAGTTAGACATGCCTGAGAGTCAGTGAAACAAATAGTATATCATGAAACTCTTATATCCAATTTACTTCAAAGCAAACCCAACTTTTTCTTCTGGCTTGTGTCCATCCTGCAGTTCATCCAACTTCTCTGGAAAGTAGCTGTACTAGAGAGCAATTTGGGCAGAAAACAAATGGCATTCACATATTAGGACTGCAGAGTTTTGGATCCTGGACAAATACCCACATTTAAGAGATTCACAATCTGCTCAGGATAAATTATTCTTTGGGATGCAGTTCAGAAAATCCCTAATGAAAATTTGTTGTGTGACATTCATGAAATGATTACTCTGTACCTTTCGATTTCATAAGGGTAGATATTTGTCATTTACACAAGCTTATTCATGTGTCTCTCGTTCCTTTTTTTTTTTTTAATCGGCCACTGACTAATGTTTCTGTTCTTCTGGAAGAGATTTTTTCTTAGTGAAATAACTTTTTAAAGAGCATTTATTCATTTCAAAAAATGAAATGTCTTATCTCGTAATGTGGGAGGGGAAATACCTTTAATGGTAAACTTACCTGCATGGCAATGTAAAGCAAAGCAGCCATCATATTATGTGCCTTAAACTGTGCAGTGATTGAAAACATAGAAACTGGCTTAATAAAAGAGAAATGACATTTGACTCTTCAGATTCTTATCTTTTTCCTTCAAAAGCAGGAATGGAGAAGGAGTCTCCATTCACCTTGCCCTCAACTCATGCAAGGTGATGCACATTGATCCCAAAGGAACAGGACAAGCAAATGGGCAGCAACCTTAGTAATGAGGAGCTGGGGCTACTCAAGGAAGGGCCTTTCCCCCCACAACCAACAAACTGGAGTCATTACTGCCAGTATCTATTGAAACTGCTTCATCTATGAGTTTAGCCTTTAGTTTGTTACTATTTATTAAATTTGTTAGTTGCTTTTTCTTGCCCAAGGAATTATTCACCTTATCAGGGAGCCTGCTTTTTTTTTTCAGCCACCCACATCATGCAACCACCCCCCGCTCATGTTGCATCCCAGCAGAACATTCACACTTACAGCATTTGTATGCTCAAGTACAGAAAAAGGCCTTGATAGGGCAAGGTGGTATCTTCAGGAGGGACTTGAAGGGAAAGAAGATGCACATGAACAGGGAGAAGACACTTGGGAAAGCACGGCAGAAGAAACAGGGACAGACAGTGGAAGCGCTATTCTTCTTGAGTATTTTTGATGCACAGTGAATATGTGTTCATAAGGAATCTGGTTCAGAATGTGTTACATTGCAGCCAACTATTCATCATCTTTTTGGTGCCACCTTAGCACAATTTGTAACAGTTCATGCATATAGGAGTGATGTGAATTCCAGCTTGTACATTTTTAAAAACATCGGCTGCTTCGCATTGGCTGGGTTAGATTTCCAGCGTTGTGTTGGGAAGAGACATCATCTATAGATGAGGTGAGGCTGCCCTCAAGAGTGCTGACAGGATGGCATGAGGCTTTGTAGGGGCACTGATCTGGCAGTGAGCATTTTGAATCAATCCAATTCAGGGAAGGATAAATAACCATAAATCAATCCAATTCACCTCAACATTCAATCCAGAGCTGTTGTGCACCTAGTAAATAGCCCCTCCTACACAATAATTCACACATGGAGGGAACAAATTAATGTAGTTCCCACCAGATTTCATTCCCAGTGATTCTTTATCCTTCACCACAACATGCTAACAAAACCTTTGGGTGCAATCCAGTGTCCCATTGCATATTCCCAAGATTCAGTCAGTTGTATTTAATTCTGCATTAACCGAGCACAGAACCACAGGCTTACGAATTAGTGCAAAATGAAGGGCTGGGTGGAAAGTACTGATTACATTAAATAGTACTAAATAAGCAACCAATAGATGTTATATACTTAATTTTGTTGAATTGGTTTGTTTGTTTTTCTGAAGAGATCAAAACCTGAGCAAAGCCAAAGACTTTTCAGTCGCTACTATCTTCAACCACTTTTCTTCCACACAAATTAAAGGACACAGAATTCTCCGCTGATTTCCAGATTACTTTATTTTGTAATTTGGGAAGACTCTGAGAAACAGGCTGTAGAAGCAGAGGCAGCTGGTTGAAACAGGTGTTGCAGAAAATTATAATCCTGCTTTGATTAATCCTGTTGGGTTGTGGGTTTCTTTCCCTTTTTTTTAACAACCGCCCTCCGGTTATGCATGACAGGTATCCAAATAATCAAATGTATAGGCTTCATAGTGACAATCCAAGCTATTGTCAGGAGAAACATCAGGAATGATTGAAGTATGTGAGCCAACTTAATTTGCTGTTGATGGAGACAGGCTTTTCTAATGTCCTCTTAAATGCAAGCAGACTTTTTCACGGGGGTCTATGTGTATGTGAAATAAGTGTGTTTTTAGCACAACAGTCAGAAAGAAATATGCATTGCATTATCATGCATTTTAGCTTGCTGCTAGTAACCATACAAGCTTCTGCGCATTAATTTTGAGATTACATTAATAAGAAGTATGTTCAAATTAGTAAATAAGTTATCCGAAACTGTTCCAAGCCAGCCTAATCAAAACCGTTCCATTCTATGATGCAATTAGTGGAGTGGAGCGGGGGGCATTGCTCTTGAAAAGATCCAGGAAGGTCATTGCAGGGAGAGCTGTAAATGTTAAACTATACGGGCGAATACTTTTAAAGTGACTATCTTGTTTGAGTGCTTCATTTGGAAGGACTGGCTGCTCGAAATGTTATGAAGAGAACTGACCTTCCCAAAGTGATAGGCGGCAGCTTTACAAAAGAAAATGAAAACCTTTGTTATATGCCCCTTAAATAATGTGCAGCGATGACTCAGCTATCAGCTAATTAGCATGATCAAATAATGATACTAGCAGTGTCACTCTTAGGGCTGGACTTCGGGCTGTGCATGTCTGGGCCCTCACAACCCACCCACTCCCAAGCAACTGAGAAAGACAAGCAGATGGCTGTGGGTGGGGGTGGAAGTGACCAACAGACCCAGCATTAGCACCTGCCATGAGCACACTATAGCTGACACTAGTTGCTGCAACCTCTATCTATCATCTGTCTATCTATCATCTATCTATCATCTATCATCTATCTATATCTATCTATCTATCTATCTATCTATCTATCTATCTATCTATCTATCATCTATCTATCATCTGTCTATCTATCATCTATCTATCTATCTATCTATCATCTATCTATCTATCATCTATCTATCATCTATTAAAGGAGCAGCTTGGCATTCTCTGCGGTCAATGAAATTCAATCCACTTATATATTCATTTACCCAGAATGCCTCTAGGTCAACAATTGATTTACCAAAACTTAGAATCATAGAGTTGGAAGAGACCACAAGGGCCATCGAGTCCAACCCCCTGCCAAGCAGGAAACACCACCAGAGCACTCCTGACATATGGTTGTCAAGCCTCTGCTTAAAGACCTCCAAAGAAGGAGACTCCACCACACTCCTTGGCAGCAAATTCCACTGTCGAACAGCTCTTACTGTCAGGAAGTTCTTCCTAATGTTTAGGTGGAATCTTCTTTCTTGTAGTTTGGACCCATTGCTCCGTGTCCGCTTCTCTGGAGCAGCAGAAAACAACCTTTCTCCCTCCTCTATGTGACATCCTTTTATATATTTGAACATGGCTATCATATCACCCCTTAACCTCCTCTTCTACAGGCTAAACATGCCCAGCTCCCTTAGCCGTTCCTCATAAGGCATCGTTTCCAGGCCTTTGACCATTTTGGTTGCCCTCCTCTGGACACGTTCCAGTTTGTCAGTGTCCTTCTTGAACTGTGGTGCCCAGAACTGGACACAATACTCCAGGTGAGGCCTGACCAGAGCAGAATACAGTGGCACTATTACTTCCCTTGATCTAGATGCTATACTCCTATTGATGCAGCCCAGAATTGCATTGGCTTTTTTAGCTGCCGCGTCACACTGTTGGCTCATGTCAAGTTTGTGGTCAACTTATATGCTGCTTGATTGTAAGAAAGCTTCTGAGTGGCTCACACAGATATACACTCAAATTCTTGATTAAAAGACAGTTTGAAACAGGTATTTAAAAATATTCAAAGGATAATCAAAATTGACCGTACCTATATAGAAGTTACACATGTAACTTCTATGTGTCTGGATGGACTTGCATAAACAAAAATATTTTATGCAGCTGCCGAAAACCATTCAATAACCCTTCTGTGGGGTTATTAAGCCTCTTGCAAGATCATGATGTAATGTTACAGGCAGTGCTTTTTTTCTTTAAAATAATGTTTAGGTACTCACATTTTCTTACTCATATTGAAATATTGCCCCTCAATGGGGGCAAACTTAGATTCACAAAAAAATTAGGGGTTTGTGTACCCCTGAATCCCCTCAGAAAAAAAGCACTTGTTACGGGATTTGGTTCAGATACACATGTAGCTGGTGCAATTCTCATGTGGTCTTTTTAAAAACTTAACTTTCCCATCAACTCTCGGTCTGTTTTATTGCACCCCAGATACAAATTAATATACCTGCATCAGTGGACTACAAGATGAATGTTGGACAAAAATCTGTTTCTGTGCTGCTAAATAGCACCCGTTCTCACCAGCTTTCCCTTTTAATTGCATTAATTTATTTCTTTAGAATTGAACAGCATATATATTTGAATACTACGTACAGCAATTATCCAGATGGGCATACGTTACAAGGATAAGTATATCAAGGGAAATAAGCAGGCAGGTGTGTGTGTGTTGTGATCTGCTGGAAACTTCCCTCTTTTATAAACATTAAATCTGTTTTCTCCACAATCTGCACTTTGGAAGGTTTTTTAAAAAACATCTGTTCTTTAGAATTGACCTGGAGATTCGTACACATAAGTTAAACAAGAGCATTCTGACATTTATTCAGAAAGCAAAGATTAATTTGATAAACAAAACATAACATTTTGTAAAGTTTTAGGTGCGTATAAATCCAAAGGCCAATCTCCAGCTTCAAAGTAGAATCACCCATGCACCAGACTCCCCACAGAATGTCAGTATCTTAATATGTCCAAGACCCAACTTCTTATTTTCCATGTCAAGCCTTCTTTTCATTGTTCATTCTCCTGATCCATTGACGTTGTTGCCATTCATCATCTTAGACAGGCACATAGCCTTGGCTTTACAGTGGTACCTCAGGTTACATATGCTTCAGGTTACATATGCTTCAGGTTACAGACTCCGCTAACGCAGAAATAGTGCTTCAGGTTAAGAACTTTGCTTCAGGATGAGAACAGAAATCGTGCTCCTGTGGTGTGGTGGCAGCAGGAGGCCCCATTAGCTAAAGTGGTGCTTCAGGTTAAGAACACTTTCAGGTTAAGTACGGACCTCCGGAACAAATTAAGTACTTAACCTGAGGTACCACTGTATTTTTGATTGCGCTTTCACTCTTTTGCTCTTGCAAATATGTTCCCATATTCAGCCTGCTATCAAGTAATACCATTTCTCTCTTTGCAACATTGCAAAAATATGTCTCCTCCTCTATGCCTACTCTGCAAAAAAAGTACAGTATGTCTGTGACTTGGTCCTCACTCATCTAGACAACTGAAGTCTTCTTGGGTTTTCTATGGTTCCACCAATATTAGTCTTTAGCTCTGCTGCAAAAGTCATTCACATATTGCTCTGATCATGTGACACCCTTCCTTAAATCCTAAAACTTGCTTCCTGTTCACTTCTGGATCCAGTACAAACTTCTTGCTGTTGTCTTCAAAGCCCTCTGTAACCTGCCCCTGTCTCTCTCTGCCATAACAGCCCAGCACAATCCTGCATGTGGAGTTTGCCTCATCACCATCCACCATCAAAATATTTCCTGTTGCCTCCAAAGATTCTGCCCTTTCCATTGGAACTGCCTCACAGCACCCCTGTGTGCTGCCACCTTCTCATTTTAGTTGCATTACAACTAACCCTTAACTATGGGCAAGGACACGATTCTTCCTATTCAGCCTTTCCTCTGTTATTTGATCATCAGCTCCTCAGGGAAGGGACCTACCATCTTGTACTCTTGTAAAGCGCTATGCTATATTATTATTTAATAATAATGATAGTATCTACCTACCAGGTTTAATGGGTATAAAACAGGATAGTCCAAGGCAGACCACGTTCAGCCCTTTGGAGGACAGGCAGAATAAAACTGTGATATATAAATACTGCCACCCAATTCAGTACACAACATAACATTGTGTACTTGAAATGGTATACAAACCTGAGGGCTACCATTACCTCTGGGCCCTGGGCAGGTCATCTATTAGTTTTAGTTCCCCACCAGTTAAACTGAACTAATTGTAGTTCTTCTTATGTTGTGAGGGTGGACACAATGAAAGATTGTAGAGCACATTGCAAATTAAAGGGAACAAATAATAATTGCAAGGTAGCTAGATGGAGAGATATGGCCTTGGTACAAGAACTTGTGCTGTGTAACATAATGAGCTGTTCAGCTCCCTGCATTCAGAGAATTATTACCAAAGAAATCTATTTTGAAATGATGACGTACTAACCACCCAGCTGAAGGGAGAAAACTTTAAATTACCCAGGGTAATTTACCTGTTATCAATTCCCAAGTATAGAAAATAATTCTGTTCTTCATTTCTAGCAGTGCACAGTTCATGCATTTAATATATGTGCAACAAAGCAGAGACCATGAAATAACAGATTCATTTCTGCTTGCTCCCATTTGCTAAGTTAAATTAAGATTTTTGTTGTTGCTGGCTATATTAGACTGAATATATAGCAAAATCATTTTTGAAAGGCAAGGGAATTTAGGAGAACCTGAACAATGTAACTTTACTGGAAAGCATAGTTAGCTGATCCTGTATATTATTTTTTATCATCCCTTCCCCCCAAGGCAATTGATTAAATGAACTGAGTGAGTTCAAACTAATTATCTCCAAACAAATGAATGCACAATATGGGGACCTTTTGATTGTTAACCAAAACGGACATTACTCTTCTTTGCTAATAATCTGGAAGAAAAAGGTATTTGGTGTGGCTCTCAAACACACCGAAAACAATATTCAGATACCACTTTCACAATTCCTAGAGGGACAGACTAAAGGTCCAGCTAGCCAAGCATCCTGTTTCACTTAATGGACAGACAGAGGCTTATGGGAACGCACAGGCAGGACGTAAGGCAATAGCCATCTTGCACTGTAGATCTGTAACCTGCCCCTGTCTCTGGAATTCACTAGCTGGAATTCACTAGCAAACCATCACTCTTTAACTGACCTGCTAAACATTTTTGTTTAGACAAGCCTACCCAGATGCGTAGAATGTTGACATGTGCTTTAATCTGTTTTTAGTTTATCACTGGTTTTAATTTTTTGAGGATGTTCTGAATAGTTGCATTTAACTGTTTTCACCAATAATTTTATTGCTTTACTCTCTTTGTAAACCACCTGGAGGTTTTTGATGATCTAGCGGTGTGTAAATTTTATGAAACAAACAAAAAGCCATGATGGGAAAACCTATGGCCATCTAGATGTTACTGGGTACCAGTTCCCATCACCCTTGACCATTGGCTGTGCTGACCAGGGTTGATGGGAGATTAAGTCCAACAACATCTGAGGGGGAGAGCAGAAGTTCCTCATTCTTACTCATAGCCTTTTTTGTTAAAAAAAAGAATTAATGATGCTTGAGCATAAAGTATGTATGAAAAACAGATGTAGACACTGGCACTGCCCCAACATCTCTACACATCTTGTATATGCCCACTTCATCCCTGACCTTCCCAAACTGAGCAGGAAGGTGTTTGGCTGGACACACTTTGAAACCGCAGTCAAGTACCCTGATGATGCAATGACCCAGAGCGAGCAGGGATGTCGGAGGACGGATGCACACATCGACCCACAGGCATTCAAAGCACTCATGAATCAAACTGGTGGACTTGTCTAATCTCCTTTTAAAGCCATCTAACCAGTGGCCATCACCCAATTCAGAAATGAAATATCCATTCAGTGAAGGGCGGGGTGGGGGAATTGTTTATCTCAAATCTAGTGCCAGTCAATTTCATTGAATCACCCAGAGTTCTAGTGTTCTATGGGATCTCTCTCTCTCTCTCTCTCTTGCTCTCTCTCTGCCCTTACCCTGCACCATGCATACTTTTATAAATTTTATAAATCTCTATCTACCTTCCCGCTTAGTGGTTTCTACTCTGTTGTTTAGTCGTTTAGTCGTCTGACTCTTCGTGACCCCATGGACCAGAGCACACCAGGCACTTCTGTCTTCCACTGCCTCCTGCAGTTTGGTCAAACTCATGTTGGTAGCTTCGAGAACACTGTCCAACCATCTCGTCCTCTGTCGTCCCCTCCTCCTTGTGCCCTCCATCTTTCCCAACACCAGGGTCTTTTCCAGGGAGTCTTCTCTTCTCATGTGGTGGCCAAAGTATTGGAGCCTCAGCTTCACGATCTGTCCTTCCAGTGAGCACTCAGGGCTGATTTCCTTCAGAATGGATAGATTTGATCTTCTTGCAGTCCATGGGACTCTCAAGAGTCTCCTCCAGCACCATAATTCAAAAGCATCAATTCTTCAGCGATCAGCCTTCTACTCTACATGTATCCAATAAAAGCGGAAGAAGCATACACGGCAACAAATAATACTAACAAGTCCCATTAGCAGAAGCCTGCGTAAGAAATTCCACTAGTACAACTGGGCTTCCTCTCCATCTCCTCTCCCCACACCCCCAAATCAGCTCAGGGGAGGCCAGAAGAACCTTCAGAGCAGTGGATGGGAGAGAAGAGAGGATGGGTAATTCCACTTCTGCAAGCTGAAATGCTTGCACTAATGATCAAGTGCCAAAGTGCTACATTGAATTCTTACCTATGGCTCTTTTCCCATGCCTGGAATCCAGCAGGGTCATTATGGACCTATAAGGCTGACCCAGATTGCCCCAACCTCATGCCCTCCAGCTGTTTTGGACTACAATACTCACATTCCTGACCATTTACCATGCTGGCTGGAGATGACAGGAGTTGGATTCCAAAACAGCTAGAGGGTACAAGGTTGTGAAAGTCTGGGCTGAGCAATTCAGCAGATGGGGCTGGTGTGAGAATCCCAAACTTGGCTGCTCAAGCATAAACCAGCAGTAAAAACCCATTCTAACTAACTTATCCATATTCTCCATGGTTTGCTTCCTTTTCCAGACACTGAATCCCTTTTTCAAAGTGCCACACAATGCTTTAACTTGAAAACAGATGCAAAAAAAAAAAATATGGCGGGGCAGACATCAAAGATAGAATTCTGATTTTTCTCTCTCTCTTTATACTGCTATTTTGCATGCTCAGTAATGAGATGAGCATCAGTTTAAAAATAAAATTGAACTTTTCCCAGACTATTAAAGTTCCTATTATTTCAGCTAGTGCTTTGTGAATCAAAACTTTCTTAATACCCTTTTAAAATTGATCACCCTCCAAAAAACTGCAAAGGCTCAGCTAAAAGAGATGCTATGGTCCACTGACCACATTAAATCCAAGCGTGAAGCTCTTAAATGGATTTTAAATGTATCATCCATATAATGTTTATTACAGTTCACACTAAATCCCTCTGATACTTCAATGCATTTTACTGAACAAGAATAGAGTGTGCTGTGAGTCTCCAGCTATAATTTATATATTTGATACAAAATCCTATTACAAATGGTCTTTCAAAATATGACATTCAACAAAATGATCCTCCCATAGCATGTGAAAGAACAGACTTCCATTAGCTCTCACATTCTTGATCAAGCGTTACCACCTTTATGGTGTTGTCATTTCACTTCAGAAGATCCATCAGAAAACAAAATATGTAACTTCCAAATTTCATTTCAAAACAAAACTGATATAAGCAAAGTGGGTTTTTTCCTCTTCTCTCCTAATTTCCCCAGTGTCTTCACCAATGTTATTTCAGTTCACCATACCCTGTCCATCCTTTGCTCCTCTTTACTCAGAATAAAACCAAGACTGTACGTTAAAGTTTTGGGAACTACATTCAGATCCAAAAGTTCAGTAGCACATTACATATTCAGCTTGAGGTATGGTGCAGGAAAGAAATATAACACAAGCTTTTCCATCAACTCTTCCCTCATACCGCCCCAGGAAGCATCTCCAGAGGACTGAGGGACCTTCCTGAGCTATATGGGATGGGGCACTGGAGCTGCAGCAGAAAAGGTAATAATAATTATACAGCAAGTGGAAGATAATCTTTATAGGGTTTCTGCAAGTGTTCAACTGGAACTCTCTCAAAGAAAGACTTGACCTCTTTTGACCCTTTGGGGGGGGGGGAGCCGCATGCTTGTACATGCGTGCCAGCAACAATATGGAGAATTGTTCAGTCAGTAATAAATATAAAACAGGTTTGTGATTCAATGAGTAAGTACCTTTTGGATTCAACTTTAACTTCTTTGTGTTGCATGCTAGAGTTGTGCAGGGCTCCTTCAGTCTGACTGAGGGCCTGATCCAATTCAAGCAGTGTCAATTCAAACCAGGACAATCCAGGGCTTACGCAGCCTGATGAGGGGGGCCATGAGGGGGAGAAGGAGGCCTGCAGGTCTAATTCAGGTCAGGATCTAGGATTTGGTGAGTCTGTTTCAAAGCCCTATTGCACACTGCATCAACATAACAGTACTTTCTGATGCCACCTTCTTCCCTAGCTTGTCTTTAGCACTAAACGGGAGACTTTCTCTTCCACCCCTGTGCTCATAAAGCTTAACATGCATTATGCATGGTAATAGCCCTCAACAAAAATGAAAAGTTTCTGAGATTCATTACAATGTAAAGGAGCTGACTAGCTAGCACACAGGGAAAGGCTCTCCAAAACAGGATTTAGTCTGCTGAGGTTTGGGTTAAATAATTTGAACAGTTCACTCAATGAGGCCGAGAACTTGTGGATGGATGTCTTGTAGCAGGGTTTGATTGACAATTTGACATTTTCGCTTTATTCAGTCTCCGTTAACTGCTTGTCTTTATGCACTTTAGCCCAAATAGCACCAAAGTAAACCTCTATTATTCAGAGTGGCTCATTCCTTAATCCTCATTGATTGCAGCTCATCTCTTATCTCCCTCCAAGCCTCATGACTCAAGAAGTGAAAATATCACACACACCAGCACAGGTAAGGAAGAAGACTCATTGATCTGGAAGGGACCTTGTGAAGGACATCTAGTCTAGCCCCTGCTCAGGAGCGCATGATCTTCAATGCAGGGTACAATTGCAGAATTCCTGACAAATGTCCATACATCTGTCCTTTGCTTTAAATATTTCCAGCAGAGGAGAACCCACCACATGACTGGCAGTCAGTCCCACAGTCAAACATCTTTAGGAAATATTGCCTAATGTTTAACTGAAATCTGCTTGCATGCAATTTCCACACATTAGTTCTGTCCATCGGTGCACCAGAGAACAAGTCTTCCCTTCTCTTTTTCCCTTCTCTGCCTCCCTCACTGTGACCCTGACATTGGCTCGATGGGACGTACACAAAACAACAACACCTCAGCCACCTCTCAGTGAGAAGTTCAAAACCCTGCACCCTTCAATAACCTAAGAGAATTCTACAGGAATTCTAATGTCCCTTGAGAATGAGGTAGGAAAACAGAAACCTCTTTCACTGAAGAAGAAAACCTTTGAGAAACTGGAGTTTGAGACAAAACAAGGTGATCACTTGTAGCCGAGTAAGATTGTCCTCCATGAATATGGTCTTAACAGTGGAATGGCCAGCAGTCATATAGAGAGGGGTTCAAGTCCTGTGGTCATGCCAGTATAAATCTGCAAGCAACCATGCTTTTGAAAGGTTGTCACACAGGGAAGGAAGGACTCAATTGAGACGTTGAGGTGAGATCCAAAGATAGCACCCCAACCGTAGAATGCTCTCCCCATGAAGGGTTGCCAGGTGATGAATGTGATGTCCTTTTGATGCCAGGTAAATACCTTTTTATCTGTCTAGGCCTTTTCGGGTCTTTATGTTTCTAAACCACTCTTTTAACCTGGCCTGGCACTGATATGCTCTGGCTGCTTTGTTCATTTTTATTGATCCAATTTTATTGTTCCTTTATTGCTTTTAAATCTTTGTGGGTTGCTCTGTGCGCCCTTTGGCTAAAGAGCAAGCAAAGAGATTTCCCAGATAAATAAATAAAATAATGTTATGGTTACTTAACCTGTTGACACCAGTTCAATCAGATCTCCAATCACACTCTGACTTTGATCTTCATTTTAATGTGTGTGTGTGTATCTTTTAGGTTAGATGGATAACAGATACTGCAGCAAACTGGATTTACCCTCTTTTGTAGACATCTTAATAGTCTTTCCCATTTAGGTCTCATGGGCAATAAGAAGTCCTTACAAAAAATAAAATAAACGGTACTGGCTTAATGTGGAACAGAGATCTCTACCAGCATTTTAAAATGTCATTTTAGGTCCTAGATTTAGTTCAGAGAGAAAATCTGAATTTGTGTGTTTGTCAAAGCAGATGGCTACTTAAATTTGATCTGCAAATCGAAAAGCACTAATTATTTCCTCTTGCAGCACTAATTTAGAATTTTGTCCTGATGCTTTTCATCAGATCCCTGCATTTTAAGACCTTTAGGTGAAATGTTGCGAAAAATAAACCCTACACAACTGTAATTGGATTCAGGCACTTGACTTTCTGTTAAAAAAACAAACCTCTGAACTTCTGTGCCTTGCCACTAAGGGGACTGCTCTTGCAATCATGATAACTGGGATTCTTAAAGCAGGCCTTGTAAGAGACCCGCAAAGTTTCCTCTAAATTAAAAATAATTAATTGCCAAAAATACCTCTAATTTTATGGATTAAAGGCATTAGAACAGCTTCGCTGCCAGTTTATCTCACAGCCCTAGCTTTTCACTTTTCTATTACCAGTAGTTGGTTCACACATATTCACAGAACTTTTTCATAACAGGAAGTGTGGGTAGCTGGGTGGCTGCAGATTGGTGGAGAACTGTTTACTGGAAAAACAAAGTTGGCCCCCTCTCAACGATCAAGTAAGCTCCACACTGACTGACATTCTGGTAAGATCGTTCTCTCTGATTCAAAACTGGACCTGTTGCTGTCAAATAAACTCCCCCTCTCACCTCCTGATCCTGACATTTGCCTTACACTAGAGCCTGAAGTTTTCATTTTGCAAATATACTCTCTCCCTCACTCCTTTGTCCCCTCACACTTTTCGCTCATATGGTAAAAGTTTTGATTTTATTAGACACTTTGTGGCATTTTTTGGATGTCTGGATCACTGAGGCACCACAAAGTGCTGCAGGGCTCGCTGCTTTGACCCATGCAGGCTCCCAGAGATCTCGCTTCTTTACATTGGACATGCCCCAAATCCTTTTTAGTCATCCTGTCTTGGCTCAGGATTGTTTTGGATCTGGTGCTCAAGATTTTGAACCCCTAGTTTAAAGCTGTGTGCCTCCTTAGTTTGAAGGAGGGGAAGGCTTTAGCTCTGGTAGTACTATAAAAGTGTTGATTCTCAGCATCTCTGGTTAAAGAATGTTAAAATGAAAACTATGGAGAACTGCTGCCAGCCAGGTTAAACATTACTGGACTAGATAGACCAATGATCATTAATCTTTTGACCTATCTATTCAAAATATAGTGGTACCTCAGATTACGAACTTAATTCCTTCCGGAGGTCCGTTCTAAACCTTAAACCGTTCTTAACCTGAGGTGTGCTTTCGCTAGTGGGGCCTCCCGCTGCCACACAATTTCCATTCTCATCCCGGGGCAAAGTTCTCAACCTGAGGTACTACTTCCAGGTTAGCTGAGTTTGTAACCTGAAGTGTTTGTAACCCGAGGTACCACTGTAATAATTGTAATACAACTACTACTACTACTGCTACTACTATTACTACTGCTGCATAATAGGAAGAAGAAGAAGAAGAAGAAGAAGAAGAAGAAGAAGAAGAAGAAGAAGAAGAAACAAAATGACCATAGCTCATGTTTAATATTGCTTAGCATGTACAGTGGTACCTTGGGTTACAGACGCTTCAAGTTACAGAAGCTTCAGGTTACAGACTCCACTAACCCAGAAATAGTACCTTGGGTTAAGAACTTTGCTTCAGGATGAGAAGAGAAATCGTGCAGCGGCGGCATGGCAGCAGCGGGAGGCCCCATTAGCTAAAATGGTGCTTCAGGTTAAGAACAGTTTCAGGTTAAGAACGGATTTTCAGAACGAATTAAGTTCTTAACCCGAGGTACCACTTTATTTATTTCCTTATTTTGTGTTCAAAGCACTTCACATATATCTCAGTAAACCTTACAGCACCTCTGGAAGGTTGGTCAATAGTTTGAATCTTGTACAGCAAAGACTGTGGTTAGAGATAGCAGCTTGCCTAAAATTACCTAGTGAGATTGTGGCAGATAGGTGTGTCTAACTGGTGGCTTCCTTGTTCACAGTAGCTACCATTAGCTGTGGTCATTCATGTCTTGATTTGATGAATGCTAAGAGCTTCTTTTTTGTTTTACAATTTCCTTATAGTTTTTGTTTTAAAAAACTGCCAGTTATATAGCAGAATCGGCCAAACCTATGAGCTGTAGTATATGAGACACTGCAGATGATTTCATGTATACAGAGCTAAAAACAATATAAAGCCAAAGGGGTAAATTTAGTTGCAAAAGGAACTGTTTACATCAAACATCAACTAATTTGAGGAAATAAAAATGAAAGAATACAGAATCTTGAACTGGTTCTCAAAATGATACCACTATCATTATAAACATGAAGATAAAGGCAGATCAATACATAGAGAAAATGTGGTTGATTATAAAGGAAGAAAGTGGAGCACAAATGTGATAGTTATAGGAATTTTTTTTAAAAAATGGGCTAAAATGAGCATCAATGCAAGAGCCCTGAGTACAACTAGGGCCTTGTGATACAGTTTGTAATCAACCAAAAATATATAGCATCATTACTAATGCTATATGTGTTGCCAGGGCTTCCAGGGGACAGAAATCACTGAACAATCCAAGCTTTGTTTACTGGCAGAGATTCTCTTCAAGGGCAAATCATTTACTATACCACACAATAAGGCACTGCTGTCTTTTGCTAATTAAGTGGCATTCAATAGGCAACTGATACAATAATTTCCCTTTATGGTTTTAATGACTTTTAATCCAGCCATATAAATGATAAATGATTTCAAGTCTCAAGTCTTCTGTTAGGACGTGACTGCTAAAAGCACTTTGCTTCACCCCTCCGTCTCTCTCTCTCTCTCTCTCCCAAAAAAAAGTGTTTCTGGAATTTTTTGAGCTTTGTATCTACCTGTGGAACACCCTCCCAGTACAGCTACAGCAGGCAGCTGCACTTCAAGCTTTTGAGAAAGCCTGAAAGAGTCGTTTGTCTCTATTGGTCCTCCTAGAGTAATTTTTCATCCTGATTGCTAGAAGCTATTATATTTTTATGTTCCTGGAGTTTTGAACTTGTTTCATGTTTGGGCTTAATGATACAGATTTTTATATTGTAAGGGTGTGTTTGTGTGTTGTATTACACTTTGCATAGCTGCCAACTCCCTGGGGCCCTGGGTGCCCGAGCACCCACAAAATTCCCTATGAAGGGGCTGGGCACCCACACTGCATGGCACCCACAGCCCCGGGCACCCACAGTTGTGGGGCCCAAGCTGGCACTCCTGACACTTTGAATGGGCTTTGCGTGGAAGAGCAGGATATAATTCAAAGAATGAGAAGTGAGAAGTGAGAGCTGGACCATAAAGAAGGCTGATCGCCGAAAAATTGACGCTTTTGAATTATGGTGCTGGAGGAGACTCTTGAGGGTCCCATGGACTGCAGGAAGATCAAACGCATCCATTCTTAAGGAAATCAGCCCTGAGTGCTCACTGGAAGGACAGGTCCTGAAGCTGAGGCTCCAATACTTTGGCTACCTCATGAGAAGAGAAGACTCCCTGGAAAAGACCCTGATGTTGGGAAAGATGGAGGGCACAAGGAGAAGGGGACGACAGAGGACGAGATGGTTGGATAGTGTTCTCGAAGCTACAAACATGAATTTGACCAAACTGCGGGTGGCAGTGGAAGACAGGAGTGCCTGGCGTGCTCTGGTCCATGGGGTCACGAAGAGTCGGACTCGACTGAACGACTAAACAACAACAACAATTCAAAGAAAAATCAGAGGGGGGGTTTGCGGGGGGGAGGGTGTGCATGCTGAATAGCACTACAGTGGTGCCTCGCAAGACGAAAAGAATCCGTTCCGCGAGTCTCTTCGTCTAGCGGTTTTTTCGTCTTGCGAAGCAACCCTATTAGCGGATTAGCGCTATTAGCGGTTTAGCGGCTATTAGCAGCTATTAAAGGCTTAAGGGATTAGCGGATTAGCTACTAAAAGGCTATTAGCAGCTTAGTGCCTTAGAAAAAGGGGGTGGGGAGCGAAAAAAAATCACAGGAACTCGCAAGACATTTTCGTCTTGCGAAGCAAGCCCATAGGAAATTTGTTTTGCGAAGCACCTCCAAAACGGAAAACCCTTTCATCTAGCGGATTTTCCGTCTTGCGAGGCATTCGTCTTGCGGGGCACCACTGTAGTTATTGGGCTGGGTTTGATAAGTCCTCCAATTAACATTGGGCAAGTTGAACTGGAAAGGATTGAAAGGCCAATCATGATTTGCACCTTGGGGAGACAGAGTGGGGAGTTTAACCCTCCCACCGCAGCATAGTCCCAAAGAAAATCACTCCCTGAAACCACTATTGGTAAAGGAAAGGTGTGGTCCTATCCAGCCTTACAAGGGTAAGATAGCACAACCTTGGAGATACTTGGAGGAAGGCAGGATATGTAAATATGTTAATACATACCTGCTGGGACTGTGCTGACCTTAGAAGGAAAAAATGATTGTGAATTCACCCTCCCTTCATCATTGTGTTTGGGGATAAACAAAACTTCTGTAACATTGTTCCACGTGTTTATGAATGAACAAGTCCGTCCATCTGTCTACCTTCCTCCTGAACTGCTCTGCTAGGTTGAAACACAGAGAAGGTAACAGCCACTTCTGGGTGAGCTGTGACCTTTTACCAAAGACCACAAATTCTTCTTTGTGTGGCAAGGAGTCCTTCCCTTCACCTCTGGAGCTCCCCAACACCAAGAAAGAGGCATGACAGCTTGCGTCTTGGGTAAAATCAGACCACAATCTTATTGTTTATGGATGTAAGAGGTTGGACATAGGCATTGGGTAGAACCCAACACTTCCGGCCCACCTGCCGGAAGGACTTACGGTGGGGTCAATCAGAAGTGAGGACATTCCAGACCTACAGCAAGGAGTAACTCCCCTGCTGGAATGCACCTGGGGAGTGCTGTGGCCCCTTGTCCCCACCTAGATGTCCGGGCAGAAGCATCTCCCGTAAAGCCCTTTAACAGGATACGCCATTTTCAGCGGGACAGGCAGAAGCTACAACCTCCCCTCTGTCCAAGACTATGCCTACCCAATGCCTAGCCACAAATGCTTCTGTCTCCAAGGAACAGCATTGGAGAAAACCACTACAAGTCTGTCATTATATAATTTCAGCACTCATTAGACTAGTCCCTTCTTTTCTGACATCAGCAATCATTATGCCAGTCTCTATCTTTATGACATAAGCAATTACTACCACTAGTCCCTGCTTTTGTTTGTAAGTCATAGAAATGCACAGATTTCAAGTTCATGTCACTTTCACATGAGGTTCTCCACAAACCCATTCCACCGTAATCTGCTTTTTAAAAAAAAAATCTGCATGAGAATTCATATTATATAAATGCTGGGTTTTTTTTTAAAAAAAGTATTTTTTTCTCACAAACTGCACATTTCCTAATTAGTTTCTCTCAAATTATGCATTTTCAAACGCATTTTGCTCGATGCATTTTAATAATTTTCTGGACCAAGAACTGCATCTCAAAATCCAGAGAAGTGTGCAATCTAATGGTTGATTACATTCCAATCTCCATATTCATCTGAGCATCGCAGATCATAATTAGCCAAGAAAACTATCCTCTGGCATCCTTATCTGCATGTGGCTGCAGTGTGTTTAGTGCCAATAAATCAAAAGGTTGTCTAGCAATCAACTACTGCTATGCCACATTAAGGAAAATGAGAAAAGCTTCCATACTTAACAGGACTGGACACAATGGGTCAGAAGGGGTGAGCAACAACAAGCAGATCTGTTGTCAGAATGCACAACTAAGTGAAAGTGTAGAATTTTATGCCATCCAACATTTCATAGATGGAGCACTTACTTCATGTGTCTCCTGCGTAAGGGATCTAAAACGTGAAGAATGATAACACTAGTGCATTTTTAAGAGGGGAAAGTAGGGAGAGAAAAACATACACCAACATCTCACCTAACAATAACAAGCAGCAGGAAATTTGCAAAGTCCATGTTGGAGACAAAGCAAGCAGGAACACATTCTTTAGGCTGAAAGAAACAAAAGAATATCAATTATGCAAGGATGAAGCCCCATTTGGGCCATATATGTATTCCTATCAGGATCTTTAGCCAGCAGGAAGGGCTACATCAACAAAAAAATTGAAAACTTTATAAAAATTATTTGAAAAGAAGAAGAAGAGGGAGCGACAAGGGCCTATGGTAGAAGTAATATAAGGCAACAGACCAAAGGAGTAATAAGTAGCACGCACAGAGAGAGCTTGATTTGGAATTGTGCTCAAATAACTGATACCCTAAAAACACGAAAATATCTTATTTCTGTGTTGATATTCAAGATTTTCCTGCATCATTATTCAGTTCTGAGCCTCATCTTCTTGGGAGCGTGAAAGGATCCACATCTCTCTTCCAATGTGCCACTAGTCCCTCTTTAACAAACTTTTTTACCTGACGTTGACGGAGTGATAACGACATCATCTTTCCCCCTCCCTTTCATCTTACCTGATTCCAGTGCCTGTTGTCAAGGTGACAGAGGCAGAAGCAGCAGTTACATCTTCCCTCTGTCCATGGTGTGCTGCACAGATGACCCAGGTGCTGAGCACTCTAATACAATAATGATTTCCCCCACCATCAGTCCACCTGGCACCCTGGGAAAATTAAATTTCCAAAGGTCTCCAAAAGGTGTTTTGCTGCTATAGCCATGATCTGCCATGCCAGTGCACTACTGTGTGCACTGCTGCCACAGCAGCCACATAAGGGGAGGGGTGAAGTGCTAATCTGGTGGACAGGGATGAGGGGTGAGTGAATAAGTTGAGTTGGCAGGGACAGAAGAGTTCTTCTCCAGCTTGGATTTCTTATCCAAGCTGGCAGCGATCTTGAGTCCTAAAGCCTTGGATTGGCAGTCAGCATGATAAGCTCTGGGTTTCATATTCTGAGCCAAGGAATTACAAACTTTGGCAACAGCACTAAACAGCACTGAGTACAACATAAGGAATAGGGAGTGGGGTAACAGCAGGCCAAAGTGGAAACAGGACCAACAGCAAAATGTGGGGCAAAGCCAGCTGAGAACAAGGGGAAAGAAGTTAAAGCAGGCACCCCCCACACTCAGCTACAGTTCATCGTTGTGGCTGTGTTTCCATGCTTGCTGATGATAGGCGGAGAGATAGTCTACAGCTAAAATATATATCAGTTGTTGTCACATTCTAGTTCTTCTGGTAGCTGTCCACACCAGCCCACAAATCCTGGCCCCAACAGATGCTTTGCTTCCAGCCCAGCATTGGCACCTCCGAGTTGCCCGCAAAAAGCTATTGCAAATGCTCTAATGTCTAAGTTTTACAATAAGAGAACAGTTTGATGAAATGGTCCATACACAAATGTGATTATCCAGTAAACATTCAGACATAGATGTTTCATTAAGCACAGGCATACAGGGGTAGAAAGTCATCTTCATAATGTTTTTAATTAGGATTTTCTACAAATGGCATTTAAACTACCAATCCATTTCCAACATGTGAGACATGAATAAGGTTCTGACCCTGTTGTACTGATTGGAAGGATTTTTAGAATAGCAGAAAATTTTAATTATTAAAAGGTTGTCTAGGTGGTTCCGCTCTGTTTGCCCATAACGGTCTCAATATGTTGTGATTGTTTCAGTACTCCAAAACCCAGCAGCAGCAAACTCTTGCCTCTAGCATGCTGAACCCAAGCGTTTTCGAGCAGCCAGCAAATTGGAAAGCTGTTATCAAGTTTAACGCATGTTTTGTAGTCCCGCATGAGCCAAGAATATGCCAACATCTCTCTCACTGCTTCTTTATTTGTGATATTTAAGCTACTACAGTCACAGGCATAAATCACTTCTGCCAGACAGGTACACTCCTGACACAGTCACCTATGCATCATGAACAGTGCTCTCCCTGCCCCTTCAGAAACGCACCCTTTTAAAAACTGAAAATAACAATAGTTAAAAGAAAAGGGGGGGAATGATGAATATTGTTGTGAACAACTGAGCTTAAATAATGAAAGTCAGTCCGGGGTGTAGATTAATGAACGCAAGAGGGAGTAAAGATATCAACATTGGCTCTTGTGATCGGTAGGCATGAAGCCTTAGTATTGGCAAGGCCCAATATGTCAACTTCTGCCTTCGCCTGGTCATCAGAGCAGGACCTTCTGCTTGCTGCTTCTGGGTCCCAGCTACTGGGAGACACACACTCTTATTCTAGATTTTGGTATGGTATTCTCTCTCTCTCTCTCTGGTGTTATACATCATTATATGGTGTTATAGATTTACGAAGGGATGTGGGTAGCACTGTGGGCTTGCCAATCAGAAGGTCGGCAGTTCAAATCCACGCAATGGGGTGAGCTCCTGTTGCTCTGTCCCAGCTCCTGCCAACCTGGCAATTCGAAAGCATGCCAGTGCAAGTTGGTAAATAGGTATCGCTGTGGTGGGAAGGTAAGCGGCATTTCTGTGCACTCTGGTTTCCGTCGCAGTGTTCCATTGCACCAGAAGTGGTTGAGTCATGCTGGCCACATGACCCGGAAAGCTGTCTGAGGACAAATGCCAGCTCCCTTGGCCTGAAAGCGAGATGAGCACCGCAACCCATTGACTGGACTTAACTGTCCTGGGGTCTTTTACATTTACCTTTCTACCCATGGTTTTCTAGAACCCTGTAATTCTTTTCATGTTGAACTCCAGTAAGAGCAGTGGCGTAGCGTGGGGGGTGCAGGGGGGGCCGGCCGCACCGGGCGCAACATCTAGGGGGGCGCGCTCGCACTCGCAGCTCTCTGCCCCTACCTGGCTCACTCACTCTCTCTCACTGCAGTGCTGGCTGTGCGAATCCGATCCGAGCCGCCGGGTCGCCGCCCACTGTGTAGGGGAGGGTGCCAGGCGTGCGGTGCGGTGCGGAGAGAGAGAGGGGGACTATCTGGGGAAGGGACAGTGCAGCGGGGGGGCACAAATTACTTGCCTTGCCCCGGGTTAGGGGGCGCAAATTACTTGCCTTGCCCCGGGTGCTGACAACCCACGCTACGCCACTGAGTAAGAGATACTGGCAAGATGTAAGTCACCCACTTGTATGGAGATAAGATAATCCCTCCACTTGTGAAACAGACCTCTGAAAACATGGTGGTTTTGCCCTCAACTTGCCTGCCTTCTTACTCCTAGCCAGCCCAGGGGGTGGCCTTGAATGTTAGCTTCCTCCACCCTTAGTCTCAGTGGTGCCTTTGCACAACTCAGCAGGGAGGAAGAAGGGGACAATGCTAGAACTAGTCGGCTGTGCCTGTGATTGCTGTTGGCTCCAACTTCTGTTAGTCTCCCTCTTTTCTACCTACCTGTCCCAATCGGCACTAGGCGCCACTGAAAGGTATTAGTTTACTACTTTTCCAGTTAATCACAAATGAGTCACAATCACAAACAAAAGTACAACCTGTGACTCGTACCATACAAGCTTGACATAAAAAGAGTTTCCCCCAGTGAATTAGAGCTTTGTTAAACAAATCCAATAGAGACTACATCTAGTTAAAACAGACTCTTTCTGGTATTCTGCAGTAATTGGTATAGTTATTCGTTGTTTGTATGGCACATTGCAACTTTGAGAATTTAATATGCAGTTTTATAAAGTTCTGGGTTTTATTGCCATTTGTATCATTGTGTGTGTGGACACTTGTTATGTATAGTTTTGCTTCTATAGCCCTGACCTCACCCTGACAATAGCAATAACAGGGCTTGTGGCTACGACCGCTTGTGCCTGCAAGGAACGTCTAGTGTTTCCACTCATTGACAGGATCAGAGTTTTTATTCTTTTTAAACACTTGCTGAATTCCTCTAATATTTATTTGGCTAGACTAGCTCCCCCCCCCCCTCCTTCTTCTCAAGTTCAAAGATGTGTCCTTTTAAAATATCAGGGCCAATCATCTTTGAACTACTTACAGATTATCTCTGAGAGCAGCTTCCTCACCTTTGTTCCCACCCTTATCAAATTTAACTGACCTTGAAAGCTGAGTCATGTCGATCTGTTTAATCAAGAATTGGCAAATATTATAAATGACGTGGTCCCTGCACATTTTAAATCTATCCCATTGACATCTTCACCTTGCCATGCAGAAGAGCAGCCCTGGAGCTGGAAAACAACTCCCAAATGCTTTGCTCAAACAATGGAAAGCCATTGTCATTTCTGTTCAGGTTGCTGTTTTGTATACAGAGCAGTATTATTGGCTTCAGTTCTGACATCAGCTCTGGGCAGCCTAGAGCAGCTGCTGGGACCCCACCAGCCAGTCTGGGCCCACTGGCTCTGATACAAGTCTTGGGCCCTGTGTGTCAAGTGACTGATCTCCAAGCCTCTCTTTAAATTTCCCAGATTGACACTATATCAGGCACTCTGGGACCTTGGAGTGCTGCTGCCACACCACCAGGTAATCTGGGAGGGGGGGCATCAATGTAAGAGAGCACTTTCCCCAGAGCCCCCTCAGATATGGTGCCTTTCCTAAGTTAGGGGTGCCATATTTCCAAAAGTGAAAATTCAGACAGAGTTGTTTTGCTGAGCTGCCTGAAGGCTTACTGAGAATGTGGAAGGAGGCCACTTCCCACTCAGATCCCAACCCTAACCCTGCAGAAAGCCATCTAATTAGACTTTAATTTGATTTTGACCTGTTTTAGCAGGTAATTTAATTATTGTTTGATTTTAGACTAATGTTATATATTTGATGTTAGCCACCCTGAGCCCAACCTCGGCCGGGGAGGGTGGGATATAAATAAAAGTTTTCTATTATTGTTATTTAAATCTTTTTGTGTTTGAATGCATGGATCACTGAAACTGCCTTTGAATCCAAAGGGGTCTCCAAGTCTCCTCCAGCCATCTTATCAGGTGATGGATGAGGGCTTCAGCTGCCATATGAGCTAATTCCTCATTGGCTGTGCCATTCTTGTCACCCACACCTTTGTTACCCACTCTCTGCCCGACTTGGTCCAGTTATTAAGCAAGGAACATAAGAAAGGCTATTGCCTAGTAAGTGGGATATGCAGTGAATCACTTGTGGACTATGAAATGCTCTTCTTAAGCATCCCTGATGGTGAAACAGGTAAATATACAGGATGACTGAAGTGATGCTGAAATATTTTTTTTTCAATGGCCTGCATACTCCAAATGATCACATGCCCGTGGGTAGGGACCAAAAGGGTGATCTCTGAATGTACCTTGCTATATTTAGTAAGCCAGTGATGTGAAGCCAGTGACTTGTTACTTGTTCTTTCATTAAAACAACATTTCACTGTATCCTTTAAATGTTCAGTTAGAACGTTGCCTTTTCACATCTCATTAGACCTTCACTGGGGAGATGGTGCTTCTCCTGATGGCTTGTACTTTTTGGTCACAGCATAGTTCAAAAATAATGCAAAACTTTTTGCAACTGCATAGCAACCTTTCCCATCAAGATTCATTAATGGGGGGGGGGATACAGTATGCTGGATTAATTGTTGGGCAGTTACTATGGGAAAGAACTGAGCTTTCTTTTGTTAGGCATTTTTGCTCTGGCAGAGCTAAAGCCTAAGCTATTCAAATATTCTCTATTGTTAAAAAATAAAGCTTGTCATAACGAGTGTCGTCTTTTTTAAGAAGATTAGTTCTATCAGACCATATTTTTATTCAAGTAATAAATGCTAATTCTAGCATAGTAAAGCCTGATTAATCAAAATAGATTAAAACAGATTAATCGGGATCTCTTTGTTTTCATTCCTCCCATACACACAACAGAAAAGAACTACTGTTGCCTCTATAGCTCTGTTTCCAAAGAGCATTTGTCCAGCATCTTTGGTCAGTGTAAACAGAGAAATTAGTGCTTCTACAAAGCCACACAGACAAGTTTATACCTATGTTGCGCGTGTAGGTCCCCAGGCCACCCCTCAAATAACTTCACACATAACACGTAATTTAGTTTTGGTTTTTGGGCACTATTTTGGCCACAACTTTATTAAAATACAAAATCAGTGAGTGGTTGTTTAGACATTGGTTATGACTATCTGTCCCCCCGCCTGGGACAGAACTGGCATCCCGAGGTCCGATCGGTAGCCAGTAGAAGAGAAAGTCAAACTGGGGGGTCACCTGAGCTAAGCGTCGGACCCACGCCGCTCTCCCCAGCAGCTCCCCGAAAGCTTGCCATAATCCTATGACAAGGATTGCCCGGTCCTATGACAAGGATTCCCATGACAGGGATTGGGCGGCCCTGGTCCCATGACAGGGATTGGACGAAAACATGGCAAGCCCCAGGATTCCTTTAACGGAATTCCCTTCAGCGCAATAGGAGGGGCAGGCACCGCCTGTTCAGACCCCTCCACCACCAGCATATTATAACCAATGCCTAACCGCAACCTTACAAGTTGTGACGAATTGCAGAGTAGTAGGCAAAAACCAAATGGCACAGCCAATCACCAAATGGCAAAATTCCTACTAGGCCCCTGCGCCAAGGCAGACGACCCCCATGACAGGCAAAGCAAGGTCAACCGGAAAAGAGGGCGGGTGGGCGGGTGATCCGATGCACTCTGCAAAGAGAAAGAGAAACCAGAGTGCACCAATATTTAAAGACTATGGTCCCACCCACCCAATTTGCAACATATAATTTGCCCCAGCAACCCGGTTATCCAATCACAAATGCCAGGCAATAACTATTAACCAGCCTGGCAACAAGAGGCCTGGCCCGGTGGCCCACACCGCAACACGTGCTCTCATTTATTGGAGAACACGCTTTCTCAAAATGCCGGAAATGTATTTCCAATACTTCGTCACACAGTGCAGAATTAAACTGCGGGATTCATTCCTACAAAATATAGTGATGGCAACAAACTTGGATGATGTTAAAATACGATTTGACAAATTCATAGTAGGTAAGGCTATCAAGGGCTACTAGGCACGAAGGATAGTTATGTTCTGCCTCCATTGCCGGCAATGTGCCACTAGTTACTGGGGAGTGCAAATGACAGATTCGCCCATCTCTAGTGGCAAATGAAAAGGGGATTCCTAAGTGAACAAAAGAGGTCAGTGTGTGGTGAGGCATTGTCTTAATTGCCCTAGGATATGGGATATTTTAGCAAGCGTCCTTAGCCTAAACCAGAAAGGATTTGGATGCTCTGTTATCCATGATGCCAACAAAGGTTGGTGACTGATCCTGCTTGTACACACCTCTTGCCAGCTAGCTATCACATATAAGATGAAATCTGAAAAAGAAAAAGGAGGGTCTGGAGAAGAAATGGAGGCAAGCTGGTGTTCTTTGGCAACAGTCTCCCTTTTTGATGTCACTGTAATATCAACCTTCATGTAAGTAATCACAAAGCTTTTATCCATCCATCATGATTATCATTTCTACCTGTTTATAAACATGCACACCACAGGACCTGAATACATTTGGTTAACTGAACCTATGATTGTTAGCAATATTATCTGTTATTTTCCCACTATGTCTCTCTGCCTCAGTAGGAGAACAGCAGACTGATGCAGTATTAATATTTCTAAACATCTGGCAATTCCTGTAAGACTTCATTTACTTTAGAAGCATGGAATAAAAAGCTGGGAATGTGTTTAAAATTGACTTCAGAGAAATAAACCTCCTTCTTACACTCTCTCATATTATATGCTTCAACAATATTTTTTTTTATTAGGATCACTTTTGTTTTTAATGATGCTGAAGTTATACAGCCTCAGGAGTGAAAATGACCTTGAGGCCGACAATATAAATCATAGCCCCTGTACTATCCATTTTTTACTGCTAGAAATAACAAAATATTAGGTAGTAAAAGTTAAAAGCATCCACATGAAAAGATTGAAGAAACTTAAATCAATGTTAATTTTGAAAAGGAAAAGAGCATTCATTTGGAAGAAAAAAAACCCCAACAACTTGCAACACTGGAGGCTATTTTGCAGACAGTCCAGTGCTTAATATTTAACAAACGATGTGATTTGTCAACAGGTTTAAAACTGTCTGCATTTTTATTGCTTTCTCTGCCCCATTCGTGGTTGTCCATTGAACAGCAGTTGAAAAGAATTATAGAAAAGCTCCAGCACCAGAAAAGTTTTAGGAACAAAGGAAACTGACTTCTTCTGAATCAGCCCATTGGTCCATCTAGCTCACTATTGTTTACAATGACTGAAAGTGCCTCTCTCATGTTTCAGGTGGAGATATCTCCCAGCCTTACCTGGAGATGCTGAGAATTGAAAATGGGACCTTCTGCATTCACAGCAGATGTCCTACCATTCTGCTACACTCCATTTTGTGTTTTACATTATGTGTGTGTTTTCAAAAATAGTAAGTTAATGCCTCAGTTACTAAAGGCTAGCAAATGAGATCAGATTCCAGTAGCCCTGTTCTTTGCTGATATTTTATTTACCAAATAAGTGGTTGATGGTTTGTTGATCTCTTTTGTACAGAATTTGTACCAACTGAGCCATGTCATTCTGATGGGCTGGCAATGAAAGCACACAAGGAATCAGAAAGATGCTTAGATGCTGAAACTGTAATCATGATTTTAAAGCAAGTCTTTCTGAAAGCAGAGGATATAATATCTATTATAATTCTCCATTTTTACATAATCATATTCTGGATTTGCATTTGGTGCAAACATAGCTGTAATTACTCTTTATGCCCAGTTGTTTATGTTCCCTCTCTTCTCCCTCCCCCCAAACTTATTGATGTTGTTTGTTTGCAACGGGTGCTGTGTGTGCAAACATTATTTTGCAGCACATAAAAAGAAGACTCATTCGTAATTAGCTATACAGCTGTACACACAGTAGTCTCCTTCGTAATGTGTCACAGAGCTTCCTTATCCAACTAGTTTTCTAAGGATAAAACCCTTGCCCACCCTACTTGAATGATACCCAATGTGTTGTGATTCAGAGATACAAGAAAACAACCTCATATCAGATTTCTTTTTATTCACCAATACAGTATATCCATCACCTAGTATGGGGAAGAAGAAGCAGTAGAAAGGATGTAAATCTGTCCCTCCCTTTCTTAATCTTGCCACATAAGGTCTGGTTTACATATGACAGGAAATCCCACACAATCACCCCCAGGAGCAGTGATCAAATGTCAAGGAAGGCCAGAGAACGCAAGGGTGACCCAAGATGTTTTGCTGCCTCGGGCCAAAGACAAGATGGCCCCATTCCACCTCCACATGTCTAATGGTCTGGCATTTGACTCTGACTCCATCACTGGTGATGGGACAACATCATCCACATCACCTGTGAGCAACAGGTTAGCTTATGGGAGCAGGGTACATGTATGATATGAATGTAGCCACTATTGGTCCTTCCTTAATGGACTTCTTTTTCTCACCGTTCCATGCCCCACCCTTTTGCACAGGTCACATTCTAAGGTCCTTAGCAAGAGGCATTACATCTGCTGCTGCCTCTCTTTCAAAAGCAGAAAAACCATTATTAAGTAGAGCTGAGTTGCAATATCAGTAGGATCATGCAGTACAGGTCATGCTGGATTGTACTACTTGCAGGTGAGAATGCCCCATATCTATCATCTATCTATTTATCTATCTATCTAGTGCTTTTTTCCTAAAAAGAATGTTTAGCGGTAATCTCATTTTCCTACTCATATTGAAATACTGCCCCTCAATGAGGCCAAACTTAGATTCACAAAATGTTTAGGGGTATGCATACCCCTGCGTACCTCCAGAAAAAAAGCTATCTATCGTCTATCTATCTATCATCTATCTTTTATATCTATTATCTATACCTTCAATGCATACAGAAAACAAATATGGCAATGGAGAAAGGTTGAACCATGATGAATGTGTTGGTTGCTCATCTTGATGGGAGGCTGATAAAATCAGCATCAAGAAATTGCTTTGAGATACAGAGACAATTTGAGATTGCTTTTTGAATTGCTGCTTTTCACGTAAGCTCCATCGGGTACCAGCAACAAAACTCAGCCTCTTACACCTCTAGTACTGTCATTGAAACACCTTTGAAATCAGTGGCATTCCTTCAAATCCTCTGCAGTTTCAGGACTACAGCCTCGTGTGCTAATCTTTAGTGTCTGTCCAGTCCAATTTTTTTTCAGTTTCCTCAGTAATCTTACATTTTTTGAGATGAACTCACTCTTGTAATGGGAGCCATTTCAGCTTAAGTAATTAACATGTCGTGGTCAGTCTTCATGGTGATTTATTTTGTTGGATTTACTTTGAAAAGACTTCTAGGCCATGCTGGTTTTTCAATATATTGGCTAAATTAACTTGTTTTTTTCCCTGATGAAACATCAGTGCTTCTGGAAAAATTATTTATTAGCTCAATTTAATAAATTCATTTGAGGGGGGCGATATTTTCCTATTAAGATAGGTATAGTCATTCCATAGCTCTGATTCTAGAATGCCCCAGAGAGCACATATCCTTTAAATAGGCATTTTAGAATTATTGAGACCTTTTCTATATGTCAGGAACGTGGCCCCCCCAGAGCGCTGGGGATGAGTTAGACTCAGATGCTGAACTAGGGACTGACTCTGCAGATGAGAACTGCCTGTCAGAATTGAGAAAGGGCAGTTTGACCCCCCACTTTTTGGAGAGGATTCTATTAGCTCTCAAGGAGAGGAAGAATTAGAAGGCAGCCAAAGCGTTGGTAGGCAATCAGCAGATAAGCAGTGGTCTGAGTCTGGGTTGAGTGAGAGTGAGGAGGAGGGGGGAGGTCAGCCTCTCAGTCCCAAATCCAGGCATTTGGATAAAATCGAAAGGCAACGGAAGGACAGGAGGGGAAAGGCTGGAGTCAGGCGCCCTCCCTGTTATGGGAGGGGTGAAACTTCAGACTGGCCACCAAACGTAATTGCGAGCAGGCGAGATGCCAGGCTCTGGATGTGTCTTTTTGTAAATAAACCTTGTAAATAAACCTGCACAAAAACTTCCAGAGAGTCAATTTCTTCTTATCAGAGCTGGCTTTTCTGCTTGAGATCATTACACTATACATGTTATAATATTTATAAATAATTCTTATTGAAATCTTGTTTCTTGATAATAAAAATGCTAGTGGTAAAATATACAAATATGCCGTTCAGTATTTCCAACTTGATCATAAAAAGATATACAGACAGTTTAAACCTTTTTTTCATTTATTCATCACTAGTCAAAATATTAGTGTATTTTCCATTTCAGAGAATGTATGCCCTTCCTCCATGGCACAGTATCCTACTTTCTACAGTTCTTTTTTTAATTTTTAGAATTTTGCTATTATCTCCCAGTTAGGCTACATGGTTGATTAGAATACATGTGCTATTAAGCTGGGTCTGGGCACATACATACATACATACATACCCTCTTTGCAACACATGAGGAGGGATGAACATTAACATCTCTGGCTTTTTGTAGACCTCCATGACATGGAGAGGGGCCTCCTGTACTTAGGCAGTGTGCCAGAAGCAGTCTGAGTAAGTGCAGATTGCACAATTTTGAACAATAAATAGAAAATGGAGGGCATGTTTCTTGGAAAATATGCATACTGACTGGAGAAGGTGCATATTGCCTGGAGAATGTACAAAATGCAGTTAAGATATGTACATTCCCCAAAGCCTTTGTGAGATTATGAATAATAGTTGGAGAATGTACAAAATTTAGTCACTATAGGCAAATTCCTGAAGGCCTGGTGAGGATTATTCATTATGGTAGCAAAATGTACAAAATTCAGCTGCCATATTCCCCAAGGTCTGCTGGGGGAGGGTATGCATATTGACTGGGAAATGTGCACAGTTGCCTCTTCCTGGAAGGATTATGCACACATTCTTCAAAAGGACTGGTAAATGGACACAACAGCTGGTTACTATGCACATTAACTGTTTGACTTACATTCCCCTTAACTAATATATATATGACATATCTATTAGTGGTTTGCCAGGTATCTTTTCAGCTTTCCCCTATTTCTTTACAAATGCTTCCAGTCTTGTAAAAAAAGTTTGAAATGGCTATGCAGTTGTACTCTCAAGAGCCTGTGTGCATCTCTAGTTCCCCGGAAGCATCAATCTGCTCATTGTTGTTGCTTCTTACCCAATGCCCAAGTTGACAGTGTCATGCTCTTTGCCGGCTGTGTATTTAACAATAGTCTCCTGCTGCTGCTCCTCTGCAGTTCGTTTAGAACCATCAGAAGCATTAGCATGGAGTTGGAAGGTAGGAAGGCTCAATCAGGACCAAGGTTAAGTACAGGCCTCCATTCAAATAAACAGACTTAAGGAGTGCCTGTCAAGACATTGTGAGACTGCATGACTTCAGGCTGAAGACTGGGATAAGTCTGTGCAAACAGAGCATCTGTCCTCAGCTGGCCAAGGCTGAAGGTTGGCTAGAAGTAAATGTATTCCTACTTGCTTGGTTCCTATTGCCAAACCCTTTGCAAGGTATATGCAGGCCAGTCTCAGGGCTGCCCATTCTGGGCTTTGTGACATCTCTCTTGCCACTTTGGTCAGCCATTTTATTGGAGAGAAGAGCGCACTAATATTTAAATGCACCTTTCCCAACAAATTCAAAACAGTACCTCATTCAAAGGATCTAATTTCCAAATAAAACGACATTGAGGACCCAGCCTTGGTTAATGGTTTCAGTGAAAAGCTGACAGTTTTGTGTTTAGAGGAGGCAAAAAGGAAAAGAAAAAAAGGTAATTCAGCTAGTGCCTCAGCTAGTTAAAATGTTTATGTGAAATTACCTCCTCTACATCGTTAATAGACTTGATTTCACCAGAGGCTAGCATTTACAACTTAGCAGGGTTGGAAACTGTTATTACCCAGTGTAAAAGTCTAACTCCAAAAGACTCGCCTAAAAGGATCGATACACTTGAATTTTAGCAGATCGATGAGATTGGTTTCATCACATTAAAACGAGTGAGAAATTGCCTCACTTAAAAAAAAAAAAACCCAGCCAAGATTATCTTCAGTTCTTCTGAAATAACCCTACTGCCTCAAAAAGTTTTTTTAAAAAAAAACTAATTATCGAAAGCACAGGCAAGTAAAAACAACCTGCATATTCCCAATCTTTAGGGATGGGTCGTAGTTCAGTGGTAGAGCATCTGTTTTGCATGTGGAATATTCCCGGTTCAATCTCCATCTCCAGGTATGGCTGAAAGAGGCTCACTGACTGAAATCCTGGAAAACATCTGCCTGCCACACCTGCTTGTCAGTGTAGGAAATACTGAGCTAAATTAACCAATGGTCTGACTCAGTATAAGGCAGCTTCCTACATCCCTAACCTTGGAAAGTTATTTATTTACGATATTTGTATGTTGCCCAAGAAGCAGGTTCTCTGGGGATAGTGAAAGGTGTCTGAAATAAATTTTGCCCTAAGTACAGCATTCAACAGTTTTTCCCATACTAAAAAAAATTAAAAGCTGAATCAGAAAGGCTGGGTTTTATGGACAGCTTTGATATTAGCACGATTTCACATGCATGCCCAGTGTGGTGATCCCTAAGGGGCCATAGGTTGCCTTTGCTGGTAGTGTTGCTCTCCAGAAGATTGATCAATCCTGAAATAAGTAGTAATGAGACACATGCTTTCTGTCTCTGGGTGACAGGTTCAGAAAGTCAGTGACTGCTGTATCCAGGGCACATGTGCAAAGGCTATAGAAACATGATGCAATATTACTTGCACACTTTATTCGACATCTGCAACGCACTGGTGCTGAAAAAAGGTGCTGTCATTGTTGTAAACCAGGGATTTTGGGGTGTCCAAAGCCATCTGTTTTGCCTATTCTTGTGGTTTTTCACTTATTTTTTAGGTGACGTAATGCTGTTGAAATTAAGGACCTTAGACTATTTGATCTGAGTTTCTATTTCTTGTAATATCAGAATTAGTCAAAAGTTTATTTACAGGTAAAAGCTAATTTTTTAAGGCTTGAAGAAGCCGTAGAAAATTGTGTCCTTTCTCCCTTTGGTGAGAAGCAATGGATATTTCATTTCCAAAATATCCTTTTTTGATGGGTAGAGGCACAGCACTGGTGTTGGCTGTTTTGAACTGATTTTGTGCTGAACTGTTAATTACACATGATCCTCTGGTCTAAATTTAATTAAATTCCATTGACTTCCTGTAGAAAGAAAAACCTAAACAAGCTGTATTTCTGTAAGAGCAGTGACATTTTCAGACATCTAGAAAGTGTTATCTATGCTGACTTTATTGCAGGTCTCATTCTAACAAACTCAACAAGATTTTCATCACCCATGAAGGATATCGGGACTTAGATCCAAAGAACTATGCATGGTGTTGCACACTTGAACCCAGTGTCTTGTTAGTAATTATTGATTCACCACGGTGAAAGGGTTGCCCCTTTTAGGAAGATGAATCTAGGCTTTTTGGCCTTCACCTCCAGCTTCCAATTTTTATTATGTTTATATATTCCATGGAAACTCAAGGCAGCATACTTGTGGTTCCTGGGCATTCCCATCCAGGTGCTGATCAGACACAGACCTGGTTTTCTTCAGCACAATGGCTGCATCACACCCTTTCTTGCTATGCTTTTTGTTACACTAGCAGAGGAAAACTGACATTGTCTTCTAGTTTTTCCTTAAACTGATCAAAGTGTGTACATCTATGTGTGAACTGTGTGGTCCACAATTAGCAGTGCCATGCCTCTGCCCTTCTGGTGATGGCATTACTGCCCCCAGGGGTGAGGCAGAGTGGCAACAAGGTTGGCGAGGCACAGCCAATCTGGCACTCCTGCCATTACGCCCATGCAGTCCTGGCCTCACTGCCACCATGTCCTGCCCCAACACCAGCTGGTTGCTTCTGTGTGGGAGGCCAACACAGGCTGAATTGTCTTAAGCAAGTAACATGGGATCACAGCAGCTTAGTAGACAACAGAGGAATTTTAGCTTAGAGCAGAGATGGAGACCCTGTGGTCCTTCAGATGCTGTTTGACTCCAACTCCCATCAATCCCATCAAGCATAGCCTGGATGGACAGATGGAGCAGGTTAGACTAAGACAGCTCCCTATGTTTCCATTATGTCAATGCTCGTTATACAGATTGTTTCTACCCCCAAGATTTTCTTCAGAAAAAACCCCCAATGACAATATTACATTTGCTTACATATGTGCCCTCGAGGTCTTTGAAAAGTGACCTTGTGTCAATTGAGTGTAATCAAGTGTCAGTTGACCACAATCCTTGAGCTTGCCTGAGCACTGAAATATCTAGGTAGCTGCATGATTTGCTCACTGTTACTCAACAGACCTTTTCAAAGAACAAGAGCTAAGCTTGAGGAAACAGCTATTTGAAAATGTTAGTGTTTTGTCATTTTAAATATGTTGGAAATGCGATATCTAAATTTAAAATAACACGATTTAGACCAGACTACTAGAAGAAGAGTCCTCTGAGGTCACTAAAGCTTTGATTTTCCAGTTAGCTTATTTTATAGCTAGTGCTTTAGAAGACATCAAGCCCATAATGAGACAGATCAATCAGTTTGTTTTTATTAGTCTACTGTGTACAATGTATTCGACAACGGTATTCATTGAATCTGATTGTTTGGGAATTTGCATTATACACCATGTTACTTTTAACCTTGAAACTTCAGCACTAGAAGCTGCTGTTTTTAAATTTATAGTTGAATTATATATCTGTATTAGAAATTGAAATTTTAAGTAGGAGTTTGAGTTTTTGCCCTTGGGTGCAGTACAGTTGCTAGGATTATTTTAAAGTGCCTGCTGATGTCCATGAATATTTCTGAAATCTTCATATTTTATTAAAAGACCTTGACACGTTAAGGCATAGGCTTAAATATGAGCACATTGAAATAGCCTTTCTATTCTGGCTGGTGAACAGTATGAATGGCTTTTTATTTATTAGCTATACCACGCTCCCTGTGCTTGAAATAATAATGAGTCATCCCCTCACAAGTTCTAAGGCCTGCCTTGGCACTGCTTCCAAATCTAAAACCTTATCCAGATAATTGGAGTAATTGGGAATACCATTGGTTTGGTCTTGCGAAACAGGCTATGAAAGGAAACATTTCTCATACAGAAAACTTAAGAAGAGCCCTGCTAAATCCTAGGTTCACCCACAACATACCTGGTTTTCCCCTGAATCTCTACAGCACAGTGCCGCCAGAACAAGTATGACATCAGAACTTTCTGCTGGGGAATTTCAACACCATGAATGTGATCTTACCTGTGAACCTCCCTCTCTGTGATCAGAGCATCATGTGCATCACCTTCTAAGGTCCCTCACCCAGCCTTGTGGGGACAATTGTATTGCAGTTTTCATCTCCAACAGAGGGCCTTCTTCTTAGCTGAGAAGGGAATGTTGGTGCTCAGGAAAGAGAGCTTGCAACAAGAGCCATTTTGTGTGTGTGCTGAACATAATAAAGAATATAGGCCTACGAGGCCAGGAGGCCTTCCTGAGTGAGTAGTGGAGATGGCCAGCAACCCTCCACCCCAACACATGTACACAATGACAAGGAAAGTAAGATTTCCTCTCTCCAGCTTTACTTTTTCTCACTGTAGGGAATGACAACCTTTCCTCCACTGGAGTAAATACAGTTGCTCACTTTATGAGGGGAAGTAGTGTATTTAAGTGGAGTGAATCTGTGCCTTGTGAACCACAGTCTTAGTCTGTCCAGTGAACATTCTTCAGCAGTTCCATAAATCAACCCATTCCACAGCCAAACCAGCTGTACCTGTACAGCCTTCCCTTGAGGAATCCATTAGCCAATACCTCTTGCTGATGCCAGGAAACAGGAAAGGAAGCAAGAGAAATGCATTCAGAATAACAATGAAACACTTCCATCAATAAAATTTGTTGTGTGTGACGCATTCTTTGTTAGGAAGGGTGGGACATGAATCCAATTTTTTTAAAAAAAAATTGACAGGAGTCTTACGCTATGGTAAAAGGTTAAGGACCCCTGGACAGTTAAGTCCACTCAAAGGTGACTATGGGGTTGTGGCGCTCATCTCACTTTCAGGCCAAGGGAACAGGTGTTTGTCCACAGACAGCTTTTTGGGTTATGTGGCCAGCATGACAACTGCTTCAGGCACGATGGAAACCAGAGTGCATGGAAACGCCGTTTATATTCCCGCCGCAGTAGCACCTATTTATCTACTTGAACTGGCGTGCTTTCAAACTACTAGGTTGGCAACAGGACAGAGCAACGGGAGCTCACTCCGCCGTGGGGATTCGAACCACTGACCTTCTGATTGGTAAGCCCCAGAGGCTCAGTGGTTTAGACCACAGTGCCACCTGCATTCCTCTTATGCTATGGTACATGTGGCCCTCCAGATGTTGTTGGACTCCAATTCCCATCGGCTCCAGCCAGCATAGTCAGTGATCACAGAAGATTAGACTACATATACCGTACTTTTCCGTTTATAAAACTGTGTTTTTTTCTTTAAAAATTATGTTAAGAAAAGGGGGGTCGTCTTATACATGAGACAATTTCCCCCCATTTTCTTAATTTGGAGTCCCCAAAAATAGGGGGCGTCTTATACACGGGGCTTGTTATACACAGAAAAATATGGTACATCTGGAGGGCCACAGGTTCCTTATCCCTTCTATAATATACTAAACATGGAAGGTGGTGTGGGCTGGATTGTGGGGTTATATTGTTGCTTGTAAAGTTACTATTCCTTAGCAAAATCATATGCAACGGGGCAGTTTCCAGACACCATGGAGGAATAAAGCAGAATCTCCACCCCATGTGGCAGTGTCTAGATAACATCACATTTAGGAGGCACAATAGAGAAACATTTTTAGAAGTGTTGTGTCTGGCACAGCTCTCCTTGACAGGCATAGGCATATAGCATGTAAAATCTAAAACCTGCTGGAGTAGAGCTAAAAGCTGTTATCCAAGCTGTCGTATCTGTATTACAGTGTGTAAAGATATTTCCTGACAAGAAAATTGCGAAAGCTTTCTGACTAGTAAAACAAAGCCTCTCTCTTTCCCAGTGGCCAATCAACAGATGCAGTTTTGGTCACAGATGGTACATTTATAGCCCATCTTCTCCTCTCACCTTTGGCACAGTGATTTCCTTATCTATACCAAAAGTAAAGAACAAAGACAAAATTAAAGGCTTGCTTCCCACACGTATCTTAAAAAGCTAAGGCATGGTATAAATGCCTCAATTTCATTGCACGTCATCAATTCTACTACATTATATCATTATACAATAGTAAATATTCATTATTGATATAGGGATAATTTTTCTTGTGGCACTTATTCTTTTTAAAAATAGTCTCAGCATAACCTTTTTTCCCTTCTTTTTCTTTTTTGGACATCCACCAGTCTCCGGTGTGGCTCATTTCTCCTTTCATCTAAAGAATGATTTAAGGAGATCAGAAAACGAGGCTTAACATAGAATAAAGTTTCAGCTCCTCTGATTAAAAAATAAAGAATTTCTTACACTTGCATCTAGGCAAGCTGAAGTGTGAAAACAATCACCCAGCCTCCCATGGTCAAGACCAGATGTTGCTGTCTGAAATAAGCACCGAAATATGCAAATGTTCATAGATTTCAGAGGTGTTTTGTTGATGTATAGATTCTCTAGAGTCAGCTTTTTTTCTTCCTTTATTTTTTCCTCTTTATTCATTTTTGGATCCAGGAAAGTTGTGTTGATGCATATATAGCCAGTAAATAAATCATTAGAATACAAAAAATTGAAATGGCTCATATCCCTAACAGTAAGGAGGGTGTGCCTAGCGGATGAAAAGGGTGAGGAGGGAGGGAAGGAAGAGAGTTTCATTCTCATGCTGACTAATTTATGTATTTTATTTTTTTTTAAAGTAATCATCCAGCCTATCATAAATTGGTAATAACACCTAAGAAAACTGCTTTATTAACTGATAAAATGACCATTTATCATATGTCTAGGGATGAATGAATCTGACAATTTCATTTTCTCTCCATTTCTTATTTTTCAAGTGCTCGATTCACTTCTCTGCATTTCTGCAATGTTTAATTAAAAAAAAAATCTGAAGAAAATCTATCAGCATTTTCGTGTGAATTTCTAATACACGCATTTTTATATGCAGTTTTGACTAATATACTGCATCCAGTTTTTCAAGGCAATTTCCTCTAATATAATGCATTTGTTTGTCACTTTCACAAATGAATGCCTTTCTATGAAAACTTGCCCCTAATATATGCATTTTGTACACATTGTTTGTTGGAGACTGGCATTGCAAAATTCCAGTAAGTGCAAATTTCAAAGAATAATTGCGTTTCAGCTTGCACATTGGTTTGAAAAGTGTTAATTATGTAGTTTCTCATTACAATGCAAACAAAATAAAATTCCTGCCCCGTCCCTGTGTGTTACCCAATTACCGGTGTAAAATTTCTGGAAATTTTGAAGGTTTTTCCCCTGATGTATTTTTTATGGGGGGAAACTCAGAAATTTGGATGGGAATTAAGAAAAAATAATACTTTTTGGAACCATCTTTTATACATTGAAAATCACTTTGTTAGTTTAGTAAAGTACCATGTATTTTCCATAAATTTATAACGTATTGTATATCAAAAGTACAGCTAATTCATATAATAATTATAAACTGAATTTGCTTATTTAATTCTTTGCTACATGTGGAGCTACAGCATGCTGTACTATAAGAGAGGATCTCTTTGTTTCTTCTGGTTTATTAGGGGGAAAACAATAAAAGCAGAAGTAACCATCATCATCATAGCTCACTTAGCTAGAGCGTGATGCTGATAATGCCAAGGTTGCAGGTTCGATCCTCATGTGGGACAGCTGCATATTCCTGCATTGCAAGGGGTTGGACTAGATGATCCTCACGGTCCCATCCAGCTCCATGTATTTGGATAGTTATTTTGTCTCCTCAAGTCCTCCTGTGTTAAGCAGACATAAAACATTCGTCTCCATAGAAAGAGCTGAGGAAAAGACAAAGGCAAGATTCAATTAATATTACATGAAATTTAATCACTCTCCTTTTCTCAGCTATCACTATCAAGTTTTTCTGCTTTTTCATATCCATCATCTAATTCATCATGGACTTCTGGAAACTGATGGTTTGCATGTTCTCTGCCCTGGTGTGGGGAACTATAAGAAGTCACTGAACTACAGTTCCCATCATTCTCTCTGGCCCTGTGCAACTGCCTAGTCTTTGTATAAGGTAACCTTACTTCAAGTTTATGTTGACTTCCTGTACTTTGTAAAACTAGCATATACTATGAAAAGTAGTATATGTATCATTCCGTAACGCTTCATTCTCCCTTTTTGTCATCAGGATTGATGTGGCTGTTTTAGCCCTGTTTATACTATAGCACAGCCAGTGAATCCATTCCCATGAATGGTTTAATTATAGAAAAAAAACATTTTTAATGTCAACATCTTGACAAAGGGCTGCTCCAAGGAACTTAGGAGATTACTCAAGAACTCTGACAGCTTCTTGATTGTTAAGGATCACTTCATTTATGACAGACACATGTTTAAACCCCAAATGAATGAGTTTGACTACAAAATATGTCAGCTCGCAGATCAAAGGTTATAAATAAGAGAAGTTAGAAGGAAGTTGGAACTTTGCTAACTTAAACACATTAAACACATTTCTGTTCTTTCATAGGTTGCAATACTTAAACATGTAGAATCAGGGTATGCAAGAACAAGGCATTAAGAAAAGTGTACAGAAAGCTGCTCCCAGAATATAATCAACAAATCATTGATACACTCAAGGAATTTTCTTTTTACATCATAAACTACCAGATACTAAAATAGTATCAACATTTTCTTTAGCTTTATATCCTGATTCAAATGAAGTGCGTAAAAACCACTGTAAATGGAAAAATATTGTGTTATTCAATCTGTTCCTGCACCTATGCAGGAGAGGCATGCATTTTTATTTTTATTTTAATTTTAAAGGCTCTCATGGTGGCTTATACTGCCAATAGACAAAGTGGTGCTTACAGTGAGCCCTTTGAAGGTGGGCTGAGAATCGCCCGATTGGTTGATACTGAAAGTGTACCGCAGTAGAGCTCCCTCACAGCAAGCCCCTTAGACTAGTAGGGAGCTTTGGATGAGAAATGCCCTAGTGAAGTCAATCCAAGTGTGAACCACTGTCAATGATGATCAGCGTTTTCTTGTTGCAAAGAAACAATCAGGAGCTCCACACCTATTCTCACCTATGATGCTAAGGGAAAGTGGGCATGGTTTGAGGAAAATGGCCATGCAGGCCAGTTTTGGACTAATTAGACCTAATTAGGTCCGTGGGCTAGAGCTTCCCCACCTCTGGGTTACAGTGATCAATAATAAGATGATCCCTCTTGTTCTCAGGCTCACAATTTTTTAAAAGCCTGTTAAGTGTGAGCAATGCTTCCTACCATGCTGGCTGGGTGATGATGTGATATGACTGCAAACTGACAGTAAACAGCATGTGTGAAAGGGGTCTCCCTGGCATCACCTTGAAAACATGGATAAGAACGTGACAAAGCCCTGAGCAGGGTCGTCTTTTTCTTTGGCGATCACTCGTAGCCAGTAAGATTGTCTTCCATAAACACGTTTTTAACAATGAATCCGTAAGTGACTGTGGAGGTCAATTCTGGATCCACACATCTTTCCACAGTGGGGACATTGGTTTCTGGGCAGAAGTTGATCACGGTGTGGATTTGCCAAGCGTGCCTTCCTCTTAGCAAGTTTCTCCATTGCGTCCTGAGTTTGAGTGTCTTCAAAGCCCATGTCAATTTTGGTAAAGGCTGTTTTCCAATTGGAGCACTCCCAGGCAAGTGTTTCCCAGTTGTCAGTGTTTATACTACTTTTTAAAGATTTGCCTTGAGACAATCTTTAAACCTCTTTTGTTGACCACCAGCACTATGCTTTCCATTTTTAAGTTCGGAATAGAGTAGTTGCTTTGGAAGACGATAATCAGGCATCCACACAACATGACCAGTCCAACAAAGTTGATGTTGAAGAATCATTGCTTCAACACTGGTAATCTTTGCTTCTTCCAGTATGAGTTCACAGTGTATAATTGAGCTAAATGCCTAGAAGCACACATACACACACACACAGACACACACACACATGTTCCAATGAATCTGAGGCTACTGATCTTCCTACCACTGTGTCACTTTGAACCTGTTAACTAAATATTCTATCTACATCAAGGAGAAGTTTTGTTAGACACCAACAAACATGGTTGTGCATTTTATTTTCATTATAGCAATGGCTTTTGCTGACATTGAGTTCCATGGCAAATATTATGCTCCAATGGAAGATGTGCATAAATGCATGATGGGGACAGAAGATCTCTTCACAAGCAGAGCATCATAGAATTGTAAAGTTGGAAGGCACCCTGAGGGTCATCTGGTCCAACCCTGACCATTAAAAAACAGACACTATGTACTGGCTGAACAAAATGCAGTGCTCTTAGATCAGCCAAACTCTTAATGCAAAGAGGTGAAGTCAATACATCATATCTATACTAGCCAATAACACTTTAGGGTGCTGCTTCCAACAAGTATGAGAATGAATTGCATAGCAAGAGCCTTGCACATGTTTTCCATGAAACAGTACATGGCGAAATTGGCTGGTAATTGAGTTCCATATCCTGGGATTCAAACATTCCTTTTCTCATCAAACATCTTTCTTCACACTTTGAAACTTCACTCCTGTCTGTTTAACCACAGAGACCCTTACAGCACAATCTTCGCCACCATTTCTTATGCCAGGTTTCTTTTTATAGTTCCTAAACCTTGCAGAGCTCCATATGTCTCATTAGCCTAATTGTAGACTTTGGGAAAAAATATAGCTGCTTCCAAGTCTACTCATTTCACTACAGAGCCCTACTGTTTTTAGATTACATTAGTTGACCTCAAGAGCCTTTCCCCCTGGTTTATGTACAGTGCTATAGCTACTGTCATCAATCACCAAACAGCATAAAAATCCAGCATTCACTGGAGAGGGAATACATGATTTCTTCAACCCGGTAGGAGCAAACTTTAGAATCGATTTCATGATAATTGAGTTTTAAAAGCACGATGTAATTTAACTGGATTTTTTTTAAAAAGCTGCCTTTACTGGAATACTTTATTCTTCAGGTCTAGGGTTAGAAAGTTGACTAATAGACACTGATGATGATAAATCAGTGTAGCACAGTTAATTTTCACAGAGTTGCATTGGATTTAGCTTCTCAGCTCTCAGCCAATGTTGTTGTAAGAACGAAATCCCTCTGCAACCCAGAGAATTTAGGACTAAGAATTTTAAGAGGAGATTTTTGTTTTGTTTTTTAAAGGGTGTCAAAATAAAAAGTATTAAATCTTAACTTGGGATGTTGGAAACTAGGACTCAACAGGAGTTTCTCCAGAATGTTGCTGCCACTTTTGGAAGGGGATGAATCACTTCTCCATTCTTAGCATCAGCACTCCAGGAAAATTCTTAGTAGCACTGTCAGTATCTACAGTATGTTGCCAAAACAACATGGGAGCAAACTCATGCATACTCCCTGATTTTGGATCATGAACGCTAGGCCCACTGCAACCAACAGACCCACCTTATGCATCAGGTGCAAGAGATGGCTCAGGTTGGTGCCCAGAAAAAGCACATGCTGAGACAGCTTGCCCTCAGTGGTGACAATACTGAAGCCCACTCTTGTCCCAAAGCCTACAAAACACTGGAGCAGACACCTCTTCATGGAAGGTCTGGGGCCACAACAGTCAGTAAGCTAGATAAGAGTCTTATTATTTCTCTCCAACAAGGATATTACAGCTACAGAAAATACGCTTGACTCCCACACAGACATAACTTAAGTCCCAGTGCCAGCTAGTGATTAAACTATACAGTGGTACCTTGGGTTAAATACTTAATTTGTTCTGGAGGTCCGTTCTTAACCTGAAACTGTTCTTAACCTGAGGTACCACTTTAGCTAACGGGGCTTCCTGCTGCCACCGTGCCACCGCGTGATTTCTGTTCTCATCCTGAAGCAAAGTTCTTAACCCGAGGTACTATTTCTGGGTTAACAGAGTTTGTAACCTGAAGCGTCTGTAACACAAGGTACCACTGTACAGTGACACTATCCACACAGACCTGTGACTTTAAAATCATTACCACACACATTAACTAGTTTTTTTAAAGTTACTTTACATTTTATTACTGTAACTATAATAATAATAATATAATAATTTATTATTTGTACCTCGCCCATCTGGCTGGGTTTCCCCAGCCACTCTGGGCGGCTTCCAACAAAGATGAAAAATACACTAAAATGTCACATATTAAAAACTTCCCTGAACAGGGCTGCCTTCAGATGTCTTCTGAATGTCAGGTAGTTGTTTATCGCTTTGACATCTGGTTAACAAAACCAGCCAAAGTAAAATCTTGGTCATAGCATCTAGTTTTAAGACTATTGTGTTCCTGTGCAGATTCTGTGGTCAGCGTCGCCCCTTTCAATGTTAACACTTCCCATCTGCCCACCAGGAAAATACTAAGTGAAGTCTTTGGTATAATTTGCACTGCTCTTGCTTAATCCCTAGGCTTGGAACAGTTTCCCCTTCCTTTTGACAGGTAGGTGGCATAGTTGACTGCTTTTCCTCCCCCACTTTTACAGTGCCTCCAGTCATAATTTAATTACCTTTCTTTCTCTTCTTTTTCTGGTTCCTAATCTAAAACATCAGCTTTGGCAATCAGTGATCAGTGCATTAAAATAAGACATCATCCTCCATTAGGGAAAATTCTTACAAGTCCACTAGGGTTAACTTTCTCTCCAGCACTAATTTGCAGGGGGGAATCTCAACCGATACAAGAAATGAATATGCCTTTAGCATCCCATTAAGTAACATAAAGCCCAAAGTATCATATTTCACCTAGTTGTCTGTTTTAACTTGAAGAAGCAGAAGGAGTTGGCTGATACATCACCAGAACATCACATTTGTGCACGTTCAGAATCATTCTTCTTGAAGACAAATATTAATAATAAACACACATGCTGTTAGAGCTGTCATGTCATCTGTCCAGATCGGTTTCAGAATTCAACAACCTTTGCCAGGTTACATTTGTGCATCAGGAGAATTTAAATCCATGCACATCAGACAAGTACTTTACACATCGTTTACAAATGATCGTTCCCTCAAAGTACACTGTTGAGGTTGCACTGCTTTGAAGGGCAAAATGTATCTTTCTTTGAAGATGAAATATATTTGCTTGCGTGGATTGTTTCTTCTACATCTCTTTCCATGGCAAAGTCTTATTTTATATGGGAGTATATTATTTGGAATTCAAAACAAGGCAATATTTTTCTTCCTTTTTATAGGCCTATAGTCTGGTCCTAAGATTTAAGGAACTTCCTATGCTCCTGGCCCATGCTTTCACTCACAATTAGAAGTGGAGAATGAACTACTTTCAGGCAAAAGGGTTCAGAGTTACAGAGTTACATCGTATGGTACTGCCACATGGACTGCACAACTCATGGTTTGTCTGTGCTTCGTCCCATAGAGGAAAGCAAGAAATCAAAGCAAATGGTGCAGAGACACTGTGCAGCTTCTCATCCATGTGTTCTAGAGGCCACTGAAACCTACAGCTATAGCTTTAATTGACCTGAATCTTTTCCCTGAAAGCCAGGGATGCATATAAGACTCTAACATACCCAAGGTGCCTCCATTCTAGTGGCAAACTTGCCAGAACTAATCTGGAGTGGCCAGTTTTGCCTATTTCAAGTTTGTAGCTTGTAACCCCTTTAGAACGTGGAAGCCAGTGCCTCCATTCCATTCACATACAGTAATGACTTTTGATCTGGGAGATGCCTCTGCTAATGTAAAGGGGAGGGGATTTTCACCCACACCCCCTGAAATTCTATTCCAGGGGGTTCCACACTCCAGAACAGTGTGGGAAATGGTGTTGGGCTACAGTAAGAATCAAATAAAACTGCCTTAGAATTATAGAATCATAGAGTTGGAAGGGAACACAAGGGTCATCTAGTCCAACCCCCTGCAATGCAAGAATCTTTCGCCCAACATAGGGCTCAAACCCATGACCCTGAGATTAAGAATCTCATGCTCTACCAACTGAGCTATGGCACCTCCTCATACTTATGGAGGTGTCTGCTGGAACAAAAGCAGTTCCACAAACAATGTGGCACTGTTAAATAGACCAAGCAGAATGGGAATAACTTTGTTTTAGAGAACCCTTTTGATATTTTAAAAGCATACTTGCGCTGCTGTTGTTGGGGTTTTTTTTGCTCCATGCTTAGAGCACTGCTATTTTCATACCTGTCTGAGTCCACCTCCTTCCATTGCTGAAGGCTCTTTGCCACCTGCTATAAAATGTTCTGTATTAGTTTACTCTGCAATAGTCTTATGCTCCATAGATTTATGAGCCAGGAGGGTGATTATTCCTTTGGTTGAAGATTGTAAAGAAACATAATTGCACTACAATATGTGATCAACAGCTCAGAATATTCTTCAGCGGCTACAATGAGTGAAAAGGCAGGCTGGGTCTGATGGGCCTGCATCTACTTACATGGCGCACTAGGGGCAAGATGCTCCTGCTTCCTGGCAAAAGGGGCTGAACTCTACCAACTCACTCTAACAAAAATGTAATGGGACATTCTCAAAAGGTAAATGCAGAGATGGGGTTGGAACAGTCATTTACCATCAACAGGGGGAAACGGAAATATGAGTTGTCCCTAGTATGTAGAGCTTTCAACCACAGCTCTAGAATTATCACCTCTAAATATCCCAGTCTAGTAAGTAAGTGCATTATGATTTTCCACTTTGATGTTTTCAAAGAGGAGTAAATATCATGGCTGAAACCAGGTTTGAAACCTTGGCAAAGCGAGACACTCTTAAATCACCAGGACTCTGCCTTTATGTGCCTAACAATTGATGCTTTTGAATTATGGTGCTGGAGGAGACTCTTGAGAGTCCCATGGACTGCAAGAAGATCAAACCTCTCCATTCTGAAGGAAATCAGCCCTGAGTGCTCACTGGAAGGACAGATTGTGAAGCTGAGGCTCCAATACTTTGGCCACCTCATGAGAAGAGAAGACTCCCTGGGAAAGACCCTGATGCTGGGAAAGATTGAGGGCACAAGGAGAAGGGGATGACAGAGTTCTCGAAGCTACCAACATGAGTTTGACTAAACTGCGGGAGGCAGTGGAAGACAGGAGTGCCTGGCATGCTCTGGTCCATGGGGTCAAGAAGAGTCAGACACGACTAAACGACTAAACAACAACAACCAGATAGGCTTATCTGGTGACAGGAGCAATGATGGGCCAAAGCAACACTCTGATCTGTGCGAGCCTGCTGAAGGGTACCTTTTTAATTTCCCAAAATCTCTCTGTAGAAGTGCTATCTTTGGGTAATTTTGGGAATTAAAATGGCAGCTCCCAGACCTAACTGTTCAATGTATGACAAAAAAATTAATGGGAGGCCCACAGAGACACTAATGTTGAGTCCTTTTGGGGCCTTTGCATACCATCACAGGACCAGATAAGTATTGTTGCCTTTGGTGTCATTATTTATGCTTTATTTGTTAAAAACTAGCACAACTTGATTGGGACTGTTTTTTGTTGCACCCACAAATACAGAAAGAACTCCTGTATTATTTCTGGCAACAAAAAGCAGCCGATGCAGTGGGCAATTTATATAATTATCAGGCAGCCAAGTAAATCTAACTCTACTTTGCTTTTCAGTTTTTTAAGTCAGCAAAGCCTTGTTTTCCCAGACTGTATTGAGAGCCTATATTTTAAAAAATGTTTATTGAATTTAACGCCCCCTTTACAAATTGGCATACTTGCCTAGGAAAAGCAAATGCAGTTACCTCAGCATTTATAGCATTACTTCTTCTTTGTGCCCACTTTACAGTTTTGAAGAACCATGATAAATATTCATCTGACCTGGTTACATTACTGTAAACCTAGTAAACATAATTTGCTGAAGGAATACAATATCTTCCAGATTATAATAGCCTGATTCACACAGTCCTGTTAAAGTAGAGTCCTGGCATTTAAGGAAGTTGGAAACCTGGCCCTATGCCTAGTTATCTGGAAATAAGCCTCCCAATATTACTTGCAGGATAGAGTGTTTTGGAGCTGCAATCTGTAAACTGCAATCCTGGAAGTAAGCCCCATAGAATTTAAAAGTCAGGGTTGTTACTAAGACCCCATCCATGCCTATAGCATATGTTATGTGGAGGGCACAGCAGGACTGCACCTTGCTTAATACAAGAACGTTGTTTTGTGGATCATGCTTGTAATAGCCCAATAGAAAACATGGGATGGATTACTTTTATATTTTTTGCTGCAAAGTTGACAAAATGATGTCATAGAATACTAAAAAATGCATCAATTCAAACTTCATATTTTATAGCAGCAACAATTAGTTTCATGATGAGGGTAGGAGAGACTGCACATGTAACTTTTGGAGGAAATAAAAGCATCAGAGCCTCTCAGAAGGTTGAGGACTCCCTGATCCACCTCAGCCTGCCTTGTTTATGGTGCCAACCGACTGCAGAATATGAGATAACCCTGATCACCCCAATTCACCTATTATTTAGGGTGCACATACACCCAATGCTCATCCCTACTAAATACTATAGCTACTATTCAGCTTTTGCTAAATCACATGTAAAGAATTCCATAAAACAGCACAGAGGTTTTAAAGGCTTTACAAAACTTCTTATTTATCATAATTGTCAGGAACATGACTCCCCAGAGTGCCGCGGAAGAGTTAGAGTCAGAAATTGAACTAAGTGAACGAGGGACCGACTCTGCAGATGAGATCTGGCTGACAGAGTTGAGAAAGGGCAGTTTGACACCCCCCCCCCTCGCGGGGAAGACTCTATTAGCCCTCAAGAAGAGGAAGAGTTGGAAGGCAGCCAGAGCATTGCTAGACAATCAGCAGATAAGCAGGGGTCTGAGTCTGTGTCAAGTGAAAGTGGGGAGGTCAGCCTCTCAGTGCCCATTCTAGGCACTGGAAGGGCAAGAGGGCAATGGAAGGGCAAGAGGGGAAAAGTGGCAGTTTGGTGTCCTTCCTGCTGTGGGAGGGGCGAAGATTCAGACTGACCAACTATCGGAAATGTGAGCATGCAAGAAGCCATGCTCTGGATGTGTCTTTTTGTAAATAAACATACATAAAACTGCCAGAGAGTCATTACTTCTTATCGGGCTTGCTTGCCTGCCAGAGATCATTACAGTAGTATTGATGTCACGCCATCAGTTGACATGGTGCCTTGCAGTTTAAAAATAGATGATTGCAAATATAAAATGGATACCAGGAAAAACAGCAGAGAGGGGTACATGTGGGAAAATGCACTTGTACATTCCAGCTGAGAGGGGAAATTAATGGGATAAGGCCACACAGAAATGTTGGGATTTAAGGTGGGATGGAAGGGAGAGAAGTAGCACTTTCCTAACCTCACATTTTCCTATTCTTCCTCTTCTGGTACCTTCCTATTCTGTAGTCACTCAGAGTACAATTTATGCAGGGTTACTGGGTAAAAACGACTCTTTTTCCTCCAGTAATATTAATTCCATGCAGATTTGCCACAAAAGAAGCAAGAACATAGTAGACTCTCAGAAAAAGGCCTGTGAAAACAAGCCATGCTAGGTGGTTTGTTTGCCTGCCTGCCTACCATCTGTATCCCACGGTTCCTCAAAGAAACTTAATGCATTTTATCCTCAAAGAAACTTAATGCATTTTATCATTCTATGTGAATTATATTGGTTGTCAGTTGGGTACTTGTAGCATGGAATTGCAATAGAACTTAGTGGAATGGGGTGGAGTGGTGGCACTCACCTAATCTCCTGTCTCTGGTGTCACTGTCGTTTATGATGGATGGGGAGGCAGCAGCGAGACTGGCATTGTGTAGATGCACCGCCAGGAGCACTGGAATCGCTCTGCTGGTGTGTTTGCACAGCGCCAACCTCTCCACATCATGGCCTCTTCCTCTCTCTCTCCTGGTAAGCAATAGCGAAGCTGCTGGCAGGAGGTCAGGTCAGTGCCACTGCCCCACTCCACCAGCCTTCACTGTGAAATAGCAGCTTCAGGTGCATGATAGCTTCCATTACATGGATTCCGGTTAAAAAAAGAAACCTGGGGCTTTGGTCCACCACACTACTACTATTAGCCATCCAGCTCCAAGGTAGTGGTGAAACTAGAACTAATCACAAGGTAGAATATCATATGATATGAATGCCTCCTAAGTACTTCACCTATTAAGGCTGTGGCCTTTCTCAGCCTTTTGGATCTTGGGTGAACACTGAAAGCCCTCTGTAGAGCATATTCAGCCAATAGGTTTTTTTGTTAATTGGATATTTTATAATCAGTGGACTTAAGTGCTTTCACTTTAAGGCAGTGATTTCTTTGCAATGGTCTTATGATTTGACAGTGCAATTGCCATTGTTTTCTTAATTTTGATGTGCCAAGACAAGCAAGCACTGAGCTTTCTTAACACTTCACAGAAGTAATCCACAATGTCATTTGCACTATCATCTGCAAAGTCTGGTAAATTAGTGCTAGTGCTTACTAAATCTATACTGCAGGACCCAGAGGTCACCTGACAGTGAGTGTTGAGCATTGAGTTGTATTGTTGTTTCTCAAATTGCCCACAATAAGTAGCAACTGGCATGCGATAGCTATACGGCTACTGACAGCTGGCATTTTTCCAGTCAGCCCTTATTAATTTCCTGAAGACACTTTTTAATGATCAACCAGACTCTTTGGCAAGCTTTAGCTAACAATAGCAAGCAGGACAATTGTCATTACAGGCTATTACTATACAGCTGTATAGTAATCCATAAACTGTCTGAAGTATACCTTCCAAGAATACCTTCCACTGATGGAGAAGACTGAAGTGCTTCTATCACATGTGAACCTGTTAAGAGGGGGAAAGGGGTGGGGATGTCTGCAATCTGAACTGACAGGTCCAAATATATTTTTCACTGTACAAGTCAACCTCAGGTTGCTGACAGAGTAGCTGTAGACTCTGTTACCCTGCACTTTTTGTGAATGTAGGAAGAGTGTGGTGCAAGTATGCAATTGTCTCTCCTTATATGACACAAACTGATACGTTGCAAACATACTAGGAATCAGCACTGGGAATGATGTTTGCGTGGCCAGGCGCAGATTCCCGCCCCTCCAAGAGACAGTCTGAGAGTAATGAATTACACACGGCAACATATTTTGGAGATTAAAATGGCCGCAACTTTATTAATAGTTTCAGATGTAGGAAATCTTGGCTTAGGCATTGGGCGTGTATCCCTCTCAGTCCCCCAGCCGGGGCACTGAGGCACAGCAGGGTTAATTGGATCAGAGGGGAGGGGATACTGCAAAACGCATGTCTACACATCTCAGTCCCTCCCCCCTTCTCCGCATAGCTTAGAGTAGTTCACCGACTACCTTTCAGCATTTAGCCGGTGACCCACTTTGCACAACCCCCTTTAACAGGGAACCATGAAAATTCTGCTGCAAGGGGGGTGAGTCACCACTTCATGCCCCCTTTATTTGAATGATAGACAAAAGGATTCCACCCAAGGGCTAAAACCGCCAAAGTTGTGACAATTGCTACGGGGAAGGGGAAACCTGCTGAGCAGGAAAAATTCCTTCCCAGCTCTGTAACAGCAGTCATCATAAAACCGTAGCAACACCTGTGGACCAGGAAAGGGGAACAGTAACCTACAATAAACACCTAATATCAAAGGGAGGGTAAGGTGGTTGAAGCCCCGGAGCCGAATGCGTGCATGAAGCTGGCTCTGCCCCCCTCTTAAGACCCCAGAGCAGACCAGAGGGCTCACTCTCGACCCGCTCCTCTGGCCCCACCCCCAATGACACCATAGATAGACGCACTTTAAACAGGGCTTTGACAGGAACCCCAAAGCTCCGCGGTGCCGGGAGGGCAGGGCCAGCTCCAATGACCTGGTGTGTCTTGCTGAGGGCCAGGGGGTGCCACGTGCCGGCCCGCAAATTGTGCCCACCGCCTGATGGGTGAGTGGGTATTCTGTGTTCCTGTTGTTTTGGGTGAATCAGGAACGGTTGTTTTTAGAGTTGTCTTATTGATATTTCTTGGCTACACATTGATATGTGAAAGTTCTGTACACACACACATCCTGTGTCACATGCCTTTTACATTTTTATCCCACCTTTCCTCCAAGATGGCATACATAGTTTTCCTTCTTCCCAGTTTATCCTACCCTGTGAGGCAGTTTAGGATGAGAGATAATGATTGGCCCTAGGTCCCCCCAGTGAGCTGTATGGCTGAATGGGGATTCCTAGGTCTTAGTTCAATGCTCAAACCACTACACAAGCTCCCAGAGAAGCTTAGTACTCTCTGGCCTATCCCTTCCTGGAGTATGAAGAAGCAACTTACAGGAAAATTAATAAGGGATGACTAGAAGAAAGTCAGTTGACAGTAGCTGTATAGCTGTCCTTTCACTACTCCCACCTAAGCAAGTCATATAGCATGTCCTTAAAGAAAGTGTGGAGGAGGAATCAGAAATCGGCTGTAAAAATAAAATCATATTAGTCAGTTGACTGAGAGGTGAAATCGTGTGAAAAAGTAAGGAAGCTTTTTCTAATAGCTTGAAAACAAAACACGCATGCCATGAAAACAATCAATCCAGAAAATATTACACCGCAGCCTTTTCATCATATAGACTTGGGCATACTAAATATTTTCATGCAACACATATTAATTAAAATGTATTCATTCCCATTTTTCATACACACACACACACACATCACTGTTAGAGTTGGAATGTTTTCAAAGCAATTCAATCTGAAGGCTCTGCAGAGTTAAAAAAAATACTGAAATCCATGGCCCTCATTTCAACATGTATATTATTCACATAAGTTTTCAAACCTTTGCACCTTTTAAAAAATGTGTCAGCTATACAAGGAACAATAGCCATGAGTACAAAACCCACATGGGAACACTGGTACCTCAGCCTATAACAGAATAGCCCCATTCATGCAATAATCTTTGCAGCGAAAGGGGCAGCTGGGCCACATCATTGACTCCACCTTTGAGGTTGTATAGCATCTGAACGATGGAAGGCAGTGAGTACTGAGGCCTGCATGCATAGGCTTCCCCACCTCAAAGTATGGACATAGAGAATGGAGAGCCACACAACTGTGGGAGTGGGACCAGCTAGGCAACCCTACTCCTCCTTTCAGTAGGCAAACCCCTTTCACACAAATAACACATGAAGTGAAGGCTCCATGTCCATGTAGCTCAGCCTAGGCTACAAGCTTTTCAATAGCTTCAGACATTCCAAGGTTGACTTCCTGGCCCTCCAAACATTCTCAGAGGTATTTGTATGGGTGCTGCTGGTGATATGGACTGAGCAAACAATGCAGTAGCAACTGCTCAGGGACTTTGAATTCTGATAAGCAACATGGGGAGCTGCCTTATACTAGGTCAGTCCTAGCTTCCTCTGGACACATCCACACCCTACTTTTAAACAGCCATGGCTTTCCCCAAAGAATTCTGGGAACTATAGTTTGTTAATGGTGCTGATAATTACTAGGATACCCCTATTTCTCTATTTCTCAGAGCGGTTTAACTATCAGTCCCTCTCCATAGGGAACCCTGGAAATTGTAGCTCTGGGAGAAGAATAGGGCCTAAACTCTCAGCGGGACGCGGGTGGCGCTGTGGGTAAAAGCCTCATCGCCTAGGGCTTGCCGATCGAAAGGTCGGCAGTTCGAATCCCCGCAGCGGGGTGCACTCCCGTTGTTCGGTCCCAGCGCCTGCCAACCTAGCAGTTCGAAAGCACCCCCGGGGGCAAGTAGATAAATAGGGACCGCTTACCGGCGGGAAGGTAAACGGCGTTTCCGTGTGCTGCGCTGGCTCGCCAGATGCAGCTTTGTCACGCTGGCCATGTGACCCGGAAGTGTCTCCGGACAGCGCTGGCCCCCGGGCTCTTAAGTGAGATGGGCGCACAACCCTAGAGTCTGTCAAGACTGGCCCGTACGGACAGGGGTACCTTTACCTTTACCTTTTTAAACTCTCAGCACCTACAACCAACCAACCAGCTTCCAGAATTATTTGAGGAAAACCATGACAGTTTGAAGTGGTGTCATGACACCTTAAATCTATGGTGTAAATGTTACTTCTGACTGGTAACAGCTCTCCAGGACTTTCAAACAGAGGCCTTTCACATTGCTTGAGTGCTAACTGGGTTTTTTTTTCCAACTGGAGCTGCCAGGGATTGAACATGGGATCATTTGCATGCAAAGTATATGTTTCCCCACTAAACAGCACTTGCTCCAACAACTGTTAATGTTTGGTGTCTGTGGGTGGGTTGGTGTTTTTATTTTACCATTTTTCCCCTCAGAAACAGTGCTGTGGAACTGAAAAAGAGTTATTAAGAATGTTATGCATTGATATAACAAACTCCCAACCTGGTGCCCTCCATATGTTTTGACTACATAGCTTGGTTGGTTAGAGTGTGGTGCTGATAACGCCAAGGTTGCAGGTTCGATCCCTGTATGGGACAACTGCATATTCCAGCATTGCAGGAGGTTGGACTAGATGATCCTCAGGATCCTTTCCAACTCTAAAATTCTATGAGTCCATGATTTATCCCTCAACATTAGCCATGCCGGCTGGGGCTGATGAGAGTTTATTTTATTTTATTCTTTATTTCCATGTGTTTCACCATGCATGACCTATGGTCACTAAGTAGTTCATCCAACAATCAATATAACAACCCATCAGTCGAAATAATAGTTTTAGTTCAAAACATGTTGTGGGCTCCAGCTTGAGGAAGACTGAATTAATGGTTGCCAACTTCAGGACTGGTAATACTAGTGAAACAAACTGAATGCAAATGTCAACTCAAAACCGGAACTTCAATCCATCAGCCATCCCTAACAAAGGGAATAAAATATTCTTTCACTGACTCTTCACTGTGTTCACTAGGATTAGCAGTTTTAAGCAGGGACTGACTTTCATTTGGCATCCTTCCTCACACCATGAAGCCCTTTCTCTCAGCCATGGCCTCTAGACATTGCCTTTACAGGACAATCAACAATGATGATTGCTGCAACCTGTATGTCTCCAGTATCATATGTAATTGGGGGGGGGGAATATGTTCCTTGGGCCTTGTGACATTTCATTCTAAAAACCACACCAGGCGACTTTTTCTTAAAAGTCAAACATGAGCCAAAGCCATTCACTTTTCCCCCTCACTATGAGCCAGTTGGAAAGAAGACACAATCTGTATGCTTTATGCCATAAATTGGTATGCCTTCTGGTTCTGAATGAGTGTGAATGTGCCATTCAGTTATCTACGTGTTCTTAAATTAAACTGGACTTGTAGCAATGCCATTTTCCTGATATTTCCATTTCCATCCATTCAGAGACAAGAGCTCCAGCCAAATCGCCCATCTGGTCTCCTCTCCCATCCTTATTTTAAAGAACTATATAAACAAAAGTGTACTTCAAACTCCCAAATTATTAGTTTTGCTTTTGATGTAAGACTTGGGCATCGATGGTAATTTTTTTTCAGTGTGGCATTCATCATAAAAGGCCCTCTTAACTTTATCTAATATCTGCCTCCGCACATTCAGCTAACCCCACTGACTGACTGCTAGTGTTAATGGTGAGGGAGGAGAGAGAGAAAATCATAAGCAAAGGTTTTCAAAGCCGCACAGGAGATTTAACCACATGGCTTCCATTAAAATGAATGGACCTATTGTGAGCGAGGGAGAAAAGAGATACAGAGACAGACAAAATGCTCCCTTCAAAATTTTCCTTTTGCGCTCTGCCTGCTATAAAAGATAATGACTGCGGAATATGTTTGACAGAATGGTGAACATCTCTGTGAGCACAGCCAAATCTAGCTTGAAGGGACTCACTTTACCTCATGACTAGAGAATACATTTACATTATGACATGTGAAATTACCGAGCAGCTGCTGGAAGGGGGGAAATGAAATGAGCACCATCTTGCAGAGGACTTGCTGGAGATGAGTCATCCGCTACATGGGGGCAAGCTGGGAGAGTGTTATGCAAAGGTGATACGCAATGCAGTAAAGGTCCCTTGTGCTTACCTTCAGCCCTATTCACAGGTGTGTGTGTATATGTGTGTATGTGTTGACCAAAAGGACAAATCCAACTTGAAAGCACATCATGTAGATTGCCTAAGACAATGCTACTCTGTTCTTAATGAGAAGTGAGATAAACTTCAGCAGCAGCTTCTTATCACCATATTTCATTCTAGCATAGGCCCAGAGAAGCCTGTGGACATGTGCAGCACTTTTCAGATGTGTTGCCAATACTCACGTCCAGTAGCAGCCTTTGCACTTCATAGCCCTCCGCACCCACCAGTTTCAGTATGTGTGTGTGTGTGTGTGTGTGTGTGTGTGCACGCACAGGGGAATCAGATGCTGCTTCTAGAAGAGGGACATGAACAATCCCAGGGCAGTGTAGTGCTCAGGCATGAAGTTCATGGATGACCTTGCGAATGGCCAATCACTGTCTTGTCACTCAAACTTGCCTTGTTGGATTGTTGTGAGGACAAAAAGGGGAGGAGGAGAACAGTGTCTGCTGCTTCTTCAAAGATGAGTGGAATAATAAGCGAGCAGCCAGGATACCACAATGTGCAGTGCTTTGGCTACCAGCTATAATTGCCATGACCTGTACAGAGTTGACGGAAGGTTTCGATCCTCTGTGGGACATAGGTTGGATGAGTTCAAATAGCCTTAGGGTAGGAAAGTGATTTGCAATACAGGAAATATTAACTTGTCAACTTCCACGCAACTGGTATAAGTTCTTACCAATGGCATCTTCTTCCTAAAGTATAATGTTTAAGCAAGTAAAACGTCTAGGTGGCATTTGTTCAGGTAAAGTTCTTCTTAGGCTCTGGATTGAAATTGAGATGATATTCCAGCAACCCAGAGATGTTTCAAGTTTTCCTTTGTCTTCCCCTCTCCCCCCAAACTTTTTAATGTAAGGACTGTAAGTAAACATCTTGAGATGTTTCTGCCCTAGAAAGGACCCAGCCTAGTTCTTAGATGCAGAAGGCTTTGGGTCAAACGAGATGTGTGAAGTCGATAGGTCATGAGACCCTGGTCCAATAATGAAACATCTCCATCCTTGCTTACCTTCTTGAGTGTTAAGATTTGCAGGGGGGGTTCTTGGTCATTCCACCACCCTCAGAGGTGCTGAGAATGGCAGCGCAGGAGAGGACATTCTCTGCTGCAGCCCCTAAATTGTGGAGCTCCCTCCCTGCAGAAATGCATCAAACATCTTCATACTCTGAAGTCATACCACTTTGCCCTGGCCTTTGACAGTTAAGGTTCTTTTGTTTTGGGGACCCGCCTCTTTTGTTGAATTTATATTGTTCTGCTCAATTTGCAATGTGTTTACATGTTTTATAATGGCAATACTCTTTTATTAGTTTTTATAACTGTATATATTCTATTGTTGTAGTCCACCCTGGGACCTTAGGGCAAAACGTAGGTAAGAAATCTTATAAGTAAATAAATAATGAAAGCTAGGAAAATGCTATTGTGCCTACCAAACTAAGAAAAGTCCAATGAGTGATAAGACAACAGAAAATATTGGAGGGATTCATCACTTCTTTGTTTTCATGCATTTTGTGGCTTATTTGGAAAAACTGCATCTGTCATTCATGTAAAGTCAATGTTTTTGGGAACACACATTTGTTTTATCTCAACCATTTCATCTAAACTAATTTTTGCATTTTTGTCTTTGCAGCTGCCTGTGGTTGTTTTCAGCACCCACCATTTTATGTTGCCAGATCAGACCATCATGTTGGTCGGAATCTGGAGCATTTGGAATGGGGCAAGAGAAGCAGGGGAGGAATCAGCCACCAATTTCTCCCAAAGTTCCCCCAACACAACACAATATCTGGGTTATTTGGGGAAATAAAATGACAACTGCCAGGAAAGAAACTCGACTTCCACTTCTATCACTGGAGTAAGGTAAGTGATGAATGGGTATGAATGAGTGACAAATGAGCATGAAGGGGAGGGGTAATGAAAACCAACCCCATTTGTGCACATTTGTCACTCAAAGCATCCATTTAGGAATGAATTGGAATGGAACCCAAACAGGCACAATCCAATCCAGTATTCCATTCATTCCAAAATGAATGGACCTCTCTGAAATACAAGGGTCCATAGCTTAGTTGTAGAGCACACACGGTGCATGCAAAAAATCCCAGGTTCAATATCCAGCATCTTGAGCTTGCAAGGCAGTAGAAGACCCATACCTGACTGCTGCCAGTCAGTGTAACCAATATTGGGCTTGATGGTCTGACTCAGTAAAAGGCAGCTTCATATGTTCATAGAAATAGGCAATGTCTACACGTGCAAAACAGAGTATGCTTTCAATCAACGAGGGCACTGCAGCAGTGGTGTTTTCATCCTCTGTTGTAACAACAGATAGCAGACACATCCTTTATCTTGATAAAAAATGGAACTGAAAATAATGGAGAGGCCTTTAATGTAATCAGCAGTGCTTTTTTGTCAGTAATGTTTTACTCTTGCACACCTGTATCTGATTTGGAATGTTTCCAGTCTGGTTTAAACTTGAGTTGCAACGATAAACAGTTCTTAACTGTATGCCTAGCATACAAATTAATTGGGTCATAGATAGCTGGTGTCCCTGTATTGCAAATAGACAGCACCTGATCACCAATGGTTCGGGGGAAGGCATGCAACACAAATTCTGAATAGGTTTCAGAAGGCTGATTCAAAAAGAGAAAGGCACACCCATGAGCTTCTCACACAAAAGCGAGCTTCCTACGCACAAAAATCCCATCTAACTACTACCATTTTCTTCAATATTAACCAAACCCAGCAGCCATGAGCAGTACAAGGGAACCCCTTTAAGGTCCTTAGAATGTGTTAAGTCTAGTCCATACCCAGAAATTGGACAAAATGTCTTCCTTAGAGGATGACTCCATTACCAATACCAGAAAATACTAGGAATAAATGGGAGTGACATAGCCTAATGGACACTCCAAAGTGGTTACAGTAGAAGACTTCCCACGGAGAAGTCTGTAAAATCAGAAGGTCTGATACCACCTGACTAATCATATGCCCCAGCTCCAGGTTTTCCACCATTACCCTAGGAGAAGAGACAAGCTGAAAACCAGGCCAGAAGATGCAATATATTTCTAGCATCACAAAGCCTTCTGTGTCTGAGCCTTTCTCAGAAGGAAGAAGGTACCTAAACAAACTGCAGATCAGAATGCTCTGAGAAGGGAAATGGCATCAGGGCCCCTGATCACATTCTGCTCAACTCCTTGTGTTCCAATTGTGACTCCTTGGCTGGACAGCTCTGCTCACCTGTTCCTTCTTCAAAGCTTGTCATTGACTTGCTCCCTGGACAGCTCCCCAGCCATGCCTGTTTGATGGTGCATCCAGGTAATCCAACTCAGAGGTGGTTGGAATGGGAGAACACAAACTATGTGTAAAAGGTCATCCTGACTTGAAAGGGCTTTTTTCGGTGGGGTAGGGGCTGTAAGGAAGAAGGGAAAGGACAGATTGTACAAGCTTGTCATCCAGTCATGCAATGTTGGATTCAAGTTGTTGTTGTTGATGATGATGATGATGAAGGTGATTGTGTAGTAACATTTCTATCCCTAAGGAGCTCAGTGTAGCATGTTTGGGGTGTGTTCCATTTGTTATGAACTTTTTGTCAGTGTTATCAGTTATGCTACTTGCCCCCACTTAAATTATCTTCAGTCCAATGCCACAGAACACATGGAATGATTTGGGAATGGGAAAGGATGGTAAGGAAATTCTTAAGCCAAACAAATACAATGTACACACATTGTGATGCTTTATTGATGCAAACTTTAATGGAAATTCAATAAAACAAATGGCTCTAGGTGCATTTAGAAAATTCCTACAATCAGATTATGTGATGAATAGGTGCATCTAAGGCTATATTACTCAATGATAAATCTCAGAAACACAACTATGCAAGAAAAGAAGTCCTTTTTCAAGTGGTTGGCCATGGGGGTTTCTGTGATCACCAATGAAAGCACGTGCACATTTCTGAAAGTAACAAAGTAACATTGATTCATTGTGTTCAGCCCTTGTAATAGGAAAGTGGGGCCATCATACCTTCTGAAGTGTGAGTCCTACAACTCTTCATGCTATCCCAGAACTCTAGAATGGCAACTGCACAGTTGCAGAAACCTTCCAGCTACAAACGCTAGGGCTGCTGGACAGACTCTTGTGCTGGGGTGTTGTTTGGCGGAGGGGAGTGTTGTTGATTTTTTGTATATTTATTTTAGATCTTGTGATTTATGTGGGAATTGTTCACTTTGGTTGTGTATTTTTTAATATTTTATTTATTGTATATGACTACTTTTGTGCATTGCACTTAGGTATTGTTTTCATGTTGTAAGCCACCTTGAGCGTGGTTTGAACCATGGAAAGGCATCATACAGATAAATATATCTATGTATGTATAGGCCTAGCCTGTTCCCAGGCCTGTTCTCAGAAGGACATGATCATCTGTCAATCCCAGAATTGAGTGTAGACCTTTATTAACCTTTCTTCTCATTAAGGCTGTAGTCTTGTATGTGGCTGAAGACTCTCTTGAACAAAACTTCAACCTCCACAAGAAGCAGCATGAGTAAAATGACATTCTCAGGATGATTTTCCGGGTCAAGAAACAAAGTCTCCCCCTTGAATGCCACATCAGTGTTTGAACTTGCACTAATGCTGCCTCTCAGGCAAAAGTAGTTAGTGGCTCAACCTTGAGGCATGTATCGTAAGGAGTCATTTCATTCTGTGTAAGAACAGTGACCCAAGGTCCACCTTGCCAGTACTTTCAGAAGCCTCTGTGGCATGTGAGAGTGTTGACCAGAAATGGTGGGTGTAGGGATAAGATGCCTCAGAAGATACAGTCAGCAATTAAGATAATGCAAGCTGAGCAACAGGGACAGCAAAAACAGAAGTAAGAAAATATCACTGGGAAGAGGCAGCAGCTTGCAGTGCAGGCAGCACTGAACACAACATTAGAACTAATACAGTATTTTTAGTTACTTTTTAGAAAATATATTTCTGAAGTGAATATAAAAATTAAGGATACAGTGTATTCTAAAATGTCAATATAACTAAATGCCATATATTACCCTCATTACAGGTGATATATTTGGTCCAGGACAAGCATCCCCCCTCATCAAGCAATGGGATGGTGATAATGCACTATGCAGAGGTGTGTATGAAGTGTATATTGTGGCAGAGTGGTAACGTGAACACCAACCAGGCTTCCAGCAGAAGCAATGTTCACTTTGACAGGAGTACATGCTGGCCAAATAAACATTTCGTCGTCTGATATTTCAGCCATATGGCAAGGCCCTGACAACTTGTGAGCAGGCAAGTTGCCATTCCAACAGACGGGGATGCATACAGCAAGCCAAATATATTTTGTCTACATGGGCAGCAGATGTGTGTATTTATTGACACCATCATTCCCAACCTGTGAAAGCTGGAACAGCTGTCTGACTTGACCCGTCTATGCTTGGGCTGAGGGGGATGCTATGCTACTATGGACAAACTAGATTGTCCAAATTTTTATTTTTGGGTTTTTTAACTCTTGTTTCCCAAATTCATCTGCTGTGCTACAGTGTTGCTGTTGTTTAGCCATTTAGTCATGTCTGACTCTTCATGACCCCATGGACCAGAGCACACCAGGCACTCCTGTCTTCCACTGCCTCCCGCAGCTTGGTCAAACTCATGTTGGTAGCTTCGAGAACACTGTCCAATCATCTTGTCCTCTGTCGTCCCCTTCTCTTAGTGCTCTCCATCTTTCCCAACATCAGGGTCTTTTCCAGGGAGTCTTCTCTTCTCATGAGGTGGCCAAAGTATTGGAGCCTCAGCTTCAGGATCTGTCCTTCCAGTGAGCACTCAGGGCTGATTTCCTTCAGAATGGATAGGCTTGATCTTCTCGCAGTCCATGGGTACTGTGCTACAGTACTGTACTTTAATGATGTCTGGCTGGTAAGCCTAAACCCAGAATTAATTCTTGAGCAGGATTAAAATTGGTTACACTCAGGGCTGGCCCCAGACATTTTGCTGCCTGAGGGAAGAAATTCAATTAAGTTCATATTCAAAGATTAATTTACCTAATTCACACTTTCCAAGGAAATACAAAAAGTGAAACATAGCATCCTCCAAGATTCACGCTTACCCAAATTTTGCAAAGCCTTTCTCAATGTGTACCCCCAGAAATTGCATATACTAGGGTAAAAGGTGCATAAAACATATATATTAGTGAAAATAACATTAAAATGCATTATATTGGTGAGCATTGCATTGCAAAGATGTATATGTTAAACAAATTTGCATACAGATATGTATATTAAGATAAATTTCCATTAAAATGCTAATGAATTTTCATGAAGCCTTTTAAAAAAATCAAAAACTGATATGAAAATGGGGCGAACTGAACTTAAAACTTGAATGAGAAACAGAGAGAAACCAAAATTGATAGATTCATCCAACCCTAGCTTCAGGTCAGATCCTACAAGCCGCTACTAGTAGAGTATTCTGCAAGTACTGGTCAAGACATATCTCCAAGGTTTGCATTTCTTGAATTAGTGCTGTGCTGCAAATCATCTCTCCTGTGTTTCAGTTATCCTTCCCCATCAAGTTAGTATGAAAACAAATTGTATTTGAAAATTATCAAAGGGGAGAGAAAAGTTAGGTGAAATTATATTGAGTAGGGTGCAAGGTGTGTGTCTCCTTTCTTCCAGTCTACAAATAATCAACAGTGGTCTTCACTCTGCAGCCTACCTGGGTGTTCCTGCTTCAATTAAAGCCCAGAGGAAGACATCATGAGATAATTCCACTGATGTGGCCTTTTCAGATCAGACAGTGTGGGCAGCCAGGGAGGCTGCAGAGTGCTGGAAAAATATTTATTGGAAAGAAAAACATATACACCACCCTTGGCCATATCAGAATGATAAGGTAAGCTCAAAACCTTGCAGGGACTAAAATTCTAAAAAATGGGGGGGAACCTCAAGCACCCTGAGAATGAGACAGAAAAAAGGAAGCCTCTTACACAGTGGAAGAAAGTGGCTGACAGATTTCAACACAGCACTTTTTGGAATCATTCAGCAGGCATCAGACTCACCAGAAATTAGGAACACGTTTCTGCAAAGTGTAACAGCCACACTCAAACGTCTTGTTATCTCAAGCTCCTAAGGTGCATGAATTTGACATGGGTACGACATACGCATCCTTATGCCATTGTAACCTTAGGTAATATTTCTCCCATTTCAGTGAACAGTTAGCTGAATGTTTTGGATGTCCTTGTGCCAATTTGCTAAATGATGTTGTGCAGCAATTTGTCTTGTGGTAATGATGGGAAAGAAAATACTGTATAAATAAGAAACAATAATGAAGAAGCATTTAGGGTAGTATGATAGGATGAGATTGCTTGTGAGAGTGACAGGGTGACATCCTGAAAGAGGGAAATCAAAGCAAATATATGGAGATTCTGCTTCTGAGATGGAGCTGATTTATGACATTATCTCTGGAGGGAAGTGATAGAATTGCCTTTCTGTGGTACATTTCCAGCCGCACCGTAGGGGACATGGAAAAGCAGCCCTTTTCTCTCTCTCTCTCTCTCTCTGAATTTCTATGTAAGCCATTTGGCTGCTTTCCATTGTTTAACTTTAACTCTGTCCAGCTCTTAAATCTTTGCACTCAGAATGTGCAACTCTTACTCACACAGGAGTGCCTCCTAGCTATTCACACTAATTAGCCAAGGTCATTTAAATACATTTTGCATGAAGCACCTTAAGCTCAGTGTGCCATTTGGTATATTTATCAAATGACTGATCAATATGCTAGACCACAGTTTCTGGAGAGCCTTGAGCTACAAGTCGAATGCAACATGAATTCCAATCCATGCAAGCTGCCTCTTGCATGAAATGAAATTAAAGTGTGTGCAGTAATCATTTTTCATCATATAAAAGTAATGAAAAAGAGGGCTTAATGCTGTATGTACAACAATTTCTATTTTAAGTAAATCTTAACTATGTGTTCTCCCTCCCACCCACCCCCTGCCTTTAACAAACAGGTATTAAGCTCGCTTCGATTTCACTTTCTTCCTTCCAACATATTACCTCCACTCTATTGGTAAAGTAATTTATTCCATCCTCTGTAGAGATCCTGGATCTCATTTGCCAGCATATTTATCTTTCCTGCCACTGCACTGTCATTCATCTGCAATCTCCACAGAATACTGGACCTGTGCAGAATTTCAATTAGGATTGATTCAACTAAATCCAGGCCAAAGAATTGACACTGACAGGGTGACCCCAAGAGAATTTAATATGCTGAGGGTTTTTTAAAAAAAAACCAAACAACAACAACAGCTAAAGTGTAACACCCTCATTCATTAAGTCTTCTATATACTGGTTTTAATCTGGTTCACAATAAGCCTTTTGCAGAGACTGTGTTGTGTGCATAACCAGATTTCGAGCTGTTTTGATAACCTACAGAAAAGGTATTACCATAAAAATCTCCCCTCTCTTTCCTTTGAGGTCTAATCAACTTAAACTCAGACAGTTTGTAATGAACAGAAGAATGATTTCCACTGAGGCTGAGCAGCCTTAAGCTTCCCTTTCTGTATCTGTATACATTTTAAAATCAATACGGTGTAGGGTAATAGAGATAAAATTGCTCTAGTCCTGGCCTCTTGATTTGACAGACTTTCAGCAATTTTCGTCATAATCATTGACAGACTTCATCTGCTCGTCAGTTAAATGGCCTAATAGAATTTCCTAAGTAAGCCCCAGTTTATTAGGGCGGCTTAGTGTTTTAAAGGGCAGAATCTTCAGCCACAGACAGTAACACAGATATTGCTCTTTTTCTACCTATTTATTTATTTATTTATTTATTTTTAAGTGAAGCTCAGAGCTGCTTGAAAGCGGTATTTGAGGTGAGAAAGTTTCCTTTTAATTTTGGGTGTCTAGGGATGGATTGTAGCAAGGATGGCCCATATAACCCATACAGATGACTGTACTACTCCAACAAACAAATTATCTCCCTTTCAGGTTCTCTTGGTCACCAGCCACTTTGCCATGTAGGAAGGAGATCTTTATCATTCATCAATGGAAGGTGGTTGGCAAAAAAAAACAACCACACATAAACGTGCTTATAAATACCTGTACCTTACTTCTGAAATGCAATGGGTTGCAAATGGGAAGACACACTTCATGGGCGTTCACATGTTACATTCAATAAGTGTGTGATCTGTGTACAAACGTACACAAATAGTTAAAATGTACACTCATACACTGACTCGCATGTAACGTTTAACTAGTGTGCAGGAAGAGATTAGGAGGCAAAAGGCTAACAAATTAGCTACAGCAAGAGTGGTCAAGAAGCCAAAACGGGAGATTTTGCTTCCAAAAAAAAAAAAGACCTGTGTCAAGTTGACCAGAGGCAGGGCAGATCTTTTAAAATAGAGTACACCTGGGCACACCCCCTGCTCATGCAAGTTATCACCCCAGTTCATTAACCATGCCTGCTGTGCCTTATGAGAGCTGGAATCCACCAACAACTGGGGGCGGGGCCAGATTAAGTACCCCTGTTCTAAACCATTGTACATGATTATCCTTCTTCTGCCTCATCTGGCACTGATTGATTTTGTTGTGTTTCCTGTTACATGTGATTTATTGATTTGTTCTTAAAAATGCTGGTATTTGTTAGCCACCCTGAAAGCTGCCATTAGAAGCTGCCTCATAGTCAGATCATGGTCCATCTAGCACCATGTTGTCTACACAGATGGAGAGCAGATGGTGAAGATGGTGAGGAATCTGTGAAATTCTACCTGCAAAGTATTTGCACTATCCCCCAAACCATGGGTCTTCCCTCCGTGCCAAAGGTATGGGAGAGGATAAATTTTAAAATAAATAAATAAATAAATATTCTATGCATATTTAGGGCTCTGTTTTGCTTTATATATTCCAGGACTGAGGTATGGCATTAATAACAATTCCCGAGGCTGAGCCCTGGTGAGAACTGGAACACCATACTATATTACATGATATTAGAAACCAATAATTGCCCACTTTATGATAAAAGCTGTACATAATGAATAAGAAACATGGCATAATTAAGAAAGAGAATGGGAAAGAATATTAAAAATTCCATATCCAATCACATTTTTTCTTCCACTCGTTATTAAAGTCACAGTATTTTTCCTGGAGATAGAATCTTGATTAGTCAGGAGGGATCAAGTTACAGAAAATAATAACCTGACTCAGTGTAACTGCAGAAGCTAAAGCAAAGAAAATTTACTCAACAGAAAACCAAACATTTTAAAATAGGAGAGGGAGACACGGTCTTAATGGCTCACCTCTTCAAAAGATGAGGGTCTACCAGATTGTTTTAAAATGTCTGCCCTACCTCTGGTCAACTTGGCACATGTCTTTTTCTTTGCTTGCATGTTGACCGCTGGGAGGAGCACAGAGAGAAAAAAATGTCATGGTGCATCTGCACAAGCAAAACAGGATGCCTTAATCTGTCCCAAATGCATTGGTCTCTACAGCCACAGCAGGCAATGTAACTCTCCAATGGTTTAACTTTACTTCCGATGATGCACTCTTCCATTGTCTCTCAAAACAGACAGAGGCACACAACAACTTTAGTGTCAGACTAAAGGTAAAGAACATGACCTGCAGAGTTCAATGACAAAGGATGCAACCATTCCATTAATTCTCTAGATCTCTATTAGGCATCAGGAGTGTATTAGTAAGTGATGTGCTGTAAAAAAAGAAAGAACGAAAAATGAGATGTTTTAATACTAAAGGACAGGGCCTAAAATTGGAGCACTCATGTATGGAATGGAATGGATGGAATGAATGGAGCATCACCTGCTTGCTTGCATCAGTTCCCACCACTGAAGAGACTTGCTTATGGTCAGTAGCGGGAACTGATGCAAGCAAGTGATGTTCCACAAGCTTGTTCTTCAGTAATGGAAACGGCTACAGCAAAAACAAGCAAAGCTCTCGTTCAATGTATGAGCCTTTCCTATGTGTGCTGGTGCATGTTTGCTTATCAGCTTATTAGCTTCTGGATCTCTCTGTGGCTTTCAATTCCATTGGCCAGGATATCTTCCCAGAACGGCTCTGAGGGAATGAAAATTGTGGGCCCTGTGCTATGGTGGTACCACTCATGCCTACGGAACTGAGTCCAGAGATTAGGATTGTATGATTGTCTTTTGGCCCCCTGGCAATTGTGTTGCAGGGTTCCTCAGGGCACTATTCCATCCCCAGTGCTATTTAATACCTAAATGAAGCTGCTGAGAGCAGTCATCAGGAGTTGGGGGGGGGGGCAAGCTGCCATGAGATCTCTGGTAGCACTCAACTCTGTCTCTCCATTGCATCTGAATTAGGAGAGGTTGTGTGGGCCCTGGACTGAGTGGTGGAATGGGTGAGAGGAAAGTAGCTGAGCTTGATTCCTGGCAAGACAGGGGTACTGTGGATGGATAGTTCCTGTGGATGTCAGGGACTGGGCAGAGGAGAAATGGTGGAGACCACCTCCCCATCCTGACCCTTCCAGGGAGGAGGAAGAGGAAGACAGTATAGATTTACAACATGGGTTGGAGGTAGGTAGCAGCTCAAAAGCAGATGAGGAGAAAAGTTGGGAAATCATGGGAGAGCCAGGACAACATCCAGCTGACACATTGTCATTAGAAAGCATTCCAGACCCTCCATCTCCCAGAACCCAGGGAGCCTTGAAAGTAGGAGAGCAAAGAGCTCAAAGACAGAGGGCACTTAGCGGCATCCATAGTGAAGATGATGAGAATGATGAATGAGGAAGTGGGACAAGGGATGGAGATGCACTCGGGACAATGCCATTATCTAAGAGGCTGGGTTCTACAGCCTCTCTGTGTAAAGACTGAAATAAAAAAGAACAGTAAGAAACTTTTCCTTGTCTTTATACTTTCCTGGGCAATCAACCAGGAGCTGCTGACAGCTCCCTGACAGTGTCCAGGAAATTTGTCAATTGCCTGGATGGGTCAGTTGGTCCACCGTACTCCCTCTGAAGGAGCAGGTATGCAGTCTTGTGTGTTTTGGAAGCTAGCTTTGCCAATGGATGCCTGGGAGGCCTCAGCGGCTAGAAGCACCTTTGACCAGCTGTAACTGGTACAACAACTATGGACCAGGAAAGCTTGACCAAACCAGTTCAACCATCTTGCAATGCTCCAGCACTTACTTTATGACAGCCAAGTTCCAGAAACTGTTTTGGACATAAAAGTGGTATAGCCCCTTTCCAGATGTCTTAAATCCTACAGTGAAACCAAATAAAAGTGCAATTGAGGGAGAAATGAGGAACTGGAAATGTGATGGGAATGTCAGTGGGGAGGCTACGAAGGTGAAGCCAAGGTGGTTCCAGAGAGATTTCGGTAGAGAAATGGGTCATCATAAAATATTTTTAGGTTGCCCAAAAACACTGGTATCATTTTAAAGCTAAATATAAGATTGCTTGGAAATATCATATCAGCAGGGGACGCATATTACATACGGCTTTGTGCAATTGTAAATTTCCCCCTTTGCAATATGATTGTCAGCAAGTAGGTGAGCTGTAACCCACAATTAGAGGATTATTACACAGCACTTGCATGCAGCACCTAGAGAAAGATAAGTTTCTTTCTGGCCCAAACTCACAGGAGCTGTTGGCACTGTTGCTCCATAGTACCGAGACGGCTTGCTGAAGATTTAACAGTGCTGTGCTTTACAACTGCAGAGTTACCCAGCTTGAGTTTTTAGAAGCAGGGTTTTTCTATAATCTGCTGTTTATGCAGTTGCATGGTCTGTGCTTCTGTGCTAACCTGAATGGACAATGATATCAGGGGGAAAGGTGGTGGAGTGCACAAGGTCAGACCACCACCTTGCAACTATCACAGCTGGGTATGAATTGAACCAAAAGTCGATTGCCTGTTCATCCACTGCATTGTAACACAGCAATTTTTGCTATGGGATGATTCCCGCAGCATACATAAAGGCCCATGTATGAGAATCATATGGGAAGAGAGAGAATCTGGTTTTTCCCACATTTTATATCGAGCACAGTAAGTGTAGTTTTGTTTTGTATGAGTTTATCACTTCCTTATATACCAATGTATGTTGGTATATGTGACTCTTTACAAAGTATGTGGCACTGTACTATGAATGACACTTTACTAAGTATAAGATCACCGTTCCCTACCATGAGAGGTGTATCACAACACAGAGATGAGAGAACATGAGGCAGAGCTAAGGAGCAGAGGGATATGCATTCATTTCAGTGACACACAAGCTTAGTTATGATAGAATATGGGGACTGCAGGATGGATGTCATACTTTAAAGTACACATGGGACACAGGTGGCACTGTGGTCTAAACCACAGAGCCTAGGGCTTGCCAATCAGAAGGTCGGTGGTTCGAATCCCCGTGACAGGGTGAGCTTCCGTTCCTCGGTCCCTGCTCCTGCCAACCTAGCAGTTCGAAAGCACGTCAAAGTGCAAGTAGATAAATAGGTACTGCTCCAGCAGGAAGGTAAATGGTGTTTCCGTGCGCTGCTCTGGTTCGCCAGAAGCTGGCCACATGACCCAGAAAGTGAGATGAGCGCCGCAACCCCAGAGTCGTCCGCGACTGGACCTAACAGTCGGGGTCCCTTTACCTTTTTACACATGCTTAAGATTAGGAGATGTGAAATACAAGAAAGTGGCTAGAAAGTGTAATTATTATTAATAATATAAGGTAAAGGTACCCCTGCCCGTACGGGCCAGTCTTGACAGACTCTAGGGTTGTGTGCTCATCTCACTCTATAGGCCGGGAGCCAGCGCTGTCCGCAGACACTTCCAGGTCACGTGGCCAGCGTGACAAGCTGCATCTGGCGAGCCAGCGCAGCACACGGAACACCGTTTACCTTCCCGCTGGTAAGCGGTCCCTATTTATCTACTTGCACCTGGCGGTGCTTTCGAACTGCTAGGTTGGCAGGCGCTGGGACCGAACGACGGGAGCGCACCCCGCTGCGGGGATTTGAACCGCCGACCATGCGATCAGCAAGTCCTAGGCACTGAGGTTTTACCCACAGTGCCACCCGCGTCCCTTGTATAATAATATACAATCATGCATTTGTATAATAATATTGTATAATAATATACAATCATGCAAATCCAAAGTTGAGATCTGTCCTGAACTTACCTACTTTACTAAGAAAATCTGGTTTCTTTTTTCTTTTTCTCTGTGTTTTACAGAGCTCTCCATACCATCCATTCTACCTTACCTCTCTAGCAGGGGTTAATATGCCTTACATCTATATATATATAATTTTTGCATGGTGACCTGATTAAAGTAAGAAATGAAAAGATGCAGCCCAAGGCAACTAATGCAGTCTTATCATCAGTAGCTAACTAAAAAAAGCTTCGCTCTATATTCAGTATCCAAAGCACTGGGAACTGGTATCAAGGGCAAGTGCTAAAATCACACTTGATGTAAGTAGGCAACAATCACATTTCTTCCGTGAAACTGAATCCACTTCCAGTAAGTTTCACTTTTTACCTAAAGCACTGTGTGATTTTGTGTTACTACCACCACCACCAAAAGCCCAGTCTTACTGGAGATATGGAAAAGAAAATGTTGTGACGTGTAGGTCCAGAGGAGTCAAACGTGACAAAAAAGATATTGTGCAGGGTTTAAAGTTTGACAGAAAATGTGTTTTCTTCCTTTGATTGATTGGATAGCTTCCACATGGATGAAATACATGCTGAATTATTTAAAGATAATTACACCGCAGCGCTGTTGCTAAAATATTAAGACACGGTTATCCCATAGGAGGAGTTGTGACAGGCATTGGCACATCAAGTAATGAATAGCCATGGGGTAATGGAGAAAAGCCCCTTCATGGATCACTGCCTTGCCGTGGCGAAGGGGCTTGAATAACTCGGAGAAGCTATGAGCTATGCCGTGCAGGGCCACCCAAGATGGACAGGTCATAGTGGAGAGTTTTGACCAAACGTGATCCACCTGGAGCAGGAACCGGCAAGCCACTCCAGTATCCCTGCCAAGAAAACTCCATGGACAAAGACAAAAGGCATATAAAAGTTATGGCGCTGGAAGTTCAGCCCCTCAGGTTGGAAGGCGTCCAACATGCTACTGAGGAAGAGCGGAGGACAAGTACAAGTAGATTCAGAGCTGATGAAGCGGCTGGGCCAAAGCCGAAAGGACGCTCAGTTGCGGATATGCCTGGAAGCGAAAGGAAAGTCCAATGCTGTAAAGAAAAATATTGCATAGGAACCTGGAATGCAAGAACCATGAACCTTGGTAAGTTGGATGTGGTCAAAAATGAGATGGCAAGAATAAATATTGACATCCTGGGCATCAGTGAACTAAAATGGACGGGAATGGGTGAATTCAGTTCGGATGACCATCATATCTACTACTGTGGGCAAGAATCCCGTAAAAGAAATGGAGTGGTCCTCATAGTCAACAAAAGAGTGGCAAAAGCTGTATTGGGATGCAATCTCAAAAATGATAGAATGATCTCGATATGAATCCAAGGCAGACCTTTTAACATCACAGTAATCCACGTTTATGCACCAACCACTGGTGCTGAAGAAACTGAAATTGACCAATTCTATGAAGACTTACAACACCTTATAGAATTGACACCAAAGAAGGATGTTCTTCTCATTATAGGGGATTGGAATGCTAAAGTAGGGAGTCAAGAGATAAAAGGAACAACTGGCAAGTTTGGCCTTGGAGTTCAAAACGAAGCAGGGCAAAGGCTAATAGAGTTCTGCCAAGAGAACAAGCTGGTCATCACAAACACACTTTTCCAACAACACAAGAGACGACTCTACACATGGACATCACCAGATGGGCAGCATCAAAATCAGATTGATTATATTCTCTGCAGCCAAAGATGGAGAAGCTCTATACAGTCAGCAAAAACAAGACCTGGAGCGGATTGTGGCTCAGATCATCAGCTTCTTATAGCAAAATTCAAGCTTAAACTGAAGAAAGTAGGAAAAACCACTGGGCCAGTAAGATACAATCTAAGGCAAATCCCTTATGAATACACAGTGGAAGTGAGGAACAGGTTTAAGGATTTAGATTTGGTGGACAGAGTGCCTGAAGAACTATGGATGGAGGCTCGCAACATTATACAGGAGGCAGCAACTAAAACCATCCCAATGAAAAGGAAATGCAAGAAAGCAAAGTGGCTGTCCAACGAGGCCTTACAAATAGCGGAGGAGAGAAGGCAAGCAAAATGCGAGGGAGATAGTGAAAGATACAGGAAATTGAATGCAGATTTCCAAAAAATAGCAAGGAGAGACAAGAAGGCCTTCTTAAATGAGCAATGCAAAGAAATAGAGGAAAACAACAGAAAGGAAAGAACCAGAGATCTGTTCAAGAAAATTGGAGATATGAAAGGTACATTTCGTACAAAGATTACCATAATAAAGGACAAAAGTGGTAAGGACCTAACAGAAGCAGAAGACATCAAGAAGAGGTGGCAAGAATACACAGAGGAATTATACCAGAAAGATATGGATGGCTCCTACACCCCAGGTAGTGTGGTTGCTGACCTTGAGCCAGACATCCTGGAGAGTGAAGTCAAATGGGCCTTAGAAAGCACTGCAAATAACAAGGCCAGTGGAAGTAATGGTATTCCAGCTGAACTACTTAAAATTTTAAAAGATGATGCTGTTAAGGTGCTACACTCAATATGCCAGCAAGTTTGGAAAACTCAGCAGTGGCCAGAGGATTGGAGAAGATCAGTCTACATCCCAATCCCAAAGAAGGGCAGTGCCAAAGAATGCTCCAACTACCGCACAATTGCACTCATTTCACACGCTAGCAAGGTTATGCTTAAAATTCTACAAGGCAGGCTCAAGCAGTATGTGGATCGAGAACTCCCAGAAGTGCAAGCTGGATTTAGAAGAGGCAGAGGAACCAGAGACCAAATTGAAACATGCGCTGGATTATGAAGAAAGCTAGAGAGTTCCAGAAAGACATCTACGTTTGCTTCATTGACTATGCAAAAGCCTTTGACTGTGTCGACCACAGCAAACTATGGCAAGTTCTTAAAGAAATGGGAGTGCCTGATCACCTCATCTGTCTCCTGAGAAATCTCTATGTGGGACAAGAAGCTACAGTTAGAACTGGATATGGAACAACTGATTGGTTCAAAATTGGGAAAGGCGTACGGCAAGGCTGTATATTGTCTCCCTGCTTATTTAACTTATATGCAGAATTCATCATGCAAAAGGCTGGGCTAGATGAATCCCAAACCGGAATTAAGATTGCCGGAAGAAATATCAACAACCTCAGATATGCAGATGACACAACCTTGATGGCAGAAAGTGAGGAGGAATTAAAGAACCTCTTAATGAGGGTGAAAGAGGAGAGCACAAAATATAGTCTGAAGCTCAACATCAAAAAAATGAAGATCATGGCCACTGGTCCCATCACCTCCTGGCAAATAGAAGGGGAAGAAATGGAGGCAGTGAGAGATTTTACTTTCTTGGGCTCCATGATCACTGCAGATGGTGACAGCAGTCACGAAATTAAAAGACGCCTGCTCCTTGGGAGAAAGGCGATGGCAAACCTAGACAGCATCTTTAAAAGCAGAGACATCACCTTGCCAACAAAGGTCCGTATAGTTAATGCCATGGTTTTCCCAGTAGTGATGTATGGAAGTGAGAGCTGGACCATAAAGAAGGCTGATCGCTGAAGAATTGATGCTTTTGAATTATGGTGCTGGAGGAGACTCTTGAAAGTCCCATGGACTGCAAGAAGATCAAACGCATCCATTCTGAAGGAAATCAGCCCTGAGTGCTCACTGGAAGGACAGATCCTGAAGCTGAGGCTGCAATACTTTGGCCACCTCATGAGAAGAGAAGACTCCCTGGAAAAGACCCCGATGTTGGGAAAGATTGGGGGCACAAGGAGAAGGGGACGACAGAGGACGAGATGGTTGGACAGTGTTCTCGAAGCTACAAACATGAGTCTGACCAAACTGTGGGAGGCAGTGGAAGACAGGAGTTCTTGGCGTGCTCTGGTCCATGGGATCACGAAGAGTCGGACACGACTAAACGACTAAACAACAACCATGGAGAAAAGAGCTACCAGAAAATTAAGAAACAGAATGTTTCTAAGGAATTCACATTCAAGGTTGGGTACATAAAATGGTCACTATATATCCATAGAATATTTTCCCCAGAACTGGGTTCAAACCCCCTCTGACCTTGGTAAATGATAATTTGAGCTAAAAATTATTTTAAAAGATTAAACTGAAACAATGCCACAATTGGAACAGAATGTAAAGTTTGTCAAGGTCTACTTCAAGTATAGTTAAACAGCAAAGAAGGCTAATTGCATAATAACAGACCTTCCCTGATGGCAGTCATAGTTCCATTATCAGTATTCATAGTTCTCTGCATACATATCAGTATAATTTCTACCACTAATCAACATGAAGAAATGTATTAACCTGTTTGAGGACATGCTCAACTGTATTTACATTTTAATTGTTTTTCTTTCCTTCGGTGTGTAAACTGCCTTGGGAATATGTTTGAAGTGTGACATAAAATTCTTTAAATGAAGAAATACAAAACTTTGCTTCTCCATCTGATCGACGCTAGCAACCATCACGTAGATCTTCATAGCCATGGCTAAATTACTATAACTTGTTCTAGGTGATGGCTGCCAGTTCAAGAAGCTTCAGCAGATATGAAATGTGGACTCCCACCTTCTGATCCAAATGAGTTCTCTGGGGCATATTATTGCAATACTCCAACCTATGCAGTAGTTCCCTGTTTATCTTCTGGGTCCAAGACAGCAATGAAGAAGATGACTAAGGGCAGGACAGAGATCACAGAGTTCAGTACAGCTAGGGCAGGTGAGAATTGCTTTAGTAGTCAAGTGGAGCTGTGTGGTGATGACCACCAACTTGAATGGCTTTTTTAAAAGTATGCAAATTCATGAAGGATGAGGCTGCCAGTGGAACCACAAAATTAATGGTCTTCCTCCACTGTCAGAGACAGCATACCTTTAAATGCCAGCTGTTGGGAATCACAAGTGTGGAGAGGGCTGTTGCACTCAGTTCTTGTAAGAGCATAGGAGCCAACTCCCAGGGACCATGATCAGTTATGCTGGGTGAGGCTTACCTGGGCCCCCACAATATTTTATTCAAGATGGCACCCCTGTGTAAAAGTCAGACCTGCAGGGAGCAGTCCCAGCTTGGATATACACCATATGCTTTGCACATTCACACAAAATCTCTGGTCCAATCCTTGATATCCCTTGGTAAGGATGGGAAGGACTTCTGAGGGTTCTTGCCAGCCAGAGCAGAAAATCCTGAGCTCAGTGGAGCAATGGTCTCATTTGGGTTAAGGTAGCTTCCTAGTTTGTCTCGTGTTACCATTTGTCTTTTGTCCAAAGCAGAAACATTTTGCCCTGAACTAGCTCTCTCATTTGTTACTCATCCTGGGAAACAAAGAAGATAGTTTATTTTTTCTGCTGCTGTTGCCTATCTTTTTCTGCACAATGTCCACAACACATTTGCATCACAATCACACTGGGAATGGGAGAGGCGTAGGAATAAGGTGAGAAAGTGCTATTTGGGCCAAATAGTCAGCTTTCATTCCCTTGCCATGTCAAGCATTGCGTCGCTGCAATTTTTTCTCCCAACCTGTTGCGTTGAACTTAATTATCTGATATTTGCTCTTGTCTCCTGATAAAATGTGAGATGGCCTGATGAAATGTGACATTCTTGTCGGTTTTTGTTAGAAGTGAGTAGGAACGGACAAATATCCATGTAAGTCTGGATGTATTATACATTATTGATGCCTCAAAGTATTCAGAGTAATGACCTATCCCTAAACGAAGCAACAGCAGTTGAAGACCAGGAGTTATCTCATCACCAAGAGGGCGGGGGAATATCCTGGTTTAGGAACAATGCTCTTGCGAAGGTCTTTGTAAATCTTTTATTGTCTCCTGCTTCCCTCTTGGGGGGTGGGGAGCAATGTCTTGCTAAGCTGAAAACACTACTTTACAGTGGCTTTCCCAACCCTACCTGAAGATGACAGGGATTGAACATGGAACCTTCTGCTTGCAAGGAAGGCAGACACTCTATCACTGAGCTATGGCCTTTCCCCATTTTGGTTTCTTTAATGTGGGATTCTCCAAGAGGCAGTTAGATTGTTGGAGCATGCCTTCTCTTTCAGATGCATGCTTGTCCTATTAATTTACTCAAGCCTTTCCTCAATGATATTTTTACTTATTCTTCATTTATCATTGTTCACTGATGTTGCTCTGTTATTTTCACTGTTATATTTCTGGTGCTTGTTTTATGTTTTTCTGTACATTGGTCTGATATTTTATAACGTGAGCAGCATATAAATCTTTCACACATACCCCAGACTAGTAGCTCAGAATTCCATCATCTCCATCTAACATTTTAAGTTTGCATAATATGGAGATCAACTGCAAGGCCTCCATCAGTTCTTGAATGTGTTTTCAGTGGAAGGCTGAATAAGAGCAAGACAGCACCATGTAGCATGGCTATTTCCCTCCTTAATATAGCCATATATCACAAGAGTCATATTGCCTAGTTCGACCTGATAATATGACAGTCATATTGGCAATCTTCACGTGACAATCTACTCAGCCTTGTTAAAATCAAAAAAAAGGGGGGTGTTTTTTTAAGACAAGCAGAAACCCAGAGGCATCTCAGGGGCTGAATCTCAAACTGTCCTAAACTGACAACCAATTCTGCCTGTTGGGACTCATCTACATTGATGGTTTTACTACACTTTGAGAGCATTTGGGAATGGTTTCAACATGTAGAGCGCAAACAACGTTCAGCTATAATGCTAGCAATGAGTTATAACCTTTTATTTTAGAAATCTTTGTTTTGTAGCGTTTTATCATTTTTTTTGCACTCAGACGCTGACCACCGTCCAATGGTATTTGAGGGGCAGTGTTAATTTTCTCCTCCCACCTTTTGCTTCCTCCATCCTAGCCTTTAGTTCCTACTTCTGATTTCTCTTTTAGAGTTGTGTCTCATGTTTTCTGCCTTTTTATTTCACGGAGCTGGGATCCCGTGCAATTGTCAGGGTGCCTAAGCATCCCAGAGATTGCTTTGCATCTCTAGCCATCTCTTGCACAATCAAAATGCTTTCCTATTGTGTGGCATAAGGCATTTAGGTAAGGGGGTGAGGCTCAGGTGAGAGAGACAAAACTGCCCCTTGGAAGACAAGGGTGTGTGGGGGGGTCCCACTTCGGTGGCATTATAAAGTAGGTGGTTAGAGGAGCAGGCTCATCTAAACAGGAGCAAAAAATACACTCCCAAATACCAAAATATACACTTACATGGTGGAATGTTTGGAAGTAACACCTCAAGAAATCACAGCCTTAAGGAATCCAGTCAGCAAAGCCAGGTCTCTAAGCATCCTCCTTGTGAACAAGTGGAAATTAAAAAATGGTTTGTTAGACCTATATTGGGATATGACAGGTTATAACAAATATTTCCCATTTGTAATGTATATCAAAGTGAACCTATTATTGAAGTATTGCTTATGAAAAACAAGTTTTTCTGTTATACAATTAACTAAAGTCAATAAAAGAGACATCACCTTGCCAACAAAGGTCCGTATAGTTAAAGCCATGGTTTTCACAGTAGTGATGTATGGAAGTAAGAGCTGCACCATAAAGAAGGCTGATCGCCGAAGAATCGATACTTTTGAATTATGGTGCTTGAGGAGACTTGAGAGTCCCATGGACTGCAAGAAGATCAAACCTATCCATTCTGAAGGAAATCAGCCCTGAGTGCTCACTGGAAGGACAGATCCTGAAGCTGAGGCTCCAATACTTTGGCCACCTCATGAGAAGAGAAGACTCCCTGGAAAAGACCCCGATGTTGGGAAAGATAGAGGGCACAAGGAGAAGGGGATGACAGAGGGCGAGATGGTTGGACAGTGTTCTCGAAGCTACAAACATGAGTCTGACCAAACTGCGGGAGGCAGTGGAGGACAGAAGTGCCTGGCATGCTCTGGTCCATGGGGTCACAAAGAGTCGGACACGACTAAACAACTAAACAACAACAAACTCAATAAAACAACTTTTATTTTCTTCTGAACTTTGATTCCTTCTTTTTTTGTACTTTAACACTCACAGTACATAAAGCTATAACAGTTTTTATAACCAGTGCTTTTACTTGGAAGTAAATCCCAACAGCTCAATGGGTTTTTTTTACTAAGCAACACATTCATGGATTGGGGACCTTAAGGTGAGTATAATGTTTTGGACAGGAAGCTACAGTTAGAACTGGATATGGAACAACTATTTGGTTCAAAATTGGGAAAGGAGTACGGCAAGGCTGTATATTGCCTCCCTGCTTATTTAACTTATATGCAGAATTAATCATGTGAAAGGCTGCACTGGATGAATCCCTAGCCAGAATTAAGATTGCCGGAAGAAATATCAACAACCTCAGATATGCAGATGACACAACCTTGACAGTAGAAAGTGAGGAGGAATTAAAGAACCTTTTATTGAGGGTGAAAGAGGAGAGCGCAAAATATGGTCTGAAGCTCAACATAAAAAAAACAAAGACCTCCTGGCAAATAGAAGGGGAAGAAATGGAGGCAGTGAGACATTTTACTTTCTTGGGTTCCATGATCACTGCAGATGGTGACAGTAGTTATGAAATTAAAAGACGCCTGCTTCTTGGGAGAAAGGCAATGACAAACCTAGACAGCATCTTAAAAAGCAGAGACATCACCTTGCCGACAAAGGTCCGTATAGTAAAAGCTATGATTTTCCCAGTAGTGACCCTGATGTTGGGAAAGATAGAGGGCACAAGGAGAAGGGGACGACAGAGGACGAGATGGTTGGACAGTGTTCTCGAAGCTACAAACATGAGTCTGACCAAACTGTGGGAGGCAGTGGAAGACAGGAGTGCCTGGCGTGCTCTGGTCCATGGGGTCACGAAGAGTCGGACACGACTAAACGACTAAACAACAACAATGTTTTGGAATTCAAAGTGTAATTTTAAAAAGTATATAAGAACCAAAATAAGCTATTCGGGCACCATTGGGAGGGTATTTCCAATCCTGATATGGTGGCTTTCTTATACTTTGAATTAAATCCCAATAGTTCAAAGGGATTCATGGATTGGGGATTTCAATCTTATGTGGAATCAGCCTTTCTTCAGGATTCTGTCTTAAATGTTGAGGTGAGAACTTAATTTCATTTGAAGAACAACTAGACTTGAATAATATGCCTCCAAAAAATATAAAGGAAGATATCTTACAAATGGACCCCAATTAAATTTTCTGCTCATCATCACATCACTATGTATGCTTTTCTGTATGGTTTGGGCAGGTGGAAGCTTAAATAGGTTACTTATTTTATTTTTGTATCTTAAAATGTTATTCTGTTTTAAATAGCCAAAAAAATAATAAAAGAGCAAACTCTCCTCTGTCAATTTCATTGCAACAAATGTAGAAAATTTGTAAAATGTACCTTCATTTAACAAGTATGTAGTCAACAAAGGATTTGTTAAAATATGCAAGGCAAGGGCATAATCAGAATTCATTTCAAGTGGATACTAGAATTCTAGGCTGAGATTTTCTTGTTAGTGTCAGAGATAAAAAGGATTAATTAATGAAGCCTGTGCTAAAAAGATAAAGGACAGTTGGATTTTTGATAATTTTCTTGGAATCGAGAGCAAGAGAAGCACAGCATAACCTGGATTTCCGTGTTACCATGTCCCTGTTTGAAAATGTATGGAACTGCAAATAAAAGAAGCACAAAATGAGCTGCTTTGGAGACATTTTCTTTTTTATATATAAATGGGTTAACGACCAAGATAGTTAAAAATGAAAATAAACATTGTGATCCCAAGCATACTTAATTTGAAGCAAGTCCTAATTAAAAATGTGGGAGATCGAATTTAATGTTTCAAGGATTTGGCTATCGTTTTTCTGAATTCATTGCACCATTCATGCACTACCTGAATAAAAGATCACTTTGAGGCTGAATGTTTAAAATACACTGTGCACCAAGCCACATGCACAGATAAAATTACATCAGGCCTCCACAAGCTGAGAGCCACCAAACTGAATGCAGCCCACACGTCATACATGGTAGTTCATTAGGTTCATGTTATGCCTCTTTTGTACTTAGACACAGCTTCAAACCATGGAGATGAGCAAGCTTCTGCCCACACCAGTCAGAATGCCCACTCCAAACAAAAACAGGTCTGCTTGTTTTCTAAGCTAATTTGACCTTTGTAAATCATCTCTCACCAGCCTACCACCTGGATCCTCAAACTCTAGCCCCATTTCCCCAGGGCCATCAAAACTTTTCATCCTGGTGTTTGCAATAAATAAGCCAGAGTGGGGGAGGATGAGGGAGAAATCATATCTCCCTCTTACATATGTGCAGCATCACAACCACCACTACCCAGACAGGCAAGATTGTGCTGAAAGGGAATGGAGGGACTGGATGAATAAACCCAGAATTCTTCTCTGGCTCAGATTTTAATTTGAGCCAAAGAAGAATTTGGACACTTGAAATAATTGCCTCTTCTTTTAGACAGGCCTTACAGGCCTTACAAGTGCACAAAGCCTATTTATGGGCCTAATCCCAGAGAATGAGAATTGGCATCTCTGACAATAGGATCCTTTACCATAGGGCTAGAAAACTGGGGTGTCCATTTGGATGCATAGAACTGAGTGAAAGGAAAGAAGATTATGTTATAAACTAGGACTTCAGAAAACTTCAGTGGCTCTATAATATATCTCTCCTTAGTCTGCATCTGCAACCGTGTGATCAGGATGTTCTTTTATCGAGTGCCCTTTCCTCATCCTCATGTGAGATTAAGAGTAGGTTTTCAGGGATGGATGCAATATATTGACCAATTGTGTCTTAAATCCATAGCGCTTATGTTCCATTGCTCTAATATTTCTCACAGAACTCAAGTCAGGTCATTCTGCTATCTTCTGGGTTTGTTTTTGTGGTGCTGATTCTTCCTTATTCAGCTAGTTCCATTCCAAAATGCTTGTCCTCATCACACACATACCAATACCTACAAGTTATGTGCAGTGTTAGCAGCACTATTTGTTTGGAAGCTTCAAAGACACCGTGGAACTGTAGACCTTCACCTTGGGACAGGGGGAAAGCATTCCTTTTTCTGTTTTCATGCTTTGAGCGTTGTGTACACAGAAACCAGCAGTAACCGATAGCATGATTGGCTAACTGTGATCTATCTCTTCCATGCACAGACTGTCACCGCAAGATGCTTGAGCCCCAGATATTTCTCAAGAACATAGTCAGGTCAGACCATTGGTCCATCTAGTTCAGTGGGACTTGCCAGGGGTGGGGAACCTCAAGCCAGCCCTCTAGGCTTCTCTGTATGGTCCTTGGGATATATGACCCATTGATTCATATATCAGTTTGAGCAGTAGGAACTAGCTTGTTCCTGATGGGATACTGCCGGGGAGATGGGGGCATCAGGCAGGCCCCCAGCTGGCTCCAGACGATCACCGATTTCCCATGGAACAGCATCAGTCAGCTAGCAACACAAGCCTCAGATACGCTTAGAGACCCGTGCACGCTCTGTCAGCAGAGTGTGTAAATCTCCACACAGCAGATGAGGCAGCCAGAGGCAGATGCAAGCATTATATACAACATTTATTCAGCATAGTCCAGGATCAAAGGAGTGGTTGTCCCCAATGGAAGCAAAAGCTGTAAAGAAACTCAATATGGAGGCCAACTGGCCAAAGTATTGGGAGATTTTAGAACAAGACGGAGACAAATTGAAATTACAGAGTTTTGATAAATTAAAAGGCAAAGTCCGAGATTGGCTTCATTATCATCAAATAATGGAGGCATTCAAAATGGATAGAAAAATTGGCTTCCAGGTGGAAAAATCAAAATTGGAAACAGAACTGTTAGAACCCAAAACTAAGATATTGTCAAGAATGTATAATTTGCTGCTGAAATGGAATACACAGGATGAGGAAGTAAAATCAGTAATGATTAAGTGGGCACAAGATGTTGGTCATAATAGAATGTTTGCTGACTGGGAACGGTTATGGACCACTGGAATAAAGTTTACGGCATGTAATGCCTTAAGAGAAAACATAATGAAAATGATTTACAGATGGTACATGACACCAGTCAAGCTAGCAAAAATTTACCATATGCCTGATAATAAATGTTGGAAATGTAAAGAATCTGAAGGTACCTTTTTTCACCTCTGGTGGACGTGCCCAAGGATTAAGTCCTTCTGGGAGATGATTTATAATGAATTGAAAAAGGTGTTTAAATACACATTTAGAAAGAACCCAGAAGCCTTTCTCCTGGGTATGGTCAACCAACAGGTTCAGGTGAAGGACAGGACATTTTTTATGTATGCTACAACAGCAGCAAGAATACTCATCGCACAGTATTGGAAGATGCAAGAACTACCCACGCTGGAAGAATGGCAGATGAAGGTTATTGACTATATGGAACAAGCAGAAATGACTGGCAGAATCAGAGACCAGGGAGAAGAGACGGTGGAGGAAGATTGGAGGAAGTTTAAAGACTATTTACAGAAACATTATAAGATAAAGAACGTGTGAGGACATCAGATTGAATTTAAAAGAATATTAGCATAAAAATTTAATGATCAAGAAAGACTAACGTTTTAAGACATATGGAAATGTAACTATGTTAAGATATCAAGTCAATTTGAACCGACGATATGCCAGAGGGAAATAATTTACTGTCAGATCATAAGATCTAGAATATAGAGTGGGAAGGTTTGGGGAAGTCGCAGACCCAGGTTAATGTTAAATAATGTAAAGACACAATGATTGTTTTTAACTTTTTCTTTTATTTTTTCTTGTATATCGCATTTTATAATGTTTGTATGTGTTGTTTTTATTTTCTTTTGTGTATTTGTTTGTTTGTATTGTCTGTTTACTGATTGTTTAAAATAAAAAATATCATATAAAAAAAAAACAGGATCAAAGGAAAACACGTCTGCATCCCTTCGTCTCCGGAAAAACAGCAGTAACACAAAGGCAACATACAACGGAAGTTCCCAGCAGACTGTGCTGGGAGTAAACAGGCATGTGATACACAAACGTCATGCCTGTACCCTTTTAAGGTGGAATGGAACTATATCCTAACATCTCCTCATAAAAATGCAAGCAGAATCTAACTTCTCCCACATCTCCCTGGCCACAATCCTACACACACTTCCCTGGAAGTTAATCCCATTGGGCTAAGAGAGGTGTAACTTCTGAGTATTGAAATGTTTCAGGGACAGATCCCAGGTGGGGTGGGTGGTTTCCTGTTCAGCACAGGTGGTATCAGGCTTATCTGGGGGCCACAAATCAAGGCTATGGGGTGGATTGGAGGGTCTGCACTCAAATTATCCCCAAATTGATTCTAAAAATTGAGAAACTGGTCATGATTTTCTTTTAAAAATAAAATAAATGATGAGTAAATCACAGCTGCCTAACTTCTAAAACATCAAGTTGAGAAATACAGATTAATTGGAATAAAAGACCAAGCTGATACGGAACAGTGAATCCTCGTTATTCATTTTTTAAATAAACTTATTTGGGCTTCATGAAATGAAAGTAGTTTGAATTCCTCATTCAAATAAAATACTAATTCCCCAAACAGCTATAATCAATAGGGGACAGACTTGCTTCAAGTAGTTGATGAGTGAGTCTGACAAATCATATTAGTCTTAACTAGATAGTGTTCTGTGAGTTTCTATTCCGCCACAGCTAATGCTCTTGATAAATTTATATACTTATCCACAGCTTTCAGGGCTAAAGTGTGTTTTAATGAATGCCTACTGAAACCAATAAATCTATTTCACCTAATTGTGCCATGGATTTCATTTATAAGCTAATTGTATTTATTCATCCTGATTCTGCCTGCACAAACACCTTGGCTCTTCTGTTTCCTCTTATCTATCAGTTGACCTCTTCCTTCCTATTTCTTGGAAGATCAGAAGAGTTCTGGGTCAATGCTTTCCACAAAGAGTGCAGCTGAGAGACAGAAATATATTTAGTGAGTCACTCTGTCCATTAATAACTCAATGCTCCATGAGTTTAGTCTTCAACCAGTATGCTGAAATGCTAACAGGTTTAAGTCAGTACCTAGTGGATGATAAACAGAGCAAGCAGGGGTTAGGCAATGTAGCTCATATACCTATATGGAAGGTGTGCATACAGGCCAAAGCACACTTAGTTAGGGGCAATGATATTGCTCATTGGTCAAGCATCCATATTGTATGCAGAAGGTCCCAGGTTCAATTTTCCGCAACTCCAAGTAGGGCTGAGAGCAACCCCTGCCTCAAACCCTGGTTAGCCTCTGCCACTGTAGGCAATGTTGAGCTAGATGGACCATTGGTCTGATTCAGTATAAAGCAACTTCCCATGTTCCTAAGCTGCATCAATCAAGAGGATGCTCTCAATTAATTTTAAAGTTCATTATGGCGAGCAAGAAAGCAGCCTCTAAAGCCCATTCTACAAGAAGAAGAAGAACATCGTAGTGTTGGGAGGGAACCCAGAGGTTATCGTCCAACTCCCTGTAAATACAGAAAATTTGCTGCTACACCATCCGATAGCTGGCCATGTAGCCTTTGCTTAAAGCCTCTCATAAAGGTGTGACCATCACTTTCCAAGGCAATCTGCCCCACTGCCAAGCAGCTCATGCAATGAGGAAGTTCTTCCAAAGCTTAGGCATCCCACCCAACCCTGATCCCACTTTGTAATTTCAACTTGTTAGTTTGGGTCCTATTGTAGTATCCCACAGGTTTGAAAAGAGTACTCACTGTGCAAGGAAGCATTGCAACGGGTCTGCCCTAATACCAGGAAGCTGCAGAGACTCATTACATAGGCAAGGGTGGAATTCAGTGTTACATTAATACACTTGTTCTGTCACTGCAAGCATTTGTGTTCGCTGGATGAAACTATCTCTCCTCTTCTTCCCCCATGTACTTTTCTGGGGGTTCTCAAACTCCCCCAGAGCAAACTGGGGGTCATTTAAGGGGACGAGAAGAGAGGAAGCCTCATTTCACTAGTGGGACTTGTTGCACTGGCTCCCGGAAGCTTCCCTCCCTAAGCTTCCAACAAGTTCCCACAGAGCTATGGAGGAACCACACTCAGAGAACAAAGGGGAGTTTTTATTACATAATAAGCATGTCTGTTAAAGAGTTGGGCCACACTTGCTACACCTACCTTTTGGAGCAACAGAAACAAATTTGCTCCACTGTCTAGGTGACAACCTTTCAAATATGTGAAAATGCATGTGAAGGGGTTGAGGGAAACTGCAGGAAAGAAGGCTTATAACAAACTCCTCAAACTCCACATAGAACTTTTCTCAGTAAGTTGTTCTTGAGCAACTTGAAGTTTACACAAAGTGTGAGATGCCTGCCCAAAGAATGTTGATCAATAGGTTCCAAACAGATAGTAACTTAAGTCTGACAGCCATATATATTATTAGATTGAAGCTTGCAGCAGAAATCCATATATCCAGCAGGTTCATTGAGGGTAAATGATGGAATGATTATAGGTGTATACAAAAGAGAGGGAGGGAGGGAAGACTAGGGCTACCCGCCAGGATGACATACATTATACTAGATAGATAAGGTGTGAAACCATGGAGGAATAATTGATTTGTCTGATGGCATGCAGTGACTTACCTGTAGCCTCTTTATTGTAGAGCCAAATAAATAATGAGTTTTTGTGGTCCAGGATATGGGTCCTTTCCAGTCACTTCTCCATTTTTAATTTAAGGACAGATCCTAAACTAGAGTAAATCAGTAGAGGCTTCGGTAAAGTGATTGAGTTATGTTGATTTACCCCTCCAGGGAAGATCTGGCTCTTAGACTACAGCAAGTGAAGCAATTAGTGTAAGTTGAGTAATCAATATGGGAACAAAGCAACTCTGGCATTAGCTTCGCCTTAATGTTGTGTCAGCACTTTGAGTGTAAAACTTAACTCTCTTTCCTGCAGGGCTTACAACTTGTCTTTAAAATCTGTTCTCAGATTTTTCAGTCTTCATCCACGTTCTCAATATAGCTTTCTGAATGATGAAGTCTGGAATGATCAAGCAACCCAAATCTCCTGCATAAGGTGGCATGAGGAGTGAGGGTGGGGCCTGGTGGACAGGAGGTTACTAAAGCACATGCTACAAGAGCCTCCCTTGACTGCTACCAGAAAATAATGTGTTCCTTAGCCCTTTCCCCTAGTAGCTACCTAAACTATGCAATTTCCTCTAATTGCTGGTGGTTAGTAATTTGGTTAGTAATATTAGTAATTTAAAGAAGGCTGATCACCGAAGAATTGATGTTTTTGAATTATGGTGCTGGAGGAGACTCTTGAGAGTCCCATGGACTGCAAGAAGATCAAACCTATCCATTCTGAAGGAAATCAGCCCTGAGTGCTCACTGGAAGGACAGATCCTGAAGCTGAGGCTCCAATACTTTGGCCACCTCATGAGAAGAGAAGACTCCCTGGAAAAGACCCTGATGTTGGGAAAGATGGAGGGCACAAGGAGAAGGGGATGACAGAGGACAAGATGGTTGGACAGTGTTCTCAAAGCTACCAGCATGAGTTTGACCAAACTGTGGGAGGCAGTGGAAGACAGGAGTGCCTGGCATCATGCTCTGGTCCATGGGGTTATGAAGAGTCGGACACGACTAAACAACAACAGTAATTTGAGGTAGGTGGGGGGGTGTACAGACGTAAATAAGAATGTGTTTTCCCCATTTAAAGGAAGATTCCATTCCCAAAGATCTGATACTTCTGTCTATTGTGATAATTAGAATCATTTTCAGTTTCAAGGCTCTCTTTCACCACATAAGCACATAACCACAAGAAAAACAACTATTTTTTGACTCCAAGATTTCTTGAGGAATAAATGAAAGAAATGCATGATGTATGTGTCTTGGCTGGCATAAGGCCAAGGAACTCATAAAGCCTTTTCAAATGTGCATTGGTTTTCATCCAAGGAGAAAGATGGTATCTCATAGCATTTTGTGCTGTAGATTTACAGGCAAATATCCAATGTTACTGACTGCTTGGGGCAGAATTAAGTAGCTTTTTATGCAAGCAGAGGACAGCTGGCAGATTAAAAAAAAAAAGCCACTGGTTGGTGCCTCTGTTATTTGTGGCAACTGTGCACATATCGTGAAAGTAATAGGATGTCAGATGCACACCCTAAGTTCCCACTCACTATCTGTTAGGTTATTGTCTCTACTCTTATATAGTGTTCACCTCTCACTTGTCAAGGGATGTGACTTGTTGACATATAGGAGATGAACACTTTCCATACAATTTTGGTACAGAGAGCCTTTCTGGCTGACTCCAGAGTTGAAAATTTCAGGCACAACAGTGTAGATCCAGTTTTAATGTTACTTTAATAACATTGAAGGAAGTGCCATGAATGGCCCATATTCCATCCGGTCCTTCCTTCATCCTATTCCTTCCTTCATCCACCAATAGAAGCCAGGAATAGAGTTTCATTCAACGTTAAGTGAGTAAACAGTTTTTTTCCTCTTTTTTGTATGTTATAACCCACCCTTAGACCTCTAGTGAAGGGCAGGTAAGAAATCCCATGAATAATAATAATAAAATTTCTCAGAATATATTTTTCTGGGTAAAACTGGAATTTCACCTCTCTCCCCTGAATATAACTGATGAAGTGTCCCCTTATATCACCACTTGCAAATAATGTGTAGAATGCTAGTAGAGTTGGGTGAAAACAGCCTCCTATCTACCTGTATGTTTATGAGCGTTATTTAACCTTCCTTTTTCTTTATCCCCAGTAGCATGGGAAGCTTTGCGAGTATTAGGGCATTTCAATCTGGGTTCAGGCCTGGCTGCAGGACTTTTCTATATAGTAGAAAAAGAAAGAGTACAACCTCCTACTTATTGATCTCTCATTAGCTTTGGATGCCACTGACCATGGTATCCTCCTGGACCAAAAGGTCCTACCTTTTGGACCAAGTTCAGAGAATAGCATTGGGAGAGTGCCTTTCAGCCCCTTGGCTGCTAAGTTATGGGTTATTTAATACCTATATGAAGCTGCCTGCAGCAATCATTAGGAGTTGGTGGGCTGGGTGCTATCAGAATGTGTCAGAGGCTGGACTGAGGAGGAATGGTGGGGGCCGCCCCCCCCTTCTCCTGAACCTTCCCAAGAACAAGAAGACAGTACAGATTTAGAACACTTTGCAGAGGGGCATAGTTCAGAGGCTGCAGAGGGCAGAAGCTGGGAAATACTGGAAGAGGGACAGCAGGAAAAAGGAGAAACACCAGGGGAGAGACAGCTGACAGACTTAGAGTTTTGGAGAGCATTCCTGAGCCCCCCTCCCCCATGACTAGGCGTGCTGTGAGAGTAGCCGGACAGAAAGCTCAGAGACAGAAAGCCCAGACCACCCAGTACAGGGATGACGTATTGTAGAGACGAAGTGGGGTGGGACTTTACTTGGAGCAATGCCATTTCTAGAGGGACAGATGCATTCCTTTATCTCTCACTGTGATTACTGAATAAACTCATTGGTAAGAACTCTTCTCTTTTTTTCTGCTTCTTTGCTGCCACTGGGGGAGGGTTCTGATTCCCCGAAGCCTGACAGTATGCTGATGACACTCAGCTCTATTTCTCCATAACTTCTGAATTAGGAAAGGCCACGCAGTCACTGGGCCAGTGCTTGGATGCAGTGGTGAGATGGATGAGGAAAAAACAAGCAGAGCTTGAACCCTGGCAAGACAAAGGCTGTATCAGTGAGTAGTTCCCATGTCTGAGAAAATGGTCACTTGCCTACCTTAGATGGGGTTGTACTTCCCCTAAAGGAGCAGATTCACAGTCTGGGGGTGCTTCTCGATGTGGCTCTGTCACTGGAGACTCTGGCAGTCTCAGTGGCTGGAGTTGCCTTTTACCAACTGCAGTTGCTACAACATTTGCTATAACTCCTAGACTGGGCCATGTTGAGGGTGTTACTATTAGTATAAAGCCCTTAACAACTTGTGACTGGTTTACTAGTGAGATCACCTTTCCCAGTTTATTCCAACTTTAATCTGCAAACTGGTCCTGTTACAGGTGCCACATAATATCAGAACCGCATTTGTAAGAAATCTATCTTTTAGGGTAGCAAGCACTTTGGAACTCCTGGTCTACTGATATCAAGCGGGTGTTTTCACTGTACTCTTTTTGGTGCCTGCTAAACACATTTTTGTTTAGATAAGCCTACCCAGATATGAAGAATGTTGATGTGTGTTTTAATCCATTTTTAATGACAGTTTTTTTAAAAAAAAATATTAATGATTCAACTACAGTCATACCTTGGTTGTCAAACACCTTGGTTCTCCCGAACGCCGCAAACCCGGAAGTGAGTGCTCCAGTTTGCGAACATTCTTTGGAACCCGAATATCCAACACTGCTTCCAATTCAGTGCAAGAAGCTCCTGCAGCCAATCAGAAGTCACGCCTTGGTTTTCGAATGTTTCCGGAAGTCGAACGGACTTCCGGAACGGATTCCATTCGAAAACCAAGGTACAACTGTAGTTGTTTTAAAGTGTTTTAACAATATCTTTGCCTGTTCGTAAACCACTTTAAGGTTTACAAAAGCTATGAATTAGCTTTACGACATAAACAAAGAAGCAATGCCTGCCATTTTGCTGACAGTTCTCTTAATACATTGGCAATGCTCCATAGGTTCTTAGATCTGCAATTGGAATGCCACAATATTTGAGAATACTTGGCTGTTTGTGATACATCTTGGCTGAACCAAGTATCATTGTCCTGGGAGCTAGGAAGGATCTCATCATGGCTTTAATTAAGTGCATTGAAGGCCTGGATCTAATACCTTCTATAACAAATTTGAACAATTGCCAGTAAGTTGGCCTGAACTGAAATGATCTGTAAAACTTCTCAAGGGACAATAAGTAAGGAGACAAATCATCTGCATGCAATTATTAGTTGTCTTATTGTCTTTTTAATTAAGAAGCCTGCTTACTGAAAAAAGAGAAGCAATATACCAGTGCTGCTCATCTTTTCTTTCATACCCTTTAACAAGAGGGAGGAAGAAAAGTGCCTCTGTTGTTCCTGTTTAGACAATGCACTTTTGTAAATGAAAAAGGAGGAAACTCATAATGTGCAGTCCCAAATCATGATGAGTAGAAAGGAGTTTGTAAATAAACATGACCCCTCTGTTCTAAACCTTCTCTTGATCGAAGGATCATGTCAACACTCTAATTAAATAATTCTGAAGCTGTTAATATGATCTTATTAAAAAGATGCTGTTAAGGAAATGAATCTGTTGGGGAACGTGATACAGTTGGATTATGTATTACCACACTTTTTGCGTTTTGCCAAAGCTTTCATATCGCACTTGCCAATTAGAGAGAAAAAACACTTTTTTGTACTTGCTGTTACAAAGATGTCACAATCTGTAAAGAAAAAAGAAAAAAAGCTAAAGGAAACCCCAAACCAAGGAATTACTTAATCATCTTGAGAGAGAAAATGCCCTCAAAATATACACAATCTACAGCAATATTTTTTATTGATTGAAAAATAGTGTGTGTGTTTGGTTTTGCTCAGTTCATGAGAAGCACCCAAGTCTACCTTTTTTCATGTTAGACAAAATAAAGAGCAGAGAGAAGAGGCTGGGAGGCTGGAACAGTGTAAATCAAGAGAGGTTGTCTGCTAGCTATTGACTGGAGCACCCAGCCAGAAGTGTGAAATAATGTTTACCCCCGAAAAGGAAGAGCATTGCCTGGGTCTGTTTTGCACCAGCACAATATTTGGATTCTGCCACTGTTCCCATCTGTCATGCGGGGGGGAAACCATCATCATGCGTAGAAGTGCTACTGCAGTGCAGGTTGCAACAGGTTTCATAGAATATGTACATGCAGAGGCAGCCTGTCCCTTTTTACCGCCTGAGGCAAAACAGGAAGGTGCCTCCTGTGCCCGACCCCCTCAGCCAAAGCCCCGCTTACTGGGTTTGCACAGCAACAGCAACTTCTGGCAAGATCTCTCAAGATCTCACTAGAAGCCACTGTGCAACCCCAACAGCAATGGTAGGGGTGGATGGGGCATCCGCAGTCGGGCTGCCCTGTGGAATTCTGCCACCCAAGGTGGGTGCTTTGCTCCGTCTCATGGGCAGGCCAGCCCTGTGTGCATGGATATGTAAGAAGAGATGTGTGAACGCAGCTCCTGACATGGTTGTCTTGTGTTAAAAGCAACAATGGGGAGAGGCGGTTCAACCTATTTCCCATACATTGTTTACTCAGAAATCGAAATTAGGGTGGTGTTTGAACTTTCAGAGTAAGGGTGAGTCCCCTTACTTTGGGCAAGTGTGGCCTCAGATATATGACACCACAATTCTTTCACAGTCCTTAATATTTTAGGTGTATCTTATGTACTTACATTTTAATTATCATCGCTCAGATGCTAGACAGGTTGCAAGAAATCATACACTGTATTCACTCAAGTCTAATGTGTGAAAAAAAGTATTTGCTGGCATATGTAAATGTGCCATTGAACCTAATGAGCACCTTAATTTTTGCAACGTAATTTGGCCAAGAAAGGTGAGCATTAGATTCGAGTAAATATGGTAGATATAATTATAATAGTGAATGTCCATATTTGATTCCTCACAAGTAGATTCAAAAGATGTAGGCCACTTCTCAAAAAATACCCCTCCCTGCCCCTGCTGACACACCCATGCTACCACTGGCCCCACACCCATGCTGCCATCACAATGGAGCAGCAGCAGTGGAGGCACAGCATTCACAGTGGGGGCAAGGGCGCTGTGGTGGCAGCAGTGGTGGCATGGGCAAAGCCACAGCAAGGCTGTCAATTTCACAATGGCTTAGATGGGAACGGGGACAGATCTGCCGCCTGAGGCAAGTTGTTTCACCCAGCTTCATGCAAGTGCAGGCCTTGCTTGTAATTTATATGCTTGTCTGTTCCAGGTTAGTTTTTGCACACATCAACTAAAAGCAGTTCCTTAGAGCATCTACATTCCTTCTGCTTTGAGTTTATGTTATATTTGTTGTATCATCAAAAATCAATTTTTTAAAAACTTAAAGGAGCTCTACTGTATGCGCAAGCAATTTCTGAGCAGGAGTTTAAGATCCAAAAGTCTTTTCACACTTTAGCTGCATCACAAGTGAATTAAAGGGATCATCAGTCCTTTGAGAAAGGTGAATGGAGATCGAATCTACCAGCTTTTGCTGTAGTGCTGCTGCCTGGGACCTTTTTTCTCCCAGAAGTCAGTTTCGAGGTTGACAATTAGCCAAAGCAGCACTGAAGAACTTGGAAAAGAAAGAAAATGTATCATTTTACGACAGCAAAGAGAGGGCAAACTTATCCACTTTAACAACCTCTTTTTACGATTCTCTATTCCTGTTTCGCTGAGCAGAGGACCAAAATGCCGAGCTCAGTGCTTCAATTAGAAATGGCAAGCTCAGTGCTTCAATGGCTGAGGAGCTGTTTTTCATTCTGCCTCTGAACACTCGGCATGTCTAATTATTGCCATCCATGAGCATCCTCACTTTCTTTAAAGGATATGTTGACCTCTTTTCTGGCTAATGCTGAAAAGGGCTAGCTATTTGTTGTTACGGATAGCTCTATGGCTCCTAGCATTCAAAGGAGGATGAGTTAGAATTCACCAAAGGAGGAGAGAAATAATAAGACATGAATAGCAGAAAGAACTCTACCTGGTGCCTCAGCAATGATGTGCCAGAGTGTATTGTGGGAGATCCTGGTGCAGGTGAGGGAGGCTGCTAACCTCACACTCTGGCAGGAGCAGGGAGTATAATAGAGGTGATGCCCTCAATCTCCAACAGAAAGGGTTTATACTGCATCCTTCGCAGGCACCCTCTATGGAGCAAGTGTAAAGTGGGAATCTCAAAGTCTCAAAAGCATCCAAGTGCTAGTTCAGTGGCAAGAATGGATTGAACAATCAGAGCCTGGAATGTTTTCGGGCACAAAAAGCGGAATTTAATCAGAAAGGATGTCAGCTCAGAGGTGAAACAGTTGTTTGAAGGCTCTTTGGTTCTTGAACAGAGCACTTTGAGTGTGGGGAAACTGTTTTTAAAGAAATGTAGGGGTGTGTGCATGTGAGATATTATATATATATATGAGAGAGAGAGATAAAAAGCGATGCACTTCAAATACAAAACTGCTTACTACATTCCTCCATTTTAAGAGGACTGAAGGCAAACTGTGGCTCTCTAAGGCTTTCCTCTGAAGCATTTCATTTAATATTTAAGCCATGGGGAATGTTTTCATACATTTTTCACCAAAAAAACAACACACTTATCTCCCAAATGAAGATATTACAAGGTGTCCTTTTTAGATGCCATTCCTGTCCAATGAAGAACAGATGAACTGTCATTCTTAATTTATTACCCTGATGCATTAAAAACTGGTGTTTGTTGTTATATCATTTTTATCGATTGGTTTACTTAAATAATTTCTATATCGCTTAATACCATACGGTCAAAGCAGTATGAAACATGTGTTGGGATACTGCCAGGGAGATAAAATCCATCTTGACTCCACGTCGTCTCCGGACATCCATCAATCTCCCATAGACACGCAGTATCAGCAATTAGCGACAGGAGCTCCAGAAATAGCTTGCCAAAGATCCAGAGCTCTTGCACACTCTATCAGCAGAGTTCACACACCAAAATTTGCACACAGGAGAGCATTATTTCTAAGTTTATTCAGCGTTGATCAGAACAAAGAAAAATCATGACTGCCTGCATGAGAGAGTTCCGGAAGTGAGTGAGAAACGAAAGCAAAAGACACAACAGAAACATCCTGTGAGACAGGAAATACGCAGGCTGTGACACAAACATCCTGCTCCCTTTTAAGGTGGAACGGAAATATCCTAACAACATGAATACAGCATACATCAATTGTTCCAATTATAATGAATAGAAGAGAAATCAGAAGGAGCTGAGTCAAGTCAGTAATGTGTCTGCTACTGTGGATTCTCAAAATGTCCCAAACACATCTGTGAGTGTGAAGTCCAGCAAAGATTGACAAGTAGAGAAGCCTAGCCCCAGCCTTACATCATCTAAAATGCTTAGCAGAATCAGATTGTTGGGTTCACACATCCTCCAATGTGTTTTAGGGCTGACTCATGCAAACTGATGTCCCTAATGCAGGAATGGGGATGCTGTGCCTTCTCTTACACTGTGGCCTCCCAATGTTGCTGGACTCCAATTCCCAACAGCTCCAGGCAGCATAGCAGTGTCAAGGTTTAGGGAATCCTTTCCCTCCCCTGGTGGCAGCAAAAAAGCAATTAACAAGAAGGGTCCTTACCACGTCATTTATTCAAGCTTTACAGAGAGGAACAAAGGAATGTAGTCTCCACTAATCAATGGCATTGCTCAGAGTAATCTCCTCTCCCCTTTTACTCAATGTCGTCTGCAGTGTCACCCCTTCTACGGTGGCTGTGTAAGGCCAGGCCCTTTGCCTGTTTGCTTTCTGCTCTTCCACTTTCACAGCCTTCCTGGTTCTAGGAGAAGGGGGTCAGGAATGCTTTCTAATGATAACATGTCAGCCAGCTGTTCTGGCTCTGCTGCTGCCCCCTCCTCCCCTTCCATTATCTCCCTGCTCTGTCCTTCTTCTGTCTCAGAGTCATGACCACCATTGTAAATCTATACTGTCCTCTTCTCCGGAAGGTTTTTTTTTGGGGAGGTGGCCTCCACCATTTCTCTTCAGTCCAGTCCCTGACAGTCAGTAGTTGTAATCCAACAACATCTTCCCCACTTCCCTAACATCTTATCCAGGATCCTACAGTGGTGAAGCTGCATGCTCAGGCACCAGGGGCAGAGAGCAGGTGGGGGTGTGGCTGACACGTGTCCCCGGGGCATGGCATGCATCCCGGGTATGTGGCATGCCATCTGTGGGGTGTGGCGTGCATGCAGGGGCATGGTGTGCATCCCAGGGGCATGACATGCTGCCCACGGGGCATGGCGCATGTCCCGGGGGCATGGTGCACTACCCGGGGTGGTGGTGTGCATCCTGTGGTGTAGCGCACCGCCCGTGTGGGTGTGGCACCCGCCGTGGTGGGGGGTGCACGGCGCATGTCCGGGGGGCGGCCGCGGTGGTACTCCCCTCACCGATGATAGCGGGGGCAGTGGACTCCCCCCGCTCCCCGTTCCTCCGCCAGTGGGATCCTGGTGTGGCCAGCCTAGTATATTCTCAGCTCCACAGGAATTATGTGGAGGTACTGATTGCATGAATCAATGTATCCATATGTGACCTACTATACATGTAGCTGCTGTGACCGCCTCATTTTCCATGGGTGTTCAGTGCAGACTGCCAGCAATCTGTACTGGTTTTAAAACAGCCAAGACATCAGGTCCATATATGTGCCCTGAATGTGGATGCAGGCTTCCACGTGGAAATCCTCTTCCAGTTTGAGAGCTACATTCTCACAAAAGTGACGGGTGCTTGGTTCTTCTTGCAAGATTGTGGTCTCATTTATCAATTAAGGTTCCATTATGCACTGAGATCCCTGTGCCAGCTAAAAATTTGACTTGCCTACAAATGCCTTAGGAGGTGGCCAGAATCATCACCTTAATCAACTATCTCTTTAAGTGAGGGGAGTCCTATAGCACCCACTCCACTCAACAGCATAAAAACTATTGACACCAAAGAGATTTAACCATAGGATCATAATCATAGCCTATAACAGCAAACAGGGTCAAATCTGTGCATCAGGATAATTGCCTGCAATAATAATTAAATTATTTCAAGTCTGAAATCTGCATTCTCTGCAGCATCCTCTTCCTTTTTCTCAAGCGCTGCCCTTCTTCTCAGACTTCAGTTTGCATGCTGTGCTACCTTTAATTCAAAACCTTTCCTACTTAATTAATGAGAGTGTTTGCTCTGAAACATCTCGTAATGGATGCAGCCGCTGAAATATTATCATTGTCCACCCTGTCCCTTAGTGAAATGTGCAATTATCTTGAAAGAAACAGGTGAAATCATCAAAACATACCTCCTGAAGGAGATAACAAGCTTTAATTCGGAATGTTTACAACCAAGAGGAATCATATTAACTGCAGATGTTAATTTACTATAACAAGACAAGTATGTCACTAACTACTTGTTCTTTTTAAAAGGGAAGTGTTTTAAATAATTATTTTAACTGCAGGTGTTGGTATTGGCTCAGCAGGAACAAAAGTATCATTTGTTACAATCCCATCTTCATCAGCTGTGTTTATACAAAGCTGTTTTATTCATTCTACCGATGCTCTGTTTTTTCTAACAATAGGCTTAAAGCAGTGTATTTATTTGCAACAGAAAGGGAAATCCTCTATTGGAAATCAGTATGAATGAACCACTTTCCTACAAGTTATCTTTCTTAATTGCTGTGGCCCCAAACATGTAAAGGTACATTTATGAATGATGGGTTGCATCCAGTGGTTGCATGAGCAGAAGGCATCGCACGCAAACAGTCTTTTGCTTCTCCTTTGCACCCCCTAGAAAATAATTCCAGAAGGTGGAAGGATCTCCTGAACACCATGGGATGTGTGTTGCATGGGAATGGGGCGGAGTTGCCTAAAATCAGGCAGAGGAACCTTCTGCAAGAGGAGATCTGCTGGTGCAAACTTCTGATTTCAGGCAATTTGCATGCAGCCCCATATTGCACAGTCTATACTGCTCAGAAGGCCCTTTGAACCCTCTGGATTGGCTTTCCAGGGAGTGCACAGTGGGAAATAAAGTTTGGTTGCGTGATCTACCTTCTGCTTGCACAACCAGTGGCTACAAGTCTATGGTTTAAAGTGATTTACCTAGGGCTGCCATATTCAAAAAGAGAAATTCCAGACACAAACATTTGAGCTTTTTTTTTTTGCCAAAGTTGTTGAACTTCTTCTGGCTGCAGTATTCTGGATATGTCCAGGAAACATATGGCAACCCTAGATTTACCTATTGATTTACTTTTGATTTACCTATTATTGACCTGTTAATCTATACCAGAAACAAGAGGACTTAGATGCTGCTGTGTTAGATTAGATTTGGGTCTGCTCCCTTGGCCCATCCTTTCTCTGATCCAAATGAGGGGGCGTTACACAGTAAGTGGTTGAAAGCTGACTACCTGGGGTGGAGTTTATGTACAGCCTCTGAGCATATTGGCCTTAGCAACTTTCTATATTTAGTTAGAAATCTGATAACTCAAGGCTCAACCACATCATCAGAGGCTACAGATGAACTCCTCTCCATAACTTTCGTGGGGCACATGGCTACCTTTGTGGCTATCTGAGCCTCTAACCTAAAAGAGGTCATTAAGGAATTGTGGCAGCTGGCACAGCACAGTGCTGTCCAAAACCAGTATGAAAGGTAGAATAGGATTTGTTTTGGCAACAGGGCACCATGTTTCCTAGTATGGTCCAATTCAGCCAGACAAGACACTTCAGCTCTGTAGCTGCTTAAGTGAATTTAAAGGCTCAATGTGACAGCCAGGAGGATGTTTAAAGCATAAAAAAATAGCAAAGTACTTACTGGTGAAGTGGGCTGACCTCATGACCTAATGGCTCCAAACAAAACAGTAGAAATGCATGCTGCACAACATTTGGAGAAACATTAATTTTGGACTAGTGCTAAATGTGCAGTACAAATAGGGCCTCACTCTGGAATTCTTGTTTTACATTTCCTTCCAGATACAATTAAAATGATATGGTATTAAAGTATAGAGTCATTTAGCTTATCTCATTATAAGTGAAAGTACTTTAAGAAAGAAATTGACAGGGATCACAAAATGGGGGGTTGGAAACCTACATTATTATTGAAAAAACAATTTAGAGTCATAATAATGTTCTAGAAATTGTCCAGTATACAGTATTTTCGTAGTTAACAGTGTTGAGATTAATTATGAGATGAAAGCTAACTTTGATTCTTGCAAATGTTTTCTAATTAGGAATATGTTTCTTCAGAGTTTAATTTTGTCATACCAATCACAGTAATAATCTGTAACTACTTAACCATCGCATTAGAATTAATGATGAACTTTATTGTTAAGCTGCATTTAGCTATAAGAAACACGAGGAACTGTGCTGTCCATAGCCGTTGTATGTTCTCTTATCTTCCTACAGAAATGGATTACTTATTAAAATAGGATTCTTGATTCAGAACTGGTGCAATAATTAAATAAAGCATGAGATTAAAAGCTATTTCCCCCCCTTTATCAGTGCACTGTGGGCTTCACAGACTTCAGGAAAATGAGCCTGGCAACTACTGATATGGGGCTACCCCAGCTGGCAAGGTGTACTCTATTTTTTAGTTTGCTAAGGATGTTTGTTGGAAGCAAATGGAGATGAGGGGATCAAGAGAACTATTTTAGAATGCATTTCATGCACAATGCCAGCTGGGAACATGCAATTGCTGTTCCTTCACTCGTTCCACCCCAGAAGTTGGGGTCCAATATCAGGCTCATTGAAGGACTTGCAGATGCCCAGTGTGATTTTCTACTTTGAACAATACATTCTAGCCCTCTTTGGGCATTGCAGTTGGGCATGAAGTTAACATGTGAGGTAGAGGCAGCAATAACAAGTGTGCCATCACTGTTCTGACCATCCTCCAACTTGTGTAGCAGATTTATGAACTTGCAGAGGCTCTCTGCACATTTTAGAATCCTGATTTTCCATGGACAGCTATCAGGTACAATGGTACCTTGGGTTAAGAACTTAATTCGTTCTGGAGGTCCGTTCTTAACCTGAAACTGTTCTTAACCTGAAGCACCACTTTAGCTAATGGGGCCTCCCGCTGCTGCTGCCGCCGCACCATCACTGCGCAATTTCTGTTCTCATCCTGAAGCAAAGTTCTTAACCCAAGGTACTATTTCTGGGTTAGCGGAGTCTGCAACCTGAAGCGTCTGTAACCTGAAGTGTCTGCAACCCGAGGTACCACTGTATTGCCATATTTTCCACCATGGCCCAGAATGTAGAATTTTCCTCCCTGACCTGTGCCACTTCCTTCTGATTTGCTGCACATCAGCTGGGTTCTGAAATGGTTGCAGGACAATCTGTTCAGAACCATGTTTCTTCAGGGCTCCTTCTGATGGTGTGGTTATTCATCCACATGAAAAACCGGGACAGATAGTAAGATGGGGAATCTCAAAAACAAGAGTCTGCTGGTTGTTTTGTATATACTTTGGAATGTACCAAAGCTTATTCTGTTCTACGAAATACCACTCCTGGAAAACTGCAGCCATTTGCAAAAACGTTAGCACATATATTCTTTATACCCTTTATACCTATTCAATATATTCTTTATACCCTTTCTTTATATGATTTCCACTAATCTCCCTCCCTACAATTATTATTACCTTCCACAGTAATTACTGGGAAATTGTGGCCATTTTCCAAGGTGGTGGCGCTAGACTATTAAGCATAAAATTTAGCAACCTATATTTTGTTTTAATCGGGATAGTTTTTTTTCATTTCCCAATATGCTTTGAAAATAAACATTTTCTAGAAATCTGACTAGATTTTTTTTTTTTAAGATTATGAAGATTTAACTTTGGGACTCTGGGACTCATAAAACAAGGTGTTCTGATCTGAAGGACTGGGCATATTGACAGAAGGGAAGGGTGCATATTGCTGTTTGAGGATGATGATTGGTCTGGTGGATGAAAACCCTGCACCCAACCATGCTGACATAGGGATATGCCATAAATGTTAAATCTATTCTAGAGTTGAGAAGATGGAACCAATTTGGAGGGCATCAAGTGGGTGCATCTAGTGTAGACACCCAGAGGAGCTGCCAGTCACATGGAAAGAAATCATTTACAGCAGAGTTAGCCCCGGATACAAATCATGTTCAAGACCAAAAAATAACTTGTCATTCCTGTGAGTCTAGCATAATTTATGGGAGATCTGTGTGTAAGATACCATACTTTTCCGTGTATAAGACTATCTTCTTTTCTTTAAAAAAAATCATGCAAAATAGTGGGGATCATCTTATACATGGGTAGTGCATAGGGTAGATATTTGATTGGTTGCTGCCGCAGCTATTGTGCGTGTTATTGGTTGCTGCATCAATGGGTGGTGTTGATTGGCTGATGCTCTGGCAGTTGGGCGGGTGATTGGCAGCTTCTGCCAGTGATGAGATAGATGGGAGGCAGAATTTACGATGCATGTGGGTGAGAGTGATTTTTGGCAATCCCCTGAAAAAAGCTCAATAACTCTGTGCCATCTCCCCCCATTTTCTTAAATCTGAGTCCCACAAAATACAGTGGTACCTCGGGTTACATACACTTCAGGTTGCATACACTTCAGGTTACATACGCGGCTAACCCAGAAATAGTATCTCGGGTTAAGAACTTTGCTTCAGGATGAGAATAGAAATCGTGTGGCGGTGGCAGTGTAGCAGCGGGAGGCCCCATTAGCTAAAGTGGTGCTTCAGGTTAAGAACAGTTTCAGGTTAAGAACGGACCTCCGGAACGAATTAAGTACGTAACCAGAGATACCGCTGTAGGGGGCATCTTATATATGGGGGCATCCTATACATGGAAAAGTATGACATATTAAAAACTCATCATGATCCTATGATTTGTCTAAGACTCTGATGGTTGTTTCTCCATCCTCTGAAACAAAGTGGGCACCTGTGCATGAACAAAGAGGCAAGGTCCCGTGAACTGACCAAGAAAACCTCAATTGCACAGTAGCTTCATGGTACAGCAGTTTGTACATGGGTCTTGAAAATGGGGCTACCAAGATGTGAATTGGGGGGGGGGGAGAAATCCTTCAGTTATAAATCTGGAGTCCTTTCTCAGACTACAGAAATACAGTTCCAGCATGCAAGAGGAGCCGGACTTGACGAGAAAGCCAGTTTATACATGTTGGAAGGCAGCTACTGAAGTGGTTAATATGGAAATCATTGCACAAAAATAATGGTGGAGGGAGCTAGTAGGAGGTCTCTCAGTAATAAAATGTAACAAGCACTTTCTTTTTAAAAATAGGAGGCAAGCTTTACATGCACATTAATTGTTATTTCTGTTTGTGTATATATAAAAGTATATGCACCCTTAAATATATTAAGAAGCACTCCAAAAGCAATTATATGATGTGATGTAAACAACATAAATGGCCAGAAAGCAGACATTTTTACCAGCCACTAAAAGCATTTTTAAAAGATTGATTAAAATTGTAGGGGGATCGAGCCATTACACGTTTGACTTCACAACCAATTCTAGGATGTTGACATGTTCATTCCTACTCATTCCCAGTCCATTCTAGTCAATTCATTCTTTTTAGTGGTAATATAACTTGTTTGCTCCCTGAAAAGCAAAGCAAAGTCAAAAAAAGGAAAAGAGTCCTTTAAGTTTTAGAAAGTAGTCAGATCATATGTAGGGAATCAATCACAGGATAGTGGTAGAAAGCTCATCCACTCTGGAAAATGAAATGGTTTATAGGGGTTTATAAAATAACTAGGCATGTGGGTGATTAATAAATATGATTCTGAATGTTTGAAGCACCTTAGATCCATTAACTTACATTGATAAACTGGCAATCCAAGAGCAAACAAAAAAATTAGGACTTCTTCATCAGTTGTATAACTTATGCATAAAATCCATTGCAGCAGAATGCTGTGATGGAATTAATAGAGAGAGATTGAGAATGACCAAGTCATGTAATCCAGAAATAGTACCTCCATCTTGACTATGAAATGCTATGTAGAAATGGCCACCTCCATCTATTATTGGCACCAGCAGACCTCTAGCTGTCACACCAGGTGGCCGATAGCCAGGGATGTCACTCTCTTTTCCAAGCACCGGTCCAGCACTGACATCAGGAACTGGATAGCTTCCAGGAGCTACCCTGCCTTATTTATTTAGTTGGATTTAGCCATGCTTTTAATTTCCCACAATGCCCCATTTTTAGAGTCGTTCTGGGGCATTTGGGAGAATGTAAAGGGTGACTGTACATTGAGTGTTGCTTGGATCACTACTGCCACAACCAGAAAACCTCCACCCAGAGCTCACTTATAGAACAGAATGTCCACCAGAGGATACTTTGCTCAGGGTCCCCTGAAACCTAGAGCCTGTCCTGATAAGGGTCAAAGGGTAGAGCCTACTTCCATCCCATCAAAGTATGACGTACCTTATTTAACCCTCTAAGACGGAGACCATTGTGAAAGGAAGTGGTGCCTGTGAAGGATGAGAATTGACTGTCTTGTTTCAAATATGCGCTTCAAGAGTATATTCAGTAATAACTATTGAAACTCATTGCTCATGGCCAGAATTTGCTACCGAGTGCTATTTAAAAGTTCTTAAAGGCACATTTGAAAGTGCTTAAAAGCAAAATGGTCTGCTTTGATAAACAAGTCTGGATCTGCCCCCACCCCATTGCCTCAGAGAATATTGTTTTCATAATGGGTTCAGCAAGATCCAGATGCCCAGCTCCATTCACTTCCACCAGTAAGCTATGGCAATATGAATAAAATAAAATACATAATGTGTCATTAAGCACATCAACAGCACTAGAATCAGCATGCACATTGAATATATCCCAGCATCCCTGAGCATTGGTTATGCTGGCTAGGGCTAATGGGAACTGCAGTCCAGCAATACCTGGAGGGTACCACAATGTAACCCCAAATTGGAGACATTCTCAAAATCTCCTTTGAAAAATCACCAAGTAAATTCAGGCTCCACCCTTGAATTCCTGGCTGCACCTGAGGCTACATAATATACAGTCCCTCTGGGGGGGGGGGTGTTTTCAGTGGGGGGTGTTAAATATCAGCTGTAAGGGGCCTCCGATCATGTCACCGTCATGATAAAAAAATCTCTCCCCGTAGCCATTATGATACTTCCAACAAGAGACAGCATTTGATCAACTCATTATGCCTCTAGAATTTCCTAGTTCTAATTTCTCTGAATCCATGAAATGATCAGCTAATTTAATTCACTGTGATTAATACGTTGTTAACAATGTTTCTTTCCATTGTAGTCTACAGGAGAATTCTCTTATAATGACGGTAAAACTCAACAGCAATTTTTTAACAACAGGAATTATCACACCATTATGAAGAAACGTGGGATAAAGTTCTACCATTGTGTCTGCCACTACATTATACATTGGAAAGATATTCAACTTCTTTTTGGTCTTTTTTGTAGCTATTAGCCTGGGTGCCAGCCAAAAATGTAAAATTGGTTTAGTGAAGAAATTTTAAATATTTGCTTGCTCACTCACACACTTTCCCCTCTATTTTGGCTGTATTCACAAGGCAGTTTATTCAATTTCCCAGACATTCCCCTAACTATTATTTTCTACATTATATTTGAGCCGTAACAGCAACTTCCAGAAAACTTATGGCATATAGTGTGTGTTTACTGCTCATTTCCATGTTATTTGATTCCAGAAAAAAAATCCACTGGCAGCCCCCTTAACCTGGGAAATCTCTGAAGTAGAATGACAAAATTTGGGGCGGCATACCAGCACACTAGTCTTTCTTGCTGTTTTTATGGTGGAATCAAGAGGGAACACATGTGCGGAAGAGATGGTCCAAGGAGCTCGAGGTGGTGTACATAGCTATCCTCCTCCCCATTTTACTTCACAACCCTGTGAAGTAGGCTAGACTGAGAGTGAGTGAGTGAGTGAGTGAGTGAGTGACCCAAGGTCATCTAGGGAGCTTCATGGCTGAGGGGGGACTTGAATCCTGGTCCCCCAGGTCATAGTCTGGCAATCTCACCACTACACCATGCTGGCTGTCTACAGTTGGGCAATGCCATTATTACAAAAGGTAGAGGTACCCCTGACCGTTAGGTCCAGTCGCAGACGACTCTGGGGTTGCACGTTCATCTCGCTCTATAGGCCGAGGGAGCCGGCGTTTGTGCAAAGGAGGCTTCCTGGTCATGTGGCCACCATGACTAATCCGCTTCTGGCAAACCAGAGCAGCACACGGAAACGCCGTTTACCTTCCCGCCAGAGAGGTACCTATTTATCTGCTTGCACTTTGACGTGCTTTCGAACTACTAGGTGGGCAGGAGCAGGGACTGAACAACGGGAGCTCACCCCATTGTGGAGATTCAAACTGCCGACCTTCTGATCGGCAAGCCGTAGGCTCTGTGGTTTAGACCACAGCGCCACCCGCATCCCATTAATACCATTATCAGGATCAACCAAAACATCATAAAAGTGTGGCAAGCTTTTGAGTTCTGCAGAACTCTCTATCCAGTAAGATTCTACACAAAGCAGGGGGTGGGGGAGGATTATTTTTATTTGTATTTTGCAAAAATTAGGCTGGATGTTGAAGCTACGAGGTCAGCTTGTAGACTCAGTTTCAGGGTGGAGATTGCAGGCTGAATAAGTCCCTCCAAGATGTTATAAGAATAGATACTACAACAATACCTAGATCTGGTCAGGAATACCAACTTGACCCCACGACCATGGGTGCCCAGGGCCAAGGGTGCCATGCAGCATGCATGGTGGCCCTGCTACTGAAATGTGTAGGTGCCTGGCCCCTTCGTGGGGAATTTTGTGGTTGCTCATTCACCCAGGGAGTTGGCACCTATGGATGTGGTATTGTTTGGGATGTTGAAGTTTATTTACAAAATGAGTTTGTGGATTGAAAAATGCTCATTTGACCGTTCAAGAAGATTGTGAAACATAGTCAAATGCTTTGAGTTCCATTTTGGGCCAAATTAGGCAGCCATGTGCTACTGGACTGGATAAGATTAAAGGAGAGTTATTTTTAAATTTTGTGCCTTGCCACCATCCTGTTCACAGGACCCTCAAATAACCCAAACCTATAAAAGCCCTGGGTTGCTACACTGCTATCCTATACTGTTTACTTTATTAAACATCCTTGTATATTTTTTTTTAAGAAAGAACCCAAATATTGGGCACAAACAGGACACTTTTGTGTCAACCAGGCATGGTTGAGTGGAGTACAAAAGATACAAGGCACACGATTATAATTAAAAAGTAAAATCAAATTTATCAAAGTAAATTTAACAGGGAAAGGAAGAAACTTCTAGAAATGGTGGGGGGGGGACATAATAAGGAAGAGGCAGGATATGCAGGTGTTATTTCACACTGCTCCAGATTGTGACTGACTGGTGCAGATCTTTTCCTCAGCAGGGTTTCACGATTTACGTAATTTCCCAAAAGTTCAGGGCAATTTCAGCGTCACAGTGCTGCACTTACTGGAACCAAGGGTCATTTTTCCAAGATAGAACATATAGCCCTTTTCATATCTTTCTTATCTTTGGCATCTCACTGAGGGTGAAAACCAGCCAACATCAGTTCCTTTAAACGCCATTAATGTCAACAGAAGTAATTTAAGTGTGTGCTAAAATATCCTATTGAAATAAACATGGCTCAAAAGCTCTTCGCTATGGTTGGCACACGCCCCAAATTCTTCCAACATCATATTTCTTTTTCCTAAGAGAGCCCTAATTTTTAACAATTCCTTTGCCAGATAGGCAGAGTAATCCAAACTGTAGCCAGGGAGTAGCATCGCAGGGCAGAGTAGTGGAGCCATCCCTTCACCAAGCTGTTCCTGCCAGCTACAGTAGAAGTTTGGGAGAAAAATTGTTTTCAGCAGAGGGGGAGTTCCTGATGCCAGCTCAAAGTTGCTGCAACAGAGTGGATTGGGCCTCTCTCCAAGATCTGGACCAGCATAGGATCCAACAGATCTATATCTGACCCAGCTTCATTATTGCCCTGCCCAACCACCCTCCAACATTTCTCCAATGAAAAGAGAGACATCCTATTCCATACCCTCCAACATTTCTCCAAAGGAAATAGGGACGTCCTAAGGAAAAGTGGGACATTCTGGGATAAAATCAGAAACTGGGATGGCTTCTGTAAATCCTGAACTTTCCCCTAGAAAATAAGGACACTTGGAGGGTCTGCGTTACAGGGCCCAGTGTAAGCAGTGGCAGTGCAGGCCTCCATAACAGCACAGCCACTGCCCCCCCCCCCCCCATCCCTGTTGCCAGAGACCAGTGGAAGCAGCAGAAGGGGACATCTGCTAAATCCTTTCAACAGTGCATTAGGATTGGGATTAGGATTGACAGCTGAAAACCCTAAATGAAAGGTTAGCTACTGGAATGACAATGTAACACAATGGAGTTTGAAACTAGTGTGTGGGCTCCAAACACAAAGAACAAAGGACTCCTAAGCGAACAGCATTTGCTGTTTTAATATGAACTGCATAATCAATATTTCTGTTTCTGTTTTTTCCTTCCTTTTGTAAAATTGTCATTTGAAAAATATAAATGTTTCCGGCCATGGATTTAAATCTCTGTTCAATAACATAAGGGCTGGGAGACAAATTAATCAGGTCGGATGAGATTTCAAAAAGAAAGCAACATTTTTTATAAAGGTCTGAAAAGCAAAGACTTTAGGGCAAAAGGAGGGCAGGATCAGAGCCTATAAATACGTTCTACATAGCAAAATGAATGATGGCAAGTGAAACATTTTTGTCACAGGAGGGGGAAAAATATGACGTCCATTTGCAAGAAACCCTGGGTGAAATTCTATCACCTATATTATCAGATAAGACAGCACTGGAGATAATAAGGGCACCTTTTGATTTTAATCATCACAGTATCCAAGAATAGAAGTTGGATTTAAACTACAGAAACGTGGTGGGTTTTTTACACAACTAGTCAGGAAATTTTCCTTCTCCCCTTCTCCAGTTATAGGTGGTATTTGGAAAATATATATATATATATATATATATATATATATATATATATATATACCACCATCTCATAAAATACCAGCATAGCATATGACAAAATGCATACCACAAAACATAAAACACTATTAAAAATAACTGGCTCTTTTTTTTAATAAAAAAACAAACAAACTTTGAACAGCTACATAGGCCTGTTATCCAAACTGAAATGAAAAGTTGACAAGGATTTTTAGAACTGTTTCTGGCTTCACACAGGCACTATAGCATTTGTGTTCATGCAGCTTTCCCTCCTCTGTACTCTTTTCTCGTTTCCTAAAGAAAATATATGCCTGGTGTCTTTGGACCATAAAGAAGGCTGATCGCCGAAGAATTGATGCTTTTGAATTATGGTGCTGGAGGAGACTCTTGAGAGTCCCATGGACTGCAAGATCAAACCTCTCCATTCTTAAGGAAATCAGCCCTGAGTTCTCACTGGAAGGACAGATCCTGAAGCTGAGGCTCCAATTCTTTGGCCACTTCATGAGAAGAGAAGCTTCCCTGGAAAAGACCCTGATGTTGAGAAAGATTGAGGGCACAAGGAGAAGGGGACGACAGAGGACGAGATGGTTGGATAGTGTTCTCAAAGTTACCAGCATGAGTTTGACCAAATTGCTGGAGCCAGTGGAAGACAGGAGTGCCTGGCATGCTCTGGTCCACGGGGTCACGAAGAGCCGGACACAACTAAATGAGTAAACAACAACAACAAAAGAAAATATGCTTCTGGATGGATTCTCATGAGTCAGAGAACCCAAGATGTTCACCTCTTGTTCCTCCGGGTTTCCTGGTATTCTCTTCCTTCCTAAACTGTCCAAGTGATTTGGAGAAATAAGATGGACAGACAGGGCATTGCCTAGTTAAGGGCAATCTTGTAAAGGATATAGATCCCAAATAAAAAGTTGGTTGATTTTACAGATTGCTATAAATGCCCAGCAGTTTCACTCCTTATATTCAAAATTCTTTGTTCCATAATTGAGATTTATTATTATTTCTTCATGGTGACCATATACAGTGCAATATGATACTGGTTTACATAGTTTTACATAATTTGATTAGAACTGTACAGTTGGAAGGGGTCCCCAGAGCCATCTAGTCCAACCCCTTACAATGCCCACAGCCATTCCTGGCTGGGCTCAAACCACCAACCTTCTGGTTTGCAGCTAGATGTACTGACCCATTACGCCACTGCATAAGAACATAGAAAGGACCTGATGGGTCAGGCCAGTGGCCCATCTAGTCCAACATCCTGTTCCCACAGTGGCCAACCAGATACCTATGGGGAGCCCATAGAAAGCAGGACCTGAGTGCAACAACAGCCTCCTCGCTTCCAGTTTCCAGCAACTGTTATTCAGAAGCATTCTCGCCTCTGACAATGGAAGCAGAGCCGAGCCATCAGGCTTAGTAGTCATCAATAGCTGGAGCCTCCATGATTTTCTCTAATCCTTTTTTAAAAAAGCCATCCCTGCTTTTTGTGGGAGCAAATTCTGCAGCCGAACTATGTTCAGAATGTGTGCACTTGACACCATGCCACAACATTCCCAGTGGCTTGAACAAAGTTAGGCAAGGCAATAGAAAAAGCATCATTTCCCTCTATTTAATTCCTTTCCTTTCTGCAGCTCCACCAGCATTGGAGAAAAAAAATAGCTGGCAGGCAAGTAAAGCTCGATTTATTTATTTATTTATTTATTTATTTATTTATTTTGCTTGACTACGTGTAAAAAAAAAACCCATCTCTCACACAGGCGCATCAGATTCTACAAACTCTATTTAGGATTACTAGGTTTCTTGCATTGCAGGATATGATAATATTTCTCACTCTAAAACTGGATTATCTTGGACATTTCAATCTGAAGCGAGAAACTTGGGTAAAAAAAAAAAATTATATAAAAAGGCCAGAGTCCCCCTTTTCTGTGTTAACGTATGAATAATTCATTCCCTCGGTGTCATTCCCTAATTGTTCTATTGCATTTTCCCTGCAGCCAGCAAGTTGTTCATTTTATTATTTATTAATTTAAAAATTAATTATACATTAGCACCAATAATTCAGTTACTGACGGCAGCCATTTAAACACTAGGCCACATGGGCACCAAAACGCCTTGCTGGCTTTCTTTCATTTGTTGCAAAAGGCAATTTTGGAGACCAAACAACATGGCTAATGGTGGATCATGATAGATGATATTTACTTGTTAAACCAGTAAGTGATGAGAAATCATAAGGCTGTTGCAAAACTGATTCAAAGCAGTTAAGGAACAAAAAACACAAATCCATCAAGACAGTGTGGTGCTGGAGTAGGTGTTTGCCTGCATCATTTTCTTTGTCCTGTGCGATATCTGCCTGAGTTTTGGGGTTGATAGCAATGTTGGGCATTATTTGATTGCTGGCTGAGTGGATACAGCTGGGAACTGGGTGTGGTCCAGCGCCTGCCTTGCTATAATGATAGGGTCTGTGGTGTGGTCAGTTGCGGTGGGATTGCCCTTTTGTAGAGCTGCAGGGACAACCCCACCCAGTCAGTCAGAATACAGAATTGTAGGCCAAGCACTGTATGCGACAGGCCCGTGACCCTTACCCAGGGTGGGAGCAAAGTAGATGGGAAGTTTGGTTTGGTGGTGCTCCTCCTGAGCAAGAGACAGGGGTGGAGTGTTGCAGTGGCAATACTATCTTTCCCCATTTGATTAGAAAAGCAGTCCTAAGGCGGCATTGAGCCATTTCCCTGAAGTTGCTCGTATTTCCCCAAGACTTATTTCTCTATTTTCTGCCATTTTTCAAAGCAAAAGCTCTCTCTTCTTTTTATCTGCAGCAAACACAAACCAGTTTACAAACGATCATTATTGCCAGTCCATGTTATGTTTTCCCTTTTCTGCAAGGTTCTCAATAGTCCCCATAACAGAAGAAGGAAAGGATACCATCTATGAAAGGAGCTCATTCTAAGGGGTGGGTTGCCCTCTGTCCAAAGTTCCATTTTCAGTTCTTGTTCAGTTGTAATCTTTGATTTTTGCAAGAAACCCAATGAAATGGACAGCGTGGTCTCCATTATAAAAGGAGCCATCTTTTATGCATCTGCCACCCACCCCATTGATCCCCACAGACTTGCTCTGAACTCTTATACCCCCACCCGACCCTGCTTTTATTCCCCAAAGCTTTCCTGCTAGTGAGGAAGCAATGGCATGGTATCACTGGATGTTTCCATGAGAGGCTACCCTCGCTCCCTTGTGCTTAGCATGGGGCCAGAACTTGCATCCCAGCCCCTAGGCGCTGGATTTCTCCCAAGATTTTTTTTTGGGGGGGTTCCAAAACGTGTTTCATGGATGCGACATCATGCACACACACAACACAGGAAGCAGAGCGCTCTGGAGGAGCCCGCCACTGGGCCTGCGGTACACATCACACGCGTGGCATCATGCATGCTCGGCATACGCAGGGCTGCCTGAAGATTGAGAGGGCCTGGCCCCCTTAAAATATTTAGGGCAGGCATGTCCAAAGTCCGTTTTGGGAGCCTGCTGGTTGGTTTAATCTGGCCCCTGTGGCAGTTTATTTCCTGGGGTAAAATCCTAAACAAACCTCAACAACTTCAATCCTAAAAACACCTCAACAACTTCAATCCTAAAAAAAGCTTGGTCCTTTGGTTGGCCCTCATGGCCCTTCACTTCATCAAATCTGGCCCTCTTTGAAAAAAGTTTGGACACCACTGATTTAGGGGGTTGAGTTACCTTTGGACGGCCCCCCACCCGAGTTGGTGTGCCTGTCCAAGGCACAGGGTGTCCAGGAACACACAGGACATTTTCTAAGGTCCCTGTTGTCTGGGAATGCTAAAGAACACCTTCCCCATTACAGGCCCGGTAGCTCACAAAGATTGTTGGAGGAAACATTGCTAATAATGGTGCAGCCTACTGGCAAACAGCACAGAAGTGGTTCGTCTCCATGGTAGCAGCTGTCCACTCTTTATTGTTCACAAGGCGCTGATTCTTGGGCGCTTCCACCATTTACTAAAACTTTTTTGCTAGCCTCACTGCCTCGCTCTCCCCCTCTGTCCTGGTATGCAGCAGCAACATAGCCAAAGGGAAGCCAAGTGAGTGGCAGAACCCCAGTAGCCAGTCACTACTGATAGGAACCAGAGTATTCTGTTCATGGTTTCACTGAGGGAAACCATTCTGTACAGCAGCAGCCATTTTAAGAACTCCCATCGCTGCACAGTGTTAAGTACAGGTTGTTTCCCTGCACTCCGGTAACCTCTGGCATCATTTTATTGAGATTGCACCAAGACAAATACAGTATTATGTGGCATCTGGGGGGCAGGGAGAGAAGTGAAAAGTAAAATAGTTAAGCAAAAATATGGATTGCCCAGAAGAAATGGTTCAAATGAAAGGCTCGAAATCTTCATGGTTTAGAATGGAGGCGAAAGCCTAGGTCTACTTATGACTGACTTAAAGCTGTCAGCACAAATATGTGAGTTTGGGGAGTGATTTGAATCACTTGTAAAAGATTGCATAGGGCACAGCATAAGCTCAGATAAACTGAGAGCAGATTACTGAGAGAGACTGATTTAAACCTGGAGCATGCCACCTCGGAGGATATACGCAGGGCAGAGGAAATAGCTGCTACAAAGACATTGAGACAGCAGTGGGGCAGCTGAAGAACAAATAGATACCCTGCTGTTCAAAAGTACTTTCTAAAAACTAAGAGGCAGCCAGCCTTAGAGCAAAGGAAAGACTACAGCAGGGGTCCCCAACCTTTTTAGGTCCATCAGCTCATTTGGATTTTTGAGTGCTGTGTACGCAGGGCCAGTGCTGTCACTAAGCCAACTAGGCAGCAGCCAAGGGGCATAGTTTTATACGGATTACTTTTTGTTATATCTTATAAATTTCTGATAAGGTTTTGCTTTTATTTTATGCTTTGAAGAATTTGGTGAAGAAGTGTGTCGTCAATGGCTGATATATTCAACTTCAAAAGACATGGGTGGTTTTTCCCCCCCTGTAAGTTGTTCAGCAAAAATAAAGGGTGCGCCAATCCGGCAAGAAATAGGTTCAAAAGACTAGATGACAATTGGAGCAATTCTGTCTTCACATTAGAGGAATATTGACCATTTAGAAAGCTATCAGCCCTGGAGAGAACTTGAATTGCACTTATCTAAAGGGAAACACTTGATAATATTAACCAACAGGAAATTAGACAAGAAGAACAGTATGGTATATACAGTATCAACAAAACAGCTAGTAAATATGTACTTAAGGCCTGTAAGAATTTCAGAATATGTTTGATGCATAATGGAAACAAATGTATTGATGCTGAAGATCTGTGCTGTGAATTGAGCATTTGCCTGGTCAAGATTATAATAATAGGAATAACATGAAAGGCAAAGATAACATGAATGGCTTACAGAAGACTGTCCTGGACATAAACCCATGTGTCTTTAAACTTGGTAGTCAATGATGCTGCTAAGTGTTGTCTGGAAGCAACTAGTTTCTTTGGTTTGGTTCAACAGTTCTATAATTATTTATCTGCATCAACTCAGTGCTGGCAAATTCTAACTGGTCATGCATCAGACACAGGCATAACTGTTAAGCCATTGAGCAAAACAAGATGGAAGAGTCAAATTGATGCTTTGTGATACCATCTTGGTAGTATATATGTTGCTTGAATAAAGATCTTTAATGAACAAGCCTTTAATGAACAAGTTAATCTGGAAATATTTCCTGAATTAAAGCTAAGGCCCTTGCTGCTACAATTTTCAAATTCAGGTTTGTGGTCTTCCTTGTTACATGGTACAACATCCTTTTTGATGTTGGAAGCTGATTTAAATTCAGCTACAAACCAATTGCAAGTGTCCAAGAATTACCTTCTGGGCTATAGGTGTGATGAGGGTTTTCAACAAGTTTTGATAGATGCTGCTGAGATTGCAAGGGAGCTAGAAATATCACCAGACTTTGAGACAGAACAAGTTAGAAAAAGGAGAAAGAAACTGCAATTTGAGTATGAGACTTAAGATGAGAAAGATCCAAAAGCAGAAATTCAAAGTAGGTTTCTACTACGCTGCCTTAAACATGGCCATAAAATCTGTTGAAGAGAGATTCCAACAGCTACGACAATATAATTCTCTATTTGGCTTCCTGTATTATATACTGTATACAGTATCAACAAAAAATCTACTGAATATGTACTTAAGGCTTACAAGAATTTGGGTGGGAAATCATTGATACACAATGGAAAGAAATACATTGATGCTGAATATCTGTGCTGTGAACTTACAGCAATAGCTCCAAGACTTCCAAAATCTTTTCTGCCACAAGGAATACTACTTCATAACAAAACTCCTTCATAATGTGCCTAATGTTTCTGTTGCTCTAAGGATCCTTCTCACACCCCCGATGTCAGTGGCAAGTGGTGAAAGGAGTTTAAACTCAAAGCTTAAACTTCTTAAAAATCTATATATACTCAACATTGTTGCAAAAGAAACTAGTTGGCTTGGCAACTATAGCAGTTGAACATGCCCAAGCATCAGCACTCAACCTGTAGGAATTGGTGACAAAATCTGCAAAACAAAAGGCACACAAAGTGAGACTTTGATGTGCCTAAAATTTGAACTTTTAAGATGCTTAAATTTTAACATCACAGTTATTCAAAATGAGTTGTGTGCTAAAATGTTTTCTTTGGTATTTGAGAAAGATAACCAAAGATTGTTGTATTACTCATTCTTGCAATTTAAGATAACTTTAGCAGTTTTGAGTTTTTCATTTTTTTCTACAATACATCTGTTTCTGAAAATTGAAGTTAGCTGGGGGGTACAAGAAGTTGGGCTTGCCTAGGGTGCAAAAGAGCCTGGCACTGTGTGCATGTCTTCTCCTTTGGACACTTCTCTCATTCAGTGCACAAGCCGGTAAATAAAGGCTGGGGTTTAGAGGCATGACTAATTTCAAATTTGCTATAAAGAGTTAATTTAATAGAAGCACACCTAGAAGCACACTGGGGTGTGCATGCAAATTACAAAGATGTGTTTCAAGGCCTATATTGCTTATGAGAACATCTTCCATAGAAACACATCCAAAGGTAGCAACTGTAATTTATGCAGCTCTGAAAGTTCCATTGCACTAAGGAATAACATTCACATTTAACTGCATCATTTGGAAGAGAGAGAGAAAAGGGAAAGTTATAGTCAAGGCAACTGAGACCTTCAACACAATGTTCCAATGTATTCTCAGCTCCTACTAGACATAGGTTCAAGGTTTCAGTCAGCCCTGCATTTCTCCAGAGTGGCTATCCCATTCTGTTCCCTCCTCCCACCACCAGTTTTCAGTTTTCCTTGCCAATTGACATTGAGCATGCCAAGGCTATTGAGTATGCTGAAGCCTCACTGGGTTGTTTTTGGGGGGACTACCCCCTTTATTTTATTCTCCGTTATGATTTTTGTACTTCTGCAAACCTGGAGGTTCCGCTAATAAGCTCTTCTTGTTTCTCAGTGATCCTGTTTTGGCTACAATCTGTTTGCTCTCAGCAACTAAGTCTGCTGCTAGAGGAAGAGTGAAAAACTAGAGAGTGGGTCAGTCCTGCAGTTTGTATGGATAATTGTGACTGAGACCAAATAATATGTTTGGACCTTACGTATGAACTAATAACAATTAATGATACGTTTGGGTCCAAAATATTTCTGCAAAACAAAACTAAGGCAACATTTTCAATTGCCAACTGCACAGGAAATTATCTGGAACACAACTGGTTTCAGCCACTGATGCCAGCAATGGATTTGGGCAAATTCAGCTGGATAATTTAAGTTCCAATAAATGTGCACTCAGTAACCTTTTGGCAGGTGCAGTTTTATGGCGTTCCCATTTGTATCTCTCCAGTTCCAGAAGTGCACCAAAGGGTAATCCAAGAAAGATGCGTGGGTTTTGATGGGTCACTTGTTGCGACAGATAATGATTATCCTAGTGTGAGGAAAGGTGAGTTTTGCAACCAAAAGGTGAAAAACACCAGAGATAATAATCAATGAAAATTATTGTTTAAGGTTGCAATGCTTTACGCACTTTATAGGATTGAAAGTGTAAGTAAAACATAAATTTGGAATGATGATTTTTCATAGCATATCAGGACCTGATGCATATTATTTAAAAAGACAGCCTGTGTTATAGTCAGAAGAAAAATCTCTATGATGTATCATATCCAAGGAAGGTGTACTGTTACAATCAAAACTGGGGCTCTGGCTGAAATGTGTAGTCACTCCAAAGGACAGAACTGATCAACAGCCAAAATGAATACTTAGCACAGTTTATTCTAGACATGGCAGCAGAGAGAATATCATTAAGACCCTACTAGCCCCAGATGTTGAATATTACTGGACACCAGCCCAGTAGCAACAGCACTCAAGCAGCCAAAGGAGTAATTGACAGAAACACCTGGGTTGAACTATTATAATTGTTGGAAGTAAAGCAGCAACACGTGTAATATGTTACCTGAACCTGTCAGAGGTGATAAACAGAAAGGAATCTATTCTTCCTTTGTTGATTCCTTCTTGAGTCACGATTTGTTGCACTGTAGCTTGTGTTTCCTCAGACTTTACTTCTGTCCTTTCCACTTCTTCTTCGCTCAGCTGGTGTTAGATCTTTTGTTAACCTCATGAGTCCATGACGGCCATATGTACTCAGAATGGCTTTGCTAGCTAGGCGTAATAAACCTTCAGTTTCTTTATCCTTTCAACCAGGGGTTTTTACCAGACTATTTATTTATACGCACAAATATACATACACGAATCACCAACAATAATAAGGAAAAACCAGTAACTTGCTGGTTTTTCAGGATTAGAAGGGTTTTGTACTGTTGCAAGAAGGCTTGCAATCCTCACGGTTGCATTTACTTCCAAATCACAGTTGCTGTTGTGTGTAATTTGTTTTAAATTATATAAGGTTCTTGGAATCTGAGGTTTTTATCTGTAATATGTTTGTAAGTCATGTAGTAGAAAGGCCTAACCATTCTTTAAATGAAAAAGATGTGTGAATGATAGAGTTCTGCAAATCCTAAATGCTGTTTCGCAGGATGGCCAGATAGCAAAGGAAATATTCCAGAAGAGATCCATGCTTACAAGAACTATATAGAGCAGTGGTTTTCAACCAGTGTGCCGTGGCACCCTGGGGTGCCTTGAATGATGGTCAGGGGTGTCGTGGGCAACACTGGCCTCTGTCCCTCTTTCCTCCCCTCCCTCCTCTGATGCCCTCTTGCATCTCTGCCTCCCAAAAGCTAGCACAGCTGTTTGTTGCAGCAGCTCTGGCTACAAGCTTCCCAGGTGAATGGTGCCTCTGGGGCTGGCCAGGGAGAGCTTCCCAGGCCCCTGTGGGCCAGTGTGAGGAGGCACCTCTCTCTAGGGCAGGGGCAGCAGCTGCAGCTGCCAAGAGGACTCCCAAGGAGAGGGGAGAGGGGAGGAGACTGTGGGAACACTCCACAAGGGAGGGTGTTTGAAAAGGGATGAGAGGCTGCCGGCTCATCCCACAGGGGTGCCACAGAAGGAACGTGGTTGGTCAAGGGAGCCATGGACCCATTAAGGTTGAAAACCTCTGATATAGACAATATATATAAATGACAGAACCATCATACCACAAGAGCTAAGTAGAAGTTCTGTACCCGAGAGTCGTCTATGATCTATTTAAAGGACTCAGTGGTCAAGCAAGTGTTCTCAAATAAATACTTGCAATAACCATGTAACACCTCTCCCCAAAAAATCCCCACCCATAAGCAGCTGCCTTCTACTGTGTCAGAACATTGCTCCATTTAGTTCAGCATTGTTTACACTGACTGGCAGTGACTTTCCAGGGTTTCTGTTGGCATTCTCTCCAAACCCTACCTGAAGATGCTGTGGGTTGAGGCTGGGGCCTTCTGCATGCAAACTTCTCATCATGCCCTTCTCTCTCATTCCATCCCTTTGCTCAGTTTCTGAAAACAAAGGTGCCTGGAAGCCGTGTCATCTGTTGTGGATGCTGTAGTCCTTCATACCCAAATATGTGGGAATGGGCAAAGCTATTTGCTGTGGAGGAAAAGACACTTTGACTATTCTCAGACGCATTCTGCTGTTTCGTTTATCATTACCCATTGTATTCCAGGATAGAGACTAGGTAGTGAAAACCAATTCTGTGGCTCAGAGCTTTAACAAATAATTAAGCCCTGTTTCGTACAGAAGCAGAAGATGAGATTCTCTCCACCCCACCCCACTCCCCCCATGTGCCACTGAAAAAGGAGAAAGTGCTGCGTCTGTATCGCTTTTTAAAACATCATTGAGATTAGTTGCATAAATCTGTTATTTAGCAATAAAAGGCTTTCTGTGAGGGGTGGGAGCTGAAATTCTGGCACCATGCTTTTCGGAATCATAAATAGAAAGCCAGGCTCCTACATTGCTCCCCGGAATGATTATTTTAATGTGGCAAGTTTGTCAGCTTAATATGAAAACAGTGTTCTTCTCTCTCACACACACATACACACTCCTTTTATTTGCATTTGATTCAGGCTTCCAGCCCACCTCTTCAGAGACCGCAAACCCCGAGACTGAGGAGGAGGGGAGGGGGCGAGGAAGAGAGGGAGGGAGCCAGCCATTTTCTTTCTTCTGAGAAGTTCATTAAAAGATCCGCTGTACACAAGAGAGAAGAACAATAATGTGGCGAAATGACTTTGTGTGTGTCCTGTACTTAAACACCCAATGGACTGAAGCAAGTTCATAGTGATGGGGAAGCTCGCCTTACATTTTTCTCCCCCTTGAAGACATGGCTAACCAGTATTTGAATAAACAAGAGCAGTCGTCTCCACCCCTCGTAGTCTGCCTTTCTAAACCTAACAAAGGTTTCCCATGAATTCTGAGTATTTCTTATTTTTTAACCTTTCTATGAATTATAATAAGCAAAGAGAAAAGGGAGCCAACAGCTCCATCGATAAAACAATGCGCCTCAGTGGCAGGAGTAGATTGCCATCTACTGGGCTGCGGCCTTTACATGCACGAACGAGGCAGACGCTCTCCAGAACAGTCACAGACAAAACCTTTTGTTTCATCTCCTCAGGCAACATTTTGTCCTGCTCTCTGTATTCATGAAAGGCGTGAAATTCACAAAGTATCATTGGAACAGGTGATTCAGCAAGGACAAGCCAGCCAATTTACCCGGTAGGTAAATTCCTTCCGTTATAAATATCCTTGGCTCTTTGTCTTATGCTGGTTTACCAAAGTGAAAGACGGAGTTACGATCAGTCACAAAGCAAGGAGAATGTGTGTGCTTTAGTCACCCCACCCCACCCCACCCCACTTTTAGTCCAATGCGCAGGACTTGCGTAATGGAATAAAGTTGTGGGTGTTTTCAAGCGTCCGTGCGACTTTATTTCCTTCACACAATATGGCAGCCTTTTTGGATACTGGTAAAGCCATACCTGGATACTGAAAAGCAAGATCGAAAGCACTTGTTGAGACTGAAACAGGATTTCAGACAAGGGTTGCTCCCAGTTTGACCTAGAGATGCCAGCAATTGAATCTGAAATATTATGTGTGTAAAGCAAGTGTCTGCCTCTAAACAATCATCCTTCCACTATTTTTAGAAAGAAAGACACCAGTCCTCATGGTTCTGGAAAAAAGGTGGAACTTAAATAGGAAGCTGCTTTATACCACATCAAACTGTTGGTCCATCCAGCTAGGAATTCTTGATACACTGACCAGCAGCAGCTCTCCAAGATTTCAAATGGACATTCTCAGTATTGCTTGGATTTGCTGGGGATTGAACCTGGGACCATCTGCATGCAAAGCAGGTGCTCTACCACTTAGGTACAGCCCACTGAGCTTGTTACCAAAGCATAGTGCCATGTTAGGAGGGAAGGCAAGAGAACACAACCATTCCAGCAGTCTTAGCAAATGTCACTGAAGTTGTGCAGAAACAGCACATATGAATTCCAGTGTTTCTATTAGAAATTCAGGACCCTGCCTTGGCTTAAGCCATCATGGCGCACATTGTGGGATATTTAAAGTGCAGTCAAACCAAGAATTCATGTTTTGCTAGATTGGCATGTGATAGGAGCTGAAGCTCACAGAGTTTCCCTGTAAACTTGGAGAGGACTCTGTGAGAGACACTCCCACTGTGCCCTGACAGGCGGAGGGCATAGCTGTATATTCTCCTACCTGCCTGGGCACATCCTCTTTCTTCTCTTCCTCTTTCCACTTTGCCAGCAATGTGAGAACATCTGCTAGTTTGAGTTCCAAGTTCCAACACCATTTTAAGCTAGACTTAAGTAGGTTTTCGTAATTTAATTACTGTTTTAAGCCTTCCTGAACAAAGCTGCTGTATCTGCTACTCTTCAACGAGTGTTCCGAGTGAGTAAATGTTATTTTTTTACCTTTTACAAGACTGTTTGTGGGAGAAAGGGGGGAAATACCAGGAGAATCCAGTCTGCCATAAAGCATCCAGTATTACTTCAACTAAAAGGCTTAAACTAGCCTATCTAAACTTCCCTTTTAGGCTGCAAAGGGATGGCACACTGCTGCACTCACAAACGTGAGGAAGGATAATACCTAATAAATATATCCTCTCCTAGAATCTGATCACATCCCAACACACGTAGTACCTTATCCAGAAAGCCCCATAGTTCCTTACTTCCAGTTCTTGCTAGCACAACTGGTTAGCAGTTGCCAGAGAGCTCTTAACCTCAGGAACACATTCATAACAGTGTTTTAGATATCATTTCATTACTCAGTTTGTGGATTGGCCAGGAAATCTGGATGCTGCTCCACATCTGATAAAGCCCCTACATGGATAGCTCTCCCCACACAGGAAAGTGTGTGGACCTTGGATTCACATTGTCACAATGAGCACCCACTGACCCATTTCACCAAATGTGCATGCAAGTTAAAACCACTGTGTGTTTCTGTGACACAGACTGGGGAACCAGTATCCCTGTCGAAGTGTTGGGCTACAACTCCCATTATCCCTGACCAATGGCCATGCTGGCTGGGGCTGATGGGAGCTGAAGTCCAATTGCTGCTCTGTGAGGCAGAAACTACAACTCCCAACTACAGATTCTTAGGGGGAAGCCATGTGCTTTAAATGTGCATTGGATGTGCTTTGAATGTCTGGTGCGGATCTGCCCAGAGGAACCATGTCAAGACTTCAGTGTATTCGAGTTGAGTCTGAGCTCCTGGGAAATCAGAGCTTCTTTCTGTACAACAAGGCTCAGAGCATTCTACCTCAGCCCTAGTCGATGCATCTTGTCTTGCCGAGAGCAAAGACAGTAAAATGATTCGAAATCACTGATTAAGGGAATTGCTGATTTATATCTATCTTCATCCCATTCATATATAACATCTGCCCATGTGAGTACACAACCAGGAATATTTGGGACTTTGTGCACAGAGGGGAGGGGAGAACATATTGCGTGAATTGGCCTGAAGACATTGGCATCTGTCAAATATAAATAGCTGAATAACCGAAAGTAAACAAGTCTACTTTTCACTTAAGTGATCATTTCCCATAATTTGGAGAGAAACTGCCTATTGAAGAAGCCGGAAGAATAATATTTTATACATGTTTTACAAGTACCTTTATGGAGCCACAACTGGTGCTTATACATCAATTATATTAGAAGAATACATCACAGCCGTCTTCAGTGTTTGCTGCAGCTGCACACTATTTACAAGCACTCTACCTCTTGTGTAAATCACTTCTTCGTGGTGTGCATGCCCTGTACACTGCTCCCCTCTTTAGCAATGTATACCATTGTGTCGTGATTCTAATACCTTTCATGTGGTATCTGCTCTGTCCCCCAATTTTTAGCTATCCAGTACCAGTAATTTACCTTTAAGCAGCTGCATTAAGGTGATGTTGCATTGTAAGAATAAGATCCAAGAAGTCAGTTACCATGGGATAAACCTTCATGTTATCTGTTCCTTTTGAGGGAGCAAGATGGAAACCCATGTTGCAAATGCAATGAAATAAAGATGAGAGATCAAAGATTGAGATGAAACAAAACAATATCTCCCCTGCTCAAAAAAAAAAAAAAAAATCCAGTCAGAAAAAAATGGTTCCATTCATGATCTTTCATACTTATTTCAGATATGTTCCATAAATTCCTATGGCTGATTATATAGTTGGATTTCCATTAAAATACCCATTTGGATTGTAAGATTTCCAAATACGAGGTCTTTAATAATAAAGATGGCCATAATTTCAAAGCAGGTGGATATGAATATATTAGTTTTGTGTCCATGCTTGTACAACCTATAAATAAAGACAGTTGAAATACCAAAGCTTATCCACATGAAAATGATTTATAGTTCTTAGCCTTCCTAGCAAGAACAGAGTAGGACTGATATAAAAATGTACATTCAACAAAATCATGCATATTAGACCAAATACCTTTAGGAACAGACAAGAGCAAAAAGAATGAATTAAAAGTTATATAATCTTCCTACATAGAATGATGTGGAACATTCCAAATTTAAGCAAACCCTTGGAGCCATATTTATTCTAGAGGAAAGCAATTTATAGTGTGGTTCTCTATTATCTGATTAGAGAGATTCTATTAACCCGCTTAATACACTGTTTCTGTATCCTATTTTTATTTGCAACAATTCATGGCCTGTTTCCAGTGCCCCCTTTGACTGTCACAATGAGGATGCTTTCTGATATTCAGAATTTACGGACTATCTGAAACAAAACAAAAAATTATCACTCTGCCAGTCTCAGTCTCCATGCAATTGGAATTATAAATTATATTGCAAAATAAACACACACACACACACACATCCAGAAATACACACACATCCCCAGACAAAGCAGGCACAACTTCAGAATGCCTATAAAAAATTGACTTCAAAATTAACTCCCCAAGTTGTTTCACATTTCAGCAGAGATTAACATCATTCTGTTTACCAAAAGGTAAATGATTACTTGAGACTCTAAGTAAGTCTTATATGCTTTGACCACGGTTATAGATTAGGAATGGACCAACTGCTTATTGTCAGGAGTCACTTTATTCACCTAGCCTTCACCCATCTGGTGCCTTCCAGGTGTTTTGAAATACTAATCCCATCAGTCCTACCCAGTATGACCAGCATGACCAATGGTCACGGTTGATAGGAGTTGAAGTCCAAAACATCTGAAGCAAACTAGGCTGGGGAAGGCTGCTTTCGAATGTGATCCAGGGTCCGAAAGTGTGTTTTGCTGCACAACCGAGGCTTCTTCTGGAGAGACAGGATCTATAATGAAGTCAGTGCTTGCCTGTCATGATGTCATGGACTGGCTGGGTGCAAAGGAGTGGTGGGTGGCACCTGCTGGGGAACCCCCAAGGGAAGAAGGCTCAGAGCCAGGGGATTGGTGGTGGGATGATAGAGTGGTAAGAGGAAGCAGACTGGGAGGAGGAGGTATCAGAAGCAGAAGAGATGACAGAGTTTAGTGAGCAGGGGGAGCCTGTGGCAGAGAGAAGTCCAGAATCAGAAGCTGAAGCAGGAGAGGAGGGAGACCAAGAAGCAGAGAGGGTTCAGGATGGTGAAGAATCCAGGGTGTCTCCCCCTCCTGCTGAGACAGGCTTCCCTCCCCCTACCCTTGGTCTCCCAGGAGCAGAAGAGGAATGAAGAGGGAGGAGCAAAGACAGGCAAGACAAAGGAGCATCAGATTGCTTGGGAAGGACCCAGGAAAGAAGGAGACTTGGAGAGCTGTGGGAAGGTGGCGGACCTTCAGTCTTCACAACTGCCTCATTGGGGTAAGTTGCTGTGCTCAATAGGTCTGTTCGTTTCTTTCAATAAAGAGTTAACATCACTGATAGCATATGCACAGAACAATGTAGCACAATTCATTTGCAATAATCAGAGTTTCCCATTGTGTCTTGGAGAAGGTATCAGCCGGGCCTTCACATGCGTAGCCTGTCATGACCCCTTAATGCAGCAGCAAGCTAGACACACAAAGGTTGCAGATGCATCAGATATGGAGCCAGGTCAACTTCCAGACCCTGAGCTGAGTGCTGGATATAAGGGGACCATAGCACCTGAGATTGTTGGGCAGGAGAACCTCCCAGACTATGAGGATCTACCACCACATGTCACTGCTCCATTTGCACTGTGAGAGCACCAAGAAGGAGGCTATGGAATGGATGAGTGCCTACCTTCAGGCCACAGGATTAACCCTTTAATGCTCTGAAGGGGTAAAGCCTGGAGGTTACCTGGAGGTTTAAAATGCCTCCACTTACTTTAAACCAGGCATAGTCAAACTCGGCCCTCCGGATGTTTTGAGACTACAATTCCTATCATCCCTGACCACTGGTCCTGTTAGCTAGGGGTGATGGGAGTTGTAGTCCCAAAACATCTGGAGGGCCGAGTTTGCCTATGTCTGCTTTAAGTTGGACAAAGTTGCTTACTTGGAGCTATCTGTGGTCAGACAACCTTGCCCTACCACTGTCTCTGTGAGATCCAGCATCAGACCAGAACCTGGCAAAACCCAAATATAGCATGAAAAGTACCTGAGACTCTGTCTCCCACAGCTTTATAAACCTATTTTAATTTCCTTACTGGGGGAAATGGACAATTTGTTGTTGCTCTCTTACCATAACTGAATTCATGTATCCTGCTAAAGACTAGATAAAATAATTTGTTAACTACTTTCAGGTCTTGCCCCATTGCAAGAATAGATCGCTTTCTATGCAGTGACCAAGGAGATATCAAGGGTGCTCTGATCTTGGTTCCAGAGAGATCACACACAGATTCCTCCAAATATTCATGCAGTTTCACACAAAAACCACTCATAATTATGATGGCTGGTCTGCTCTAATTAGAATACCTCTCGCTCACAATCCTATACTATACTAGTGTCTGCAGCCCTGCTGTGTGAGGCTGAAGAGAATAAAAAATATATGCTACATCTGAGAACAATAAAGCCAGGCTCATTATAAAGATATAATAAAGCATAATAAAACAGCATAATAAGGTAATAATATACCTTGCCATAAATGTGTAGTACTTCTGGACAGAACTATAATACTGCTGAGCGTTCTAATACTCTGAGTGTCAAAGTATTCGTGTCATTCATCCTTGCCTTTGGCGTAAGACATGGTCATTCATCCATTCTTCCTGCGCATCAGTCTGTATAAACCAGATTGTGTTCCACAACTGGAGACAAAGTGCACTGCAGAAAGATCCTGGCCAATCAGATAGCTCCAGGGCACTCTGTCTGCAAGCAGCCCTGGTGAATGACATAATGAAACAAACCGTTGTTGTGGATGTGTAGCATCGTCCCTCCGTTGCGACTTCTGTCTCTTTTGCCCTGATTTCCACCCTCGTTCTCTGCTACGTTTGTGTACATTTCATCGCACTCAATGCATCGTTTCTGACGCCAAGTTATTGAACACAGTGATCACCTCACCTTCAGGTTAGTTTGGGCTGATTAAATATCTGCTCTTGAATACCACAGCAGCATTTCCTTGATTGCTGGGCAAGCAGGGAGCCGAGATGGCCCAACAAGACATAATGTATTCCTCGGTTCTCCATCTGTAAAACTTGGGGAGCTTTTTCTTGCTCTGTGTGAGCTTAATATTACAGCAAATCACATCTCTCAGCAGTGAGGCTAAAAGAATATCTGTTTTCTGTCTGTGCACTGAGTGGGCAGGGAGTTTTTATTTCATACTTCATTTGCACCTTGCTGGGTGATGCCATAGAAAAGGCAGCAGTTTCATCTCCTCCCACCTATGCAGCAGCACATTATGTTCTCCAGTCGCACCCACAACACTCATCATAAACCCAGGCCTAATGTGAATCAGAGGGCTCCTGCCCTCTGAGTTTTTATTCTCCCTATCTCCTCTCTGCAACATTTCAGAGATGATAAAATCACATTTTATTGTCTGAATAAAGTGGGTTTGAAAGCAGAGACTTGACGAATGGCAAAGCAACTACCAAACTCTTAACACATAATCGAAAAAGAAAAACATTGAGATGGCCATCAAAAGCTCTTTACGAGGGAGAGAAATGGAGAGATAATTAACAAAATATATTAGACTGGGGGGTGGAAATGCTGAGTTAGATAGAGCGTTCCTCCTAAAGGCGATGCATTTTCACCCAAACTCCTAAACAAACAGCAAGAGGTAAAATCATGTGTCATCAGTATAAAAGCAATAGCTTGGGGGGGAGTGATAGGATGTAGAAATTGAAAAGCTTTGGGGGATATTACAGAACTGAGGGGGAAGAGGGTGCTAAAGGAGGTTAGAAAGACACAGAGAACAATGGAAAATGCCTACTCCAATCAAATGCATCGGACACTTGGTCAGAGCAGGACCTGAGTTCTGCAAAAGACTCAAGGCCATCTCTTGGTCGAAAGTGTCAAAGGCAGTTGATAAATCATATAGGAGTAATGAAGGGACACCACTTTCAGGCTGAACCATTAAGCCTCAAATCTTCACAAAGCTACTGCCAATGGCTCAGAGGATTAGCAAGGAGGATTTTCGCTCTTTGCCCGGGAGCAAGCTTATTTAAACTAGTCCAAGTTGGTAGTAAGCACACATTGGAAATGAAACACACACACACACACACACACACAGCTAAAATCAACTCTCAAATCTCAAGGTGCAGAATTGTGGGGGGGTTTTAAATGAAAATGTCTCATTATAGAAAAATTGGAACTGTAATTCCCTTCTAAAATGGGAAGCAAATCCCAGGACAGAGAGGGTTGGAGACCTACCTACCATTGGTCAGTGTAGAAGTAAAGGGGATACTGGCATTTAGGGGTTGCATGTTTCAGAATGTTTTTCTTCCTGTTTCTCTGTCTGGAGTCAGAAACCAGCTTTTAACTGATCATGGTGGAAGATGGTTATATATTTAATTTACAGATCCTGTTCACAACTGGACTTTGGTGACGTTGGTGTGATTTTCTTTTGACCCACTGTTCTCCCTGGTCTCCTGACCTAAATGTTATCTGTCCCCCCAGTGGTGACAATACTGCTCCTGTTTGTTTACGTTCCTGACGCAGCTACAGGATTTATGCAGTCAGTGGATTTGTGAAAATAGTGTGCGAGAGACACAATGTGTATGGCACTAGATGTGACTGCACTGCAATTTAACTGGCAAGGGGATCAATATGCCAAAGCTTGCTTCCTCACGCATACATAGGGAGCTGCCTTGCTCCAAGGCCACACCATGTCCTTATACCACTTTAAACTGTCATTGGTTCGCCCAAAGAACTCTGGGAGCAGTTTTTGGTTAAGTGCGCTGAGATCTGTTAAGAGAACCCTGTTCCCCTCACCCAGCTACAATTCCCAGACCTCCCAGGGAAGAAGGATTGACTGTTAACCCACTCAGGAAATTGTTACTCAAGAGCGGAGGAATAGGGGCCTCCTTCCTTACCTGGAAATGGGTCTTTCTGAATGTAAAAAGTGATTGACCATTGAATTGGGAGCAGATAAGTGTATGCACATTTTAAATTCCCATATTAAAATTACTCCCATTTATTAAAGGTTGCACCTATACGTTAGTCATAATATAGTATATGCAGTCCTCTTATATTTGCTGATTATCCCTCTGACAACTGTGGATTACATTCTTTCATGGATTTAACATCAGTTATGTAATGTACTTTGTGAACAAAGCATAGCAGAATTAGACTACCGGCTCTCAGCATGAAGCTCAAGGTGAGCCGTTGAACAGCAGGTGGAATTAATTCAGCATCCATATATCTGGTGGTGGCTGCAATCCGAAGCATGCTTACTTGGAAAGAAGTTTCGGTGAAATTATTACTAGGTTTATCCCATCTGGTGAGACCAGGCCGGTGTCCTGTATGAAGAGTTCAAGCAGTGTCCTTGCCAACCTGCAGTACGCCTGTGTTTTCCACATTGCACCCCCATCTCTCCCCCCCCCCATAGGCCCCTTTGGCAGATGCCCAGCTATGCTGACCCCAGATGCAAGCCCTAGATTCAGCTGGTGAAGGACCAATTTGTAAATCCCAATTTCATTACTGTCAGGGGTTCAGGAGCAGAGTCACTGGAGAGGGAAGAAACAGAGAGCGAGGGGGAGGAGTCGGAAGGAAATGTCAGCGGCGACAGTAGTCCAAGGTCTCTGAGTCTCTCCAGTGACTCGGAGGATTCACAGAGAGGGGCCCCCATGGTCAGGGCAAGGGGAGTGCCCAGGGGGACACCTCGGGAAGAAGGGGCCAGAGGGGACTCAGAGAGTAGCAGCTGGAAATCCGGACCAGCGTCCCCCCCAGAGTGCAGTAGGGGGGAGGAGTCCAAGGCATCGGGATCAGGGAGCGCGCAGGCAGAGGGAGAACGTGAGGCAGGAGTGGCCACACCCTCGTCAGGGAGCGAGGAAACGGTCATCCGGAAAGTAAAACGCGCGCGCGCGCCAAGTTCAAATGTACAGGAGGGCGGCAAGGTGGGCAGCCCGGGTAGGGAGCCAGGTCCTAAAGCCCGCCGAAGAGAGGGGGAGGAGTCAGAGGGGTCAAGCTCTGCGTCGGAAGAGTCCAGGAGGAATGAGACCCCGGGGGGTAGTAAGACCCAGAGGAAGAGAGAGAGAAGGAAGAGGTGGAGTAAGATTAGAGTCTTGAACTGGTGCACAGGGGGTGGAGATCCAGACAGAGCTTCGCCGGTCTAAAGTCCAGACGTAGGGCTGGGACGCTGAGACTTGTAAATGGAGACTATTCTTCAATAAAGACTTTGATACTGTACTATCGGCTAGCGTTGGTCCTTGGTGAGCTGGGACCCGGAGCCAGCCCTGACAGTAAGCTCTGTCTCAAATTTTAAAGTTTTGGCACCAAGAACCTCGCCACGTGAGTCGGCGCAGCGAGGACAGAGGAGGGGTGCTTACAGAGCTCACAAAACTCAGGCAAGATGACGACGGAAGAGCAGATAAAAGCCCTGCAAGAAGCGGTGACACAACTCAGCACGGAGGTAATTGCATCCAGGAAGAGAGAGGAGGAGATGGTTACCTCCTGCCGGGATCTCCAGGCCAGGTTGGACGTGCTTTCCAAACAGGGGCAAACGGGATCCAAGGCAGAAGGCATAGGTTTGGGGAGAAGGGGAGGAAGCCTTGTATCGCATTTCGACGGGAGTTTGCAGCAGTACCCCAACTTCAGAGCAGACCTGCTGTTTGCGCTGGATTTACTTGACAAAGACTTTAGAGATGAGAGAGAGAGAGTGGGGTTTATCTTGTCCCACTTGCATGGGGAAGCCAAAACGTGGCTGCGGAATCTATGGAGGGACAATGATCCAGCGCTCCAAGATGCGAAGGCTTTTATTAAAGCAATGGACGCATGCTTTTTATCAAAGGTAGACGTCGATCTTGCCAGGAGGGACATACATGGACTTAAACAAGGCAAAGCCAGCGTGCGGCAGTACCATACTCGATTTTTCGGACTGGTTCATGCCCTGGGGTGGGAAAAAGATTCTGCGCCAGTCAGAGACCTCTTTTGGGAGGGGTTGAATGCAGATGTAAAAGCGGAGATTGGAAGAGGGGAGAGACCAAGGAGCACCCAGCAGGTAGTCCAGAGGGCTCTGGAGATCGGGGTGCATCTGGAAGAACGTCCTTGGAACAGGGAAGAAGGGCGTTGGGGAAGGGCGCCAGCCAGAGCACCTCCCTTCTTTCCCAGAGAAGCAGCGCGTGCGCACTCCACACCCTCGCAGGGAGGGGGAGAAGAGCCGATGGAAATCGGAGGTGCCAGGGCTCAGTCAGCTAACAGAGCCCTAACGCCGGGAGCAGCCAAAACGAAGCCTCCTAGAGGGAACAGGAAGTGCTACATCTGCGACAGTGCTCAACACATGGCGAAAGAGTGTCCCCAGAGGCTCCACAAGCACACTGCAGCCTCCGCAACAGTTGCTGAAGCAGCTCAATTGAAAACGCAGCAACAGTTAAACGACGGAGTCTGGCTGGAGGAAGAGGCACTGGGGTCCAGCCAGACAAGTCAATGAAACAATCCCCAGCACTTTTGCAACCCACAGACCCCCTCCCACCCAAACCAGTGGTGCAGCTTACAGCGTCTCTCCAACTGCCCAATGGACGCACTCTGGAGGTGCCGATCACCATTGACTCCGGCAGCAACGCTGACTTTATGGGACTGGAATTCATTCAGCAGCACAATATACCACTGCTACCAGCCACGCTGCCCCTGAACGTTGTCACGGTGGATGGCAGAGACTTGTTAGGGGGGCAGGTGGTGCAACAAACGCAACCAATGGTGATGCGGATTGGAAATCACCGAGAAGTCATCAGCTTTAATGTCACACACCTGTCGGACACGCCTGTAGTCCTCGGCATGAGTTGGCTGCACAGGCACAGCCCAGCATTGGCGTGGTACCAGCGCCAACTGACCTTTGGCTCCTCCTATTGCGCGGAACATTGCATCCTTCCTAGCCCGGAAGAAGGAGGGGACGACCCGCAGCTACAATTAGGCACGCTGCAAGCAGTGCCGCGCAAGTACGCAGCGTTTTTGGAGGTTTTCTGCGAGAAGGAAGCGGACAAGCTGCCCCCCCACAGGCCCTATGACTGCAAGATTGACCTCCTGCCAGGAGCGACGCTGCCAGCCGGGAAACTGTATTCCATGTCTGAGGACGAGCTGCAGGAGCTCAAGGAGTTCATAGACCTCAACTTGAAGCGCGGTTTCATCCGGGAGTCGAAGGCAGCGGGGGGCAGTCCTGTATTCTTTGTGAAGAAGAGGGACACGCCCCAAAAAAGACTTGTGGTAGACTTCAGAATTTTAAATTCCAGAACCAAGCCCGCGGCCTTTCCCATGCCCAAGATAGATGACCTGCTGGCGACGGCGAGGAAAGGACGCGTTTTTACTAAGTTGGATCTGCGAGGGGCGTACAACCTGATTCGCATACGGGAAGGAGACGAGTGGAAGACTGCCATGTTCACGCCCCTGGGCACATATGAATACAGAGTTATGCCCTTCGGTTTACAAAATGGCGCCCACTGTTTTCAAGCTTTCATGCATCACGTCCTGGCGGGTCTCCTCTACAAGACATGCGTCTGCTTCTTGGACGACATCCTGATATTCTCAGAATCTGAGGAGACCCACGAAGGTGACGTCAAGGAAGTTCTGCAGAGACTGCAGGAGCATCGGCTGTATGCCAAGCTGGAGAAGTGCCAGTTCGACAGGACGGAGGTGGATTTCCTGGGCTACAAGCTGTCGGACAAGGGGCTTGCCATGGACAGCGCCAAGGTTCGCGCAGTGTTGGACTGGAAGAGCCCGCGCAATCGGAAGGAGGTCCAGCGGTTTGTGGGGTTCGCCAACTTTTACCGCAAGTTCATCAAGGGGTTCGCGATGCAGACGGCGGCCATTACTGACACGCTCAGCTCTAAGAAGAAGAAGTTCATCTGGACGGAGCAAGCGGAGCAGTCCTTTCAGAACCTTAAGCGTCTCTTCTCGTCCGAAGGGCAGCTACTGCATGTGAATCCCAGCAAACCGATGAGGGTTGAAACAGACGCCTCAGACAGAGCCGTGGGCGCCGTACTGTTGCAGGAGGACCCGCATGGGGACTGGAGACCGTGTGCCTTCTACTCTAGGAAGCTCAGCAAGTCGGAGCAAAACTACACCATCTGGGACAGGGAGTTGCTGGCCATTCATGCAGCATTCAAGGCGTGGCGACACTTCCTCGTCGGGGCCAAGCACACCGTGCAGGTCCGCACGGATCATAAGAACCTGGAGTACTGGCGCACGGCAAGATTCCTAAACCAGCGGCACATCAGATGGGCGGAATTTTTCGCGGATTTCGACTTCAGGATAGAATACATCCCAGGCGACAACAACATCATGGCGGATGCACTGTCCAGGAAGCCGCAATACCTCGAAGAGGCGGCACCAGCAGCGGCCAAGCACATTTTCGCTCCGAAAGCGTGGGCGTGCGCTGCAGCAACCGTGGACTTGGAGGCGGTCCGTCGAGCACTGCAGAGGGACCCCTTTGCACAAGCCAAGATGGAGGAGGTGCACAAGGGCACGGTGAAGGACGACGAGTTCCAAGTACGAGACGGATTGCTCATCCGCAGAGGGGCCCTCTACGTACCGGGAGACGACCTCCGGGCGAAAGTACTGCAGCAGTTACATGACGCACCCACCGCCGGGCACTTTGGCAAGGAGAAGACGGCAGAACTCGTTGCCAGAGATTTTTGGTGGCCCAAGATGCGGGGGGAAGTCGCGGAGTACGTCTCGAGGTGCGACACCTGCCAAAGGGCCAAGTCAGTGCACAAACCTCCGGCGGGACTGCTCGAACCGCTGCAGACTCCGAGCGAACCGTGGGAGAGGGTGGCCCTGGACTTTGTCACGGATTTACCCAGCTCAAGGGGTAAAACGGCAGTGCTAGTGGTGGTGGACATGTTCACTAAGATGGCCCACTTCATTCCGTGCGCGAAGGTGGCCACGGCAGAACAGACCGCCAAACTGTTCATAGACCACGTCTTCAGAGTGCATGGACTGCCACGGTCTATCTTGTCCGACAGGGGGCGCCAGTTCATTTCGAGCTTCTGGCAGAAGCTGATGGGTTTCCTGAACGTCAAGATCAACCTAGCGTCGGCGAGACACCCGCAGACCAATGGACAAGCGGAACGCGTCAACGCCGTCATGCAGCAGTACCTGAGATGCTACGCAAATCAACAGCCGACGACATGGGTGGACTACCTGCCGCTCGCTGAGTTCGCTTACAACAACACGAAGCACGTGTCCACAGGGGTGACGCCGTTCTTCGCCAACAACGGGAGGCATCCCAGAACCTTCCCGGGATTAGAGAGACTGGGGGAGGGGGAGCCACAGGCAGCGGAAGTCTTGGCGGCGGAATTGCAGGAAGTCCACGAGCAGCTTAGGAGGCAGTTAGAGCTGGCAAAGCACGCATACAAACTGCAGGCTGACAAGCACAGGAGGGTTGGTGAAGACATACAGGTGGGAGACTGGGTGTGGTTAGCGGCCCACGCAGTGCCGACCAGATCCTTAGCTAAGAAGAAACTCGGACATAAGCAGCTAGGACCTTACCTAGTTGAGGCACAGATCAATCCGGTGGCCTTCCGGTTGACACTTCCGGAAGGATCCAGAATGCACCCAGTATTCCATAGGTCGGTGCTCACGCCCTACAAAGCACCTCACCGATTTCAGGCGCAGGGCACGGCACCAGACCAGTATAAGGAGATCCCCCCAAGGAGGGAGTCGCCAAGAAGGGAACCCATCAACCAGGTCACAGAGATTTTGGACTCGAGATGGGGGGAAGAGGGAGTAGAATATTTTCTCGCAAGGGAAGGTACCCCGGCCAGCGCCAACAGTTGGGTGCCGGACTATGCCCTGGACGAGCCTCTCCTCAAAGAGGAGTTTCATGCCTTGTTCCCACACAGGCCCATGCCAGCCGAGTATTTCGACGACTGGCTTTTCACACCCACGCTTTCTACCAGCACGTTCCAGGGATTCACCTCGGACGAAGAACCAGCATTAGACACACGTTCACCGGAGGGCTCGCCCTCGGGGTTTGCCTCAGACCGCTCGTTTTGGTGGGACAATCGAGGAGAGGAGAGGTGGCTGAGGGGCCCTTGGCAGGCAACGGACCCAGAGGGGAACGAGGGTGAGAGGGACATGGACGTGATGGGGGAGGACGTTGGGTTCGAGCATGGCGGCACGGAGATGGAAGCAGAGGAGAACGAGGTCGGCGAAGACATGGAGGACGAGCCGGATTTCTCTAACTGGATGCACGCCACGGGGGACGAACTGTATCCACCATTCACCCCCACAACGACGGAGCACCCAGCACCCCCGCCGGAGGAAGGGGAGGGGGGAAGGGGGGGCTTCGAGGGGGGGATGGATGTCAGGGGTTCAGGAGCAGAGTCACTGGAGAGGGAAGAAACAGAGAGCGAGGGGGAGGAGTCGGAAGGAAATGTCAGCGGCGACAGTAGTCCAAGGTCTCTGAGTCTCTCCAGTGACTCGGAGGATTCACAGAGAGGGGCCCCCATGGTCAGGGCAAGGGGAGTGCCCAGGGGGACACCTCGGGAAGAAGGGGCCAGAGGGGACTCAGAGAGTAGCAGCTGGAAATCCGGACCAGCGTCCCCCCCAGAGTGCAGTAGGGGGGAGGAGTCCAAGGCATCGGGATCAGGGAGCGCGCAGGCAGAGGGAGAACGTGAGGCAGGAGTGGCCACACCCTCGTCAGGGAGCGAGGAAACGGTCATCCGGAAAGTAAAACGCGCGCGCGCGCCAAGTTCAAATGTACAGGAGGGCGGCAAGGTGGGCAGCCCGGGTAGGGAGCCAGGTCCTAAAGCCCGCCGAAGAGAGGGGGAGGAGTCAGAGGGGTCAAGCTCTGCGTCGGAAGAGTCCAGGAGGAATGAGACCCCGGGGGGTAGTAAGACCCAGAGGAAGAGAGAGAGAAGGAAGAGGTGGAGTAAGATTAGAGTCTTGAACTGGTGCACAGGGGGTGGAGATCCAGACAGAGCTTCGCCGGTCTAAAGTCCAGACGTAGGGCTGGGACGCTGAGACTTGTAAATGGAGACTATTCTTCAATAAAGACTTTGATACTGTACTATCGGCTAGCGTTGGTCCTTGGTGAGCTGGGACCCGGAGCCAGCCCTGACAATTACCATCCTCACTTCCTTGCAAGATTACAATTGCATTGGCTAAGTGAAGTGTAGGTGGGTTCCCGCAAGGCAAGACACAGAGATAACTGCAAAAACCTTTACTGAACTAACAAAACTGGACAACAGAGGCAAAGCAACTGCTTATATACATTTCTGAAGGCCTGGGCCACTCCCACTCCCTACATGATTGACTGTCTAAACTCACAAGCTGCAAATCATAACTCAGAGTTTAAGGGCCAATGGCAGAGCCTCAAATCCTGCAATGTTCTGTGATTGGATATCATGTATAGAATCAGAACCCAGGGGCTCCAGACTCAAGCTCAGGCGAACACAGACAACTGAATACATAACACTAGCAATATTCTAGCAGGAACAGTTGAAGGTTATACTGTTGGTATATAAAGTCCTGAGCAACTTGGGATCAGGTTCCCTGAGAGACAATCTTCACCTGCACCAACCTGATAAGCCATGATCTGAGGATGCCATCTAGCACATGGGTAGGAAAACTAAGGGCCGGGGACCGGATCAGGCCCAATCGCCTTCTAAATCCTGCCAGTGGACGGTCCGGGAATCAGTGTGTTTTTACATGAGTGGAATGTGTCCTTTTATTTAAAATGCATCTCTGGGTCCCTTGCTGGGTATATACTATATATTTAAAACACATTTGAAGCACATCGAGGTATTTTGAGGCCACATTCACACCATACATTTGAAGTACTATGATACCACTTTAAATAGTCATGGCTTCCCCCAAAGTATTATGGGAGCTTCAGTTTGTTAAGGCAAATGTGAGGAGACCCACCCCCCAGATTCCCTCACAGAAATACAGTTCCCAGAGTGCCCTGTGAATATGCTTCTAAAACAGTCTGGGAAATGTAGGTAGCTCTGAAAGGGGAACAGGGGGTCTCCCCACAACTGCCCTTAACAAAGTACCCTTAGCAAACTGAAGCTCCCAGAATTATTTGGGGAAAGCCGTGATGGTTTAAAATGGTATCATAACCTTCATGGTGTGAATGTGGCCAGAGTTGTAATTCCCAGGTCCAGGAAGAATCAAGGTTCAAATCTATGATCAGCTCTGGAGTTTGTCAAGGGAGTTTATTGTTATTATGGTTTTTGTTGTATGTGTCTTTTGCGGTTGTTGTTTGTATCAAAAAAATGATTAAATAATATTTTTTTTAAAAGGGACCTCGGACCCACACATTCTCTCTCAGTCAGCCTTACCTCATAAGATTGTTGTGAAGTTTAAATAGGGTGAGAGAGAACCATGTATGAGCTTCTTAAATACAGGATGAAATAAAAATGCACAATGCTAATATTAACAGAAACATCAATATGCATGATTTAGCTCTCAGACATCACAGCCCTATAGTCCCTAATACCTAAAGTTTTGAGATAGTTATAGGAGAGTTTATTATTAAGTCAAAGTCAGCAAGTAACAGGGAGGAGGGAATCCATTTATCACATGTATGGCACACTCTACCACCAAGTCCCACAATTCATCAGGATGTCTCAAGAGTGTGAGATTTAACCTTTGGATCTTTGATTTAGCTGACAGCTCTCTCAAAATTCATGCAGTGAGATAGTTCCCGTTCTGCATAGCTGTTCAACATTAATGCTAGAGTTCGCTGAGCTGAAAATGGGCAGCGTTTTATATGAGCTCAATCGCCTCCAGGTTTCAGCTTTTCCTGTGGTCATTTGGTGACCTGGGATTTGTTCGTTAAAATCCAGTTTTAATCTTAGCTTTTACTCTGATCCATAAATGTCTGGGAAGGCCAGTTTTAAAGAGCAGCGATTTCAGAGACTCAGCTAAAGCATTTATCTTTTTCAAAGCATATTTTGTATGTAGCTGAGGACCAAACTTGGCTTTGTGTGTGTGAAGATCTTTACAACAGTGGTATAAATCAGAGAGGACAAACCTGTGACCCTCCAAATATTGTTGAACTATGGGTCCCATGATCCCTGAGCATCAGCCATGTTGTCTTGGGCTGATAGAAGTTGGAGCCGAACAGCATGTGAAATACAATTGGTTCCTCATCCGAGGTCTAAATAAGGAATGAAAAATAGATTTTCAGAACAGCTACCTGCATAGAACACTATAAGGCAGCAGTGATAATAGTACAGCAGTAGCTCAAAGCATGGTGGCAAAGTTTATCACAGTGGATTATGTCATTCAAAATCCCAGTGAGGGACTTTTTTCCTCTTCACTAACATTAGCTTTCGTGGATGCAGTTTAATAAGTAAAATATTTGATAATGCACATGTTTAAAAATAATTGATATCAAGCCATCCTCATGTTTGGTGTCAAAGTGCTAGATAAAGTAATATAAAGATTCTCTGAAAGCTTCCTCTCTCAAAACAATTTTTTATTTGACTGCTTTCAATAGAAAATGACTTACCCTAAATTTTCAGAAGTAATTAAAATGAGATAGAATGCCACTTCTGATGTTACATATTAAAGGCATGGATGTGCTCTCAGGGGACATGGCTTCCTCTGAAAAATATGTGTCAGTATAATGCAAGAGTGACTTCAATTTACAATTTCAGATGCAAACTTTGTTTTGGCTAGATTAATTTCAGCTCTAGTTGAAACGGTCACATTTCAGCTCTAGCTTAAATAGTTTCAGATGCAACCTTTATTTAGTAGATTAATTTCAGCTCCACTTAAAGTGATTCCGTTCAGAATGCATTCTGCGCATACTTATTCTGGAAATATGTTTCCACCCCAGCCCTCCAGTCCAAAAGCTATCAACTTTCAAGAAAACTTGCAGGGTCAAACACTTGAATCCTGAACACATTTTCCTTGGCTAAAGAAAGGGGGGGGGGGAAATTGCATGGCATGGAGCGGCTCTGCAGATGTGATTTTGCATGTTATGGGACTCCCTACACACAGGAGCCTCACACATATGGCAAGGGAAAGAGAATTCGAACACAGCTACCCTCACAGCTTCTGTTGGTGAAGGGATTAGGAATCCCCTTCCCTTTGGATCATTGCCTTGGTGGTGGTAGCCTCCTTGCAACCTGCCACAGTGCCTCACTGGCTGCCTCTAGAAGCATCCATAGGACACCATGAAGCCTACCAAGATTTTTCTACCGTAAGGGAACACCCCACCATATAGAAGAATAGCCCACCGAATGTGTAACATTTAGCTAGCAAATGGGACTCCTGTACACAGCCCTGGGCAACAGACATTAGGCAGAGATAACTCACAACAAAATATTGTTAGCTTTATTTCCATATAAGCCTAAGGTCACAATTCAGAGACCTTGCTGGCTGCTGAACAGGCAAGTATGGCTTTGACTTCACAGCCCATCATGGAGCCATATTACCAGACATGGATTCTTGACCAGATTTTCCCACAGACTCTTTGCTGGGTTGTTCCTATTCCCTGTTGGTTGTAAATATGCTTCCTGCCTTGGGATTATTCACTGCACAGTGTGTGGCTCCTTATATCTAGATGTTTGTCTTGCTAGATCCACTTCTTTCGGTCCTTGTGGCCCCCATTGTCTCCCTCCATGACCGCCTCTCTCACGTAGCAAACCCACAGTTTTAGTCCTGGCCTGGCTCAGCTCTGGATGTGGGGCTTGGATTTCATTTGTTGCATGTTGCTGCCTTCTCTGGCAGCCACTGAACTGTCAGCATCGCCCTTGAGCCAGTGCCACTAACTGGACTCATCCACTTCAGCCCCGACTGGGCTAGGCGAGCTGGGTAGCATTCCAGAGACCACCTTCTGCACAGGAACAGGTCAAAGTGCTGTGGACTCACAGCTTAGAGTTGTGAGCACCGGATTCACTTCCACAAGTAGACAGTCGTCGCACAGCAGAGTACAGCAGAGTCTAGCAGAGTATATAAACAACTCGGAGAGCAGCTCTGTAGAATATTCTCTTTATTCTATAACTACAACTATTATACAACTATATACAGAGCTAAATAAGCTTAAGCATAAATGAATGCTAAACCGCACTGAGTGCCTGCAGCTGCTCTTAGCAGCAACCTTATCTAAATACACACAATCTCTAACACTCAGTCTCTCTCTCCCTGACTGACTGACTGACTGACTGACCCACACACTGACTGACTCACTCACTGACCGACTCTTTGATGTGGTGCTGGAGCAGAATATGTAGAGAGCAGAACACGCCTCCTCCTCTCTGCAGAATCAGCAGACTCCTCAGGAGATTCTTGGATATGGGAGGGGTGAAATCTCCTCATGAACATCATCATGGACCACCTTTCTTACACTGGACTCTTCCACAGCATCACTTCTCCTCAGCCAGTACTGAAGTTTTATGCTTTATCTTTACCTCTACATGTTTGCTGAATAGGCTTCTACTTTGCTTTGCAGAGAACAGTCTTTTGTTTGAAGGGTTGTCAGGGGAAAGTCTTCTATATGAACTTCACTCCAGTCCAAGTCTGGCTAAAAGACAGAGAAATGAGACCTTAAAGTTGTCCATCAACCCCTTGTCAGAAGATTAAGCAAGCACACTGGTCACTTTGGTGAGGTGTATTTCGATTTAAATCAGACTAATGATTTCTAAATGTATACATAGCCATTAGCATGTATGCATTTTATGCAAATCTCAGCCCTCTTTCTTCCTCTTTCCAGGTGATGCATTTCCTCGTTTATGAGGATATCTAAGAGGGCACCCAGTATAGAAGGGGCAGGTCGCACCTCAATGGTAGGACTTTTCCTGGTCTTCCTGCATACTGTCTCAGGCTCCATCCCAAGAAAACCTCCTGCCAATCAGAGGAGACTTTAAAAAAAAAAAATCTCCTTACATCTCTACCATCATAGAACTCAGGACGGGGCACATATGGTTCCTAGGCAGTCACCCATCCAGGCACTGACCAGACCCAGATCTGCATAGCATTATGATCCTTCAGATACTACTGGTCTAAAAGGACCAATGAACATATGCCTGTGTTGGCATGTGCTGTTTATGCAGACGTCATGGTCTTACATGCAGTATAATAGACTGTAAAAAGGGACAGCATGTCACTGCAGTGGTACCTTGGTTTACGAACTTAATCCATTCCAGAAGTCTGTTCTTAAACCAAAGCATTCTTAAACCAAGGCGTGCTTTCCCATAGCATCTGTGGTCTCAATTTGCAAATGGAACACACTCAACAGGAAGCAAAACATGTTCTTATTCCAAGGCAAAGTTCACAAACCAAAACACCTACTTCCAGGTCTGCAGCATTCTTAATCCAAGTTGTTCCTAAACCAAGGTACCACTGTATATGGCTCAGGGATTTGCTTTCTGTGTTCATACGTTTATCACACATGTTTGTGATAGAGTAAATGTTCAAAGGGGTTAGGGATTGTTTGCTCATGTGGCATTAAAAAGAAAGAGCATATTCACATTCCTCCCCTATTCTTTTCTTTTGGATGGCTGTTGAAAACATCTGCATTTTTATTTGAGATGCTGAATGTCAAAGGCACAAGAGCTTTCTTTGCTTAAGGCTTTTGGGGAAGCAGAAGAGATGGGCGAGAATAAACTAACTGATAGAATTAGTGTATTACAATTGGATTGTTTTATTGACTTGGTGGTTTATTTCTGTACCAAGTTTTAAGATTTCAGTAGTTGTGGAAAAGAAGCGCGTATAGAGAGTTAATAAAGAAACATATCGCCATCTTGTGGTTATTTGAAAGGTTGCAATGAGGTTGATTTGGTGCAAAAATCCTTTTGTTTGCCTTTTTTCTATTGCACATTTCCAGACAAAGGTCTATAGCTTAATTTCTTCTGGCATCCTTGTTTGTTTGTTTGTTTGTTTTTTGGAGCGGGGTATTTGGCAAACTGTATTTGTTTGTTTCCAGTAGGTATATTTTGTTTTCACTTAATTTTAAGGGGCATGCTGTTTTCAAAGAATTCCACATCCAGGCTTTGGGCTTCAAATGTACAGCATGTAAACATAAAGATATGGTGGCTCCATTTACACACACGCTTACAGGCAGGTGTGCTGAACATCTGAAACACAAAACAGTGTCATTGGGTGTGCTTAATAGAACTGTCTGAGAATGTGGCTATTTTGCCTCTCTCCTTTGAAATTCGGCTGGCTCATAGTTTCCCTAAGCAGCATGGAAACAGCCTTCCTATGGTTTGATTCCCACACCAGTCAATCACCAGCATCACCAGTGTAGGGAGGACAACATGAGTGTGAGCAGGCTAGAAAGCTGGGGGGAAGGGTGCTGGTGTGCTCAGCCTAGACACCAGGGGGATCTTGGTGTGGGGAACTGCCAGAAGGCATCACCCATTCCACTCATAGGAAACCAGCTGCCGTATACTGAGTCAAACCATTCATCCATCTAGCTCAGCAGAGCTGGCCCACCAATGAGGTGGGAGGAAGTACCCACCTCAGGCAGCAGAACTGCAAGAGGCAGCACCTTGCCTGCCCCAATGCTTCTGCTGCTGGAATGATAAATTTGTTTGCACCTTTTTGCCTTATTTACATATTGTGTTGTCTTATTATTATAGTGCTTGCAACATTTGTGAATTGTCAGTGCTGTTGTTAATACTAGGAGCTGCTTCGAGCACAACATGGTTGTTGGAAAAGCGGAATAGGAATATTAAATAAAATTGGCTGGTGTGCTTCCCTTCAGATCAGGCTACTGTTGCTGCATTGTCTTTGTTAAGCTAGTCGTCGTCATCAACATCATATAATATCAACAATCTTATTATTTATACGCCGCCCATCTGGCTGGGTTTCCCCAGCCACTATAGGCTACTTACAGCATATATAAAACAGTAAAACATCAAACATTAAAAACTTCCCGATACAGGGCTGCCTTCAGGTGTCTTCTAAAAGTTATGTAGCTCTTTATCTCCTTGACATCTGAAGGGAGGGAGTTTTGCAAGGGGAGGGCTCCACTACCCGAAGGCCTTATCTTAGGAAAGGACCAAAGCTCAGCTGTATAGCCTGTTTCAGGTCCTTGGATCAATCCCTGGGTTTGAATTAAAAGGAACTCAGCTAGCAATGCTAGAGAACTTTTGCCAAAGTCCTTGGAGGGCTGCTGCCGCTCAGAGTAGATGATATGGGCTAGATGATGGGTAACCAACACTGTGCCCGTGGTCACTCATGCACTTGGAGAGGCTTTCCCTAGAAACCACAGGGTCACATCCTCCCTGCAATTTACATTCTTGAACTATGGCACTCACCCCCACAGAAGGCAGTGATGGCTACCAGCTGGGAGGGCCAGTTGCTCTACCACTTGGCCTTGGAAGCCTGATAAGAAGCTGCTGAAGTAAAGGAACTGCGAGGAACATCATGGCAGGAATGTTTCCAAGACTAAGGTGAAACTGTGAAGCTCCCTTGTTCTTTCTCGCTATTGGGTGCTGCATGTTGTTTAAGCAATCTTGTTATGTTTATAGCATTGGAATGGGGGAGGGTTGGTATGTTATATTCGCTGTAGTTTTGCTGTGTTATTATTAAATTGTCTTAGTCATGTCTGTTTGAAATGCATGCCTCTTTCTTTGATGCAAGCTGTCTTGAGTATGCTTCTTTTGTGTGTGGAAAAGCAGCATACAATTGAAATGAATGAATGAATGAATGAATGAATGAATGAATGCATGGAGGATTGGACAAATTCATGGAGGAGAAGGCTAGTAGCCATGATGACTATGCTCTGCCTTCACGGTCAGAGGCAGTAATGCTTCTCAATACCAGTTGCTGAAAAATACCACTGGGGAGTGTGATCTTCTGCTCAGGTCCCACTTGAGAGTTTCGTGGTGGCCACTGTGATTGCAGAATGCTCCACGATATGGACCATCGGCCTGATCCAGCAGGCTCTTCTTATGTTGCCTGTTGATAGGAATGGAAGAAGCCTATTGCAGCTAACAGAAGGGTTTTTCTTCCTAACCTAATTGTTGTGTGGGTGCAATTGGAAAGTATTGCTCCTTCCCTCCCCAGCTGTCAGGATGCTGTCAGAGGTTCTTTTTTCCAATCCCATTTTATTGATATTCACAGTTGAGGAGGGAAGATAACCCAGCAAAAAGCAGCTGGGGGCAGGGGAAGAGTCTTGAAATACAGTCATACCTTGGGTTACAGATGCTTCAGGTTGCGTTTTTTCAGGTTACAGACCCACCAAAACCCGGAAGTATTGGAACAGGTTACTACCGGGTTTCAGGGGTTGTGCATGCACAGAAGCACCGAATCGCAACCCGCACTTGCGCAGATAACGTTCACAACCTGAGCGTCCACTGTAAAGCTAAAACTCTTTTTCCAAGCTTAATTGCTGGCAGGGAGGTTATGGGCCATGTGTGGTGCACCCATGGCACTCCTGTGCAAACAGACCCAGAAAAGTTGGCAACCGTTGGCTTAGGTGGACCAAATGGACTTAAACTGAGACAACATCCTTCCCTTTCTGTCCTATTTGCCCTTGTTCTTGCCCAAGCCTTAATATGGGGAAATTGCATAGAGGGAGTGAAGAGGTGGATGACATAAGGATATTAGGAGAAGAAGAAGAGTTTGAACCCTTAAGGAGTCTCAAAGCCACATCAGTTTCAGCCTGATTCTCTCTAATGCTGCTGAATCATGAGAAAGGCACGCACCCCTGCCTCTGGGGATATGACTCACATTAATTTACATTAACACCATCTAGTAATTCTGCTTGGAATTGTGCCTTCACATGTCATTTATTTCCACAATTTGCATCCTGCTGAACACTGTAGCATCTAAGCTGTGTACAATAGAATTGCAAGAAAAAGAACAGGAATAAAGTGGAGGGGGTCAGTTCAAATAAATCAGAAAGCTTACTTAAAATGCCTACTGGAATTTTGTTATGTCTTCACCAAGCACCGGAAGTTCAACAGGGAAGAAGGCCTGCCTGATCTCAGAAATGGACCCACAGTGCTGAATGTGTGGCTCCATGTGACTATGACCCATGCAAGGCATGGACAGTGACTCCCGTGAACATCTCAGGAATATAAAGTATCAGGTTGTCATTAAGGTATCGTAGACCAAAGCTGTATTACAAATTAACACAAAAATCTTGAACCTAGCCTAGTAGCATGTTGTCAGGGCTTGAGTCAGGAGTAGGTCAGCAACAACAAAAAACAATAAATCACCCAAGGCTAGTGAAGTTAAATCTTTATTCAAGAAAATAAACCACAGCTGAGGCCTAGTGGTCTTAGCAACTCTTCCTGTTGTGCTCAGGTCCTGCTTGCAGTCTTCCCATAGGCATCTGGTTGGCCACTGTGAAAACAGGATGCTGGACTTTGCCATTGGCCTGGTCCAGCAGACTCTTCTCATGAACTAAAATTGGGGCTCCCAGACGATATGGTTGGAGAACCACCAGTGGTCATAGAATTGTAGAGCTAGAAGTGTCATCTTGTCCAATCCCCTGCAATGTAGGAATCCTGTCCACAGCTGTGCCTGGGTGGGCTCAAACCACCAACCTTCTGGCCAGACACACTGATCCGTTGTGCCACCGGAGGGTCAAGTTACATTCACTTGTAACATGGTGTGTCTGTGAAAATACAATTAAAAATCATCTAGCACAACCACCGGCAGAAAAGTCATTAAGTGGTCTGCCAAGACCTTCAGCAATGTTCAAGTCATCTGCAGGGAGGAAAGTTTGGGAACAACTTTCCTAAAGTTATGGGTCTTGTTTTGGCTGCATCATCTTCCTGGATGCCATTGCCCTGCAATGGAGTTTCTGATTTTGCAAGATGTCCCCTTTGATCTCTTACTGCACTTCTGGTTTAGATGCAGGATGCAGGTTAAGGAGCACAGGATCAGGTGAACAGGTCCTTATCGAGACCAGTCTGCAAATCAAGGCTGATCTGCCTCCACTAAACTCCTTGGAGAAGCTAGCAGTGCATTTAATGAGCAGCCTCCCTCAGGCGCAGTTGCCCAAGCTGGCACAGGAGCTGCAACATGCCGGCAGGGATGAATCAAGCCCATAATGTATTTTCAAGCATCCTGTAATCTTACTTTGTGTTGCTGTGAAGTGGAACAGGCTTGTTTTCCACAGGAAATGATGCGAAACAGTCTGAGAACAAGGAGCAAGATCATGATGCTCACTTATCTGAAGCAACAAAGCACAACCAATAGATTCCGGCTTCCGCGCAAGGTACTCGGCCTATTAATGACCTGTACAAAAAAGCTCACTTAGCGCATTGCCGCCACAGCTCCCTCGCCATCCGACAGAACTGCCTATTCAAGGGCAGTCAGTGGGAAAAAATGTTGGCTGTCTTTGAGAAAGTGGTGAAAGATAAGGAGCTGGAGACTTTGACGGAGCAGTCAAGGTTACAGTTTAGCATGAAATAAACATGTGTTTGATGGCTTTAACGCATCACTTCCCGGTGTATAGCCGGTGCAAAGTGTTTATAATTCATTGGGCTGCATGAAAACCTCAGGTCACTGGCACCTAGGGCTCCTCCACGTGATAGGTTTTTTGAGTGCTTATTCTGATTTGCTTGCACAATGCTTACACAGAAGTTAGACCTAGACCACAGTCACATTATTCCTTTAAAGCACTATGACACTACTTTAAGCAGTCATGGCTTCCTCCCAAAATTGTGGGAATTGTCGTTTGTTAAGGGTGCTGAGAATTGTTAGATTCCCCTCACAGGGTTACAATCCCCATAGTGGCTCAACAATTGATCCCTTTTCCCAGGGAACTCTGGGAAGTGTAGCCCTGCGAGAAGAATAGGGGTCCCCTAACAACTCTCAGCACCCCTAAAAAACTGCGGCTTCCAAAATTCTTTGCAGGAAGCTAGTACTGGTATCATAGTGCTTTAAATGTATGTTGCGAATGTGGCCAAAGTCTGCTCTTTATTGAGCATTCATCCTGATTTGCTTGTGAGGTGTTTATACATCTTCCCATTAAATCATACTGTCACTTTCCTAACTGCAAAACGTCTGTGGTTGGTTTTTGAAAGTGGATTTGTTGCACTAGGACAACAGAGCATTTGGACCTACTTTAACTGTGAAGCCTACATTTCCAGCTTACACTTGAATCCCTCCTTCATAATAGTGATGAGCTTTTATATGAAAAGTTTAACTCATATATTTTCAACTTTTTTTCTTTTCTACACAGTTAAGCTGGGGCAGGGCATGAATTACTGGCTAGGAATTTATTAGGTTCATAGGTTAATAATAATAATAAAAGACTACAGCATTTAGTCCTTCAAGATGGTGCAGTTTCTCTCAATTTCTCATTTTTCCATTTTTCAGTTCAGTTCACCCTATTTTCATATCAATTAGCTATTTTGCTTTATTTTTTTTAAAAAAGCTCCATGCAAAAATTCATATACATTTGTAAACATATTTATCACAATATACCAATAAATGTGATCTTTGGGTAAAGGGTGTTATATAAATAAATAAGGCCATTTTGTATTTTTTTTTCCTAAATATTTCATTTATTACAAGCAATGTTCCCGGATGCAATTTTGTTTTGAACAGCACTTTCCCTAATATATGCTTTTTGTGCTCCTGTTTTGTTTGAAGAATTGTTTGTCAAAGAGTGAGCCCACAGTAAATCATGCTTGTTGCAAGTTGGAGTTAACTCTTTATTAGCAAAAACACAATCTCCACAGACTTGACTGAGTATCAGTTACGCAGACCAAAAGTCCATGCCTCCCCACAGCCGTCTACATCCCCTCCACATATTTTCCAGCCAATTGGAGACTCCCCAGCATGCAGCAAACCAGGGATTCATGCTTCTCCTGCTTCTGGGAGGGGAGGGGAATTTGTTGCAGCAGGAGGGAGACGCACCCATAACTCTTCACCAGCCTGAATCCTCTCTGCTTCTTGGCCTCTTTCCTCTCCTGCTTCAGCTTCAGCTTCTGCCTCTGATTCTAGACTTCTCTCTACCTTAGAGTCTCCCAGCTCACTAAGCCCTGTTACCTCTTCAGCGTCCAACACCTCCTCTTCCCAGTTTTCTTCCTCTTTTCCCTCTATCCACCACCACTCCCTGGCTCTGAGCCTTCTTCCCTTGGTGGTTCTTCAGCTGGTTCCTCCCACCAGTCCAATCAGTCCATGCCAGTGCATCACAATTTCCCACGGGTTGGCCACTATAAGAATGGGATTACCCACCCCCTTCTTGCCTATACACTATTTACTAAGAAGAACATATTGCTGGCATGCATGTGGCAGAAGACTCCTGGGTCTATTTTCATCCTAGACATTTTCTGTGGTCCTTCCATGTGTCCTCCTCTTGTGGTGTACTCTTATGGAGATTGCATGGTTTGGTTGGTTGGTTGGTTGGTTGGTTGGGGCCTGTGGATAATTGGCCCTGCCTCATGAAGTTAGATGTACTATTGCAATAGGTAAATGAATAATGTCCACCACAGAATAAATGCACCTTCAAATCACTTCTAGGTTGTGCAGCAATAACAACTTGAGCAAAATCTAATTTTCATTTGCCTGTTTTTAAGATTACATGTTAGGGGGGAGGGGAATATGTGAAATATATAAAGTGATGATTTGCTTTTTGTTTAGCTCCCCTACCCCACCCTGCTCCCAAATTGTTAGAATCATCACAAGGTATAGGAGACAATCAGTTTATTTAGAATGGCAGTATTTACAAATGTACTGTCAAGCTGGATGACTACATCTTAGTTGCTTTGTAGGCACCAGGCTAATTGAGATATTCATTCATTATATTCTGTGAATTGGTTCTGAAGTTGTCGCAAGTTTGAAAAGTGCTTTTCTTTTCATTCTGGGTTGGGGTTGGGTTTTTTGTGTTTTTCAGTAGCATTTTAGTTGTGCCATTGCAGTTTTAGTCTAGATGTTTACTGTGACCCAACCCATGAGTGGGAGCTCTTTTGCATGTTGGAGGAAGTGGCAAAACAGGAAGCAAGGGTGCATCTCAGTACATGTGCTCCAAATAGGGAAACTGCTCGCTTCTTCCTATAGAGCAGATGTGGCCATTCTGCCTTCATGAACTGCAGTAGAAGCATAAAAAAGAGCAAATGTCTGACATTTCCTGTTCTGTCGCTTCCTGTGATGCACCAAACAGCTCTGATCAGTGGAGCTGATGATAGAGCCTTAAAACACCATGAATCATGGGGCAGAGAATAGATTGTGAAAACTATTAATTCTCTTAAAATGCAAAAACTCAGGTTCATCCACTGGACAGGCTTAATTTAAATAAAACCAAGCACTGCTGTACACAGTCCACAATCAACCTGCAGAACACATTGTCACAGGGTGCCCTTTGGCAACTGGCAAAAATGCCTTTGAAGGAGACTAGATGAACATGTGGATTGAAAGGCCTATCGGTGGCCACTAGCTATGATAGGCAAAAGCATCACTTCTATTGTCAGGGAAACAAAAAAGGTTTAAAGACTGTCTCAAGGCAAATATAAAAAAATATAGAGTAAACACCAGCAATTGGCAAAAACTTGCCTGAGAGCGCTCCAATTGGAGAACAGCCTTTACCAAAGGCATCATGGGCTTTGAAGACACTCAAACTCAGGACACAAGGGAGAAACGTGCCAAGAGGAAGGCACACTTGGCAAATCCACCAACTGCCACCCGGAAACCAATGTCCCTACTGTGGAAGGACGTGTGGATCCAGAATTGGCCTCCACAGTCACTTACAGACTCATTGTTAAAACCGTGTTTATGGAAGACAATCTTACTTGGCTATGAGTGACCGCCAAAGAAGAGAAGAAGAAGAAGAAGAAGAAGAAGAAGAAGAAGAAGAAGAAGAAGAAGAAGAAGAAGACGACGACTTTTTACTACCTGGTGCTGGGTCAAATGACAAGGGATTGATGTCACCATCACAGCCAGCTTATGAAACTAAGGCTGTTTATCCTATGCATACTATCTTGTGAGTAAGACCCACTGAATATGTAGGATAGGCTGTTCAAGGGCAATCTTGTGCATGTTTACTTGGGGTAAACGCCACTGACTTTGAAAAGACTTACTCCTGAGTAAAAATGCAGGTGATTGGACTGTTAGATGGACTGCCATTGTTCTGAGTCTGCAAGAGCAGTTCAAATAGTCTTCTGACCATCAGGTTCCTTTTGCCCCACAAGTTATTGATGGGGAAATAAAATATTGTTTCTTTTGGTTTGTTGCTTATCTGAATCTCAAATGTAATGCAGGATAGTTTAATGAAGCCTCTTAGTGCTTCAAGGTGCATGAAAGAAAGGTGACAAGTTATCTTCTTTTGCACTGATGTTACTCATTCGTGCCAATTAGTTTTTTGCTGGATACATTTAATGGAGCTTTGCAAAGTGCATGGCAGGGAGTGTGTGAAGCTTCTCTCTCAAGGCACAGTTCAGAAAGCCATTATTTTGCTTAATAACATTTCACATAATGCCACGAACATCATTATTAGCAGAATGTGGCTCACTGATAGACCATAGGCATGCTTTATAATTTGAATCTCCTTATCTTGTAAAATCTGTTCTTTCTATTTTCATAAACGAGGATTGTTTGGAGAAAAAGGATTAACACCTCTATTGTGATGATTGAGACAATAGAATACTCATGAATGTTGCCCATTGTGTCAGATGACTCACACATCTGTCAGGTGTGCCACATGAGCCCCCAGAAACCTCCAGCATATGCTGGGGCCTAGGAAGAATTACCAGTACTTTGTCTTCATGGTGTCAATCACTTTGACGGATGGCCTTGAGGTGTTAATGAGCACACTTCACAAATATTTGTGTTCTGCCAAAATCTCTGTCTCATATCGTAGGTACAGAGACTTAAGTGTGGCATTTGGAAAGAACACAGTACTCCACAAGGACAGCTCCTCTTCTGAGTCACACAAGCTCAAAGGTTTTTTCTTTTTCTTTTTTAAGATTGTCAGTTCTCCTAAAATCTTTTGCAGTATCGTTTTTGCGCAAACACATTCCCATGATTGACATAAAAATGACTTTCTGATTCTCTTTGTTTTTGGTACATAGCTTTGTTTTTATTTATTCGTCAACACATTTTACTGAGCGCAATTAATATAAACAATGGAATAAGCCTTTAGACATACACTTGCATTTGTAGCCAGCAACTTCTCCAATGAACTCAGGGCAATAGTGTACATTTTCCCCTCTCCATTTTCCCTTCACAGCAATCCTGTGAGGCAGAGAAAAAATGACTAGTCCAGGATCACCTATTGAGCTCCATTGCTGAATAAGAATTTGAACCCCATTCTTCAGTGGTGTGCAGTTAGTGGACTAGGGGGATTAGCCTAGTCCCCTAAATGATCCCCTGGTGCATCCATCCCAAAAGCCGGGAAACTTCTGCACAACTTAGGGAGGGTGGCACGAGGCTCCAACGGGTCCAAGAGCCCTCCTGCCACCTTCCCAGTGTGGTGTAGTGGTTAGGAGCGGTAGACTCGTAATCTGGTGAACCGGGTTCACGTCCCCGCTCCTCCACATGCAGCTGCTGGGTGACCTTGGGCTAATCACACTTCTCTGAAGTCTCTCAGCCCCACTCACCTCACAGAGTGTTTGTTGTGGGGGAGGAAGGGAAAGGAGATTGTTAGCCGCTTTGAGACTCCTTCGGGTAGTGACAAAGCGGGATATCAAATCCAAACTCCTCCTCTTCTTCTTCTTCTTCTTCTTCTTCTTCTTCTTCTTCTTCTTCTTCTTCCCAAAGACCACCCAGCTTTGGGAAGGAGGCAAGAGGGCTCCAGCATCTTGTCAGAGCCTTGCTACCTTCTTCCCAAAGCCTGGGAAGCTTCTGCCAGGCTTAGGGAGGTAGGCAAGATGCTTACTTGTGTGACATCCCCCCCCCATCACCCTCACAAGCCAGTGCCTCTGCCCCTAACTGTTCCCAGTGCTTTTTTCAAGGGGTACTCAAGGGAATGCAGTACCAGCACCTCTTTTTTTTGGTTAAAAAGTGTGGCACTTACTGTAACTACTTCATGGTGAGTACTGGCACCTATTTGTTGGGGGACACACTGTCTGTTCCCTACAAAAAAAATCACCACACATCACTGTCATTCTTCCTGGTTGGTCTGAAAGCAGCACTCTAAACCAGTGTTTCTCACCAGCGAGCCTTGGGTCACATTCAGGTGGGCCTCAGTGGCACAGCCTGCCCAGTTCCCCAGACATGCTATAGCTTTTTGGTGGGACCCATGTCAGCACAAACAACTCCTTGCATGTCAAGTAAAAGTGGTCAGGAGACAGAGAGGTTCAGGGAGCCGAGAGGACAGAAAGAATGTCTCCCTCCTCTGAGAGGAAAGGGCAAGAGAAGGTGAAAGGGAGATAAGAGAATAAAGCTGTTCCAACAAAAAAAAGGTGAATGTGAAAGAGGGATGAAAGAAACTGACAATTGGAGGGGGAAATATGGTACAAGTTGCATGTGGATGGAAGGAGAATGGGTGTCAGGCATGGAGGATCCTCTCCCCCAGTAGTATCAAAGGCAAGAAGGACCAGCAAGTTTGAATTTATGGGTTTTATTCAGTCATCTGGGTGCAAGACAAAGAATCCATGTCTCCATGCAAAGAAGATGTTGCCTACTCTGAGCCCCTCCTCTTTCATCTCCAACAACATCAAAGGTACCTACAGAAAGTCCCAGGATTCACACTCCTCTGCAGTCTTTGTTCTTAAATGCGAAGGGATCAACAAGCCCTTGGGTAAGGAGGTTCTCCCAGGTTCTCCAGGGAGGTCTCTGCTGGCTGCTCTCTCACTCCCTCCTCCACCACCACCACCACCAATATCTTGTATCTTGGCAACTCTTCATTCAGTTGTAATTTAGCCCTGTCTCCTTCTGCTCTTGAAACTGCTGGAGACAAGGGACCTTCCCACTCCCACTCCTCTTCCGAGAGGAGCCAAGCAGACCGAGAGGACACTTCCTAGCCTTCTTGCTCAGTCTAGTCCCTGACAATGGGACACAAAATTACTGGAGATGAGAAAGGGCGTCTGGATCAGGCGAATGGCCTATCTAGTTCAGCATCTTGTTCTCACCGTGTCCAGCTAGATGCCTTTGAGAAACCCACACACAGGACCCAAGCACAAGAGCACTCCCTCTCCCCCCCCCCCAGCAACCGTTTCCAGCCACTGCCTCTGACTGTGGAGGCAGAACATATGTATCCACCATGGCTTGCAACCATTGATAGCCTCGTCCTCCACCAGTTTCCCCATCCTCTTTGAAAGCCATCCCAGTTGGTGGCCATCACTGCCTCCTTGTTAGATATCACCATGTAAGCCTCATAAGCAATGACTTGTATCTTTTTCTTTTTGTTTCCCATCATGTTTCTCTAGTCTTCGTTACTTAAGAATGTTTGGGTTTTTTTTTTAAAAAAAGGTGGTTATTGAGAGAGAGGATGCCTTCATTGCCCACTTATAGGCTCAATGCAAGGAGCTCTCATAAAAATAGGAGAGTTGGAACCTGTCCTTCTCATCCCCTAAGGCGGACTTGTTGTCAGCCTCAGACTTAACTTAGAGTGTGTATACGCACATAATTTGAATGGTGAGACAGCGGTGAAAATGCAGTTAGAACATTCTCATCAGACAATTATCTTTCCAGGATCCAGCTCAGTAGAAAACAGTTTTGTCAGCAGAAGCTAGCTGTGCACAGCTCTAATTGGCTCACAGCAGTGATGTTATGAAACTATCTCTTCCCCTCTCCCTGCCAGGCCCAGAGCAGTAAACTATACCGGGTTTTTTCATAGCAAAATAAGGACATGAGCATACATTTTGGGAGGGGGGGAGCCACATCAAGTACAGTTTTTGTGGCTGCGATTCTATGCCCACTTATCTGGGAGCCACATCCCTCTAAGAGATGTTTTTCTAGATGCTCCTAGACTCAAGGCAGGCCCTGACAATTGCCTTGTTTACCTTAGGATAGTGATGCACATGACTTTATGTTTTGCCAAATAAGCATTGCCTATTGCTCACAGAGCCCATATAATGGAATGCATAGCAGAATTATTATTTTTTTCATCTTGAGCCATAATATATTGGGCATCCAGTATGATCAGGTTCAGTTTATTCGTTGGTTGAACTCGATGAGACTTGCTCATGAAAAGTATCTAGCAGATAGGTGGACAGACAGAAAGACAGATATAGATAGATTAGATAGATAGATGATAGATAGATAGATAGATGATATATTAGATAGATAGATAGATAGATAGATAGATAGATAGATAGATGATAGATAGATGATAGATAGATAGATAGATAGATAGATAGATAGATAGATGATAGATAGATAGATAGATAGATGATAGATATAGATAGATAGATAGATGATAGATGATAGATAGATAGATGATAGATAGATAGATGATGATAGATAGATAGATAGATAGATAGATAGATAGATAGATATAGAGACATTTTCCTACAGGCAACCATCCCCAAACCTGGTGAAACTGTGCTGCGTTGAGATTCTGCTTTGTATTTTAAATTTGGACTCCTGTATATAAACCACACTAGAAATAACTGAAATCAGCAAGAGAAGAGAGTGCACACCTTGTATAAACTACTGTGGAATGGATTTGGAACCTTGGTCTTGAAGAATTGTGCATGGCAGCAGCACTGCAATCCTGGGGGGAAGGGAGATTTATTGGTGCTGCCTCGTTCTTGGATTAGCTCTGAAGTGCAAAGCTGATGATATGAAAACTGTCCCTGGAAAAGACAGACCATTCCAGGTACCTATTATAGAAGTCAGGGGAAAATCTCTGTCCCATGGTTCCCCACTTCTGTTTTAAAACAGCTATACTGGTTGCCAGTTTGTTTCTGGGCTCAATTCAATGTGCTCCCACTGGTATTTGAAGCCCTAAACCGCTTAAGCTCCCAAAATCTGAAAAAAAAATCTCCATCTGTACAGGCCCTTTCAGGATCAGCAGAAGGGGTTCCACTGTAACCACTGCACAACACTGCTTCCCTGATGTATGCAGGGGACCCTGGCTGTGACAGTTAAGGTAATTTTGCGGGACCCACTTATTTTTTATTTATATTGTTCTGCTTTTGTTGCAATTTGTTTTTATAACTGTATATTAGCTTACAGGAGGTGTATGGGGTATTAGGGGAGGGATAGTACCCCGATGGGGGACACGTCATGCTCTTTCTGGGGTAGTTTGCCCACCTTTGGTCCCCACCCTGCACTCAGATTTCACCTGTAGCTCCTAGAAGCTGCCAGCAGGTAACAGTAGCCAGACGCTAGGAAATGGCTTCAACTGACTGGCTAAACCAGTTAAGGGCAGCTGATGGGAATCAAACTCTTGGTGAGTTGGGCACTTCCCCTGCATGTGAAGACAGAATCTGGTGGTTTGAGAGGACAAAACCAATAGTGAGTCCAAAGGTCAAGAAGGCGGTTACTTGCAGCTATACTCATTTGAGATACCGTAAATGCTTTGGGAGGAAACCCCAAGGAAAATTATGTACCAGCTGCCTTGTGGGACATTTTTGGGAGAAGAAAAGGCTAAGAGGTAAACCCTACACAAATCCAGAGTGGAGTCCCTAAGATGGTTGGATGGTGTCTTGCATGCCTCCTTCCAGCAATTCCTGCAGCCAAGCTGGTGCCAAATGTATTGCTCTGCTTTCCTTTGGACCACATGAGTGAGGTTGAGAGGGGGGTCTTATCGTCTGGGCAGCCCTGGTTTGTGCTCCATAGGTGTCACTTCAGTGCTGCTAAGACAGCAAAAACAATACAGGAGGCAGCAGGTACAAGTTGCCGGTCTCTGCGAACCTTATGATGAAGGGAGAATAAGGTACAAATAAATAAGTAGGCCAGGTTTGGCCTATGGGGAGTCTCCCTTCTCGACACTTCCCCCAGGCATCCGTTAGGCTCTCTAAAGAGTTTCTATGCAGGTCCTGCTGGTGTAGAGTTAAAAACATCCCTTTTTAAAAATGCATAGCATTTTAGGGTAGAACTACTGAACGTTATTCTGCTTGGTAGAATTATCCGTAGCTCAGAATTTCTTAAATAAGACAGCTTTCTCTCACACTTTTATAGTGAGGCCCGGGTGGCGGGACAAGTGGGGATAAGATTACTGGCAGATTAGTGGAATTCCCTCAGCAAGAAGTGTAGATTGGTTCATTTACTGTCAGTCTAGCTCTTCTTTCCCAGATTAGATTGTGAAGCACAGCATTGTGTCCCCTTATTTAGAGAAGTGAATCAGGTAATATTCAGAATCAGTGGGTCGTGTAATCTGATTAAGAAAGTTTATCAGATCATGAGGCAATATGAGGCAATCATAAGAAGCAAAGGGGAAGGAGCTTCAAAATAAGCTTCCAAAGATTTATCCTCAGAGAAGCACATTCAGTTCGACTCAGAAAATACAAAAAGATGTGGTGGGAATTATCTAACAGTGAATGTGCCTAGATACAAGTATTAAATAGTCAAACTTTGGAGTTTGAAGGAATTTTCTTATCAAGGGAAAACATACTGGAGATTTATAATGAGTCTTTTTACCAGGCAAAATAGTCAATCCAACAGCTGCTGTCCATGGACATGAGCTCTGAGGCACACATTTTCTGAGTTAGCAGAGCCTTCCCCATTCATTTCATTAGGAGAGAAAGCTCCATACATGCAATCAGTTTTTGAGGTTTGTCCCCAGCAATGAAGTGAATAGGGAAGACCTGTATTGTGCAGAGCTCCATATGTGCTTTGAAACCCCAAGCTTTTAATAAGGATGACTGTGTCTACAGATGAGAAGAGCCTTGAGCAAAATGGAGTGGGAGGCTCACCAAGTGTTTCTGAAGGAGGAAAAGGACACTGGACTGACCAAGGCACCTTGGACCCTTAGGGTAGGTTGTGGGGGTTGGTAAAGCCTCACAATCACCAAATCCAGTGCATCATGTGTTTCATGTGTCAGGCATAAACGAGACAGCCCACTGGCAACCAAGAAGAAGAATCAGAATACTGAATTCCACCAATACTAATAGATTCAGAAACCTCAATGCTGTATTTGAGACTCTAACAGGGAGGATTCAACATAGATAATTGCCTCACCAGGTCCTTTGCAAAAGAGTCCCTGTCGACCACTATGATGCTGACACTGCCCACTGGCCTTGACTGCCCACTGCCCAGTCTCTTCCAAGTCTTTCCCAGTTATCACCTTCAGTTGAGTAGAGTAGTAGACTTTATTTGCGTAGCCGACAGGCCATAGCATCAAAGGACAAACACCAACAAAAATACATTACAAATATGGTTACCATAAAATCTTGTGACCTATTAAAACCCTATGTAAATTAATAATCTCAGTACTTAAAACTTGGCAGAGGTAATAAAATAATAATAATAAAACATAATGATAATAATCATAAGATCCTAGGTGAGGAATCCGGGTGACGACACCGGTGTCATTCAGATAACAGCTCTCAGTCTCATTGCTCTCTCGATAAATTTGGCAACCTTCTCTGTTGTCGAGCTGTTCTGGTCGGCTAGGAGTGAGAACAATTTGGCTTCACAAGAGTGGCATAATGGTCTCGTCCCTGAGATCTTTATAAAGGGAAATTCCCTAAGTGTAGTCACGAACATCATTGGATTCCCTAAGTCTCTGAGGTCAAACCATCCTAATTGTTCCCTTCCAGCAGCAGAGGCTATCAATTGGTTTCTGGACGTAGTAGTTCATAGTGCTTTTGCCCTTTAACACCCTAAAAGGTCTAAGTCTAGGGCAGCAATGAAGGAATTTAGACACATGTGCACTAAAGCCAAGATGCACCCCGTGCAGGGATTTAACATCTAAGAGCCCAGCTCAAGGTGTGTGTGTGCACGCACACGAGTGTGTGTGTAGCCTACTGCTGGTCTCTTGTCCACAGCAGCCAGAAGCTTCAACCTATCCCTACTTGAAAAAATAAATTCATATGCAAGAAACAGGTTTAATTCCCTTTGTGCATCACAATGGAAGTGCATCTGTGCATCTTCGTTTTATTCCAAATACTATAATGCCATCGTTTCCCTTGCACATCATATTTCTGCTGTTTCAGAATATGTTAAACTGCCCTATATCAAATATAGCTATTCAATTAGGAATAAAATTACCAGCACAGGGAATGGTTCTCTAGCCTCATTATCATAAAGTTATTATCAGCCATACAAGAAAGGTCATTTTCTACAACTGGCTTGGAAGAATTCTGTTCACTTCAACTACAGTGATAAATTGTATTTCAAGAAGTGCCTCGGAGACCTATTCACCCCCTCCGACAAGAGGAACTCTCTTAAGACTTTTGCTGCATTGAAACTTTCACTAAAAGGCCTGTCAAAAGTGGGCAAAGGGTTCCCCAACAACCAGGTAATGACATTTCTCAGGCAATTCTTGGTGTGAATGAGTTCTATAAGCAACTGAAGATCTAAGAGAAAGACAATATTGGACAGTAACGACAGTCCTCATGCAGCCACGCCACATAATTTTGAAGCTCTCATCATCAGTCAGACACCTTATGGTTTGTCTGAGTCATTACAGTAATGTCAGTCACTGCAGTATTGGCATGAATAATAATCAGAGCTCATTTCTGACTATTCTCTGCCAGTTGATATCTACATTTAAAAGGTGGATTTGGGACATTTAACAAACTCAAATATATTGCAAGTCTTCTCAGTCCAACGCTCATATTATACATTGCCTTGTGGGTCGATGCCCACCTAGTGGCCTGATTCAAAGAGCTAGTGTATTCACAGGTCATGACTTGTAGGACCAGGCATGAGCTTCTGAGGTATGATGGATGGCAATGAGAGAGGACCTTTTCAGTTGTGGTTGCTGCTTACGGAATGCTCTCCTGAAAGAGGCTCACCCGTGCCTACTGCAACATCTTCCTGCATCAGCCGAAGACCTTTCTTTCCTCTTATGCCCTTGAACAATTTAAACACCTTGCATCATTCCTTGCTTTCAACATCATTTAGCAGAGTTGGTTTAATTTGATGCTAATTGGGCTTGCGCTTGAGGAATGAATTGCATTTGCTTTTAGTCTATTGTTATTGTAAGTTAAGGTGACTCATACATTAATTAAACTATAATTTTAATGAGAGCAGCACAAAGCATTAGAACCAGCACAAGGCACACGGGTGCAGTTGTCTCTTCATACCAGTGCCAGAATCTGGTATGGTACTTTGCCACATAACTGAGCTACCTAAGATTGCTATTCCATGAGAACATAAGTATAGCCTTCTGCATCAGGCCATGGCCCATCTAGCACAGCACCCTGTTCTCACGATGGCCAACCACATGTCTGCAAGCAAGACTGGAGCACTCTCCCCACCTGTGGTTTCCAGCAACTCATATTCAGAAGCCTACAGTCTATAGCCATGGAGGAAAAGCCAGCTAGCCAGACTCCCTGGGCACAGACCTCAGAGGGATGCACTACTGACCTTTGACAGCACAGTTTTTGTTAAATCATATACATTTCTGAAAATATTTTACTTTTAATTTATATTTTGAAGACTCGTTTTTTTTGAAGTAATTTATACATTAGAGTTGTTTTTATGTATATATGAAATAGATAGTCTGCAGAGTTGATTGAAGTGTGTGTGTGTGTGTGTGTGTGTGTGTGTACCCCTCACACTTCCAGTGGCAGTGGCAAGTAGCAAACAACAGTTTCTCAAAGCTCAGACTTATAAAAACATACATACACTCAACAATGTTGCAAAAGTGGCTTGGCAATTATATCCATTGAACATGCCTAAGGATCAGCAACTGACCTGAAGGAACTGGTGATAAAATTTGCAGAGCAAAAGGCACACAAAGTGAGATTCTGATGTGCCTAAAACTAACGTTTTTAAGAGTCTTAAATTTTAACATCGCAATTCACAAGATTATTTAAAATGATTTGTGTACTGAAACATTTTCTTTTGTATTCGAAAAAGAATCAAAGATAGTTGTATTACTTATTCTTGCAATTTAAGATAAAAGAAGCTTTATATATATATATATTCTACGAGACTTCTGTTTTTGAAAATTGAAGTTGACAATTTAAGGAAGGGGGTGCAAGCCTTGCCTAGGAAGCAAAATAGCCTGTCACTTGCCCTGGGAAAAGCATGGCCGTCATGACTCATAACACAGCTAATGCATGCTACCACAGCTAATCATGCCCTGGTTGCTTCCAAGTCAGATTACTCCAATGTTCTGTCTTCGAAGAACATTCAGGAAGACCAATTGGCCCCAAATAGCCTTCTTGTTAACCAAACCTGCTGAGAATACTTCACTATTGTTTTAACCCCTGCATCATAAAACAGCTTTCTCTGTTCACATGTGTCACGGATCTTCTGGTTGGACCCCAGATCTGGAAACCAGGGTGAAAGAATGACATTTTTAAGAGATGGAGAGGTTTAATTTATCCCCTTCTAAACAGAACAGCTGATTAAAGCTAACAGATTGTGACTGCCTGGTTTTTTAAGGCAGAGGTCTAGAGATGGGCTGATTCGCTGCTCTGAAAGTGGATCTCTGAATTGGGGCCTTGATGTTTTATGCAAATCATGCTGCACTTTAATTTACATGTCCTCCAACTTTCTATAGAAGAAGTCTTTGGTTCTGCCTGTATATTAATATAATTCTGTTGCTAGAAAATTGAAATGTACTGCTGCTAATGATACCCGTTTCTACATAACATGTCAAAAAAAGTACTTTTGTAACTGACTTGAGAAGAAAAGCCCTCCAGATTATTGGCATTTAGTTGTAAAGAATACATGTCTGCCATTATTTACAAATGGTTTATTGCTTTCTTTTGTGAATACATGTAAAGACGTTTGTTAATTATACATTGCATGAGTTAAAAAAAAAAAAAACCCTCCAGCTGTCTACTTACATATTTTGAATGCCCCTGTTTCTATATAATTACATCTAAGGTAAGATGAACAACCCTGTACTGCTATAATACCAACAAATATGTATGTATCTTAGTCTGATCTTGGAGTGGGCTATAAATGGATTTTCCACCTTGTTAATCTGAAACTCACTTTTCTTGTCGAAAGAGTTTCAATATTTCAGAGGTCTTTTCATTTGATTATACATGCAAATCACTAGGGAGGCCTGATACACTGATCATGAAATTATTCATTCCTGCAATAGAAACTTAACAACCATATCTGCACAGTGAACAAGGCTTTTAAAATAATTCCCCGCTCCCCTTGGAGTATTGGTAATAATGGCTGTTGGAAACACAGAGGTTCAATCCAGCACAGGGCCTTCGAGAAAGCAGCACAGGTAGGAAAAAAGAAAATACATAGAGGGTGTGACTTCCCGTTTCAAGAGGGAAGTGATACCTTATCTGTCTCATGTTCATCACTTCATGAATGCAACTTCAAGTGCTGAATAGCACATGCAAATGAGCCACTCCAGAGCTGATATCAGAGTGAGAACTTTCACAGTCATTGGTGCCACCTTGAAGTATGCGTATTATTAGTGAGCTCTTCACTGACTAGAAAAGGGAGGTTATTGTTTTACTTTGTTATTACGGTATGTATTTTTGTGTTTTTTATATTGTAAGCCACCCAGCAATCTTTGGATGAAAGGCAGTATAGAAATTTAATCAATAATAAATAATAATAGAAAGAAAGCGCCTTAAAGGGAAGACTTGTGTGAGGGCTTCTTCATACAGCAGCTAAGGAATCACTGTACTGTTGGGGAAAGAGCCATACGATGAACCGTCCTGAGATCTACGATGAAGGACAGTATACAAATAAATAATAAATCTATGTTTCACATTGTGTTTCAACTCATGAATATAAGATGAGCCTGCAAGATCAGGCCAAAAGCCCTCTAGTCCAATATCCATGTATAGGACATGGCAGCAGCAGCAGCATTCTCCCCAACTCGGAATCCCAGCTACTGGCGCTGCAAGAGATACAGTGGTACCTCAGGTTACATACACTTCAGGTTACATACGCTTCAGGTTACAGACTCAGCTAACCCAGAAATAGTACCTCAGGTTAAGAACTTTGCTTCAGGATGAGAACAGAAATCGTGTGGTGGTGGCGTGGCAGCAGCAGGAGGCCCCATTAGCTAAAGTGGTGCTTCAGGTTAAGAACAGGTTCAGGTTAAGAACAGACCTCCGGAATGAATGAATTAAGTACGTAACCAGAGGTACCACTGTATTGCCTTTGACAATGGAGGTAGAATACAGCCATCATGACTAGGTAGTGAAGCACACCAAGGAATTTGCCAAATCATTTCTTACAAGAAAAAGTCAACATGCAGTGACTTTTCCCTGTCATTCTCCCATAGTGAGGTTGTATTGTGAAGGTACATCCATCAAATAATTTCACCACATATATTTATTTGAATCCATTTATGAATCATTTCCCCTAAAATATCTCAGAGTGATTTCACGGTATAAAACATCAACACTAACAGCAATTCCATGTATATAAAAAACTAAAAGTGAATTCAAATCCAGTACAGATCGGGATGAATATCTCCAGTTATTTAAAAGACTTGTTATGAAAGGAAAGTCTTCAACAGGCATTGAAAGCACAATACAGATGGTGCCTGTCTGATATGTGGCAGGAGGAAATCCAAAGGGCAGGTGCCACCACACTCAAGGCCCTCTCCTGCAGGTACCATCTCAAATTTTCAAAAAAGAACACCACCAGCAGCTAATGCTTCTTCCTTTGAGAATGACTATGGAACATACATCACATGAAGACGCAGAAGTTGAAATGTTTCTCTTAAAAGTCAAGGTGCTATAGGTCTTTCTTGTACTTTGAGAAGCTTCCGTAACTACCTCCAGCCCAGTCCATTGCAGTCCTACAGGACATTTAATACAAGTAATCAAAAATGTGATACATGTTGAGCAAAGATTTGATTAGCCCTTTTCCTCCCCCTCTATGGTTCCGTTTCCACCATGCCCTTTTCAAACTAAATGTTAGCATTCGATTCTGTTTACGATAACAGAATCCGGGGTGGGGGGGACATATGTAAAAAAAATTGTACAATCTTTATATTTTTGTATCTGAAAATTGTATCTTTTGGTGTAGGTATTGTCTCATTCCACTAATATATTTTAATCCAAATCACTTGAAAAATCTGTCTGCGCTACAGTTAATGGATTTAATTACAACGAATACAGTTCTGACCTTTCTCCAATCTAGATTTAGACATTGTGCACCATAGTAAATGCCTTTTTAAAATTCACCAACGATATGTCATTATTAGTAGACAAAAGAGCATTGATGATATCCAAAGACCTATCTAAAGCTTTTGATTTAATCATCATGTTCCCTTGATTAAAGAAATTACTATTCTTTGGACAATTTATTCCTGCTATTATCTGGGGCATATTTTCTTGGACAGTCATAAAAATGTTAGACGGATAAGTTTGAATGAAAATGGTTAGCATTATGAGTTATTTGGAAATGTTGATTGACCCTTGTTTGTGATGGAAAAACAAATCTTGAAATGTAAATAATCAAGCATGGATTGGAACTGAATTCTGAGTCCCAGATACTGCATTTTGCTAATGCTGTACTCACTATAGGAAATCAGGATGCTAATGAATAGTGTTGTGAGGCCGTATAGAATTTTTAAAAATGGAAATGGAGAAAACCATGTTGTTTCTTATAACTGAACATAATATCTCAAAGACAACTGGCCAGCAGTACCAGCATACATTGACCAAACCTCTGTCTGCTTTTCAAACAGTTTGTGTTGCAAAGCCTAGGGGTGTTAAATGAAAATATTTCCATGCAAAAATCAGTCCCCAGCATTCCAACACACTCTAATTCCATCACCACACTCTAGAACACAAGTAGCCCTCAAGACACTGTTGAACTCTATCTCCCATTAACCTCAGCCAGAATGGCCAATAGTCAGGGTTGAAGGGAATGATAGTCCACCAACATTTGGATGGGCACAGGTTAACCACCCTTGCTCTAGAATGTCCCAGGAAACAGAGTCCTGGGTAGATCTACAGAGATAGGGATCAGCTTGGTTCTCAGAGGCTTCTGTTAGGTTCTACAGGACAAAGCAAATAGACTGGTGATAGGAATTGAAGTTAAGAGGGAGCAAAACTTAATCTTTTCCCAATGATAACATGGACATCGGGGCGGTTTTAGTCCCACCTAGTGGTGAAGTGGCTCACAGTTTTATTTTCTCCCTTATAAGTGAACGACTGCCATTGATTCCTAATGGGGGAAAGTAAAATTATGCCCCTTACTTGAGGAAAACATTGTGGTGGAGACAAAACCATCCATGATACTGAGTGGCCCAGGCAACATTTTCAGGGAAGCAGCAGTCCCTTCACATTCTCCTGAAATCAGCTCCATGAGTGCAAGGAAGGTAGCTCAGTTGGTTAGAGCATGGTACTAATGATGCCAAGGCTATGCAGGTTCAATCCCTGTATGGAGCCGCTGCATATTCCTGCATTGCAGAGGGTTTTGATGATCCTCAGGGTCCCTTCCAACTCTACAATTCTATGATTCTTTTGGACACATTCCTACCAATGACAATAAGGGATTGGAAAGAGGAGCAAGCAGAAGGGAGTGCAGAACTCTCCATTAGGAGTGTGTCAGGGATTCTGATGAACCCCAAATCCCAAGCTGCTTCTGAGGGATTCAGGGGTTGTCCAAGGCGAAGTGGAATCTGTAAAAGGGACTCCAAATGAAAGCACCTGGCGGCACCTCAGTGACTCAAGACACCAGAAGTTGCCAAGGGCCACCAAAACAAAGTCCTCAAGGGCCACATTCGGCTATCGAGCCTTGTGTTGGACCACCCTGATCTAAGACAATTTGGTGGCTGGGCACATGGACCAGTGTGGTGGCAGCTACCATCTCCATTTTCTTTTCAGCACCTATTGAGGAGCTTCCTTCCTCAACAAGCCTTTTAAGTAGAGTTGTTGTTTCTCTCCCAGGCTGCATTGAAATTGTCTTTAAATATGGTTTATGATTGATTATTTCATTGCTATATTGCATTCAGATGTTTTAGGAGAAGCGATTCATCGTCAACGGAATTAGCACTGTTTCAAATACCGCATAATACCCGTTCCACATTTGTAAGAAATCGCTCTTTTAGTGTGGCAGCACCCACACTTTGAAACTCCCTGCCTATTGATATCAGGCAAGTGCCTTGACTGTACTCTTTTCAGCACCTGCTAAGAACATTTTGGGTTTAGGCAAACCTACCCAGGTATTTAAGGGACACGGGTGGCACTGTGGTCTAAACCACAGAGCCTAGGGCTTGCCGATCGGAAGGTCAGCAGTTCGAATTCCCGTGATGGGGTGAGGTCCCAGCTCCTGTCAACCTAGCAGTTCGAAAGCACCTCAAAGTGCGAGTAGATAAATAGGTACTGCTCCGGTGGGAAGATAAACGGCATTTCTGTGCACTGCTTTGGTTCGCCAGAAGCGGCTTTGTCATGCATGACCCAGAAGCTGTCTGTGGACAAACGCCGGCTCCCTCGGCCCATAGAGTGAGATGAGTGCACAACCCCAGAGTCGTCTGCGACTGGACCTAATGGTCAGGAGTACCTTTACCTTTACCTTTACCCAGCTATTTAGAAAGTTGGTTCGAGTTTTGATCTGCTTTTAGTCTATTGTTATTTTAACTTTTTGAAAGTTTTAAATTATTGTTAACTTTTCTTTGTGATAATTTTATAGCTTTATCCCTTTTTTGCAAACCTCTTTAAGGTTTTTTACATTCAAGCTGTGCATAAATTACGTGAAACGAATAATAAATAAATAAACAATTAAAAGTGCAGAAAATCTGAAGAGCACCTCACCTTTACACTAAATTAACACAGGGCATAATCTACTGGGGAGCTTTTGAAATAAATGGGAATTTCTCTTCACAGCTCCCCCTCATTCCAACAGAGTTTGTATTATTATTTAATAATATGACCTTTCATAGACATCTGAAGGCAGCCCTGTTTCAAGAAGCTTTTAATGTTTAATGTTTTGTTTTGTCCCTTTATTCTTTGCTGGAAGCCACCCAGAGTGGCTGAGGCAACAGTCAGATGTGGAGTACAAGAAATAGAGTATTACTGCTACTACTATTATTGCAGGAGAATATTGTGATGCACAGCTCAGATCATGGGTGCCTTGGGGGCCAACACCTCCCAAAAAAAATCCCAAATCAGAAGGCCGCCCCCTGATTTATTCAGCAGCCTTGCACACACGCCACGGGCTACCCACACAACACGTCATGCATGCACACACACCATGGGTCACGCTGACATCACGCAGCCCCGAGCCCCCTCAGTCAAGGGGGCAAGGTGGCCTGCATGGCTCAGATTATCTATCAGGCCCTTTGTTGCCCTTAATGGCTCCCTCAGGCTCAGGTAGTGGATGCTGAGTGCCATTTAGAGCAGCAGCAGCCACCTTACCTGGCCATACATACCTGGTGCCTCTGGCCATGCTTCCATCATATATGCTGGGATGGGGAATCTTTTCTAGTCCAAGAGCTGCATCCCCTTGTGGGCAAACATCTGAAGGCTGCATGCCAATGGTGGGGACGACCAGAGGCAAAAGGGTGGAGCAATGGATGTTACCTTTCCTAGGTAGGCTACATTCCACCCATGCAGAAATCAGAGGTTTTTACACACACACACCAACGCCCTACACATCTCTCCATCCACATAAGCAAGAGACATTGTCAGGGTCACAACCCAGCCAGGAAACAGCACTTCAGGAGCCACTGAGAGGTGTGGCTTGGAGAGAGAGTGTGACCTCAACAGAGTCCCTAAGGCTGTATATAACAGTAGTAGAGCGTTCTCTGCGGCAAAGCAATCCCTGCCTTGTGGGGGCAGCGCTGGGCTCCCAGGGTGCCTGGGCTGCTGTGTCCTTCTCAAGCGCCCTCCAGCTGGATGCCTCCCCCCTAAACTGTGCCCAGGCCAATGGTCCCCCTAGCCCTCCCCCATGCTATACCTCTCCTCTGGATGTAGAAACCTCAAAGGCCTTTGTTGGCATCCAAGTTTGCGGTTCCCCACCTCTCAGAGATGGATTTAGGGGAGCACGACCTGTTTAGTCGCAGTAGGCAAGTGTGATGGCCTGGGACTCGGGCTCAGACTTGGAACCAGAGGAGTCTCAGTCCGCACTGGATCCTCTGCCTCAGGCGGCATCTGAACTGAGTCTGGGGCCTGATTCTGAAGAGTCCCAGTCTGCACAGGTTCCCCTGCAACAAGCACCAGCTGGGCCGAGTCAGGGGCCTGAGCCTGCCCTGGCTCCAGATGTGGGGATTACCTCATTGCCCTCTGCTGGGCAATCAAGTACAGCTGCTCCACTACCAGTTGAGAGGCTGAGGCGGCCTCTGGGTCTAGTAACCCACCAACATCTCCCGAGCTGCAGAGTCTCAGGTCTGAGAGAAGGAGAGACCTGAGTACTCGCAGGAGGAGTGCTCACTTACAGGCAAGACAAGGCTGTCGGGCCCTGCCCCAGGTTGTGGCAGCAACCTTGCTGCTTGCTGGAACCTGCCTGTTACCCTGTGTCTGACCTAGCCTGGTTTCCTGCCTTGGCCCTGTTGAACTGACTCCTCGCGGAATCCTTGGATTCGGGACCAGACCTGGACCATGTTGCTTGGGTTAATCCCCGGGCCCAGCACAGCATGGACCCTCAGGGGCACCATAGGGGGTGCCACAACTATGAGGTAAAATGGAAGGCGAGAGGTGGGTGCACCTAATTTTGGCATTGCATAGGGTGCCAAGGTCTGTCACCACACCTCTGATAAATACATTATCCCCTTCTGGAAATGGCTAGGTGTGTTTGCAAGTGCTCTGATCTCAACATGCACATAGATTGCTACCTGCCCTACTCCTGACATCACATATTACACAAGGCAGTGATGGGCATCAGCTTGGGTGGTTTTAAAAGAGGATTAGGCAAAATTGTGGAGGAGAAGACATTCAATGGCTTCTAGCCATGATTGCTGTGCTCTGCCTCCATGGTTGGAGAATGCTGTTATGCTCACAATTGTTCACAGGCATCTGGCTTGCCACTGAGAACAGGATCTGGGACTAGATGGGCCATTCTCCTGATCCCACAGGCTCTCCTTATGATGTCAGGTGTGGGGCAGGTAACTATGGTTTAGGGATAGCCATAGCCTATGGAAAACCATAGTTTGACCTCACAGGCCAAACTGGGATCTTTGTGGACCCCGGGGTTGGAGGTTCTGCACCCCTGAACTATGCCAGGGTTCTGTGTTCACAAGTGGCCAGCAAGATACTTTGAGAAGAAGGCAAGCAGCACATCTGGGAAACCACAGCTCTGTCCCATTATTTACCTCCAACAGAACTACAGATTCTGAACTTGGAGGTTATTTAAGACCATAGGGACTTAAGAGATCAGACCACGGAGCCATCTAGCCATCAGCTTTTTGAGAAGCTTGTAAGGGGAGATAAAGGCAACAGCCCTTCTCTGTCGCTCATTTCCAACACAGAGGTAGACTGCTTCAGAACATGGAGGTTCCATTTAGTTGTAAATGGCTCCCTGCAGCAGATCCATCATCTGTATAACACCCCCTCTCTCCCCAGACTAAATGTTCCTAAGGAAAAGACAACGAATCTTTTTTCTTTGATTTCAGATCAACTCCCCCCCCCCCCCATTAAAAAATAAAACAGAAGAGCTGGGCAAAGACAGCTTCCATTTTAAGGATGTATTCTTGTGGGACGGGTTGTTTTCGCTCTTGAGTTAGTTCCCCAAGCTTTCTGTCTCTCTCTTTTTAAGGGAAAAATAGTAGCAAGGATTGAAGCAAGGAAGCAATCCAACCCCCATGTGTAAAAATAAAAGAGAGGACCATGCTTTGACTAAGCAAATCACTATTATTAAGGCGCCGGCCTCCAAATATTGTTCCTGATCCACTCATTGATTGAGTTCCTCCTTGTCATTAAGGGCAACGCCGGTTTCCCAGTCGATCCAGGCTCTTTTGGAATTGGAACCAAGAGCAGCAGCGACAAAAGTCCTAAAACCGAAGGAATGAAAGCGAGTGAGTTTGGAAAGAGGCACTGGTAAGTGGCAGGGCATAATGGCTCCTTTGTGCTTCTCCCCGAGGGATTCGGGCTGGGGAAATGGGCCGACGTCAAATCTGATTGGAAAATTGATAGTCTCCGGAGAATACCCTAAGTCCAAAGGAACCGCTGAGAATGGCTATTCAAGCCCCCTGCTTTGGGATTCCGGGTTTTTTGGGGGGGAGTTAATTAGGGGGGGGACCTCATTGTTTGCAACTGGGGGGGGGGAGAGAGGCAAGCGCCTCTGGAAACGCAGGACACTTTTTTTAAAAAATGAAGATCAAATGAAGATACGAACTAGGAAGGTAAAATCTGAGTCAGGGCTCACTCGCGTAGTGGGGCGGGTTGAGGGATGAAGGGACGAACGCCTCCACACACACCCCCCCAAAAAAAAAAACATGTTGTCCACAGCCACCAGCTCAGTCGCCCCCATTGATGGGAGCCTCTTTACTGGATAAAAGAGCATTTCTCACACCTTCGGGCCAACCCCAAAATGCATTGTGCTATCCCCAATTTATATACAGACAGAGAGCGCTATATTCATTGGGGAATCTCTTTTACAGAGGCAAGACTCAGAAACCCTCATAAATGCGAAGGGGGAGAATCCAAGCAGATACATTACCTTTGCCTCGCCACTGTGTAACCTCCACCAGCCCCGAGGCGTCTGAGATTAGCAGAAATGGGGGGGGGGGGTTTGAATTCTAGTTAGGGATGAGAGCCCCGAGGACTTCTCTGAGTCAGAAACCAAACGGTGCCAAGTGGCTGGTGATGGCGATGAACTTTCCTTGGCAGCAGCCAAATGGAGGATGGAGATGGTGATGGTGGGGAGATAGAAGCTCACCGGGTGAAGATTCAGTTTGCAATCCTATACCCACTTACCTGGGAGTGAGTTGCCACTAGACTTAGAACATAAGAAGAGCTTGTTGGGTCAGGCCCATCTTCTCCAGCGCCGTTCCCACAATGGAAATCCACAAGCAGGACCCGAGCACAAGAACTCTCTCCCCTCCGGTGGTGAATCTGTCTAATCTTCTTTTAAAGCCATCTTGGTTGGGGGCCATCACTGTCTCCTGTGGACGGGAGTTCCACAGTATAACTATGGGCTGCATGAAAACGTACTTTCCTTTATCCACTGATTTATCGAATTTTAAACAGACATATGTAGCGTTCCTCTAGCAATCTATATCACGGACTGGGAATTAAATTATTCCCAACCCGGTTTGTGGTGAAGGGAGAAGAAACAGTATTACCGTCCCGTGGATGGTCTCGTTGTGACTTAAACCTTCCCCTCTCTCTTAGTGCGGAATGGGCTTTTGCAAAAACATGCTTGTGCCTTACTTAGTGCGTGGCCAAGCAAATCCGACCAACTCGGAGGACCCCTTGCTACGTCCATCTCAGTATTGTCTACACGGACTTGCAGCGTCTTCTCTCCAGGGTTTCAAGACAGGATGCTGGGGGTCGAACATGGCACTTGGTGCTCCACCACGAAGCTGCCAGCCTTCCCCAGTAAATCCAGAAATTTAAGGCCGGAAAGAATGGAAGACGCGTCTAGAAAGAGGCAGAGCACCTACAAACAATTCCTCGGGGCGAGTCACACAATTGCACCCGCCATTTCCGTGTCCATATATCTTATTCCGCCCCTGGTGCGCCTCCCTTACTTCCGCGGCAACGCACACGAGTCGCTTCTAATATCAGAGCTCTTGCTTGTCCTCCCATTCCTATGCGCTTGGGTCGGCAGCTCTCAATGCGCTACCTAGCATGGTCTGACCAGCTCTTCTGAAGATCAGGATCGGGTTTCTGAAGGCACACCTATGGATCAGGGCACATAAACTGCTCAGAGCAGTTGGAAAGAGAAATCGGAAAGCTAAGGCTGCGTCCTAGTGCTCGCTTACTTGGGAGTAAACTCCCTTGAACCCTCGTCTTTAACGCAGGCGGGCTCCGGCTAGTGAAGGTCCTGCGGGTGTCTACCCACACACGACCCTGGTTATTTTAAATGGTGGAATTGGGCGACAGGATTAAATGTGCTGTATTTGTTTTATGAGTCCATGGGGCAGACTTCCTGTCGGCGAAACCCTTATTCAGCAGACCTCTAAGCAATTGGGCTCTTTGGATTGCTCCAATCAGCATAATGCGCTTTCTCTTTCTTTTTCTTTTTCTCTCTTTCTCTCTCTTTTTTAACAGAAAAAAAAAAAACACTGTGATCTAATCCCCATTGAATAAGCTTTGGCCTCCCATCTGATTCCTGATTAGAAACTGGACGGTCCTGATACACTCCTCCCGGCGCTTCTCGCATCCAAGGGAAATTGCGCGCTGCTGGGACAAAGGCCGGTCTTGGGTGAAACCCAGCCCAGGGGCATTGCTTGTTCCGTCGGCATAAACAGAACTGACTGCTGTCCACTTTCACTCCGTGAAGGGGGTGGGGAAAGGCGGAGAAGGGGCAAACCGGACCCCTCTCCAGCCTCCAGGGCTTGGGAAATATTCTGAAGTTTGCCAAACACACACAAAAGGTGGGCTGCTGAAAGATGCTTGGCATACCAGCTGATGACAGTCTCTGCGTTTGGCAGCCATCCCTCGGGGATAATGGCTGGTGTGTCTATGAGAGCGGCGAGAGGGAGCTGCCCTACGCGCGCGATTGTGTGCAGTCATCACAGTTTGGTAATCTTAGACTCCAGACTTAATGGTCTTAAAGTGTGGGGGGGAGGGGGCCGCTCTTTACATGGTAATGTGTATTACTTCACTGACTTCCAAGTGTGGTTTGGGGACTCTCCTGCTCATTCTGCCACGTGAATCGGGCCTGGCCGAAAGCCCTCCCCCGACGGCACCACTTGAGAATCAAGGGCTTCCTGCATGTGTGGGTCTCGAACTTCTCATAAGAACGTCAAAAGAGGCCGCTGGATCAGGCAAGCGGCCCAGCCAGCACCCTGTGTCCTCACCGTGGCCAATCAGCTGCCTGTAGGAAACCCGCAAGCAGGATTCTGGGCCTCTCGCCCTCTCGCGCTTCCAGCAACTGGGATTCAGAAGCGTCGCTGCCACCAGCTGTGGAGGCAAAGTCTGGCCACCGTGGCTAGTAGTAGCCACCATAGCCTGACCTGTGCCACTCCCTGAATTTCCTCTACGATCCTGAGGAAGTTCCCTAGCAAGTCGCTCGTGCGACTGAACCAAGGAACATCCCACCTAGGGGTGCCAACTTGAATAAAAGATGGGGAGGCACGGGCCAGGTAAGCCCCGCCCCGCATAATTGACCGTATGAGGAGGTGCACACACACACCATTTGAATGGCAATGCCCATCAACTTGGGGGACACCCCTTCAAATATTTTATTGGGGAAGCCAAGACTCCTCGGAACCTAGGACTTGGCTCCTATATGTCCTACCACCACCTCTGCTTGCAAAAGATGAAATAGGCGGTGGATCCTGGAAATGAGACCCCCAAGATCAGGGGATCCCCTCCGCCCTTCTAGAGGGACACTTGGACAGCGCTGCAGGGCCACCAGCCAACCCTTCCTTCGCGCTGCCGCGGCGCATCTCTTCTGGGCTTCGGATATGAGGGAATGTTTTTGCTCTGCGTCTCTTATCCCACCCGTCGCACCCGCGTTTTAGCGAAGCCTCGTTAGGCAAGCGTCCATCAGGAGCCTCCTGCGAGACGGCAGCACGTCTGCCAGCGCTGGCCCAGCTCAAATACAGCTGCACGGGCTTTGTCTGGGGCTCGCTGCCTTCTCTCCACACACACACACCAGCTTTTGTGTGCGCGCGCGTTTCGCTCTCCCTCCCTCCGGCCCTAGACAGGCAACGAGTGAGCGCAGCATGATAATGAGCTCTGTCAATTGCCCAGCCGGGAAGCGGGAGGAGGAGGAGGAGGCGCTGCTCTCGCTCTCGGGCTCCGCGCTCGGCTCTGGTTTGCCGTCGACGCGCCCGTCGCAGCTCGCCAACTTCTCTCTCTCTCTCCAGCTCGCTCTCCTGCCGCCCCCCGACTACACACACCGACGAGCGACGGGAGTGAAAGGGGAGCGGGAGAAGATACGCCACCCCTTTAATTAAGGGTTCCCTCCAGAGAGGGGGGAGGCAACATTGGGGAGAGGGAAGTGGTGGCTGTGTTTGCTGCAAGGCACAAACAAACAGGAGTGGGGGATCCTGACCGAGGCGTTTACACTGTCAGAGTCAACGGGTTGCCCTTACAGAACAAGCGTTTACATTGTCTGTGATGTTGGGACGCCCGCGCGCACCCTGAATTTTCATCTTGGGTTTGGGGAAAGTCCCCGTCTCCATTTTGGGGTGAAGCCCAACTTTCGAGGGCAGAAAGGCAACACTTCCATAGGCCCTTCTGTTTTAGAGCACATGTTGGAAACTGGGCTCATGAGAGAGCCTCCGCCCAGCAATTTACTCCCCCTCCCCACAAAGCAAAGTTGGTAGATCGGTCCGTCAGCCTGGGAAAGCTGCATTTTGCTTTGCATTAAAGCGAGACCAACGAAGCGGGTGGGGGTGTCTTTCTCTAGGAAGTGTTTAAGTTGACCGGCCTAACCGTGCAGCTGCTTTGAGTTGGCCAAATGTAAACTCGCCGCCTTAACTAAAAGGAGAATGTGAGCATTGGCTGAGCTCCGAGACTTTCTAAATGCATCTTGGAACGAAAAGAGAACAAGTTGTTCTGTTTCTAGGCTCCACCAGAAGCCAACCCCGCTCCACGGATGAGAACTGGGATGTGCACAGGAATGGGATGGAATTTCTTCACTGGTTTTCCCGGGGGGGGGGGGGAGCTGGGCTCTTCTGCAAACTTCTGCCTTCGTGATACAATGCAAAACGCCTTTCTTCCACTGAGCCCTTCCCCAAATGCACTACATTTAGGCACGCTCTAGCCTCTTCCGTTTCAAAATTAAAATTAAGCCTCGGACTACTGATCCTAGCCTGTTACTTTTCCAGCCAATGCATTCCAGCACTAGCAAGGCACACACGAGACACATACGAAGGTTGTTGAAAATGGACTCGCCTAGGCTGATTCACCACAGTAACTTCATTTCCACCGTGTTCCGATGAAGCGAGTGGGTGATCAGGAATGAAGATAGGAGGTGTTCTCCTTTGGAGGTACATTTCGACTCCGGGGGCTGGAGAGACAAACACATCAGCTTTCATTTTAGAAAAGACAAAAGACCACGTCTTTAGGTCTTTTGATGGTTAGCCATCCTTCTGACAGTTTTAGATCTACAAGGGGTTTCGCGCTCCTCCTCATATCATTTAATTCTCGCCACAACTCTGTGCACCCACATTTCACAGCCTTGAAACTTTCGCTGGAAACTTTACCAAAAAACAAAACAAAACGGGAGATAGTTGTTGCAGAAGAGTTATTGGGTTTTTACCCTTGTTTTGCCCTATGCGGTTTACTTTGCTGCTTTATTTCTTGTTACTTGGTTTCTACCTGTGATTCTCAATTAGCTTGCTATTGTTCTCCGTTCTTTTTTAAGGAGTCAGTTGTAAGCCGCCTTGCGACTCGACTGGAGGAAAGGCGGCATATCAACTATCGATTTATTTATTTATTAAGATGAAAGAAATAACCCCCTCCAGCCCCCCGCCATAGGCTCTTACTCGCTTTTGTGTGCCTCGATTTGGAAATGTCTCTTGCCAGGGTGGCCTTTTTCTTCCATTACCTCAATTATTGAACCTGGTTTGGCAGCCACAATTGTAAATAAAGCCTTAGGCTGCCATCCAACCCACATTTAACTGGGATGAAGTCTTACTGAAGCCACTTGTGATTAGGCACGCCTAGCATTGCCCCTGAAGTAGAGTTAACTCGCTGCCTTTGCTCGGGTTCCTCGTTCGTTGGACTGGCGCCTGACCAAGGAAATCTTATTGGAATTATCCTGCGACTTTGAATCGAACGATGAGTTCGTTAATCAATTTAAATCGGATATAAGGGAACGAACAATCGTTCTAAAGACAAACATGTTATTCGTTTTTAGACGGTGTGGATTTGTGGAGCAGCGGGTATTGGCTTAAGAGAGACATGCCACCTGTTTTAAGATAGAAGGTGCTCTTACCAATTACACATTTTTATAAGTACCTGAGATTTTCAAAAGTAGCTTTAGATTAATCTGGACTAAACTAAATCGACCAAACGTTGCAGCCGCGTACCTTAACCTTACCTATCCTTTTCCTTCCTTTGCCCTCTTATTCTAATTTGAATTAGAAAAACTGTATCTTGCTCCTTGCAGATAAGAAGCAATCAGAGAGGAAGGCGTCTCGCCAAATACTTGTACTACCACCACCCATGGGCGTAGCCAGGATTTTCTGGGGGGGCAGGCCTTTTGTTAGGGGGGCAGAACCTCAGTTTGCTACATATTTTTATTGATGGGGTGCAGTTGCCCCTCCCCGCCTTGGCTGCGCCCATGCCATCACCGCCAATCTGACCTTCCTGCTCCGATCCTCTGTGCTGGCTTTGGTCTCCGGAAGTTCCTGCCGGGCCTTCCATACAGCGCTTTACAAACCAATGTTTAGCGTGTTAGTCCTGGACCCCAACAGATGTGTATTACATCGTCGTCTTCTGCTGCTGTTCAATTATTGCAATTGGTATATTATCAGTTTACGTTGTATTTCGCTACGGGGGAAATCGGGGCAAGTCAAACGCCTAAATACAGTGGTACCTCAAGTCAAGTACTTAATTCTTTCCGGAGGTCCGTACTTAACCTGAAACGGTTCTTAACCTGAAGCACCACTTTAGCTAATGGGGCCTCCTGCTGCTGCCGCGCCGCCAGAGGACGATTTCTCTTCTCATCCTGAAGCAAAGTACTTAATCTGAAGCACTATTTCTGGGTTAGCAGAGTCTGTAACCTGAAGCGTATGTAACCTGAGGTACCACTGTATGAAGAAAATAAACTATAGCTAAACTAAAAGTCGCATTCCACCCTATCGGGTTCACCACCCAGGGCCAGAGGAGAATTCCAAGAGCGTCGCTGTTATTCTCACCACGAAGCTCAAGTCCGGGCTTTGTCGACCCTCCGGACCAATGAAGTTCCGTTTGGTTACGCGGCAGTCCTTTGTCCCTATAACTTTTTAGTGGGGAGGGGGCCGTGGAGCGATGCATCCCTTAGGGGGCGCTGATGCGACAGAGGACAGGAAACCTAGTTCTGTGGGGGAAATTGACCATCTTTAGAAGATAGGCTTGGTTTACATTTCTCTGGGAGGCTAAGCAATATTGCCCTGGATTTTGCCCTAAAGTAACCGCCCCCCTTGATTGCTCAGCTTTGGGGCCAGGAGTCTCTCTCTCTCTCTCTCTCTCACACACACACAGAGAGAGAGAGAGAGAGAGAGAGAGAGAGAGAGAGAGAGGCCCTTCAGGTGGTTATGTTAAGGCAGGGGTGCCAATACGGTGCCCTCAAGTACCACTATCACTGACCATCAGCCATGCTTGTTGGGGCTGATGGGAACTGTGGATGGTCCAACGTCTGGAGAACATCACCTTGTCTACCCCTGAGTTAAGAAGAATATGCGAGCGAGTATGCAGTGTGGTCTAGAGGTTAGAGTGTTGGACACCTGAGGAACTGGAGTTCAAATCCCATCTCAGCCATTAAAGTCATTGGGTGACCTTGGGCCCGCCACTTACTCTCAGCCTAACCTATCTCACAGGGTTGTTGTGAGGATATAATAATATAATTTTATTATTTATACCCCACCCATCTGGCTGGCTTGTGTCGGCGATTTCCGACACATATAAAAAAATAATAAAACTTCAAACATTAAAGAAAAACTTCCCGATACAGGACTGCCTTCAGATGTCTTCTAAAAGTTGTGTGGTTGTTTATCTCCTTGACATCTGGTGGAAGTGCGTTTCACGGGGGGAGAGGAGAGCTATATAACCCACCTTGCGCGCCTTGGAGAAAAGATGGGCGATAAATGGAATAAATAAGTACCGGTAAATATTTCCCCTTGGCCTCAGCCTGGACAAAGCTCCTTGCAGGCGAGTTCTCCTTAATTGTGAGCATAATTCCACACAGAGAACCTTGGGGTCAACAGCAGCAAGGAACTAGTGCTTGCCCATCATCTGCGTTCAGATTTTCATGCCTTCCTTCCGACGCAGGCACGCACGCACAGCCATCACCACAAAGGCAACCCTTTTCAAAGAAAGCCCATTCACACGTTCAGCCGCCAGTCGTCACGTGCCGAATGCGATCAAAGGACGACGCGGGTTGGCATGAAAATGCGCCAGTTCCTGATGACTTGGGAAAAACCTCGGGTCTCTGAGGTGACAGAAAGGTTCCTTTCTGCGGGAGTTAGATTTATGGCAGGTTCCTGGGCCACACACGCAGTTCGAGACGGGGTCCTTGCTCCCATGATGAATATGCATGTGTGAATGAGCCCACCTCGGGGTGTTGGAGGGCAGCCTGTGGGAAAACATGCCGGATTTCCCTAATATGTGCACCTAATATCCGAACGGGCAGGGGGCGGGCATTGCCTTCAATGGATATGAACTTTGTCCTCGATGAATCTCAGGTGGTGCGTCTGGGATGATCCCACGCGGTTGGCGGGTTGATCTTGACTTGACATCCCATTCAGGTTGCAGTTCACAGTCTCTCCCATCCCTAGTCGAGCCAGTGGCGCTACTCTAGAGCAAGTGACATTGGGACAGTGAGAAGCTTTCCTTTCTGCTCTTGCGAGGGAGAAAACTTGGACGGTCCTCTTTTCTTTCTGGAAAAGGAGGGAGGGGGGCGGGAGAGCCAGAGCCGGGAGCCGCGAGGTCGCCAGGGCCAGAAGCCCCCTGCCAATTTTCTAACCATCTAGGAAACGACATCGAAACAAGGAGCTCGGCGATGGAAAAGCAGAGGCCCACTCGCCTCTCGGCCCACCCAATCTATAAGCCGCCACTTCGGACAAGCCAGAAAGAAAAATGTCCGGCAAAGTGATACGCCGCCGTTGCAGCGCGGAGGAACCCAAAGACAAAGTTTGCAGACAGCTGCGTCCTCGCACCTCCTCCTGAAAATTGCCTTGAAACTTCTGGTTGGTCCTGTGTGTTGAGTCTGGGACGGGGCGGCTGTGCCCCATTTAGAGAGCTGTGTGAGGGGCAAAAATAACCCTCCCTCTTTTTAAAAATTATTATTATTATTATATAATAATAATAATAATAATAATAATAATAATAATAATAATAATAATAATAATAATAATTGTACCCCGTCCATCTGACTGGGTTGCTCCAGCCACTCTGAGCGGCTTCCAGCAAATATAAAAACATAAAAGAACATTAAACATAAAAAAAAGTCTTCCCTATACAGAGCTGCCTTCAGATGTGTGATGTCTTCTCATCACAGAAACACACACATCCAAGAAAACCCTATTAGGCAATAATTTAGAATAGCCTCAGTGTCTTTTCCCAAACCTTTGGGCCTGTTTTATGAAATCATTTTGGACTGAGAAAGAGAGCGAGAGAGAGAGACGCTGAGGGAGCAACTCTCCAGGCTCTACTCGGAAGAAAGTCACACTAAGTCCAATGGGGCTACTCTCAAGTAAGCGTGCATAGGATCGAAGCCCTTGCTCAGTTTTTCTTGGCTTCGTTATACCGAAGAGCGTCAAGCTGACGGAAAGCTTTTCGGCCACTAGATGTCGCTGGTGCAGTTCAAATGAGCCGTGCTTCACCTGCGCTAGCCGAGCACTTGTGTGTGTGTGGTGCGGGGGGGGGGGGGGAGTTTTTCCCAAGCTTTGCAGAGCATAAACATTTGATTTGTAACAGATCGCATTATCATTTCCTGAAAAGAAACTTTTTTATTTCAGGTGTGTGTAGAGGGATGCTTTTGGCGTGTTTTGAAAGAATTAGAATAGTTTCCTCTCTGCTTCTATGGAAGCTTTGGTTCTGGTTGGTATCCGGGGTCTGATCTCCAGCTTCGCTCTCTTAATACACGTCCAATACACGTCCGGCACAAGCCTCAATGGCGCTTACCGCCAGATTAGTGGGTATAGGATTGCAGCCACAAATGAGTAAATTTAAAACAAAAACAAAAAAACCACCAACCACCATTCGTGGTCTCTTGAAATATTCGCTCCCCTGGTAGGCAGAAAAGAACGATCCGTGCATTCAGGTCCTTTCCAAAGAAACGCGCGCTACTGTGAACGTAAGAAGAGGGCGAAGACTCCAAAGCTATTGAAACAAAACAGGCAAGACCTTCTGCGATTCTCCCCTATGTGAATAAATAATTGGGACCGTGGGGAGTGAAGCTGGAGACCGAGAGCTCAGCAAGCTCGATTCTTTGCCCAAATTTCCGATGCTTGTGGGTGGGTGGGGACAGCGGGTAGGGGACTCGGGCTCCCTCTAGTCCTAGGAAATGAGGGTTGTGGGGAGGGGGCGCCTGGGAAATCACGTGGGCAGGAGGGGAGTTCGGAGAGCCAAGGCTCCCTCCCCCGCCCTCCCAAAGTGTCCTCCCACCACCACCGACGCCCGCTCTGGCTCCCCCGCCCCTCCTTACCTCCCCACGTTGTTTAGCGTGCCTTGGGACCAAAGGCAAACAGCCGCGAGCCGGCCCTGGGAAAGGCTCCAGTGACGAGGAACATTTTTTTGTTGTGGTGTTAAGTGCTCGGGCATTAGCAGCCCGAACACGTAGAAAAGGGCTAACATCTGCGGTTTAATAAAATGCCGGCAAGAAATTATAGACTTGTTCGTTAAAAACGAGAGCCAAGGGCTTGGCTGATCAGACCCATCTAGTACGCACACGCACACAAAAAGGCAGGTTGTCGTTGTTGTTTGGGGGGGGGGGGAATGCTTGTTAACAAGGATGCAAGGATTCGAAGAGACATAAAAGGAAGATGTGTTAATGCAACAACCGCGTGGTCTTTTTCCTGATTTCGGTCGATTTGGAACACACAACTCTCGAAGTTTTCAGATAAAGGCGAACTGTGATGACATGGGAGGCTTTTAAAACAGGTCTTGGACAAAGTGTCTAAAACTTTGGGGATCGCTTTCAGATTTGCACAGAAATGTTCTACCTTCCTCCGCCCCAGTTCCTCTTTGTACAGGTTAATCCACTTTGTCCCTCCCCCCCCCCAAAAAAATAAAAATTCACCAGCACGCGAATGAAGCTTAGCACCATCAGTGAACATGCAAATCAATGGGACTTTTGCGCGTGTGACTTCAATAAGCCCAGGATCTCAACCGATATGAAAAGAAGTGAAACCTCTAGGGCTAGGCCAACCTAAGGTGTTTTATTTGGAAACGTCAAAGATCTTTTTTTTTCCAGAAGAGAAATAGGAATTCATGTTTTAAAAACACCAGAAACGTTCGCATCCCAGAATTTCGTTAACTTGGAGGGAATCAAGCTGAAAGAGCCCATGAAGGAACTTTACCTATAAAACCGTTTAATAAAAATAACAACAACAACAATAATAATACTATTTGGAAACCCTTCAGAGTCCCAACCCTCCCCTTCTTTTCGCTGAGAAAACCTCAGTTCAGACCAACTTCCAAATCTTGCAAAATGTGGCTAAAACACTACCTAGTGCTTTTTCTTTCCAGATTGCAAATAGAACTGAAGGAGCCTCATTGGTACAACCTGACCCCAAGCGAAATAAAATAATTTTCAAGCTGCGTTTGTTTTTGTTTTTGTTACATTCTGCTCCTATACTGTTTTAGTTCTGTGTTCTTATGTTTCCGAATCCCGGGAAATTAAACCGAGTTGCCGTTTTACGGTCAAACGTCTCACACAATGAACTGTGGGAATTGTAGTTTTTACAAAGACTCTAGAAAAGACAGACCTGCCTAAGAATCTTCCCCAAGTTCACCAACCGAACTATAATTCCCAGAGCTCCTTGAGCGGAATCGTGCCCATCAAAGCGGTAGCGTGGATGCGGCTTACGTGCATGCGCACCTGTATGCTAGGGGTAACCGGGCTTTGCTAACTCTTCTATGAAATCTGTACTGTATTCGGTCGCCTTTTAAAAATGGGTAAGAACGTCAAGTGCCTGTATGCGCGTAAAAGAGTGTGATGGCGTGATTTAAAGCATCGACACTCAGGGTTTAACCTCCCTTCCCAGCCAGCAGTCCTACGAGTCGTTAGAACTCCTGAATAAGACCAGAATATCTTTCTCTCCCCCTTCCACCCAAGCAAGTGTTGTTGCTGTCGCTGTTGTTATTAAACTTCGCAGATCCATGCCACAGAAATGGGAGGGGCTTCGTACAATCAGATCTGTAGATCACGTCAAGTGTTAACAAACCAAGGCAACTCCAAAGCAAATATTGTGATCATTGTTATTTAGGAGCCCAATTTAAGGAGGAATATTAACATGGATGTGGGGTCCTTCTCGGTGATTGGCTGTAAGGGGAAAAGGATAGGGACCTTTCCCTGTAGGTGGCGTCCTTTAGGTAGTGACTAGACGAAAGGCGCAGAGGTGTAGTCAAATCATTTCCCTTCCAATACGCACCAAAGAGAGAGGGAGACAGAGAGAGGGAGAGATTTAGTTGTTACAGAAAGGGCGGAAGGGTGGGTGAAAGTCATCGATCGCTCCCCAGCAAAAGTATGTTTCCCCCTCACGTGGTTACAAATAAAAACTGTTTGAATAAATAAGGTTTTTACCCCCTTCTTCATCCTGAACATTTTGTTGTCAAAGTGTTAAATGTTCCCGTCATTTTTATTCAAACACTAACATGATTACGGCCAATTATATATTCACCAGTGTTCCTTAGTTTAGAGTAATTGTACTTGTCACTAATAAAACAGACATAATGGATCGCTCCTGCTCTGGATTTTCAAGCAATTTTCTGTAATTTGATTTGAATTATACTTTGTAGCTTTTTAAAAAATATATATTTTCTAATCCTATTCGCTGGGAAATTGCCGCTCCGTTCCTTTTTTTGGGGGGGGGGTGGAAAGTAACGTACACGTCCCTAACATTTATAAATAGAATTCAGCCCTTTGGGGGGGGGGGATGGGGAGGCTAATGCCCCCCCCCCTTGAGAAAAAAAACCCCTCTCCACCTCACACACTGAGATTTCGAAATCCGAAAGAGAAGCGCACGAACAGGTTTGTTTTTGTTGGGTTCAAGAAAGGAGAGCGAGTAAAAGGCGCAAACAGAAAATATTACATGCCTAATCATATGGGGTGACTATTGTAATGGGTTTGTTGTTCCTCATATTCTTCAAAACATAAGAACATGTCGAGACAGGCAGTTGAGGGCTTCTTTTTAAATATATATTTATCAAGGGAGAAGGGGTATACACACACACTGCTACAGGAAAATATAACGCCAATTACGTTCCTCGAAGCAATTAAGCTAATTATCTACATACTGTTCCTATGTTCTTTTTGGAGTCGATTACACAGGTAACGACCAACAGTGACTTAACTCTCTGGAGGCGCAGAGGCTCGATCCAGGGATCCCAGCCCTATGGCTTTGTCGCGGGCATCCGATGTGCCAGCAAACCAATCCAATGGGCAACTAGGGCATTGTTCCAAGTGGCCTTCTGTGCGCTTCAATGGGACTTGCGCGCCCGCCCCCTTTGGCTTGGTCCGCTTACAACTTTGGACTCTTTATGTCATGGATTAAGCTAACTATACCCCCCCCCCGCAAAAAAGCAGATTTTTTTGGTGCCGGGTCCATCCGCTTTGCCCAGCCCTAGGGAGACGAGAGACACCATTAAGGCTGCGATCCTATGCACACTTACCTGGGAGTAAGCACCTTTGGATTCTATACGGCTTACTTCTGAAAGGACACATACGTGTTTGGATCTCTTCGTATTACAAACAACACACCCACACGCCCCTGGGTTTTCCCGAAGGCTGGCAAGACCCACCTTCGTAGGACTACCCTGAGAACTCTCTAGGTCCTGGATTCTGAGACTCACAGCTTCCAGCCTTTTTGAAGAAGCCGTCCCTAAGTAGGCCAGGGCACCGAGGGCAATTCTTTATTGTTTGTGCCCAGGACCTGGGATTCAGAGGTAGACTTCCTCTGTACCTAGAGGTTCCCTTCCGCACCCATAAACCATGGCTAGGCCCTTCCGCCACAGATTTCTCCAACCCTTTGTTCAAGCCATCCACGCTTCTGGCCGCTGTATCTTTGTTATACACGCGGATGGACATTTTACCCTGATGGTCCCTAACATCCACCGTTTTAAAGCCCTATGTACACTGACGTGGACGTCATTAGACACACTGGGCCTTAATGCTGAGTGAGGTTTCTTCCGTTTCTTTACCCAACAGGGAAGTGATGCTCTGGGATCGAAACCGATTTCGTACCAACCGAGAGGCGGCCGTCGAATTCGACGGCGCACCGACTCTGCCTGCGTCGGTGTTCTGGCTACTCTTTCTGGGAAAGAGACGGTGGTTTCCGCATAGGAAACAGAAACACGCATGTAAACGAAGGGTCCATTTTAACCCCAAGTTAACGTCTGAGCAAGGGTGAGGTGGAGTTAGAACCATGAGAACGACTCCTTCGCTTCGGGTTTTCACTCATAAATTCCTTCCCTTACCAACCATTAGGTTCTAAGTCCTCATTTATGAACTGTGGAGCCAGAAAGTGGCTGGAATAATCTTCCCCCTTGCTGCTCCGTCCCAGACGCGCCTATACAGTATTCAGTCCCTCTGAATTAATAAAGACCGACTCCCGACTAAATGCAGACTTAAACGGCGTTCCAACGACTGGGGATAAAAACACGGCGCTTTGCAAAGCGGAGCGGCGACGCTTTCAGCCTGCATCACAACTCCATCTCCGACGCTTTTGCTCCTCAGCCAATTTAATTTAGGGTAGCGTGTTAGTTAGGAGTTGAGGATCGGGTGGAAATTCTCGTGATGAGGTTTCAACACTTAGAACTAGTCAGGCTGTCTCAGAGTTTTGACATCTACAGCTAACGCACCATTTCTCAAAACAAAGGGAGTCAACGAGGAGAACCCCCCCCCCGCCACACACACACACACATTATTATATATCTCAGAAGGGAAAGCTAAGCACATACGAGCAGCCTCACTGGAAACAACAGTTCTTACTTCCGAGTAAACATGCACAGGATTGCAATGCGCAATCCTTTTTAAAGTCTTCAACCTTTCTTAGTCCAAAGTTGTGCTAGAACCAGAGGGGCTTATTTTTATTATTTTTTAAAAGTTTTAAGGGTGAGAAATGAGCGTAATGTAAATGATGTTTTAAATGATTTATAGATACAAAGCAGAAAGAGAAAAGGGGAGAGAGAGGGAGAAGAAATATCAATACCCCCCCCCCCAAGGATCGCTTTGTTTTACTTGGGTTTCCCGGGTTACAGGATAATGTGGTCCTGGAGTTGCACTTTGTAGGACGATCTCGAAAATAATAATCAATAATGTCCCACCCTCAGTGTCTGTGTTGATGTGCGTGAGAGAAACTGTTGTTATAATTGGCACGCTAAATAAATCCAAATACACAAAGGATTCTGGAGAACTCTGGATCTCTCTTCTCAGGCGTCAGTGCCCGGAAGGAAGGGCAGACTACAGGGACTTTATCCACCACTAGACGTAATGTGTGGCAAAAGAGAGATGAAAGAAAGTGGAGCGTGGGTGGCGGAGGCGGCGGGGGAGTCTGCAAACTTTCCGTTCTCATCCGTAGGAGGGCAGAAGAACTTCTAGGGCAGACCTTTCCTTTCCTTTCCTCCCTCCCTCCCGTTCTTGTTTTTTAAGATTCTTTTCCCCCTTGCAAATTCCAAAGCAAAACAAATCGCATTTCTCTCACTGAGAGGGCGCGAGAGTGGGATTTTTTAAAATTCCATTTTTAAAGTCACATTCAGAAAAGATCAAGCTTTGTGTGTGGAAGCCTTGCTGCAACCGCCCAAGGAAGGGAAAAAGAAAGACCAACCCCCCCCCCAAAAAAAAACTACCTGAACGCCCTCTTTGTTCTAAAGTGCCCTGAACAAGTTCGCTTAACTCTTTGGCATCCTCACCTCCCCGAGGGTGTTCCCACCCGAAGGCAGCCCAGGCCACCCCGAGGCAGGCCCCTGAGCAGACGCCCCTGGACGGCTTCAGCCTCCTTCCGTCCATCGCCCGAGGCGCGCAAATCGCATCCTTCCTCTCTTGGCGTCGCCAACCTAGGGCGCCCAAAGAGGGCTCCAGTGAAAGAAATGAAAGCTGGACGAGTGTTGTGTTGTCTTGTTTATCTGCAAGCATCGCGACACTCCGTTGTTTCGGGGCCCGAGCAGCCACAAGCTCGAGGAAAGTCTCTCAGATCTCCTCTGCCCAGTTTTCAAAGCAAGATCAAAATAGGTTCTTTAATTCGGAGTTGCTGCACTCCGGAGAGGGGGGGAAAGAACGCTTCGCTCTCGAGGTTCTGCTACATGGCATGGAGAGGCTTAACCCGCTACAGGAGAGGTCCCTAATGGAGCTGTGCGTCCGCCCCGCCATTTTCGCAACAACTTTTCCTGTGTTAGTGCGTCGTCACCATCCTCAGCTCCTGACAACGGAAATTCTGCGGAGCAATATAACCGACGCCAGAGACAAATGTTTAGAACTGGGCCCCAATGATTTCCATAAAATTAAATCGGTTTTGGTTATGGATGGGGAAGAAAATAGCCACACCTTATGAGTTGTTGTTGTTGTTTAAACAGAGGCGTTAGTGTTTGCCAACGATGGAAAATTAAAACTTCGTATTTCTCATGCTCCAGAAAAGACGGTTTTAAAAAGGATTGGGCGAATGCAACTTAATTAGAGATGCCTCCAGATTTGATGCCTTAAAATTATTGTTATCGTTTTCACTGTTGTTATCATGAGACACGGTCATCTAATATTTTGGTCATTTTGGATACCAGAGATTTAAAAGGAAACTTTAAAAACTTTTCCCTGAGTGGGTTTGAAGTACAGACTGAACTTCTGTACGGTTTGAAGTACAGACTGAACTTCTTCTTCTTCTTCTTCTTCTTCTTCTTCTTCTTCTTCTTCTTCTTCTTCTTCTTCTTCATTGGAATAGTTCTCCTTTGTTATGTATATTGCCTCCGGAATCAGTTGGAGGGGGGGCGTTGTGGGTTTTGTTTTTTTTAGGGTTTTCATAGTGATATCTACCGACCAAAAGTTTGACTGAAATATACTCCATATAATTCATTTATGGAAAACATTTCACACGATCTATATGACTCTTAGGAGGTGGAGGGCCCAATCCCATAGCAATAAGTCGCACCCATGGGTTTGCCATCTACTTTTACTGTTCACAGAACAAAAAATAATAATCTTAAAATGAAAGGGATACAGTTGATCACCTAATCCTGCCATCTGCTCCAAAACAGGATTTGCCGCGCTTTCCCTAGAAATCCTCAAGAAGACGCAGAACTGTACACCAGAGACCCGTGATTCCCATGCCCACAAAACATTTGCCAAAAGAACGCTCACCCTGGAGGGCAGATTTGGCTAGATCTCTTGGCATTAAGTAAAATACACACACAGGAATACACAAACCCGTACATTTGTGTGTGTGTGAATATTTCCTGTTTCTCCTACAAATCTAGAAGGGTCTTTCCCAACCAGGCACGACAGTTACTTGTTTTTTAGGTTTCTAAAAAAAAAAAAAAATAGCAAATAGGAAGCTTCGACCGAAAAACGAATGCTTTAATATTCACACCCTTCGACGTAAATGTTGCGACACCGTGGCGCCCCTCCAGGCAGAGAATTAGCGCGTTGACGCCGTTCTTCGTGGGTAGTAGCTACAGCCTTACATTCCCTCGCTGCCTCGTTAGAATTGCAAGGGAGTTTGCGGAATGCCCTCGTAGGTTCTGGAGCGCGCCCGCCGTGGGAAAGTTTGATCACCCGGTCTCTGTCGCCGCCTCCTCTCCCCACCGCACCCTTCATCTCCCCCACCCCTTCCCTTAACCCTCACAACATCAAGAAACGCGTGTTGAACGTACACACACGCACTTTGCCCAAGTTTTGGGGTGTTCTCTTTTACTAGCGATCCAGACACTTCGAACTCTGCGCCTGGGAGGTTGGAATGGAAGCAACCGGATGGACGGTCGACCCCGGCGCGCGTCTCTCTTCGGAAGAGAGAGAGCTCTGCGTGACTCGGCAGCTTGCGACGTTCCAATGGATCCGAGAGACCCAAGCGATGACGCCAGCCAAAGGCATCCTACCCGCCCGCCCCCGCCCTTCCGGAGTCCACGGCTGCAATATTTGCGCGCTTCCTTGGGAGTAAGCCAAGGAGTAGCGTCTCGGGGGACTTAATTCCAAGGCAGCGTGCAGAGGACCGGACTCGCAGGAGGACCCAGACCCCATTCCCCTGGTTCGGGATTGCTTCTCCAGAACTGACTCTAGAAACCTCAGCATTTGCTCCCGGCCGGGACTCAGTGTTTAACAGCCAAAAGCGGGCGCGGGGGGGGGGGGGACGGGACAGAGATGGGTACTTAGTAGCCAGCGAAGTCAAGTGGTCGGGAAAGGAGAAGGAAGGCTGTGGAGCTGAATCCGTTCCCCTAGTTTCGCTCCCAAGAGGGCCGCTCGCGCGGTCCTGGGCGCCGCGTGCGTCGCCGCCACCTCCTCCTCCATGCCAATGAGCATTAGTCATCCGGTGGGAACTTGGTGTTCCATACAGCGCTAGCATTAGGGGGAGTTTCCCCGAAGCCTGCTGGAGAGAAAGTCTGTCTGGTGGGCTACCCCCCCCCCAAAAAAAAACCCCACACACCCTAGAATTGATTTAGAATCTATTCATTCTCAACCCCCACCCCACCCGCCACCGGTTCCCAGTGCCCACGTACCTGCTTAGAGAGAGATGTACAAAGAGTTTCCACGGTCTCTGGAGGCCCCTGGGATCTCGCCAGCGTCTCCTCTCCCTCCTCTGTAGAAGACAATCCGGAGCGAACAGTTCTCAAGCTCCAAGCACACTCTTTCTTTCTTTCTTTCTTTCTTTCTTTCTTTCTTTCTTTCTTTGCTTCTTTCTTTCCATCTCAGCCTAGGCTCTCTCTTCCACCGATTTTTTTAAAAAAATTATATATATATATACATTAAAAAAAATTTTTTTTTGCTAAGGGTTTCAAGCAAATTTCTTCGTGCAACAATGTTATGATGGAAGGGATGCTGAAATGACAGGCCCCGTAGACGCTTGTCTTCTTAATCATGTGCTTCTCTTAATTTAGTTTCAGCGCCGGGGCTTTGGGGTGTGTGTGTGTGTGTGTGTGTGAACGCGCGCACCCGTGTGCGCGCCACGAAAGGAGAAGCCGCTGACAACCTGCGGCTTCCTAATGAGTGACGAGGCAGGGCTGCGGCGGCAAAGTAACACTTCCCTGGTGTGAAGACCTCTTACTGGGAAGTTTAGTTCACTACTGTTCTCGCCAACCTAATCGTAGAACCTGTAACCAAAACCCGCAGAAGAAGCCTACAACACGCTAAAGAGGGAAACTTCTAATCACTAGATGTTCGCGCCGTTCCCAGCTGCTAAGGGTGACACCAGAGTTGGCGAGGGAGGCAGGAGACCTCTCTGACAGCAGAGATGGGGGAGACTTTTTTTGGAGGGTGGCGGCACAGTCCTAGCTCTTTCTCTACGTGTGCATCTTGCCGTCGAGAAATCATTCTTTCTTCTCTGTCTAGGTTTAATATCTAGCTAACGTCCCCCGCCACACTCGTGGCTCCAATCATCCAACTACCTCCTTTGAATTTCCTTTTTCTTTCTACCTCGCTGGCATCTGCCTCTCTCATCTCCGTGCGCGCAACCACCTTCCTTGTCCACCTCATCCCCTCTAGTCCCTACGTTTCTCGGTGTACTCAAGAGCAAGTTGGGAGGGTCTCTCCACCTAGGACCATGTCTAAGTACTAGAAAGCATCTGTTTTGAGTCCAGAAGGTCACAGGTTCAATCCCCGACATCTCCAGGTAGAACTGGGAGAGGTTCTGTGTCTGAACTGGAGATACTGCGCTGGACTTTGTAGAGGGACGTTTCCTATGTTTACTGTAGTCTCTTGGCTCTTCGGATCACCCCAGTGACACCGCAGCTTAGGCTACTCAATGCCTTTAACAGTGAATTTAAGAAGCCTTCATTGCCTTCCCAAGTTAAGGGCAATGGAATCCCATCGTCTAAGGTCTGTCTTGACCCAGGGCAGTCTCTGCCACCCTTTGGGACCTCCACACACTAACAGTTTGCAAAGCTAGCTGCTTACACATTGTACATTTTAAAAACACTGTTGTCCCCAAAGAATTTTGGGAACTGTAGTTTGTCAAGGGTTTGGGTCAGGGCTTTTTTCCAGCGGGAACCTGCCAGAACTCCGTTTTGGCACCTCTCAGTTGGGCGCCATTGCCATTATAAGAGAACAAGGGGGGCATTCATGGTTAGTTCCGGCACCTCTTTTTTTCTAGAAAAATAGCACTGGTTTAGGGAATTGTTAGTCCGTTATGGGTAAGCTACAGTTCCCAGGATTCTTGAGGGGAAACAAGGAACTTTAGGTGCATGGCGTACAAGGGACACTGAATTCCATAGGACTTGCTTCTGAGTTCTGTATAGGATCGCACTGTCAAGCAGAGCAATGGCGCTATCTCATCATACTTTCGAATCAATTTAGTGTAGATAAGGTGATGGGTTTTCTGAAGACCTGGCCCTTCAGATTCATCTTAATTTCACCAAGACCGTGTGTGAAGAACCCTGGAAGTCAGTAGAGGGGGTTGGGAGAACTGTGTGGAGATTTAAATCCGTGACCTAAAACCTCCTAATTGCAAAGTGGGTTTTGCTTCCCTTTGGACCATAATAGGCAGGCGCACGGAGTTGTCTCCCGTTCCAGAAAATAAATATGGGCAACTGAAGGGGCGAATCCGTGTCTCCAAGAGTTAAGGGCGGGGGCAGTTATTGCCTTTTCTATTGCTTTCTTCTACCCGCCGTGTTCGTTTGCTTCGGATCAAGCATCTGCTATGTCCTTCTTCACAGGCACATTCTCAAGCTTGACGGGAAAGTCTCTTTCCTAGACTACCCCAAAGAGGCTGCAGATTCTAGAGCTGCGCTCTGCATCTCTCATCTAGAGCGAAGAGCCATACAACCTCCAGACGTCTTAGACCAGGAAGGATGAATCTGTGGCCTTCCAGTTGCTGTTGGACTACAACTCCCACCATCCCTGAGCATTGGCCTCGCAGGCCAGGACTTGATGGGAGATGGAGTCCAGCAACATCAGGAGGCCCATTGGTCCCCCAATGCCCGATACCAAAACCTCCACAGCCTTCCATCGGCTGTGGGACACAGATGCACTTCTGGTTGGGTTAGGAGGACACACACAAATGCCGTATTGGGTGGGAATTTTGTTGTTGTTCCTCTTAGTTCTTTGCAATGAAAGAGGGCGCGCAAAATAGCAGGCAAGGAGCATAGCAACCAATCTTAGGGCTCCATTGCTTTTAAATGAGAAAGACTTAAAGGGCCGGTTCGAGTCGTTCGTTGAAATCGATGTGACTTAAACAGCTCAGTCATGTAAGAAGTGAGCCCCTTTGAGTTCAATGCTTAAGTAGTTACAGGATTGCAGCGCCAGGGTGCTTGACTTTGGCTCCCATCGCCTCCCAAGATAATGCGAATTAATAATTCCTGCTGCATGTTAAACTCTCTGAGCGATGAAAGAAGGAGGGGTGTCTTTATACCTTTTCGACTCATGTATAATAAAGACCAAAATTGGGGCGAGGGAAGGAGTTCTGATCCTTCCTGGTGTTTGCGACTGGGCAGCAGCCAGAGGAGTGATCCTTGGTTTAGCCCAGATTTATCAACCCCTGCACCTGTGACGCGAGGCTTTCCCATTTAGTTGGTGGGTGAGTCTTGGCGTCACAGCCATTCGCCTGCGACTGGCGTGCATGATCAGTGGGAAATAAAACAAGCATTGTAGCATCGCAACCTCAGAGTCGTGGCTGGGGAAAGGGACCTTTGGGAAAGGGCTCCGGCTCTCTTTCCGGAGAGATCCACTAGGCTGGCCACTAGGCTAAGCTGACGAGATTGCTGCTTGTATAGACTTTTGCGCCATTCGACGCCCGATCCAGTGGGCAGTTAAGGATGGCGCACAAATAGTGTAAATTTTTTTGGGAGGGGCGATGGACCTGAATTGAAATCCGACTTCTTGACTTTCATTTTTTCGTGCTGGAGAGGTTGGGGACAGTTGATAGGTCATCTATTTCATGTCCATAATTTGGGAAGAAAAGGGATTTAACTTGTCAAACTTTGACCAAGGAATAACTACTGTGGGCCGGCGGGGGCGTTCTGCTACTGTCTTTGTTTGTTTGCTTTTCTTTTGTGTGTTTTCCCTGCTTCATTTTCACGCCGGATCCCAAGGCAGTGTAAACGCAGCTCTGACCTAAGGAACACCTCGGAGCATTAAATTTTCATCAGGCGTTGTAGTGTTACAATAAACAAACTTTCTCCTTCCGTTCGGTTGCAGAGCAGGGGCTTTGTTGGAGGGGGGGGGGCATTCCATGTTAACAAACAATGCCCACGTCGGGCACTTTGTGTATTAAATGGATCAAAGAGCTTTGATAAGGCACAATGGCCCCGATTGTCAAGACCTGATTGAGTTAATATCATATCAGCAAATTCGACAGCCAAAGGAATCGGTTGCTCCTCTTTGTGTTCCACAACCAGCGCAGATTACAAATTTTAATGATCCGAAAATGTTTGGTATACAAAATCATGCTTATTTCAGTATTAGCAAAAACACAAGAATTTTTGCAACACAAACACCCAGCTGTGTCTATTTTAAAAGCAGTTCAATGACAGCTTGCACTTATGAGCATGCAATCAGCTAATTTCGCTTTTTTCCCCCTTCTGTGTTAATCAACACTTTCCTTCCTGCATATCATATAGTATCGTTGCTCCACATCAGTAAATGTTTACCTAAGCTGTCCTTTCTCCAGAATTCGATTTCAGAAGGGAAAAGGCGATTCAGGGGAAACCGTGGTTTAAAAAAGCACAAGTTGGTTCCATCGTAGTGCTGTATGTTATTGAGCAAATAATATATATTTTGGAAAATGCAATCCCTTACTCCTTTTGGGGGGTTGTTTTGGTTGCTTATAGTCCCTTTCATCTTTCCCACACCTCCCCCAGCCCACTAACAACTGTCTTTTGCGAGGTAGTGTATATAAATGCCAGTGAGGCAAGGTCATTCGAGGTTATCCCAACCCACAAAGGTCACGGCATCTCCCAATTGATAGGGTTGTTCTTACTCCCCCTCCCTCTTAATGTTGGAATCGACCACCACCCCTTTCAAGATATCCGTGGTATGTATATCTTTTTTTAAATCGCAATCACTCTGCATTTGCAACAATGTACGTGGAAAGTACTGATGGTGTGATGTGGATTAAACACAAACTAATGGCACAACTTTGCTTTAAATTTGATCCGGATACTCCCCGCAACGCCCACCCCTGGTGACATTTTGCTCTCTGATTTTTGGTCGTCCCCCCGCACAACTCGTGCAGCAAAAGGCTGCATGTCTCGCGCTTGAAGAATGGAGAGGATTTAATATGGATGAGTAACAATGAATTATCGTCCCCAGGAAATCCTCGCCGAAAGCTCTCCTCTTTCCGTTTCTATTAACTAAAAAAAAAAAGGGGGGGGGGCAAATCGCGGGACAAAAGTAGCCCGTTTATCTCCCACCCCCATCACCTAGCTGGTCTCTTTTTTTCCTCCCCCGCCCCCCAGAAACTCATTCCCACCAAGAATAAAAACATCAAACCCCATATATAAAATGCAAAATAAAAAAGAGAGCAGGAAGATCCCAGAAAAATAAAAACAATAACCGATGCACGGCATTTGCCATGTATTCGTTTCCGTTTCCACTGCGGAAGACAGATCATACATAGTTAGAATTATTTAAACGCATTCTGTGCTCTTGAGGGGGTCCCAAACTGGCTCCTAGCTCGTATTTTAAAAGAAACAACTCACTTCTCGTAAAGCAAGCCCCCGTTGCACAAAGCAGATCTTAGTCCCGGGTAAACCTGCACAGGACCCGTCCACGATGGCGGGAGCCGAGGTTAAGTCGGTCCAATTCCCCCGGTGGGTAAAAAGCGACCGGGAGTCCCTGGAAAGCGGCCCGAGAGCCGAGGCCGCAAAGCCTTATCAGCCGGCCGGTCGCCCGCCCCACCTGGCGCCTTCCCTGCGAGGAAGCATGCACACGACCCCGGGGGCGAGAGGGAGCGCGCGCGAGGATCCGCGGGTGAGAAATCACAGCGCAGCAGAGGCAAGATTCGCGGGTGGGGAGGAGGGCGGGGAGGGTTGTGGGAGGAATGGGGGAGGGGAGGAAACGAAGATCGATTACCTTGGGTGCATTTGCTATTATTATTTTTATTTATGGCCTTTTGACCCCCATCACTGCGGAAATGACACACAAAAACCCAAGGAAATCCCGAAGCGCCCGCCGTTCTCTCTGGACGTCGTTCATCCTCTCTTTCCCTGGCTGTCCGTCCGTCCGTCCTCAGTTCCGCTTCCGAGACAGGCCGACGCCAGGAGGAGCGCAGGGCCTTCCCCGCGCCCTCGCAAGTCCACTCTCCCTCCGGAACCGCCTCCAGGACAGCCGCCTTTGCCCTCGCCCGCCCTGGCTGGCCCTCCCTCTTCCGGTATTTCAGGCGCAAAACAAGCCAAGGAGACCCAACTCGGAACGAAGCCCTCTTGGAAGCAGGAGGCCTTTCCCGCTTCTGCCGCCGCCCTCCCCTCCCTCCACAATCCCAACATCCCATAAAGCGGCTCCCCCGTGAGGAAGAAAATACCACGACGAGCCACTGAAGAAGCCAGAGATGGAGAGAGAGAGGCCTACAAAATCCTGCCTCAGCCAAGGCACCACGGCGGTGGGCTTGCGCAAAGTAGTGCCTCTTTCCCCCTCAGCCACCATTTCCTCTTCCCTCCTCTCTCTCTCTCCGCTCCCCTGACAGGAAATAAAAATAAATAAATATTTTTAAAAAGAAAGCGTGTGAGAAAAGATCTCTATCACACCCAGCCATACATAGACACCTATAGACACAGACATATATATATATATATATACATACATACACACAGAGACATATATATATATATATATATGGAGAGAGTGGTTTTTATGAGGAAACTGGTGTGTGTGGATTTGGGGGTGGGGTGTTGCCAAGGAAAAGGAGGGGGAGGGGGGATTCAGAGGAGGGGAAAAGGTAACCTGCCGCGGTGATGCGCCTGCCCCCTTTGGTATCCCTGCGCTGCCGTCAGGGCTGCGAAAGGGTGAAAGGGAGGCGGCGAAGGAGAGAAAGCGCGAGGGGAAGAGGAGGAGAAAGCGCGCCGCCGATTGGCCGGCCGCAGGGGAGACGTTCCTGTACGCCGCGCTCTCTGATTGGGCGGCCGGTGGGAAAGGTTAAACCAAAAATTTTTTTACAGCCCTAGTGTGTGTCTGTAGCTCTGAAATTAATTGTAGCTAAAGCTGTCTCGGCTGCTCTGATCCACAGCCCCGGCTGCCGGTTTCCCCCCCGCCCTCCCTTGCTCGGGTGGACTAGGGGGGCTCCAGGCACCATGAAGTAGTTTTGGACAGAGGGGACTCGGGGTTCCGTTTTTTTCAAGGGGGGCGACCATCTTTTCCTCCCCTTTGGAAAGCCCCCCTTTTACCCTTTCTTTTTCCTCGAGGGGGGGAAGCCTTTCCGCGCCCCCCTTTCCTCCCCCACCCGCCCGTTGCCTTGGCTTTCCTTGCCTGGCTGCTGGGTCCCTCATCTCTTTTTTCCTTTCCTTTTCCCCGGCTGCTCCTGCGTCCTTGCTACATGCCTTGCCAAGCACGGGAGCTAGTGGTGCAAGTGCCTGGCTGCTGCTGCTACTCCCGCTGCCTCGCTCCTTCTCCTGCTGCTGCTGCCCATCGCTGCTCCTCAGCATCCTCCAGCCTTCCTGGACGGACCGAGCAGCGCCCCCCATCATCACCACCAGCGCCTGCGGCCACCACCACCTCTTCCTGCCGGCTGTGCAACTTTCCCCCTCCGCCTAGAGTGTGATGTTGGACATGGGCGATAGGAAGGAAGTGAAAATGCTGCCCAAGTCGTCCTTCAGCATCAACAGCCTGGTCCCCGAAGCCGTCCAGAGCGACAACAACCACAGCCACCACCACCACAACAACCACCACCCGCACCACCACCACCATCACCACCACCACCACCACCATCACGGCCAGCAGCAGCAGCAGCCGCCCCAGAGGGCGACCCCGGATGAGGACGACGAGGAGGAAGAGAAGAACCAGCTCCTGCTGCAGCCCCCCGGGGTGGGGGTCGGCGTGGCGGCCGCCGCCGCCGCCTCTGGCGCCGCCGCCGCCTCTGGCCCCATGGAGGTGTCCAAGGGGGACCTCTTGGGCGGCAAAGGGGAGCCCGGCTCGGCAGGCGAGCTGGACGACAACAAGGAGAAAGGAGCGGCGTCCGAGGAGAAAAAGGGCCCGTCGGAAGGGGCCAAGGACGGCGGCAGCGACGGCGGGGGCAAGGAAGGCGAGAAGAAGAACGGCAAGTACGAGAAGCCGCCGTTCAGCTATAACGCGCTCATCATGATGGCCATCCGGCAGAGCCCGGAGAAGCGCCTGACCCTCAACGGCATCTACGAGTTCATCATGAAGAACTTCCCTTACTACCGGGAGAACAAGCAGGGCTGGCAGAACTCCATCCGCCACAACCTCTCCCTCAATAAGTGCTTCGTCAAGGTGCCCCGGCACTACGACGACCCTGGCAAAGGCAACTACTGGATGTTAGACCCTTCCAGCGACGACGTCTTCATCGGAGGCACCACGGGCAAGCTCCGGCGGCGCTCCACCACCTCGCGGGCCAAGCTGGCCTTCAAGCGGGGCGCCCGCCTCACCTCCACCGGCCTGACCTTCATGGACAGGGCGGGCTCCTTGTACTGGCCCATGTCGCCTTTCCTGTCCCTCCACCACCCGCGGGCCAGCAGCACTTTGAGCTACAACGGGACCACGTCGGCTTACCCCAGCCACCCCATGCCCTACAGCTCCGTCTTGACTCAGAACTCCTTGGGAAACAACCACTCCTTTTCCACGTCCAACGGCCTGAGCGTGGATAGACTCGTCAACGGCGAGATCCCCTACGCCACCCACCACCTCACGGCCGCTGCGCTGGCCGCCTCGGTGCCCTGCGGCTTGTCGGTGCCCTGCTCCGGCACCTATTCCCTCAACCCCTGCTCCGTCAACCTTCTGGCGGCGGGACAGACCAGTTACTTTTTCCCTCACGTCCCGCACCCGTCCATGACTTCGCAGAGCAGCACCTCGATGACGGGGCGGGCCGCCTCGTCGTCCACTTCGCCGCAGGCGCCCTCCACTCTCCCCTGCGAGTCCCTCAGACCGTCCTTGCCCAGTTTTACCACGGGACTGTCGGGTGGACTTTCTGATTATTTCACACATCAAAATCAGGGTTCTTCCTCCAACCCGTTAATACATTAACCTCCAAGGGGAAGTCAAGAGACTGTAAGTGAACATTTTACACACCTTTACCTTGTAAATGCTAATGGAGCGAGAGAGCGAGAGCGAGAGCGAGAGAACGAGCGAGCGAGCGAGAGACTTAAAAAATGAGCAAAACAGAAAGGAGAAAAAAAAAAAATACTCACCCAGGAAAAAAAAAAGTCCAGGTATTTTTTATTAAGTTTCTTCCCCCATACCCTCTAACCCCCATTTTCTGTACGTTTGTTCAAGTCTTTAGGGTCGTTTCTTATTCCAACCAAGCGAGGCGAGTCAGCAAATGTGCAAAAATAATAATAATGATAATAAAATCAGAAGGATACATTGTAGACGATGCAGTTTTGGGAAGGGTTTAAATAAATAAATAATATTAATAATAAGATAGTAGAAGGTATATCTAAACTAGTGACTGCTTTTTTGGCCGTTTGGACTCCGCTTTGACACCGGTGTGTTGGGGTTGTTGTTTTTTCCCTCCTCACGCCGACCCACCAGATTTTCCATGTTTGCAGTATTATAAGTTATCATGGATGTGATGGTGGGTGCAGACCATGAGAGTAAAATTAAAATTTAATCATGATGATAATAAATTGATGAACGCCACGATGCAAAGTGTCATTTGCGTGGTGGAAGCAGAACAATTAGGCAGAGAAACTCAATAATTGCATTTTGGCCCTGGATTCTTTTGTTCTCTACTCCCTCCCCTTTTAAAAAAGAGCCAATTTTCTCCCCCCCTCCCTTTTTTGTTTTCCTTTTGTTTACTTTTAGACCAAAGATTGGGTTTTTAGAAAATGCACTCAGTGTACGAAATGTTTTTTTTAAAAAATAAAATAAAATACAGCAAATCAGAACAAGAAGGATATCATTTCAGTTTTGCAGCACTGCCCGTTCAAATGAATCCGAGGGGACAAAAATTCATGAATTGCCTTCAGTTTGTGTTGTGTATATTTTGATGTATGTGGTCACTAACAGGTCACCTTTATTTTTTTTTAAATGTAGTGAAATGTTAATACCTATTGTACTTATAGGTAAACCTTGCAAATATGTAACCTGTGTTGCGCAAATGCCGCATAAATTTGAGTGATTGTTAATGTCGTCTTAAAAAAAAAAAATCTTGATTGTGATACTGTGGTCATATGCCCGTGTTTGTCACTTACAAAAAAAATGTTTACTATGAACACACAGAAATAAAAAATAGGCTAAATTCATATATACTCGATAGTTTTTTTGTCTTTTTTAAATAAAGAAGTTTTAGCATCCAAAGTACTTTTAAAACAATAGGAAACTGAAGCTGACCTATAATGTTAGGCCCCACCTCTCAATTGCTCCATCTGCCACAATATCCGAGAGCAAATCTGGAGTTTAATGTTTAAGAGAACTGAAGAACTTCCCCTTTAGTTCCGCTTTCAGAATCTGACCCAATAAGAATAAAATACTCGTAGGTGTGTGAGTGTGGTGTTTTTTTTAAAATGGAAAATTTGGCACATGTTGCCTTGAAAACATACTTGATTACTGTTCTACGAGGGAGGGTTTTCGATGGTTTGTGTTGTGGTCTTTTGCGTTTGAGGGGCTAGTGGTGTAGCAATGCTGGGTTATTATTTAACAACAACCTTTACATGGTCATTTGAATGCGTGCAAGCTTGCATTCCACTCCTGGCCGTTTGCATTTCCCTATTTCAAAGAGTCCAACAAAGCACACTGCCTTGGAAGCCCTTGACTTTTAAGAGCCTCATTCCTAAACGTATTTGCCCGAAAGTAAGTGCAACGGCCAGGCCTACATCCGAGTAAACGTGTTTTGGATGGGGCTGTGAGTTTCAGGAGTGGGGTGGCGGGTAGGAAGACGGCCTTCCCTCCCTCTTTCTTTTCTATGTGCTTGTGAATGTGTGCCTAAGTTACGGGTGTTCTGCGTGTGCGTAGCTCCACAAACAGCTCTCGCTGCTTCATTTTCTTGTGTTTTCAAAAGCGGGGGGCTGCTTGCCTTATATATATATATATATATATATATATATATATATATATATATATATATTCCTGGAAAAAGTATATTTGTCGTCCCCCCTTCCATTTAAAAATGAACTGCACTCGCGTGCGCCCAAGTTTTGATGGAAGGAATCGCTGGAGGAAATGAAGGGTAGGGAAGAAATACAGCAATGATGTCATGGGTTCTGAGGTGATGTGCAGAATTTGCCCTTTGACGAAGTGCACTGCACTGGAAAATATATATATATATATATATATATGATAGAAGGATAGATAGAGATAGAGTTCTACTGAAGCCCAAGTGTCTGTTTGACGTAAGGAGCTTAAGTTTTTTTTACTGCCTGGCCGTTCCGTTTGCTTTTCGCTTTGGGCTGAAGGGGTGGCGTGGCAGCGAGGGCTGGGGTTTTTTTTGGTGTGTGTTTTTTTAAGGCATCCGGTTTGGGGAAGAATTTCGGGAGAAGGAGGGCAGCGATTCTTGCCAATCGCTTCAGAAAACCCGGTGCAGAGGGTTTCTCGGCTAATTGGATCCCGCAGCGAGTCCTTAGAGGACAAGTTGTTCATTTGTTACAATTGTGTAGTCGGCAAGGGGTTCGGCAGTAATGCAATAAGCCGGCTCCCTGCTCACAATGGGGGGATGAAAAATAATCTCTTTGCTGGAGATGCTATCGCCAAACGCTTTAAAGAGGATCTCTCTCTCTCTGTTTCTCAAAAAGGAGTTCTCCTCCCCCCAGAAGGAAAAAGGAGAGAGCGAGAGGAACCAGGAGATACTTTAGGCGACGGATAGGAGAAAATGTTGACATGCTGGGAAACAAGGGGGAGGTAGGGGGTTGCTGAAGAGTTGATGTTCTTCACGAAGGAAAGAGGGATGGAGTGATTAAGGAGTAGAATTAGGGGTGTATGTGAGTGTAGGGGAAACCTAGCCACCCCCAAGTTCTCCTAACTCTGTAAAGAAAGTGACTTGGCTGGGGTGGAAATCGCAAAGGACGCTCTCTTGACGTGCCTGACTCCAGCCTCGGGTTATGGGGAATCGTTTGCAAAGACGGAAATCACAGAAATGTTGGGCGACAATTAAAAAACCAAATATCCTGAGGTTAAAAAAAAGAGAGGGTGTTTTTTTTTGGGGGGGGGGAGTTGCAGGAACAGGTAATTCTGAAGACTTCCGGTAGTAATATTATTATTATTATTATTAATAATAATAATAATAATAATAATAATCTGTGCCGATTCCAACATGGAGTCTGTATCCTTTGCCAAAGCCGAGCAAACGAGGAGAGGCGTCTGGTGGTGCAGCTGACAAAGGGGCCGATGTATTATTTAACACTTGCCATGGGTTGCATATTGTGGGGAATCCAGCAGCAGGAATTAAACCTGCTATTTGCAGTGGCACTGGCAAAACAAAAAAACAAAAAAGACGGGCGGGGGAGGAATCCAAACTCTGACCCGATCCTGCATTGGAAGTGTGTAGAAGTGGGGACAGCAGGGGGCTTGGTGATGGCATATGGTAGGTTCCAGATTTGCAAGCCTAATAGAAGGTATAGGGGTTCCCCACACCCCCTCAATAAGCCTTAACTAGCTAAACTTGATGCATGGTCATTCCTGAAGAAAATAGGTTGTGTGTGTCTCGCTGTGTGTGAAAGTGTGTGTCTGCGTAAGTTCCCCCTCGTAGGTGTAAACAGGCACTTGGCGTTTGCAACTCCGGGTTTCTGTCACGGGCTGGCTGCACCTTGAGGCGCTCAGGTGATTCCTCCTCACTTTTTTTTTTTTTTTTACTCCAGGTGGAGGAAGGGAGGGTCACGGCAGAAGAGAAGAGGCGTCTCCTCTGATCTGCCAACTCCCGAGATTGCCTTTTGTTTTGATTACGGGGTTGTAGACCGCTTCGGGTGCCATCGCGAGACCTAGGGTGTGTGTATGTGTGCGTGCTGTATATAAATCGGAAAGAGAGCAAGGCAGAGAAATAGCTTTCCTGGAGTTATATCATCCAGGCGTGCATTTATTTACTTTTACCTGGAAAGGCGGCGCTTCTTTTTGTTCTGTTTTTCCGGATCAATCGCTACAATGACCATTCAGGTCCTCCTGTACATATGTTAGCGTGTATCCCAAAGCCATCAATACTCTGGCCCTCAACTTTTCATTTCATTTACTTCTGTCTCTCAGCAGATGGGCCACACCATTTTGCTTTCTCATGCACTTCTCCTGGTTTGCCAAGGAACTGAATGCTTGATGGTCACCACTTCAAGGTCTGGACATTACTTCCTTAAAGTTTTCACTTGTGAAATCCTGACGGATTGATTACTATCACTCCATCTTCCTGTCCGAATAATAATAATAATAATAATAATAATAATAATAATAGATATCCAACAAAGTCATACTTAGAGTAGACCCACTGAAATCAACCGACTTAAGTTACATTGAGTATAGCTAACGTTGGATATCACCCAGTGATAATATCCTGGCGCTCTAGGCAACTTTTAAATTTAGCGTTTCTATATCCTTCAAGGCATGTTGGTGGAAAATACACTTTTTTTTCACCCCAGTTGTATGTTTGGGTTTTTTTTAATTAAAAAAAACATTTATTCGTCGGTGGTTCTTTGGTTTAAATTTTGGGACTGTTTAAACTCTGAAAGGGAACGAGGGGTGGTAACAAATACGCCAGCCTATAAAGGAAATATTGCATCGTAAAAGAACTCAGTAACAATATATTCCACGGACATATTTAATTTATTGGAATAAATTATACAATAATAATAATAATAATAATAATAATAATAATAATAATAATAATTCAAACGCCGTTCATATCTAAAATTCTCCCTAGAAAGTTCTTTTAAGGACATTTTTACTTGCGCACCGAAAACAGAGAGGCTCTCTTCTCGCTATCAAAATAATCATAATAAAACATTAGGCTTGGCCTGTCAGAAAGAGATCTGATTTGGCCCTAGAGAAAGAAGGGTGCCGGAGAGCGGCGTTCTGAGGCCTTGGGACTCAGGCAAGCACGCTTTTCCTGGGGCTGATCGCATCGCACCGTCTGCATCAAACACGGTGGAGCTCAAAGCTGTCCATGAGAGATTGATATAGATTTTCGAGGAACCCTCCCATTTTGTTTTAGTCTGAGAATCTGTGCTCTTGTTCAACCTTTATGGGATTGTAATTGCCGAAATTGACCTTCAGATGCCCCCTTTCCTCCTCCTTCTTTTTTTTTTTTTTGTTAATAGTGAGCTTCGGTAACTTTAATCCACTCCTTTGTCAAACAGAACTCACCTGGCGTTTACACTGGAGCTATCTGAGTAGGGGAGGAAGTTTAGGACAGGAAATTCCACGCTATGTCACACCAGCCCTGTCGTTTGCGCCAGGACAGGAATATAACTAGGATTCCCTTTTCTTTCCCTTCATTTTTTCTAAAATGATGAACTTCTCATATTCGTGGATCTATTTGCATGTGAATGAAGGCATTCCCCCCGCTGTATATTTCTGCAGTGGCTCCTGGGGTAGGTTCCCGTGCCTTAAGCTCAGCTCCTCTAGATTGGAGGCTGTGATGTCCTCGTATGGTGAAGGCGACTTGGTGCGGAAGCCATGGAAGATCCAGCGAGATGTTCTCCAGCCAGAGGCCCGTTCGGTTCAGGTGGTGGTGGTGGTTATGGGGGTGGGGAAGAGGGTCTAGTGCAGGAGGCCTCTGCGGTGGGATCCCAGCGTCAAAAAAAGTGGCGGAGCTCTTGGGTTAGCCAGAGGTGAAGGTGAAGATCATTAGAGGGTGTTTTTTTAGGGTTGGCTGGCTGTGGCTCTTTTGGCTGGCTTTGGGTGATCGTGCCCAGAGGGCGGAGTTGCTGCGATTTCCTACCTCTCAGCGGAGAACCTGCCCTCTCGACTCCACGGCAGAAGGACGGGACCTTCTGGGAAGGAAAACAGCTGGACGAAGGATCTCAGTGAGCTATCCTGGCAGCAGTAGCAGCAGCAAGCAGCAGCAGGGTAGGTGAAGTTCAAGCCAGCCAGCCCCCATTCCGCCTTCTCCCTAAGGGGGGTGAGGGGTTCAGGAGAAGAGAGATGGGAAAGCTTCTGTCTATATCCATTCTTCGGCCTTCACCCGGGAAAAATAAATAAATCAAATATTATGAATTCTCTCTCCCTATCTACCTCCATTTCGATCTGTAAATTTGGACCGGCCAAGAATTGGATCGTCTTTTCTACACCGCACAATCCCCCACAATAGCAACCCCCCCCCCCTTTTCTATTCGTTCTTCTTCAGTTTTATTTATTTGTTATTTTAAGAGTCATGACCTGGGTAAAATGTATCCTGCTTTCTTCCATTGAAACACTGTAGACCTTTGACAACTGGCGAGAAGGAAGACTTTGCCTGCTTTTCAAAGGGGGAGACTCGAGCGACAAAGAGCCAAGGTGACGAAAAGCCAAGACGATTGCGCCGCTGAGAGAGCCTTTGTTTGCCTTTTGAAGCGGGTGGGAAGAATTACCTGCGGCGGAAAGGAAGAAGGAGCCCAAGGAATCCGACCTGCTTGGTCGCCGCCGCCGCCGCCTTCTTCCTTCGGCCCTTTTCGAACTGGTGAGTGCACCTTTGCTCTCTCCTAAACTTCACCGAGCGCTGTTTACATTACTTTTGGGGTTGCTGCTTGTTTTAATTGCCAGTTTCTCTTTCTTTCATTCATTTGTCTAAACACAGATTCACGATTTAGAAAGAGAAGGGTTTTTTTAAAAGGAGTTTTTTTTGCAATTTCTGTCTCTCTCTCCCCCCCCCCCCACCTTTTTGCTTTAATTTTAATGCGATACCGTGTTCAGGTGTCACATGTGCCTAAATAATTGTGGGTTTCCTAAATACATATGGATAGGACCCAGCCAAACTTTAGAACCCTTTAAGGCCCATTGATCGCTCCAGCATGAATGCTTCCGCCTCCCATTGAAGACAATGAGATATTAAGTTCCTACATTTGGTTTGAAAGCGCCTGTGGTCTCTCTCTCTCTCTCTCTCTCTCTCTCTCTGTATATATACATCTGTGTGTATCTATCTATGCAGATAATTTTATTATTATTATTATTTTAATGAGGTTTTCTCAAGACAGCTTCCTTGTCTGCACCGCTTTCATTATGCAAAACCCTTTACTATCAGTGCAATCCTATGCAGATTAACTCATAAATAAATTGAACTACATCAGTCGCTCTCCTTAGGAAGCGTGCTCAGAATTGTCCAGTGGCTCCCTATTTCATATTTAAGATAAAGAAAAAGTGTCGCCAGCAACATTTAAGAAAGGAAAAGCGATTTATGTAAAGGTTGAAAAAAAAATAAGGAAAGGGATTATTATTCCTGGATATTGTACTGAGATGAGAAATTAACTGGAGTACTACAAGATAAACTTTTGAAACGGCTCTGGTGTCAAATTTCGGCGTGCTCCTCGTTAAGTGCTTCCATGCAGTTTCAGGACTTATTTGTGCTAGAAACTTTTCAGTCTTCCACACGAGCCCAATCCAGCCAAAGTGAAGCATCCCAAAATCGTTTGGCTGTCGGTTCGGGAGACTCGTTCGCGTGCTTTCAATTCTTTCCCAAGCAAAATCACTGAGCTTCAAGCTTAATTTTAGCTGGATCGCGCGGCCCATATTTTCTTTGAAGGAGACCCTCATAAGTCGATGGAGTGAACGTCCAGTAAAGGCTGCCACTCCAAGTCTTGTGTATTTAACTCCTAGGGACAGATATGAGACTTCTGTGTCGCTCGTACTGGAAGGAACGAAGGGACGCTTGAGACGCAGTTTTCCTACGCATGCTTATTTGAGAACAGGATCCATTTAGGAATGGGCCTAAGGCTGAAATCTTACGCACACTTTCCTGGGCACACTTTCTTACGCACACTTTCCCTAGGAGTCCCGCTAGACATGATGGAGATTTCAAGCTTCCATGTTAAAGAATTGCAGTGGGCGAGATATCCGTGTTTGCCTACATTTCGTTCAGTGAGGCTGACTCCCACATAAATTGGTACAGCATCGCAGCCTTAACTGGGTGTGGATCGTGAAATCGACTTAACTTTTGATCCCCTCCCAGGTTTTATCTTTTTAAAAATAGTGATGTGATGCGTCTATGCTGGACTGTTATGTTCAGTGCTGCCTTTTTGGGGGGAGGGTTTTTCTTTTCTTTTTAAATCTTCTTAATGGTTAAAGTTGACCCGCTGGGAAGGGGGAACAGAAGAACAATGCAGCGTGCGCCACACTGTAAATTATCTTTCCCCCCTAATTCCCCTGTTCCTGTAATTTGTAATCTCAAGAAAATAATTAATTGTTAATACACCAATTTGAGTTACCCAAACGCAGGGAAGATAAAAACACCTGCTGAACGCAATCAGAGCCAACGGTAATGAAGTACTGAGAGGTTTATCTCCCCTTGCAGGAAATGGAAAGAGGGTGAAGTTCATTCTCCCTCCCTCCAAAGGCAATTTATATACAATGAAATTAGTAGTCAGGAGAGAGAATGGATCTACCGGTGACAGTTTTTAAGAAACCTGCCTATGGGATAAATGGGTCAATTTAGATTTTGAAGCGACTAAGAAAGAAAGAAAGAAAGAAAGAGAGTCTGAAATGCTGTTTTGGTTACTTAATTTTTCTCCATGGATACGGCACTGTTTCACCTTCCGCCTCTGTCGTGCAATGCTTGCTTACAGCTGATTGACAGAAATAGTCCCTAAGTTTAGGGAGATGAACTGGAGGTTGCTCTGGTTTGAGGAACGCGTGGAATGTGGGCATATGGGCAACGTTAAGGTTTATTAAGTGTGTTTATGCAATAGGATTTATGCCTCTGCTGTTCTTTAAACTGCAGGGCGAGGGCGCTATTGCCAAGCGCAAGAAACCAAGAGCTCAGTGTTCCCTCCTCTGGCACACATGTTCGAATTTCAGGTGCCTAGAAAATTTGACTGCCATATAGATACATAAGCTTCACCTTCAGTGTGTGTGAGTGCATGGGTGGGTGGATGGCTGGATAGATAGATAGACAGACAGATAGACACTGATTCGGATCTCTCAGTGTTACTCTTCTAGTGGTAAATTTAAAATTTCTTTCCTCCCTTGTCATTACTGCAAAGGGGAATCTAATTCAGGCCATCTGCCCCGGCCCCAGGCTCCATAGCTTATGGTGTGGAAGGAAAGAACATTAAAGCCCATGGAAATCTCTTCCCCCATCCGAATGTACTGAAGCCAAGAGCTTCACCTCTCACCTTCAATTGACAACCTTGCCTACACGCTATACTTTCAAAGCACATTCGAAGCACCTTTCTCCCTCAAGTAATTCTGGGCACTGTAGTTTCTTGAAGGTTGTCGGGAACTGTAAGTCTGTGAAAGGCGAGCTACAGTTCCCAGGATTCTCCGAGGGCGAGGACGTGCTTCAGATGTGCCTTAAAGGTACAGTGTCGGTGTCGCTGAGCTCAGGCGCGGCACTTCGTGGCAAACCACCACAGGGCACGTCGGCAGCAGCGGACAGAGGCGCTTGCACTGAGAAGCACCGGCATCTAAGCAAGCCCCGTTCCCTGCTACTGTCGCCGCCGCCGCTTGTTGATGCTGTTTTTGTTTATCCCCAACCACTTCGGCTTCACCGCGGATCACCCTGTAAGACAGTTTGGGCCTCTGTGCCCTCCCACAGCAAAGGCGATCTAAAGCTTTGTGGGAGGTTTGTGTGGCGTTTCCATGACAACAACGTGAGAACAGGTTACACAAACTCAGCCGCCGCCGCCACCACCTTCCGGTGGGGAGCAAAGAGCAACCAACCAGAGGCGGGGAGGGAAAGCAATAATGAGAATTAAAAAAAAAAAAGTTACTGTAATTTATCGCACGGTGCAAATCAATTCACATCCCCTAATTTTAGTTTAAGCTGCTTTCCAAAGCACCGATCACCACTAGTAACCCATTTGCAAATATTATGGGAGAAGATTGCCTCCATATATATATATATATATAGAGAGAGAGAGAGAGAGAGAGAGCGCTAGTTTTCTGGACGTGTTCAAATAAGGCACATTTCTACCACAGCTCTTAGGTGCGTTTCTCGACTGTCTCGAATCTGGTTTTTAATTGGCATTCCACGCCAGTTTGGAACATATTTCCTTGGAAAGAGGTCTCAATAAACGAGTTTCTTTCAGTTGCAAGCCATGGGCACCACCAGGGCAAAGTTAACTTTTTTTAAAAAAAGTCCACTTTATTTCAGAGGGAGTTGGGATCGCTTCCTTAACTTGCTTAACTTTCTGCGGATCCTTCCGATGACTTGGGCATGAGTCAAACTGACCTTAGTTGGCTTCCATTCAGACGTTTAAAGATGGCGGTGTGTGAGGATTTAAAAGTTTTATGCTCTTTGCTTTATCTTCATATATATTATGTAGGCTACAGAAAGCCACGAGTTAAACGCCAAAAAGCATTTTCGATATTATTCTGTTATGCCAGATCTGAGAACCATCTCAGGTTAAACCATATGATTCTAGCCAACCTAAGCTGACTCCTTGAACCCAAGGGGGATTTTGGTCGGCGCGAAGAAGGAAGCAGGCGGGCCTGCGGGGCGCGCACACGTGTGTGGGAGAAGGGCCCGTCTTCGCCCAACCTCGTGGGAACAGCTTGAATGTTTCGGATCTGTTCTTGGTAGAAATCTCGATCTCTCTCAGTTTTTTGCGAATTAGGATTTCAGTGTTGTTGTTGTTTCTAAAATAGATTAGTTCAGATACTTTCCAGGTTCTCGAGCTTCCCTTATAATCTCAAGAGGTAGGCAGAGGGAAAGGAGGGTTATACTTCTGACTTTCCTTGAGGAGTCACTTTCCCTTCTCAGGGTTGATCGAGCAGAAATAATTTCAGATTGTTGGATTGATCATATGGGATGGGAGAGTGGCGTGCAGGGCTACGGGAGAAGAGGAGGGTCACAGTCCGAGAGAACCCTTCAGAAATCACTAAGGTTTTCAGACAGGCAGTATAAGAAACAACGAGGGGGGAATGTACTTATTTATATGGGTGTTGCTTCTTTTGAAAAATCGCAGCTCTGTATAATGAAAGAGTTTTGCATTCCACAAGAGGCTGCGATAATCTTGTTGAAAGTGAGTGAGGGTGGGAACGACGATAAATGTTCTTTTGGGAAAGAGAGAAAATGTATATATATACTGGAAGAGAATTTCTTCTCTTTTTGGCATCCTTAGGCTCAATATATCTAAAAACGTGGGGGCAGCGAGGATTTGTATGAGAATTATAAGGAAGCGAGTTTACTGCAAGGTTGGTGTCCATTTCAAGAAGCTATCACCCGATTCCAATGTTTACATTTTAAAGAGAGAGAGAGAGAGAGTGACAGACAGAAAGGAAGAAACCGTGTTATTAAGGCTGTTGTTTCTTCCAAGATGCATTTTGTTCGCCGTCGTGTTTGAAGAAAAAAAAAATACTCCCCATTTGTTTTACTACTGTAAAAGTTTTGCAATTGGGAGTGGTGGGTGGTGGCAATAAAACTAAACCCACACTCCCACGGCGGGCGTTTTCCCTCTTCTAATAGAAGAAAATTCCATCCAGGTTAAAATGGAAGCATTTAAATTATTTTATTTTTTGCTGATTAAAATCCGTGGCTTTCAAATCCTAATAATTACCTACAGAGTAGTTCGGAGTCTTGGTTGGCAGGAAGAGGGGGGTGGGATCGATTGTGTCCCCATCAATAGAACAAGCGCTGGCTACTTTGCTATCGATTGGTGTGTTTATTTGCGCCCGGTTTTTAAGTATTTATGTACAGATTTTCGGTTTTCTTTTCTTTTTTTCTTTTGCCTTGATCTTATCTTAGCGGCTTGGTGCTGAGCAAAAGGCGGAGGAGATGCAGGCTTGGAAGAGTCCTTCTTAACAGCGCACCTGATTGTGGATTATTATATATCTAACAATCAATTTATACATGCTCTCTTCACGTTGCGAGAAATTAAGAAATCGTTTAGATTTCGCGTTTTTGCTCTCCGTTTTCTTTATATTATAATAATATACTTTATGTTGCGAAAAATTTGAAAACCTTGAGAAATAATGCATATATATATTATATACACATTTTATCTCTCTCACTCACTCACACACACAAGAGAAAGAGTGAGAACGGGAGATATTACATAGGAGAATCGAGTAGTACCCTTAGTAAACACACATAATATCAGAGGTTGGTTGGAAGGGATTTGAGCCGAGCGCTTCCTGAACAGCAGCGGCGCAATTTCCGTCCTGCAACCCGAATCTTAACTGGGCTCGGAATCTGACTGCGCGTTTGTTCCTTATAAAATCCCTCTCAGCGCTCCCTCCCGAAGGTTTCCAAAAGCTTTGGCCAGCAAGAACCTTTCGGAAATGCATGATTCTCTATACTAGCAGCGCACCGCGGATTCGTTTCATTTCCGCTGGTTTGAGTCAATGGGCGTCGGGATAGCGGCCTTACGGCGATCTGCCTTTCTTAATTGAAACCACAATATTCTATCTCACTGTGACGGGCGATATGTGACCTGTTCCTGTTAAACCACGAAGGTGAAAGGACACATTTGGCCAGAATTATAAACTCCTCCGGGCTTTTGAGAATCGTTGGAAGCGCTTTTGTATGAAGTTCGTCCGTTAAAACCCCCGAACCCTTCATTAGCAGGCCGGCCACCCCAATCCTACTCTCATCGATCTAGAAGTGTGATGAGTTTTGCAGGCACCTTAAAATTTATAATGCCACAATAAACCGGTGAAGTTTTGAAGGCTGCCGTCAAGATTCTTTGCAGTTTTGGCTGCAACTGATTAGTGGGGCAACTTTTCTGGTTGTTGAGTTTTCTGTCCATGTGCCACAATTGAGGGGAAATTCTGACCTTCTAAAATCAAGATTGCTTTCTTCATAAATTCTCATTCGTCCATTTTTTGGGAGGGGAAGCGGAGTCTAGCCCCCGCTTCAGATAAAATTCCTGTAGAATAGAAATGCCGGTTGACTGGTGCATTTATTTATTTACCCTAGGAATCCCCTCCTCATTTTTCTACTTCAACCTCTCCAACCCAACTGTTGGAAAATAGAGTCATTCCGGGCCGTTTGTTTATGATCCTGCCGAGCTGTCAAAAGCTATCTTTAAAAGGTACTGTTTGTCCCTAGGTCAGTTCTGTTGGAGCCACTGGGGCAGATTTCCAAGAAATCCCAAACAACAGCATTTTGAGGTTAAACCCCACTGACATCCATGTGCCTTACTTCCGAGTAAACCGCGTCAGCATTGGCCTGCGGATTTATTTGGTATCAGAGAGCTAGACACCCGATCCTAAAACATTTACCTGGGAAGTTATTCCCTTGTTTTTGAATGCAACTTTGAGAGTCTAATGAGTTAAGGATCATTTCCCCCTGGTCTCACGTTAAGCCTGTGAACTCTGCACTTCAGTTTCTTGGAAGGAACCTGTGGATCTTACTTCCAGATAAACTGCGTTTAGGACTGAGGTGTCAGAAATATTATTACAGTTATTGTTGTTATTAGAACATCCGTTCTTTTGCAAGTTGTAGAAGCTAGATACCAGCGCACCAGACGCAGATTTGAGGACGGTCTATGCTTGGATCCTATGGCGCTAAGTCTTTCCTGTGAATGAACTAGAAAACACTCGACAGGTCGTGAATAATCGTTTTAATGAGTGTGTAAAGCGTGCGACGGGGTGCACGGAGCTGTCGGGTTAAACAAACAACTTGTACCCTGACGAAATCCGATTGTTAAAGTGCAAAGTGGTGTCAGTCCAATTTTCATCCTAGCCCTAAAAACCACAGATCTAACTCGCGGGAGTCCAAATTTTCCCCATTAAAGAAAAATAACAATATTTTCCGAGCGTAAGTGTGATCTTCTTGAACGTTACTGAAGACCAAAAAAAGCATCAATTGCAAGCCAAACAGGTATCTTAAGTATTTTTTAATGGGTTTCCTCCTCGTAGCGTGTGGACCCTGAACACATTTTGTTGGAAGAAAGTGCTATTAATTTTATGGACACTAACTCCCCACCAAATGTAAATGTGTTTGAAGTCGAGGTGGAAGGTTTATTTTTAATACCCGAAGCCTTATCTTAAACAGATTTACGTGGAATAAAAACATCATTGAAAGTAAGTTTCACTGAAATAATTAGAGCTAGGATGCGTAAATATGTTGACTTGTTTTTTTAATACGTTCATGCTATATTCTAAAGCACAGACTCAGTGTTCCCCAAAGCGCTTGTTTGTAATCCCTTATCCACTTTCCTGGGAGTAAGTCCCATTGGACTCAACGGGACTTACTTCTGAGGAGACACTTCCAGTATTCCTCTGTCAGGCTGCTTCTTTACATAGGAATCAACTGTAGCTGAACAGGGGGACTCCCTTTTGAATATACAGGAATGATGTTACCCTGTGTAAGTAAAGTCATTTTGGAAATAGTTTTCTGTATTTTCACACAAAACAGTATGGCGTAATCCGCCTCCCATCTTTTTTCTTTTATGTTAATGAGGGACACCGTAAAGCTCGAGTTCCTATGGATCTCTGTAGCGCCTGCGTGCTTCGTTTTCGTCCCGATCCAAAGTTGCATCGAGTCCCATTTCTCGTGCGCTGCGCATGGAAGGCGCCAGTCAGAAAGACCATTTTCTTCCCATCGAAGAAAATGTGTGCCCACAACACAACTGAAAGAAAATAGAACTTGAAAGGTGTTTAAGGAGATGGCTAGGGAATCAGGCGTTGTCCTTCGATTTCTTCTGATTCCAGAGCTATTTCCTGTTTGCATCGAGCATCTGACGGATGCGACACTTCTTACTCGTTGGGAAGAGGCCTGTAATGCATCACGTGAGGCTTTGTAGTAGGTAAAGAAAATAGATGGAGGCCCTCCCCCTCCCCGCCACGTATCAAAACAGCCGGATGCAAGTCTAGAAATGGGCTGAAACATGATGGGGGAGGGGAGTAACAATGCGTTCCTAGCATGCAGTTCCAAGCAGGTCTTCTCAGAAGTAAGTACCATTGATTTCAATAGTACAAGAATACAACCTAAGGTCAATTCAGGGTGGGAAAGAAACGGCCTCTGATTCCAAAGTTGCCGTTATTCCATTTATTCCGTGTACGGGGTGTGCGAGGCGAGGTAGTGAGCCCACCTCCGCCCCAAGCCTTCTGCAAAACGCTAAGATACCAATAAAATGGGCAGCAGCCGCATCCACAATAAGATTAAGAATCCGGCTCAGGAACGCGCGCTGGAGTCTCATAGAAACAAACTGGGGCATGACTCCAGCATGGTAGTTTCCAGAGTGTTGCTAGCAGGGGTGCCAACTTGAATGAAATATTTGGGGGGAGGGAGGGCAGGTAAGCCCCGCCCAGCATAATCGATCACATGACATGGTGCACACACACCATTTGAATGGCAATGCCTATAGGTTTTTGTGGGGGGGGGGGGCAGATTGGTCAGTTAGTTAAATATTTCTATTGTTTTACTTGATGGGGGGCAGCTGCCCCATGGCAATGCTCCTCAACTTTGCGGGGGTCCAGCCCCCTCAAATATTTTATTGCAGAGCGGAAGGCCCCACGGCCCTAGGGGCTGCCTGCTATGGTTGCTAGACCAGGCAGACATGAGTTGGAATTGGGCCTAGCGCTGAATTTTTCCACGATCTAAGACCAATTGCCATCTTTCGGTCTAAACGGGAACAAAATGGGGAAGACTATGCACTCTCCCCCCGAGTTTCATTGAAAAGAGCGAGTTAAAATTACAAAAAAATACATAAATCCGTTTGAAGTGGATTTTTTTCTTTTGGGGGGGACAGAGGGGGTGTTTACTGGCTATAGAGAAAATAATTTTAAAGACCCATGCGTGGCGGGGGTGGCGGGATGGATGCACCAATGGGACTAATTGCAGAAGTCTCATGAGTTTCAGATTTGAATCTGATGCGAAAGACTATCTGGAACAGGGCCCATATGCTTAGACCTGGGTGGGCAATACGTGAGCTGCTTACGGAACGGTGCAGGAGGGAACGAATCCTGCACAACTGGATCCCTCCAATTTTCACGCCACCAAGAACTTCCAGAACTCCCAAGTGTCAGCCTAAGGAGATTATCATGGAAGGAAAGAAGCAACGCTCAAAGAGCGACTGTTTATTAGGTAGCCGCCTAAGTCGCAAGCAGCTATCCACTTCCCTGTGAATAAGCCCCATTGACCTCAGTGGGACTTACTTCCAAATAAACGTGCATGGGATTGCTCTGTAAAGCTGAAAGGTATGCACGGAGGGCCGTGGAGGAGAGCAAGCCACTGCTAGATTCAGCATAGATCCCTAAATCCACACTAGGATGAGCAGTCCTTGGATCCGAGTCTCTCCCTGGATGATGATTCAGTGGGGCTTACTTCCAAGTAACGGGGTATAGGATGTCAACCTCAGTATTCTCCAGGTTCGTAATTCTCAAAGGGGCATTAATTTTATTCCACTGCCAGCATTTTGCCTTAGGGTCTACGATTGGGAAAGCAGGTCGTTTGGTGCGCCGGAAAACCAAAGTTGATTCCTGTCTGCTGCTCTCATGAAACGCCTAAACAAACAAACAACAGCCCCCTCGAGGTTTCTGTTTTGTTTTGCCTTCCTCCCTCTCGCAACAATAGCGCGCCTTTCCACTGAGCTCCTATGGATTTCAAGAGAACTTCCCCCCACAGGGGTGCTGGCTGGGCCCCGGCTTCCTAATAGAACAGTGTAAATACTCCAAGATTGCATCTGGGTCCCCCTCCCCTCTTCCCTGTTTCCATTTAAGGAAAGGAAGGCAACGCGGGTAACCATCTTCCCTGTTTCCATACGCGATTATGACTCTACCTCAGCACAAAGGATGAGGTCTGCGATCCGCTTTTTAAGAAAATGTCTCAGGAAGCTGGGATCTTGTCCCAGCTTAAGTCCATGTTAAAAGATGTTTAAAACCCGAACACCTCTAACGCCTCGAGGAGTTCCTCCGAGAATTGCCCCAGAAGTCAATGCTTCACATCTTTAAACGAAAGTACGCCTGGGCTGAACTCGGCGGTCCTCTGATTCGCACGTGAGGGTTGCAATCCCAGCATAGGAGCCAACTCCTAGAGGCCGAAGTCCCTTCGCCCTTCCCCCAATAAAATGTTTGAGGGGGCTACGCCCCCCCCCAAGTTTATGGTCATTGCCATTCAAATGGCGTGCTTGCGCCGTGTCTTGTGATCGATTATGCGGGGTGGGGCTTACTTGCCCCCCCCAATATTTTATTCGGGTTGGCACCCCTGTATCCCGTTGTCACAACCGTCTAAGTTCAGCTCGTCTAAATGCGTGTTCTGTAACGGGCCCGCAAACCCGCATCTCAGTCCGCAACATCCGCCGGATGTACCGGCTCGGTGCTTTCTTCTGAGGCAAGAGGTTGTGAGGATGAGGGTCTCTTGGACCCGTGTCTCGGCAAGGATACTGGATACAGCCTCCCCTTCCCGCAAAAATCTTTGTTTTTGTTTTAAAGAAAAAAATAGCAGAAGTTGTGTCCCCTCTATTTTTCCGTATTCAATGGATAGTCCCCCGCGAAACCCCCGTCTAAAGAAAAGCAAAAAGCGAAGAGGGTGAAAACTGTAGGTGTAACTTCAACGTGGTCCGCTGAAAACGCCGGGGAAACGGAGCTGCGTTGGAGGTGGGAGATTAGCCCGTGGGGCCTTTGAGACACATCTGAGGCACGGCGGTGCTTAAAGGAATGTCCAAATCGGCAGAAGAGTGTAAAACCTCAGAGGTTAAGAACATAAGCTCTTTGCCCCTTGACAACAAAAGCATCAACGTCTCCCTCACCCCACTCCCTCCCTCCCCTCTTTCCTGCAAACACCAAAAAAGACCCCAGAGGCTCGGATCCTTCTTAGCTCTTCGGTATTTAGCCTCTTGACGTAAGTGGGACGGGCAGCAGGATTCAAAAATTGGCTAAAGAAGACCTTTAGAGCGATTCGAGTTGCACTGAAGTCAACTGCGCCTTCGCCGGGCTGGAAATCAGTTCATTCGGTCTAAAGTGGTTGAAGGGTAATAGATTCACATAATCATTAGCTTAAAATGTTCCACGGCACGGGACGGCCGATCTGACTGGCTCTCTCTCCATATATATATATATGTGTGTGTGTGTGTGTGTGTGTGTGTGTGTGTGTGTGTGTCAGAGAGAGAGAGAGAGAGTCGTTCAACACGTGAGAATAAGAGCGCCTCTTTCGAAAGCGTCATTCCCATTTTCCGAAATAATGCTTAAGGTTGCCATCCTCGAATTTACCTGGGAACAAGCCCCATTGAACTCTGGTGGGACTTTTCTTTCTTTCTTTCTTTCTTTCTTTCTTTCTTTCTTTCTTTCGCCTTTGCTTTGTATGGGGTGAAAAGCGTCCAATGGGTTAGGTGAGGGCGCTTTTAGAAGGGATGCTTTAGAAAGCTTTTAATACGCACTGGGAAATATTCTTCAAGTAGGACTGGAAAAGAATAGGAGGACCATTTGGAAAATGAGTTCCGGTATCAGCCAATGTTTGCTAGTCTGATTCTGTTTCCGAAAAGTGCTGCTTGCAGAATAATCCTATGTATGTCCGCTCAGAAATAAATTCTGCGGAATTCAACGGGGAGGCCTGAATTCCACAGGTAAATGTGTTTAGGGCTGCCGCATCATCTTATAAACTTCCACTCGGAGGCTCGCCAAAGTCCTAACCTGAGCATCTTTGGGGAACCTTGAGAGACATATTTGTACTAGTATTCGTTAGTCAGGGCTGCCAGGTAAAGGTGGGCCTATCTCAGTGAACTTGGTGAAATTTTATACTGTTTTCATGAGCGGAAGCAAGAATCATGGCTGAGTCTTCTGAAAATATTTTAAATAATCATAATAATATTTACCAATCCCAGTTTTCAGTATAAACTCTGAAATGGCCAGCATATATTTTTAATTCTAAAAAAACCTGTGCTTTTTGTTTTGTTTTTACAACTTTATTTCTCATTAAAACATTCGGAACATTATCTCGGATTGTAGTTTACCGGTACACTCAGTGCACTGTATGTAATTGTTGTTGTTGTAAAGTGTCCTCACAACGTGTTTATTTTTGTTCCCGATACTAGACTTGAATGTGATGTTTTAGTGCGAGAATCTTCTGTAAGCCGCTTTGAGGTATTTGTAATAAATAATCACACCAGTTACATCATTGGCCAATGTGCCTGTCAATTCCAGGGCGCCTGCCAGGATTGGCCAGTGTTCCCACCTCTTGTGTACCTAGTGACAAATATCTGCTTCCGACTTTTATCAGTCCCACCTGTGACACAAGAGACACGTCCCTGTCTGAGTCTTAAATCCGTTTTACCTTAAACTGGTCTGTAAACCAAACGTAAGCCCCCACCGTAGCCACTCAGAGCGGTTTTTAAAACGGCTCTATGCTTTCTTAGCCTACGTTAACACAATTCACACTAGTGAGGCAAAAATAGATTTGAGTGGAAGAACAACCAAATGCACTTTTGTGTCAGGTGTGAAAGCTCCTTTAAAAAGCCCGGGGCTTTCTAAAACTTAGCGAGGACGTTCGCACATGCGCCTGGAAAGGTGCTTGCAGGGTCACGTGGAAGCGCTCTTCCAGGAGTTTGCATCCCCTCCCCACCACACTTTAGGATGCCGATTTAAACTTAGAGCTCTCTTTTCGCTGTGAGTGCTTAAACATCCGCGAGCGATTAAAATCTGCTCTGAGCGCCGCTTATTGAACACCAGTTGACTTGTTAGGTGTGCCCACCCCCAAAATATTGGGTGCATTTCTGCCGCCTTCATTTGGATCTCCCTATATTCTGTTTCGTGGTTTCTACTTGGAAATTTATTGACTGATTTCCGGGAAGCAGCTCGTACTTTTCCTTTGTGGTTCATTCCTCGATCTGCATCCACATTTCTTTAGAGGAAACAGCGCGCTCAGTAGACTAGAATAGGCGCGCGCGGCACTTTCGGCCCCTCCAGGAGTTGCGGAACTACAACTCCCATCATCCATGGGCATTAGCCAGTTTTGCAGGGGCTGATGGGAGCTGTAGTTCAGTAACATCTGGCAGACCAAAAGTTCCACCCGCCTGCTCTAGGGAATATTGCGAGGTGCCTGTTATTGGGATATGTCCTCTCTCCTCTTTTCAGGTAACGCGGAGGAAGGAGCGACGATGTTGATGAGCAAAAAGACTGATGATGACGCCCAAAGCGGAGGGACGTCAGGAAAAACGGAACGAAAGAAATGTCTTTAGCAGGAGAAGGCAGGAAAAAAAATTATTCCGAAGAGCGGGAAAGGCAAAAGGCAACAAACACAACGGACACAGATTTCTCCTGTTAGGAGTAGCGTGGAAGAATCTTGAGAGCGAATATAAAAGAAAACATACAAACAGACAAGTGTTTTCCCTCTTCTTTCGGGCGGAGTTTTTGTTTCTCTCTCTCTTAGCTTCGTGAAGTGTTCAGATGAAAGTCTTAACGGGGACTGATTCCTAGTTTGTTTGTCTCTTGCATTTCTATCCCACCTTTTCTCCCGGGAGCTCAAGGTGGCCTGCGCGGTTCTCCACCTCTTCATTTAATCCTCACAACAACCCTGTGGTGTAGGTCGGGCTGAGAGCACGTGACTGGCCCAAGGCATGGGCCTAGCCAGGGAGGTGCGGGAGGCAGCTGCCCCAATAAACCAAGTAAATAAATGAAAATACTTAACTAACTGAACAATTGTGTCGCAGATATCTCGGTTCTGCTCCCCACAACATAAAGCCTGCTCCCCCATAAATCCTGGCTATGCCCAAGGTCTCCCAGTGAGCTTCATGGCTAAGTGAGGGATTGGAACCCTGGTCTCCCAGGTCCTAACTCAATACAGTACTCTCCAGTATTTCCCAAACTTGGGTTCTTGGACTACAATTTCCACCATCCCTGACACTGGTCTTGCTAACTAGGAATGATGGGAGTTGCAGTTCAAAAACAGCTGGAGACCCAAGTTTGGGAAACACTGCAACTACCACAGTACACTGACTCTTTGTCCTCTCCCACCATTGCCAAACGAGTAAGAGGCAAAAAAGGACGGTTGGAAAGCGAGCTAGAGTCATAAAACAAAGCGAAGCACCCAGAGGCAGGCCTATTATTTTATCCTGACCTGCTGTTCATACAGACCAGGGGCCCACGATCATGCCACACTAGGTAGACACACGCTCCAGGAGAGTCCATAGGTCTCATTGATTTCAGACCCAGTGGCTGAGTGGTGCACTCATTCATGCTCCAGAGCCCCTTGTCCCTCCGCCATCAGTTTAGACTTGTTTCAGGAAGCTACTTTAGGGGGGCTCAGCTCTGGCGGGGAGGCTGTTCAATGGCGGTGTGAGTGGTGTTTCCTCAGGACTCTCCATACTGGTCTTATAAATGCAGGAGGACGCGGTGGGGAAGTCGGAGGTGGAGCCTTTCTGAGATGGTAGAGCCGAGGGCGTCTAACTTCAGGTTGCAGATGGGATACCAAGTGTTAGTGCTCTCCCTGCAAGTGAATCCCGAGAATAAGGATGGGGCTAAAACCTTTCTCCATCGTGTGTAAGTAAGGTTTGGATACTCGCTCGCTTATATATATGTGTGTGTGTGGCATTGTCCATCCCCTTAAGTGACCTACACATCTCTCAGACACCTCGAGACTTTACCCCTTCATTCTGCCGCGGGGGAAATCTCAAGTCAACTGAGTCCCCAGCAGCCTCTTTCCTTATCTCCAGAACGGGGTAGAATTGACCACGACCAATGCTTCGCCCAAATAAAGAGTAAGGACGCCTGCTATGAACTTTCAGGGTCAGATAACGAGAGAGAACAGAATCAAAGCCCTGTTGCATCCGGCCAATGGCCCACTTTGTCCAGCATCCCGTTCTCACAGTTGCCAGCCTGGTGCCTATGGGAAACCAGCTAGCCGACCTGAGCGCAGCAGCCCTCTGGCCACTTGGGAATCCCAGCTACTACATCCAGAGGCATACGGTCTCTGACAGCAGAAGTAAAAGATAGCCCCTGTGGCTACGAGCTATTGACAGCTAGAAAAAGAGAGGTGAGGGGGTGGGTTTTGCATTTGCTTCTCAAGGATGCTATTAAGAGATGCGGGCATCATCTCCGCACGTTTCAGGAGTATTGGGAGCACCCCAAAAATGTCTGGCCATTTGTAAGTTGATAAATAGTATAAAAAGAAGTCTTTAAAACTGCATTTTCAACTTCAGCAGATCTCCCATTTAGAAAACTCTCTGTCATCCTTTACCCAGTAGTGAAATGTGCTCTAGACTCCAATGGCATCGGGACTCTTAGGGTAGAGAGGAGTGGTTTAGGGAGAGGTTGTACGGCCATCTGCCATGCATGATTTAGTTGAGATTCTTGTATTGCAGGGAGTTGGACTAGATGACCCTCGAATTCCCTTCCAACTTTGCAGTTCTATGATTCCATGATTCCCCTTTCAATGCGATTAATGATTTGGGAACCTGGTGGTGGATTCTCCGAACTGGACACACTTACGAGATGAGGAAAGCAAATCCGCCAGCTCCTACAGATCTTCGCAGGCAGCCGTTTTGTCCTCTTCTGTTTTCTCTGTTGACCTCACTTTTAAAAATTCCTTTACCTCCCGCTAGGTGTGAAACTGTATTCCCGCAATTCCCTCCCCCCTTTCTCTGGCATCTTAATGCCAAGTGAGGGTCTCATTTAGGCAACGCGTGTCCATTTCAAATTCTAAGGCTGCAATACAGCATACATGCTTTACCCTGGGGGGGGGGGATGGGACTGACTCCTAAGACTTACGTGGACTCTAACATGTCTAGGATTATACTGTGAGGTTGCAATCCTGTGCACGCTGTCCTGGCCCCACTGAAGCAAGGGGGACTTCTTTTCAGCCAAACTCGCTAAGCATTTGGTTAGGGACTATTTACGTTTTGCACAGGGCACACCACCTAATTAGTTAAAGGCAAGGAAACAGACAGCCAGGTCGTGTATCCATAGCAATGACCAGAGGATAAATGTCTGCTGGGAGAAGCGCAGAGATAAGTAAAGCCATGTTGCATTTGCAGCAGCACAACTGGACGCCTTCATCTGCCCCAGCCGCAACAAGACATGTCTCTCCCTTATCAGACTCTACAGCCACAGCAGGCGCTGCAACCTTCCAACAGTTTGACTTCACCCCCAAAGGCGCACTCCTCCATTGTTTCCCCAGACAGACGGATATCAACAAAAAGGAAACCCAATTTCCTAAGCAGACCGTTCCAAAGCTAAACCCAGGGATTAGACTGTGAGATGAAGTGTAATTTTTGCTCACATGGAAAGAACTCTAGATTAACAGGTTCTAGATATAGCACTGGGAGTACTGGTAGCTGAGGATGGTTTTTTTTGTCTGGTATCTCAAGCACCACCACCAGTGTTTGAATGGAACACATGCTTTATAGGAAAGGTGCTATGTTTTATCTAACTGAGGCGGAGAGACAAAGAGCCATGCTTGCCCTTTGTTCTCAGCAGGAGACATACACAAAGCTGTCTCCTCTCCCAAGGTGGGGATGAAGAGAAGAAGACAAAGTAGGACATGAGGCCAGCAACCACAAGAGTATCGGGAAGGAAGATCAATAGGTCGTCACAAGGAGGAGAGTCTCTAAAGATTGGAGGTTCCTCTCTACCTATCCTTCGCATGCAGCCAGGTCAGCCTACAGTGAAACCTGAGTTACATCCTAACACCCAACCGGGAGAGTATGAAGAACGGTGGTGGGGGAACCTCAGGGTCAGGGCCAAATGGAGCCCTCCCGGCTTCCCTATTTGACCTTCGAGTTTTCCTAGGCCACACCTCTTTCCGATCCACAATCCCTTCTGGTGCTTTTGCCTGGCTGGAATGTGACCCTGAGGTGTGATGAGGCCAAGCAGCTTGCCTGGATGAGATATGTGTGTCTGTATGTGGAAAACAAAGGTGAGAGTCACACCTGTGGCTCCTCTGTACTTCTGACAATGCCCACAAGGGCCACGTTGCCCCGGGACAGTTTGCTCATGAGGAAACGCTGCCCTTGGGACTGAAAAAAGTCCCCCCCCCCCAAGCCCTGGTGTTGAAGATCCCCGGAACGTATCCTCTTTACACTTCTGAAGTAAACTGAGCATATTTTCAACGGATATGCGATTGCAGCTTCCCAATAGAGCTTCCGAAAGAAGCGGGGGACGCGCTTCTGAGTTATTATGCTTAGTGTGGCATGATTTCAATGGAATGGCCAAAGTCGAACAAAGAATTTGGAAATTCGATACAACACTTACTTGGCAGCAAGTACCATTGAACACAACGGGATTTACTTCTCAGTGGACACGAATAGGCTTGTGCTATGTGGAACATGAACGATGCACTGGATGGTGGCCATTACGGTTTCTAATTGGAGAATTAGTAGGTAGAGTTGTTCTGTTCACTTCCCTTACATTGTATGTTTTGTTGACATTTTTTTCATTGATGGGGCTATTTCTATTCTAAGGTATTTATCTACTGGGCTCCAAAAGCCAAAGGAGCCGAGGAAATAAAGAAGCGTCAAAAAATCCCGCGTTATAAACACAAGGAAAGGGGAGCGGATCAGACAACGCGAGGACTGGAGGCATCTTCTCTGACGGTTCTGTACATATAGGTGTTCTTTCATGAGAGTAGCAGGTTTCTGCCTACATTATGTAATCCTGAAAGCACAAAAGTAGAATAATACTTGTCATAGCTGGCAAAATAAATAGGTTTATTTAAAGCGTCTAAAAGAATTCACCGACGCGATCTCATTCCTTCTCCACAGCAACCTGCCAAGCACGTCAGGTTTGCATGTGTGGTGCTGACTGAGACAGAGATTCAGGCACCAGCATGGCAGCCCCTTGTGCATGTTACTTCTGAGTAAACTAAGAAGTAAGTCCCATGGTGGTTGGGGCTTCCTCTCAGACAAGCGTGCACAGGATTGCAGCTTTACAGTGCTTGCAGCTCGCAGCGCATGCAAAGGAAACATGAACACTTACATCCTCAGGCGCTGCGGCTTGAAGTCTATGCAGGTAGCAGCGGAACTTCCTTCTCAGTAAAAATGGGCATTTCTTCTTGTATCCTCAGTGGAGCGAGGGAACCTCTCCCTTGCTGGAAGGCTTCAAAGCAGAAGTTGGACTGTTTGTGGATATTGTAGCTCTGAATGTCCTGCATGGTTGCGCCCCCCCTCCAATGCTAAAACCCTTTCATCCTATGATATGGGGCCAGTGAACACTTGCACCTCCACCCTCAGTAGACCTGAATGGGAGTAGCTCCCTCCTGGATTTCAAAAGGATTCATTTTGAGGGTGCCGCCTCTGCACCCATGTGGAAATACACCATTAGAGCACCAGGTGCTAAGTAGGAGAACTCTCTGCAAAGAATTCTGCTCCAAACCGAAATTAAAAAATAAATAAATCCGATTAATGAGCTATAATTGGTCATTTATTCCGGTCCCTGGCAACAAAGGGAAAGCGACGAGAAAGGAAAGGATTTCGGGGCCCTCGTTTTGGCATGGAAAGGAAAATCTTTCCCTCGGCCTTTTCTTCCCTGCTGGCAGTGGGTGCAAACTGACCGCGCCGAGCTATTTTGCCCGCGGTTCGCACATTTTGCAGGCTGACGTCTAAACAAACAAGGATCAACCTGCTAATAGGAGCGAGAGTCGGGATGTGAGGCCAGAAGAGGCTACTCTGTTTGCCCGGCAATCCGGAATTAGTGGAAGCAGCCGGTGTAAACGAAAAGATAAATGAACCTCAACAGAAGAGGCGCACACCTTCCCGTTGGCCATCAATAGAGAGGCCGGCTTCACAAACAGATACGGGCTGCAAACAGCAACATGAAATCGATTTCCTAGTTTGAGGGTGGTGGCGGCGCAGCGGGGTTGCGTGCGGAGAAGGGTCAGCCGGCTCTTTTTGGTTCTCTGCTGTGCTTTGTTGATTTCATCCGCGGTGGGGTCCCGGTCACCTTCCTTTGCACGACCCCGGCGGCTCCTCTAGCAGTATCGAGGGTTCTGGGGCCAAAATGAAAGGAAAGGTCGTTTACACGAGCCGCAGTTACCGGTATATAGTTATCTAACTATTGGATTTATACCTCGCCCTTCCTCCGCAAGAAAGTCCAGGGCGGCCAATGTAAAAAAAATGAAAACAAAACAAAACATTCTAAAACGGATTAAAGCGTTCCAGAAACAATTACGATTCGAAACATCCAAAAGCAGTTACAGTTAAAAGCGTTCTAACAGCAATTGCAATGAAAAACATCCTTCCACCCAGTGATCTGGAGGTTGCCAATAACAGTATGTGTGCATGCATGCATGTATTTATTGCATCTATATCTCATCTTGTTCTCCAAGGAGCTCAAAGTAGTGTACTTGGTTCCCCTCCTCATTTAATCCCCACAACAACCGTGTGAGGTAGGCTAGGCTGAAAGGCAGTGATTCGCTCAAGGTCACCCAGTGAGCTTCATGGCCCAGTGGTGATTTGACTTCCCGGCCCTATTCCGTCACTCTAACCACTACATTACACCATACTGGCTCTGAGTGTGTTTTTTTCAGCCAATGTCTGGGTAGATGTGTCGGAATGGCGTGGCTGGACCTCCTTGACTTGCCCTCAGCTATTAGGAGAAGAGTGTGGATTTCGATGGGATTTCTTGCCAAATAGTGGTGTTCACGATCGCTTAAAACGAACGGGAGCATGGTACAGTGGTACCTCGGGTTACAGACGCTCCAGGTTACAGACGCTTCAGGTTATAGACTCCGCTAACCCAGAAATAGTACCTCAGGTTAAGAACTTTGCTTCAGGATGGGAACAGAAATCACGCAGTGGCAGCGCGGAGGCAGCGGGAGGCCCCATTAGCTAAAGTGGTACCTCAGGTTAAGAATGGACCTCCAGAACGACTTAAGTTCTTAACCCGAGGTACCACTGTACTGTCTTTCTCTAGTAAGTTTGTTCAGGATTGGAGACGGAACAATCTGAGCTATTGCCCTGGAAAGCGAAGGCTAGATACACCATCCTGATCCTATCTACGCTGTGTTTTCATTGTTGTAACCCGCCCTGGGACCTTCGGGTGAAAGGCGGGATAATAAGAATAAGAACAAGTGTTTACTCGGAAGCATGTTGAGTTAAGAAATATATCTTCAGAAAGAAAATGCTTGCAATAAGAGGACTGGATCTGTGTGGCCAATTTGAATTGTCCTAGAAAGGAGGGATAGCAGATCAAAAACAAAACAAAGGAAAACAGGAAGGGTTGATTCAATATTGTTTTGATCAAGTCCCCCACGGGAGTTCATCAGGGCCCCGGTATTTCCAGGTACTGCCCACAGTCACTTTGGCCAAAGGAGCAATTCGCTCTAAAACCTTTTGAAAGGTACTATAAGGCTTTGAGCTGATTTCAAAGCCCTGAAGAACAATTGGGAAGGAACAGAAACCACAAACCAGTAAGCCTAGAACTGTCTAGTTTTTTTGAGGAACGTGTCATATGCAGATAAATGCAATCACCGACCAAGATTTCTTTGAACAGAGTGACACCAGCAATTTCAGCGGAACACAGTATGTTCCTTTAGAATCAGTAGAATTAATTCCGCCTGCACGAGCCCTAACAATACTTACAGTCCTATCCTACGAAGCCAATAGAAAGCAATTGGGTTAGGGCCGAACCGCCTAACTTTACGGAGGATCGAGCTGTGACTTGACAGGGATGGTCCCCTGAAATTAATGGGGCTTACTACCAGCGAGGTTTAAATGCAGGAGCTCTGATTTAAACCGATGGGGCGCTAGACTGTTTCCTGAACCCTCCTAACTTCCTCCAACTGCGAGTGTAGAAGCGCAGGGCTGATTCGATTTAGTTTAGACCAGCGCGCTTACTAGCTTGCTTAGTTTAGTAGTTGTCCTCTCTAAAAAGGCTCTCAGAGGGGCCTGTTACCCCCAACTCTCTCCTCACTCCAGCAGCAAGTCATGCTTCATCTTGACTGGCTTGAAGGTCACAGCTGCCAAAGTCACCCGGACGGGTCGCTTCATTCCGACCAGGGCTCTGTTTTTCCACAGCTTTTCCCACCGCCTCACCTTCCATTTATCTACCCACCCCGTCACTGCCAACCGAAAGAACAGGGAAGGCCACGCCAAAGAAATCAAAAATAAATCGAAAAGGGGGTTGCTTTGATTAAAAGTTGGTTTTCTGAAAGAAGAATGAGGTGTGAAGTTGCTGACACTTTTCCAAATATTTCAGAACAGTGTATTGTTTTTATTTTTGAGGGGTGGTGGTGAAGCTGCCCTTAAAAATAGGCAGTGAAGATTTATTCGCTATGTATTCCGAGCCAGAACTTTGATTCTCCCACGCCATTTTCATTTGTCCTGAGAGGAGAAGGTTTCTTAAGCGAAGCGCTGGAGAGAAAGGGGCCGCGGAACGGCGCATTTGTAGCCGCGGCACCAGAAACCACGAGGGCCTCTGCGTGGAACTGCAAAATTTATCCAGGCTATGGCGGGTCATTGCTGGGAAAGAGCTCAACTGACGTCCCTGCTTTCAGTTCAGCTGTGTTGTTCTAAAAAAAGAAAAAAGAGAAAAGCAACATCAACCAAATGCTTGTCCTTCCTCACTTGACCTGTCAATAGATTTCCCCAGACCAGAAACAGAGTATAATTGATTAATCATCTGCTATTTAATCAATTTGGGCACATTATCCAAGCCTCAGTAGAGATGCCTTTTCTGAGATAAGGTTGGTTGGAAAGAAAGAAAGATATATTCTTTCTCTTCTTTCCCAAGATGAGCTTGGTTCCCCTGCCTCCAGAATAGTCTCCATCCTTAGCTGTTCTAGGTGGCTGTTTTCAGAAGGAGAGGTGAGACTGTGACAGTTTCTCTCATGGTCCTAGGCTTAGTTCGTGGCAGTACAAGACACCTGCCCCAAACCCTGCAGAGCCATTGCCAGACACTGTAGAGTCTACATTGGAGGCAATACTGAGTTAAGCATACCAAAGACCTGACTCAAGTTCTTATCTTTGTCTCTTCTGACATTTGTCTCTTCTTCTCCCAGAACTCCTGCATGGTTGTCTTTCCCCCTCCCCCTTCTTTCTCATTCAATACATTTCAGTGCTTTTTATATTATAAGCAATGATTTTAAACTAGGAATTGGTCTGTGTGCAAGGTGATACATAAAAGTAAAAAATAAATCAGCTTTGTCTCAAATGGTAGGATTTGATAGGCTGTCTTTTCCATATAAATCTGCTCGTTCTCAGTGTCTGCTCCAGCTATCCCCACCCTTAAGATTATGGATGACTGCCTTTCCCAGAGAGGTCCAATTGGCATCACTACTTTTTATTCCTCCTGGCCTTTCTAGGAATGCTGCTGAATCCTTCACTTTACTGCTGGTTGTTTACATTTGTTGTTTGCTGGATTTTAATTGTTCTGGGTTGGATTCAGAATACATGACTGCACATCATACTGAAATCAATGGGACTTACTTCTTAGGACACATGCATAGGCTTCAACTGTTAGTCTGGAGCCAGCCCATCTTATTCAGCTTTTTAAAGCATAACCCTGTGTATATTTACTCAGAAGTAAAGCTCCTTTAGTTTCCTGGGGCTTATTCCCAGGAGACTGGACATACGTTCATGGAGTTAATGGTTCTTATTAATGAAAATACCTTCCTTGGAAATGCAGGCAGGAATATTTTAAATGAATAAGCTAAAGGAGAGCTATGGTAGAGCCATTTCTTAGGCACATTACCAATTTAATCTTTGCCCAGTTTGTTCAAGTTCATGTACTTGTGATTATTTAAACAGGTATGGATTTTTAAATGCTAAAATCTTGATACAGGCAGATGTGAAGCATAAGAACAGAAGAAATATAAGAACATAGGAAGTGCCTATTTGATCAGGCCAATGGCTCATCTAGTTCAGCATCCTGTTATCACAGTGGCCAACCAGATCCTGGTAGGAAACCAAAAGGCATGGTCTGAGCACGAGAGAACTCTTCCCTGGCTCCAGTGGTCTCCAGCAACTGATATCCAGAAGCATTGCTGCTTCTGATTGTATAGGTAAAGCATAGCCATCACGGCCAATAGCCATTGAAGGCCTTCTCTTCCATGAAAGGAAGCATAGGTGTCAGTTATGTCAAATGAAATCCAGATTTTTCTGGGATGTGAGGGGAAGGGAAAGCTTGCTATTGAAAGTACTTTAAATGAATTTCAATATCAGGAAGTTAAAATTTATGCTGAAGCTCAGAATTCTAAGTCTGAAAACTTGAAGCCTCAAAATACCGTAACACACACACACCGCCATTGTTTTGTGGAGTTTTGCGCAGCAGTGATTTGAATTTCAAATATATTGTAAAAGATTTGTGTCAAGTCTAATTCTTGGAAACTCTGTATTGAGCTTTTCTGAGCTCTGGAGTTTGAAACTAACATTCCTCCGCTCCCAAATGTTGGTTGGCTAATTTGTATTTTGAAATCATTACCTCCAAAAAGCAGGGCCCCTCAGCCTAATAAAGAATTGTGTTAAAAGTTGCTAAGCAACTTAAAAGGACGTTTGCTTTCAAGAAGCTCACTTGTTTGTTTAAATCCTGAGTATGTTGCATATTATTAGCTGCATTACATAAATCAACAAAGGAATCTATATTGGCAAGGGAAGAGGACATTCCTACCCTTGGCCTTTTTGCATTATGCAATTAAAATCACTTGAATTGCATGTTGAAGTTTCAACAAATATTCAACAAACATTATTTATCTCGAAAAATTCTCCAGATTATTAAGTACATAAAAGCACCAGAGGGGAGAAATAATTAAGCAGGTTTGTCATATCGTATGTGTTTATTTTAACCTTTCTTTTTAAAAAATCTTATCTACTAAGTACTTTTACAAGACACTAATTATATTCTTTCTGAAAAGAATTCTCCAACACCCTTCAGTGCTTACACCCTTTAATCATATCTCATTACATCTACCTAATCCATCTTTTTTCACATTGCCAGTGCTCATTAACAGTTTTAAAAGCCAGTCCTGGACATTATCATCCTTGATTTCAGAATCACGACTGGTACCAATAATATTTTATGCTTAAAAAAGGAAATAAGAGATGATTCTGGTTTGTAGAGCACTTTCCCCTTTCCCTCCTTCTTTTCTGCTTTCCCTTTTTTTGTATCTATTAAACAAGATGCTGTGAGTGATAATACAAGAGAACTGTGTAGCGTTCTTTCCCCCAAGAAGAAGTTAATTTTATAAGCTGCTTCGATGGTGGATCAACAATTCCTTTGAAGGTAAATGATCCTTGACTAACATTTAGCAGATATTGTGCTTCACAGATGTTTGATTGGCAATTCATGTGACATCTAGTAAACAGCATGGGTAATTCATTGGCTCTCTGCATGTGTGCAAGAGGGGTGGGTTGGGGTGACACAGAGCACTGGCTAGCAAATGGCCCTCTTTCATTCCCATGCTAAGTGTATGCTTCGTAAGGCTGAGAAATTCACAGAAAATACTGTAGCGCCAACATTTGTTAACCAGAACTGATTGAATAATTGAACATCATTCTTTCTTTCTTTGTTCTTTCTCTTTTTAACATGATAGGAGCAGCTTGTAAGCCTGTGTAGACATTCTCAAAGACTGCAGAATCGCTTCTGCACCAAGAGATATACATATCGTGCATGTGTGTGCTTGTATAGTAAGGTTGCTGTCACGCTGCAGTTTGCGTGGCCACCAATAGGTGGCCATGTGAACTGCAGTATGATGCAGGTGGGTGGCCCAGGCAGGCAGGCAGAGCAGGTGGAGTGATGGGCAGACATGGGCAGGCTTTATGTTGGGGGGGGGGAAAGCTTCAATTAGTTAAGGATTTTGTATTGATTTACTTGATTCAGGGGGATAGCTGCTCCTCCCTGCCCCCTAGCTATGCCCATGTGGACAGAGCAAGCAAACTGCAGAGGAAAGTGCAGGACAGGCCCCACTTTGACCTCTTTGACTTCTGATGCCTCCACTGGTGTGAAGGAGGTGAAGAGGAAGGAGAAAGTCTCCCCTTCACCACGCCCAATGCTGAGGCGGTCACATTCTGCCTGCAACCACTGCCACTGGTGGAGTCTCCTCATTTCCCCCTCGAATGCTGCTGCCAGGACTCCTTATTTTAAAATGCAGGTGTTTCTTTCTCTGCAGCAGCAACTGTGCTCTCCCTGTAGTTACCACCTCTGCTGTGTGTGTGTGTCAGTGTGAAGTTTTTACCCCACACCACCGCTGGAAATGAGAGATGAAAGCCCAGGTGAAGTCAGAGAGGGTGTTGAAGAGATGGGTGGGTGGGTGGGTCTGGCTAGGCGCAAAGAGTTTGGTGAAGTGTGGAGGGGGGTGCTGGTGAGGTGTAAAGGTTTGCAAGATAAAAGAGGGTTGGCAAGGGGGTAGCAGGTAGGTAGGTGGGGTTTGTGAGCCATGTGAGCAGGGGTGCAGCCCCTAGTGTGTGTGTGTGTGTGTGTGTGTGTGTGTGTGTGTGAAGTTCTTCTGCAATGCTTTCAGTTATACACAGTGCTGGCTAATTACATACACCATGCAGTAATGTTTCTGCTTGCTTCTTGCAAAATTCTCTCACGCAGAAATGACTTGTGAATGCTCTATATGTCACTTAAAGATAGTGTAGGAACAGTCTCCCTGGGAATGAACCCCAAAGACTTCCTCTACAGTCTGATTCAAAACACAAATAAGTCAATGACTTGAATGGAATCAAATTTAGTCCCACTGATGAGTGTCTGGCACCTTGAGCTTGTTGATATATGAAGCTACAGCAGTGCAGAAAGCAGCTGATTTGGGTTTATTTATAATGCTATGCAAGTATTTCCACACCACCTAGAAAGCTAAGTTTGGCCCTGTTGTGCTGCTGTTTTCCCATTGCAGTTCCAATGTAACAGCTTACCACAATATATCAAACATGGACGGTTGTGTAGATGATGCTCAGCCTTCCCCAACTGGGTGGCTTCCACATGTGTTGGACTGCAGCTCTCCACATCCCTAACCATTGTTCATTCTGGCTGGGGCTGATGGGAGTTGCAGTTCAAAAATCCAGAGGACACCATAGCCCATAAGTATGTCATTATCAGTTCTGCCACATGATGATAGTAGATGTATTCTATTCTTTAATCCCTTGGTACACTGGGACATGGGTGGCGCTGTGGGTTAAACCACAGAGCCTAGGACTTGCTGATCAGAAGATCAGCAGTTCGAATCGCTGCGATGGGTTGAGCTCCTGTTGCTCGGTCCCTGCTCCTGCCAACCTAGCAGTTCGAAAGCTTGTCAAAGTGCAAGTAGATAAATAGGTACCGCTTCGGCGGGAAGGTAAACGGTGTTTCCGTGCACTGCTCTGGTTCACCAGAAGCGGCTTAGTCATGTTGGCCACATGACCAGGAAGCTGTTTGCCGGCTCCCTCGGCCAATAAAGCGAGATGAGCGCCGCAACCCCAGAGTCGGACACGACTGGACCTAATGGTCAGGGGTCCCTTTACCTAACATTGTGACATACTTCACTGTATTTAGTCTCTTGGCCTTATTTGAAACATTGTACATTGTATTATAGTGGCTTTTGAAAAGAAGATAGATTAGATACATTTAAGAATATAGTACTTCTGAGAGTAGTTTACTCCTATTAGTTGAAATCAGCAAGTGGTCAAGCCCCTGTAGATGGCAAAGCAACAGAACCCAATAGCCCAATCCTCATCCCATTTAAGATGAAGTATTTGGATTAAAGCCATCATTGGCTTGTATCCAGGTACATCGGGTGAACTAGGCAGCAGCGTTGACTGCCTATAAAGAGCCAAATGAACTTCAGATGCCATGGATTCAGCTGTGCCCATAGCCAGCTAGTTAGGCAAATGGTCAGCTAATAGTGGCTTGTATCTGCCCCCTGAAGGATCCTGTGGGAAAGCAAGAGGAAGGGAGAGGGAGAAAGAGAGAGAGAGAGACCAAGCAACCAATTCTGGAACGTGAAAGGGTACGTTCAGTTATTTTAGCTTATTTTTGTTAATAATATGTTGAGTTCTGAATAGAGAGATCATGGGAAACTTTATGTATTCAGTTGAATATTTATAAACCAAGCTTGCATAAAAATACAACAAGGTGGTGTGCATTAGACACCATTACAATAAGTGCAATTAAAAATATCAGTGAAGACATTAGTAAATACTGGTTGAATAAAAAGAAATTCAGATTTCAAAGGCCTGCCTGAATAACACTGTTTTTAAGAGATGTCTAATAAAAAAAAGAAAAGGCAACAATACTCCTGCTGAAACTCTACTAGCAGAGGGTCCCCCCCCCCCCCGGAAACATGTGTAGGAGAGTTGATGCAAGTTTATTTGGCAAAGAGCAACAGCAGTTAGGGAAGCAACCAAGGTGACACAGGCTTATATAGAGATATTTCCTTTCCTTAGTTTTACACATGCATAGAAGCTGAGTCAGGTACACAGCGGGAGATGAAGACGAGATGCCTGTCTTATCAGGGCTGGATGCCAAGTTCATCATGACTATACCCAAGGCTGAGCCCTATCTCTCCCCTGCATTCCACATCCTTAACCCTCCACTGGCATGGGGAAAATAAAATCATAAGAAGAGCCTGTTGGATTAGGCCCATGGCCCATCTAGTCCAGCATCCTGTTCTCGAAGTGGCTGCACAGATGCCTGTTGGGAGACCCACAAGCAGGACTCAAGCACAAGAGCACTCTTTCCTCCTGTGGTTTTCAGCAACTGGTATTCACAAGCATTGCTTGTGGAGGCAGAGCATAGCCATCGTGGCTAGAAGCCTTCAACAGCTGTTTCCTCCATGAATTTATCTAATCCTCTTTTATAGCCATCCAAGTTGGTGGCCATCTATATGCTGTGTGGAGAAGTATCAGGCTTAGACCTCCCCCTGCCTACAGGGCCTGCCACACTAAAGGCTCAGTCTCTAGTAAAGACCGACTGCACTTCAGAGGTGTGGGGAATCACAAGAAGCGTCCCATCAGAGGATCTCTGTGATCAAGGTGGAGCATAAAGTACAGTGATACCTCGGGTTAAGAACTTAATTTGTTCTGGAGGTCCGTTCTTAACCTGAGGTACCATTTTAGCTAATGGGGCCTCCCGCTGCCATCGCATGATTTCTGTTCTCATCCTGAAGCAAAGTTCTTAACCCATCCTGAAGCAAAGTTCTTAACGCAAGGTACTATTTCTGGTTTAGCGGAGTCTGTAACCTGAAGCGTCTGTAACCTGAAGCATCTGTAACCCGAGGTACTACTGCATCAGTTTGAGGTTTGGCAGCATCATGAAGCATGCAAAAAATGCATTACTTTACACATATTATGGCGACACAGAGTTAAGCACACATACCCACATGGATGCCACTGAGCCACAACTTTATAATTCATCAACAAACTCCTTCAGAAACATTTGGCTACCTTGAAACAGATGTCTGAGCCGTGAAGATACGAAGTCTTGTCTAAGCATTTGGAGAGGACACATTTCATTAAACAAAGCATCCATTTCTGATGTTCAGGTCTGTGTGCCATTGCTTATGTAGTCAAAGTAGCACTACCATAGCATAGGAGGGAACTATCTTTGTGGAGTCTGAATGAAAACAATGCTAAGGCAGAGGGAGACTAAAAATTACTTGTGGGGGGGACGGCATGTGCTCAGTGGTTATGGAATGCTGACTCCTTGTTTGGGGCAGGGGAGAATGGTATGCCAGATGAGAGGATGGAGAAATGTGGAAGAAAGTATGGCTGGCTGGAACATGACAGGACTATTATGCTCTCCAACATTTGGGTTCAATATCCCACTTGTTGAGATTATTGATTTGTCACTCTGGAACAATGCAATTTATTTGAGCATTTGTGATACAGCTCACTTCCTGCTAACAGAGACCTATTACAGGCTGTCACTGGAACCCTCCAGTTCCCAACCCAATGACTATTAAAACCCGGGAAAGGATAGAATTCTGCAATGCCAATATAGTGTGTCTGCTTTTTCAGATATCCATATCTGGGCACTGTTGAGCCATGTGTGTCTCACACTTATCCAATCCAGCACATAACGTCATTTGCATCACTCTCTGCTTGTGTATAGCCTGCAGCTGTGAAATGTTTTGATCATGGGTTTTGAGCTAGAAATCTAAATATGCCTCATTTATATAGAGATCGTATTCATTATTCATTATTAGATTTATATCCCACCTTTTCTCCAAAGGGCTCAAAGTGACATATATTTTCTCCCACCTCTCCGTTTTCCCTCAGAATAGGAATTCAGCTTTCTATGTGGTGGGAACCATCTTCACAATTTTGATCTTCTGGGCAGTATCACATCCTCTGTATGCCTCATATATGCCTGGTCTCAACAAATCACTCCCCTTAAGCATTTTTTTCCTGTAACCTTCCAATATTTGAGATTAACAATATAGACCATTCAATGATAAATCTGTCTGAGACATCTTAAAAACAATTGTGCTTGATGGCTTGACATGCAGTTGGAAAAGCAGTGGTGTATAGTAGTTAGAGGGGGGACCTAGGAAACGGATGGAAGCTGATCTCCTCTCAGCCCACTTTCAGCCTATCTCACCAGGTTGCTATGAGGATAACATTTGTGAGGAGGAGACCAATATATAAAGAAATGCTACCTAGATCTCTGTTCAGAATGCTGAGAAAAAAGAAATGGGAAACTAGCAATAACCCCTTCATGCCTGCTAACTCTTACTTTCAAAGGACCCCATTCCTACAGAGAGATAGGAACACAGGAACATAGGACCCCACTGCCTTATGCCATCAGACCATCTAGCTCAGTATTGTCTACACTGACTGGCAGCAGCTCTCTAGGATTTTAGATGGGGTTATCTTCCAGTCCTACCTGGAGATGCCAGGATCGAAACTGGGACCTTTTGCATGTCAGGCAGTTCTATGTTTGCCTTGCAAGATGTAGCTCTGCCATTACATTAAGGTTGGCTCAATAGAGATCAGTAGGACTTATTTAGGAGCAGAGCATAAAAGCCATAAAATATGTATTTCTTTCTCTCTCTCTCTCTCTCTCTCTCTCTCTCTCACACACACACACACACACAGAGAGAGAGAGATCTAGAAATTGTTTTGCTTCTGTCATCTGTTCTGCTGCTAAATTATGGTAGTTCTTTTCACTTGAATTTGTCATGATGTCATCTTTTGTTAGCGAATCATTTCAGATTTCCAGGAGCTTGGTTTAAAGACCATTCCCTTAAAAAAAATCATTCTAATTTTCCTCCATGCTGCTATATAGTGGGTTTAGTGCTTAGCATCTGACATGTTTTCTCAACTACTGGTTTATAATGAAACTGCAAACATGAACATACTCAGGGGAATGTGATAAAAGCAACAACAACAACAGCATCCCATGATCTCTGCAAAGTAAATGGCAGCTCTAAAATTGTCACATCTGGATCAAAAATATTTCATCTGCTCACCTAAATAAACAAAAATAAACAGAGATAATTAGGATCAAAACTCAATGAATGTTTATTTTAACAGCTTCTTGTTTCTCATTAATTATTGGAATGGGACATGAAGACCTAAATTCTTAATGTTTGCTTTGCATAGTGTAAAAACAAGAGCAACATAAAACAGATAAGACAGATTGGTAGTTTTCTTACCAGGTAATTTATGATTAAGTTCTCTTTGTGAAACACGAGCATCTTCCACACTTCTGCAATGATGAGTGCGACTCCATAAATCCAACAGATTGTACATGGGGCTGCTGTGAGGCAGGTTCTCTGCATGGAGTTCAATGTGACTGGTTGCGTTCATGTTAAAAGAAAGAAAACCCATTGCCATTTAAAAAATATAGCTCATGATAATCATAGCCGTGTGTTCAATACAGGGCACATAGATAGGATTTATCCATCTGCCTGACCATCTAAGACAGCTATCATACATCTGAAGGAAACAAATATCAAAGTTAACAGTCAGCACATGAAATGTATTTACCCAAATGTGTTTCTCTAAAAGAGGAATGAGGTGGAAGAAAAGTTTAGGAAGAGATGAGTCATGATTAAAGCTGGTCATGCAGGAGGTGGGACTAGTGACAACTCTCATCACCTCTGACTATTGGCTATGCTGGCTGTGGCTGATGGGTTTTGGAGACCAGCAACACCTGCAGGGCCACAAATTCATCATCTCTGATATAAAGGGACTCAGATTTAGCATTCTAGAGGCATGATCAAGCCAGCCTCCCTCCCTTTCCCTCCCATACACTCTCTCTGGCAAAGGAGTTATGCCTTTGGAAGGTGACCACTGATAAAGGTGGTCCACAGAACCTAATCACGTGCAATGTTGAGTGGGAGTTGCAACAATACTCACACTGGGAGGCCAAGTCTGTGGTGCATCCCTGTTCCACTGGCTACTCCTGATACTAGTTTTCAATTTTGTTAACTTTTTAAAAAACACACACACACAAAAAACCCACCACACACCATATCCTATGTAAACTAGTCTCACTGAGACTGTAGAAGAAGCATGTAATATAAATCAGTAATTCAATAAAACCATTTACAAGTTCAACTATTACAGAAACCAAACCCTCATGCAAGCAACATTGTGACATAAACCATCAAGGTACTCCTATTTATTTTGCTGTTGTGTACTATGAAGCATCCCCTAATTTACATGGGGGTTACGTTCTTGGCCCCTGCACACATAAGTGATATTGTGTGAAGTGGGGAACACCCTCTAAACACCCTTCAAACACCCTCTCTGCCGATCTCTCTCTAATACCTACAAAAAAAATACTGTATACAGAAATATCCACAACTAGAACTGAAGCTCTCAGGGTGGTTGGAGGCTGGAGGATGAACTGGAAAGCGGCTGCTGTTAGGTGGGGAAGCTAAGCAGCATAAACAAAGCTTTGCTGTGCCTCTGGTCTCTTTGGGGCTTCCTCCACCCTCACTGACATCCACTTCAGCATCCAGGGAGCGTCTCCTCGCAAGCCGCAAGGACTCTCTCCAGCTCTTTCCCACCATTTTGGGATTTGAATTGAATTATTTATGTTGCGTTTGCAAAGTTGTGTTTCCCAGCACTGTGTGGGGTCGTATGTAAGTGGGATGGGTGACACTTGTATCTCTCGGGGCACCATGTTCCAAAGAGTAGAATTAGTCACCCATCTTTTCCTAAAGTCAATCAGTTCATCCAGAGCAGAAGTGTCAGTCATCAATTGGATGCCTGGATGTGTACACAGCAGTGAAAGAGCAGTGCACAGATTCATGGACATCTTTCTAAAATTGTGGTCTATGTGCTCTTGCATATGACAGCATGTTGAGTAGCCTCTGATGCTCCTCAGGGTTCCCTGGATCTATCTAGGACTGTGATACCAATCAAAGAAGCCACAGTCTCCTTGTGGAACTTCCTGCACAAAGAGATTCACTGGCCAACCTCTCATCACTTTTAGACAGTGGGCTGTCACTATGATTGTGTGCACTGAGATTGGTCTGTGAAAGTTACAAAAACAACAACAACCACTAGACGTTTGAAAATCTCTCCTTTTAAAATAATGTCTGTTGGACCTGTTTTTACTATTGATTAAAATGGTTTTATGCTGATTTTATGGCTGTTTATGCAACATGTCAGCCACCATTAGTCTTATCAAGCATCTACTGTGTGCACATGAAGAGGGCTGTGGGGCCACATCCCCAAGCCCAGCCTTCAACATATCTGCTTCCAGGCGTGCTAAATTGAATAAAATATTTGGGGGGTGGAGCAAGCCCCACCCCACATAATCGATCACATGACATGGCACACACAAACACCATTGGAATGGAAATGCCCATCAACATTACCCCCCACACTGAGCAGAAAGGTCTGAGGGGGGATTGTAAATGCATTTGATTAAGTGCATGTATGAGCCTCTCCATAGCTCGAAAACCCCAATCATTCAGGGTTCTTAATTGCTGGGAAGTTGAAGGCACTTAAACTCCATCTTCAATCCTTCCTGCTCAATACAGTAAGATCCAGGGTAGAGTAGGCAGGTTGATTGGAGGTAGGCTCGTGTATGTCATCCCATGCTTTCTGCAAAATAAGGTAGTGGTGCACTTGGTCTAGCCAAAGTTAAGCCCCCCTGAAGCCCCCATTGATTCCAAAGGCAACAATTTAAGAAAAGGCAGAACTTTCTCACAAAATTCAATGTGATTCCAAGTGCTAAATTCTGACTAGATGGTGCATATGGGTTACAATAATTTATTAAAGTTGCACCAATTTACTTAAGATACATTCTCCCTGTCACAATAAGCCTTTGTTTTAATTGGCAACCAATTAAATATTAGAAGTGATAATTAAAAGAGAAAGTTGTGTTTGAGCTATCTTAATACTGCCCTGCACCCTGAATTGTATTTTTAAAATAATAATAAAAATAAGGAACAGGTTCGCAATATTTGGTTAAAATTCCTGTCACATGTCTTCTTTCAGAATTAAGCTAATCATACCTTGTGGAGCTGAGTGTGTTTTCTTTCAGATTTGGTCACAGGTCCTAGTACTAAATTAATATAATCATAGCCTTTTGTTCTGCTGGGAATAAAATAGTTGTTTAATTAAACATGCCAGTTGTTTATAATATAATGTTTCAGAAAAACTTGTTTGAAAGGAAAGATAAAGATTTATATCAAACATTTCAATCTGACAAGTAAATTACATTTCCTCTGCCATAACGAGAGGTAAAGCAGAAAATAATGATTACAACATCTGTAACTTGCGTTGTTCCTCAGAGGAACTGAGCACTTGTTCTCATTATTCAGAGATGTGATATGCATTTGCCTACAAAGGTGACCTTTACACTCTAGAGATTAAAGCAGCATGTTTTTCCACCTTTAAAATAGAGCTCCATGGTTGATCTTCAAATTCTTTGCATCAACTTATAACCATTGCTTTCCAATGAAATACTGCAGGGGGAGGGGGTGGGAATACACACAAAGAGATGAGTAAATGACTGTATTAAAAATGCCAAAAGATTTATTTTTTGTCTATGGATTTACATTTATTAAAACAGAAATCATCAGTATAGCACCGACAGTGTGGTGGACTGGTTTGAGTATTGGACTAGGGTTACACCCACACCATACATTTAAAGCATGTTTAAAGCATTTGGCTTCTCCCAAAGAATCCTGGGAACAGTAGTTCACACCTAACAGAGCCACAATTCCCAGCATTCTTAACAAACTCCAGTTCCTAGGATTCCTTGGGAAATGTGGCTTAAGACTCAGGAGACCCTGGTTCAAATAGCCATTTAGAAAAAACCTCCAAAAACCTCACACAAAGCACACTAAATGTGAAATTGTGGTTGAAATATACAGTACAGTGGTACCTTGGGTTACATACGCTTCAGGTTACATACGCTTCAGGTTACAGACTCTGCTAACCCAGAAATATTACCTCAGGTTAAGAACTTTGCTTCAGGATGAGAGCAGAAATCGTGCTGTGACGGTGCAGTGGCAGCAGGAGGCCCCATTAGCTAAAGTGGTGCTTCAGGTTAAGAACAGTTTCAGGTTAAGAAGAGACCTCCAGAACGAATTAAGTTCTTAAACCCGAGGTACCACTGTACTAGGACTAGAACTGCTTAGAAGGTCTGTATCTGTATGCAGGACTCTTTCCTCCAACTCAAATAAAATGGGTATCCAATGCACCTGTTGTGAATTACTGAGAACTGTGGGAGACATTTTACTGGTTTACTGCAGTGAGCTTTGCCTTTTGACAAGCATTTATTTGACATATTGTATTTGTTCATAACGGAACTAAATTAGAATACTTTCAATCACAATCCTAAACCATTGATCTAGCTCCTATTTTTCCATTGCCATCAAAATAATATGTTTTGTGACACTGTGCTAGCAAATATTTTAAGCTATCATTGTGTAAAGGAGACAGGAGACGAGGTTTCACAGATGTTTTGTTGAATCAAATGGAGCTACAGCACTGAATACCACCCCTGGAGTTAAGAGTGACCAAGTAAGGTGGCCAAGTTTGCTGATGACATGAAATTATCCAGGGTGGTAAAAGATAGGGGGGTTGTTGTTGTGAGGGGCTCAGAAAGAATCTCTCCAAACTGAGTGAATGGGCACGAAAATTGTAAATATGGTTCACTATAAATAAGTCTAAAGTAATGCACATTGGGGAAAAGCATCCTAACTGCACACATATAGGCACATAAATCCTGATGGAGCCTGAACTGGTGTTGGCTGACTAGATAAGAATTCTTAGGCCATGGTACATGGTTCAATGAAATCACTTACCCAGTGAGAGAAAAAGAAATGCAACCTCCAAGTTAGGAAGTAATAGGTAAAGAGTCAAAAATAAAACTACCAATGTAAGGTTACCAGATTTTTTTCAACGAATCCAGGGACACTTTAATTAATTAATTAATTAATTAATTACTACATGTTTGGGACACTGATGCTGCAGCGATGGCAGTGGCAGAGGAGCGGCCGCTGCCTTGACCTCAACCGCCACGTTTCCCCTTCCTCTGAGGCTTCTATCTCCTTTCTCCATGAGCCTGGGCAGTCCCTGAGTTGTTGGTTCTTTGGTGCTGGTGGTGGGGAAGTGATGGGTCAGGCATGGAAGGCGGAGAAGGAGGGCCAAGAGCGGCGGGTGGCGAGGCTCGGGCAGCGCGATGCCTCCCTTCCCACCAGAGCAGCCCCAATCCCATTCCTACTTGCATGCAAGCAGGAGGGGGCGGGGATTCCTCAGCTGGGAAGGGAGGCTTCCCATTGCCTAACTGAGAGATCCCTGCCCTCTCCTGCTTGCACCCAAGCTCTGATAGGCAGCGTGAAGCCTCCCTTCCCAGCTGAGAGATCCCCGCCCCGATCCTGCTTTTATGCAAGTAGGAGTTGGGAGGCTGCTCTAATAGGCAGCATGAAGCCTCCCTTCATAGCTTAGTTGCTGGGATCAGGGAAGGTGGAGGCAGCCCAAAAGCTGCATCTTAGAGCCCCTGTGCCACCATCATATGGGGACTTCCGAGCAGCTCCTGAAGCCAGCCAGAACCAACTGCTCAGGGCTGCTGAGACTACCGCTGCTGTGTTTCCCGGGGACATCAGATAAAATCCAGGGACATTTTGGGGATGGAATTTGACCGGTGACTTATTTGCAAATCTGGGGACTGTCCCCAGGAAACGGTGATGTCTGGTAACCCTACCTATGCCATAATGGCTTTATACAAATCTGTGATGCAACCACACTTGGAATGCATGTACAACTGGGTAGTACTCAAACTTCTTCCTCTTCCATTCCTCATGTGAGAGATATAAAAATATCCCATAGTACTTAACTCAAGTACTATGGTCATTGTTTTAAACCACCACTTCCCCCCTTTCACTGTTCCTCTCTTCTTGCTCCCATGCCATGTCCACTGCCGTTGTGCAAGCTGACTTCATGTAAATTTATGGTTGGGATGGGTCACCACACATCCGCCAATAGGGGCTGCATGCTGACAGTCTCACATTTTTATTGTAAATAGAGGGAAAAAAGGTAGATTTACTAGTTGAAATTCTACCATGATCTGAAAGTGAAAGAAGAGCCAAGTGGACCAAGAACCTTTAAAAAGTGTGTGTGTGTGTGTGTTTGTAATGAATTTCAGTGGTATATTTTGTCTGACGAATGAGGTCGTACTGCTTCAACACAATCTTATCATAATAAGTTCATTTGTCAACATTCAAGTGAATTGTGTGTAGAGGGGAGAGCACGTGGCTTAGAAATAATTTCTAGCCCTGACAATGTGTGTCTGTCACTAAAGCAGTCTATTCCAAAACAGATACATCACAGCAGTAATGAGAAAAGAAAGCCTGGTTTAATCTGAACATGCATTTATCTTCATAAAACCCAAGTGGTTCTCCAAGGATGTCATTTTACAGATTTGCCTTGGACCGATTTAAAATCGGCACATATGCTTTATTTTCTTGTGCACAACAGGAGTGAAGATGGGTATGATTTTCCCCCTTTTGCAGGGGTGAAATAGGTTGCCTGTCAGTTGGATTTAGGCGACAGTCTGTCTGCAGGCCGTAAGATGATCTGCATAGTGCCAGAGGAAAGCGGGCAAAATTCCTGGCTTGCAAGTACAGATACTGATCTACCTTAGCCACCTAAACAATGCCTCACCTGTTTGCCTTGTCCATACCTTATTTTACGCAGTCTAATGCTTGTTTTGTTTGACTTTTCTTTTATTTCTGTGGATCTGAGCTTTGATACACTTTGGGGACTACATAAACACAGTGTTGTACTTGAACATCACCATACTTCAGAGTACTCTGGTGGCTTAAGACCACCACCCCCTCAGCAAGAACAGCACTGTTATTGAAAATTATGAGCCCAGGACCAAATAAGTAGGCCACATACGCCAGTGTTTGATCTACCAGACGAGTGTCCAATGACATTGAATGTGAGATTCTACTAATTACTGCACTGTGTACCCTCAGTTAAAATTTCTTCCACTGGAACTAGTAAAAGGCTTTCTATTTTTATTAATTATTTTCCAGTGGCTGATAGCTAGGAGATAAGTTACTATAGCGTTTAGAATTCTATCCACTCATTTTCCAGACAGAAGTATGTCGCTGTGTACAGCCTCTTTCACATAGGAATGAAATAGAAAACTCAGTCCACTTTCTCAGTAAAGTATAATATAAATATTTTACCACCATTCATTATTGGCTTGCTGATAGCTAGTCCAGCTTTGCCAACAGGAATCGGAGGGGGTTGTGTGCGTCTTGTAACTATATTTGTGCTGGGAAGTGTGGAGACAAATATCTGTGCAAAACAAATGAAGAAAATGGAGGCAAACACACACACACACATCCTCAATGGAAACTAAACAAGCATTTCTCTAAAGTGCTGACACTTGGTATTATTTAATTTGCATACAGCACATTTCACTTGGGCTGGAGAACAATTAAGTTAACAAATAACGAAATCATCTGTACTCTTAGGGGTAATTTAACATGACTTGATTTTAAACTGTTTTACTTTGGCGTTACAAGGAACAGTCTCTATTTCATGCCAAAGCTCATCAATTTAAATCAATGGAAAACACTGAGACTGTAATGAATTGTGAGATGAATGAAGCAGGACTGAAAGCAAATATTCTGGCGACTCAAAGGATTGGCCTGAATCGGGCTGTTATTTGAAATACAGTTAAATATAAGAGGCTGGTTCTTCATTTATGTTGTCATATGAATAAGAAGTATTCACGTTCATAATCAGTGGTGCAGTGGTAAAATCTGGAGTTCAGGCACTCATGGAGCAGTCCCCAGGGCCACAACTGACCCCCAAGGAGAGTCCAGAAATCAAGGAAACTATATTGATTTATTTTATATGAGGGGTGGGTGTAAAACACACACACACACACACACACACACACACACACACACACGAGTGCTACCTCGTCAAAGAGCATAATACCTAGTTTATAATGCCTGTGGCATAATGCTACACTCCTGTGTATAATTGCCTCTGAGGAAGCTCCACTGGTTTCACTGGTGCTTATTTCTGGCTCAGATTTAAAAAGCTTGAACAAAAGATCTTCAGCCAGCTGCAGTACATTTGACTTTTAACTGGAAATGTAAACAGTCTGAAAAGAATTGCTACTATTTAGACTGCTAGTGTGAAGAAGGAACACCATCAAAGAAATGGAAAGATGTATCCAGCCTCTGCTTGATTATTTTCTTCATTCTCTGACTTCCTCTGTTCTAATCTGTCACAAATAATAGTAAAACTTGAAAGTGTCATGATCAGATCATTCACTTGACACAGCAAGAAGGATTTATTCATTACCCTGAAACTCTGGCAGATGACATCATTGTTCCTGCTCAAAAAAAGCTGCACCCCTCCCCCCAATGTCTTCTTCACTACACCACTCTTCATAATGTTACAGAGGTGACATTCATTGCAAGAAAAATGTAACTGCAGAGTCTGGAAGCACAAGCGTACAGAATTCTCTAAATTATCCCGTGAGTCTTCATTTAAGCTAGTTAATTTGGAACACAGTGCAACTAATTTACCTTAAAGTCATGGAGGACATTTAAAACAGCCATCTAATCAGATGTTCTGATAAAATGGGGATGCATTTTCTATTGTTTGCATAATTAAATAACCACATTGTACATGAAGAGTGAATCTGAACCATCAAGACCTTAAGAAATGTCCATATACTTCTTTAGGATTGTGGTGTATGGATCCAGTGCATGACTGATAGAAGGTTAATGGAGAGTGTAATTAGAAAGCTCTAATATTGATCACTGTTTCAAAAATTCATTCACTTGGGAGCTGCATACAGACAAAGATCTGAAGCAGCTTTGGAAGGCTGCAGTTCACAAACCACTTATTCCAGTGAATAGAATCCCTAACAGTCTGAGCGAGTGGACTGCAAATGGTCCCTATGAATTTTAATCCTGAGCATTGACATGAGAAAATCTCATTCACTAGTTGACACTTGTTCAAGCCCAGACTATAGATTGTTCATGGTAGAGGTGCATGGATGGATGAATCAGGTTCCAACCTGTGTCACTTTCAACTATATGTTTCCCTCAGTCTACACTGTTCCATTTTTTGCCTGTCTTTGCCACTTACGTTTTTAGACCTTCCTCTTTTTTTTACACACCCACCCACCCACCATTATTCACAATTTTATAAGGGGGTGCTAGGGATTCCTTTGAAATTTGCTCTTCCTTTACACAGATAGCAGCTATCTTTCAGTCATCTTTTTATATCCAAGTCTCTGGGACAGTGGCGTAGCGTGGGTTGTCAGCACCCGGGGCAAGGCAAGTAATTTGTGTCCCCTAATCCGGGGCAAGGCAAGTAATTTGCGCCCCCCCCTGCTGCACTGTCCCTCCCCCAGATAGTCCCTCGCTCTCTCTCCGCACCGCACCGCACGCCTGGCACCCTCCCCTCCACAGTGGGCGGCGACCCGGCGGCTCGGATCAGATTCGCACAGCCAGCACTGCAGTGAGAGAGAGTGAGTGAGCCAGGTAGGGGCAGAGAGCTGCGAGTGCGAGCGCCTCCCCCCAGATGTTGTGCCCGGTGCAGCCAGCCCCCCCTGCACCCCCCACGCTATGCCACTGCTCTGGGAGACACTATGTAATCCAGTGGTGTCCAAACTTTTTTCAAAGAGGGCCAGAGTTGAAGAAGTGAAGGGCCGTGAGGGCCGACCAAAGGGCCAACCTTTTTTTTTAGGATTGAAGTTGTTGAGCTTTTTAAAATGATTTTACCCCGAAGTTGTTGAGCTGTTTTTAGGATTGAAGTTGTTGAGGTTTTTTATAGGATTCTACCCCAGAAAATAAACTGCCACAGAGGCCAGATTAAGCCGACAACCGACTGGTGGGCCGGATTAGGCCCCCGAAACGGACTTTGGACATGCCTGATGTAATCCTATCCCAATCCCTTGCAGCCACATTTTTAATGCCAGTGTGCTGGCTGCTGCAGCAGCTGGGCTTTCTAGCGGTTTGCAGCAGCTTTTACCAGTGAAAAGAAAGCCTTCAGACTTCAAAGGCAGCCCTTGGACCACCTTGTAAAACCCAAGGACTGCAATACGAAAATTCAGAGAACTGCAGAGTAAGCTGGGAAACTATGTTCTCATCTGCAAAGTGGTGCAGGAGGAGCAGATCAGGTCAACTAACTCCTAAATATGGTGAAAACAAATTTCTGTCACATACCTGGTCCATGGTGAACAACTTGGTCATGTGAGAACATTGTTTGAGTCCAGATCACCACTATTCCAAAAGTAACACCTAATCTCATCCTAGGCATGCCATTTCCATCACCTGGAAACTGAAATACAGGATTTAGGAGGCATCTGAGAAGCCTACCACCCAGAAAGCAGGTGAAGACTGAAGGGCTCCATAGCAACATTTTTGACATTGGTTTGGACTGAGGCATGATCCTGCACAGACAGCAATTCTGCATGTGCAGCTGTCCCACACTTTCCTCCTCTAGCTTCAGATCCTCACATCCAAACCTATGCTGTCATGAAGGGTTCCCCAAACTGCAACATTACATTTTCAGGGAGCGCAGAGGAGGGTGTAGGAAAGCTCTAATCACACAATTTAAGATACTAGTCTTTGTCCTTTGAGCTAGGGTTTTTTTGGTGAACGCATGTTGATTTTCTGCCATATTACCATGCCACAGGCTGAGAAAGATGCTTCACTGCCAACCAGATGTGCTGAACTCTGTATGAATAGACTTTGGCAACCACAATTTCTTGAGCAGCTGGAGCCTGCAATCAGATTTAGAATAAGCCAATCTGAGCCGAATGCAGCACACATAGCTGCCAGTCAGATGACTAGTTCATCCTGTGGACACATGTTCATCACAGGATGATCAAACACAGTGGCTGCTTAGTGTTCAGGATCTCACAGGCATAGATCCCACTTTTCTGTAGCATAGGAGATTGGCTTTGTGTCATCCATCTCTGGCTTCAGAGAACTGGTCAACATAAAGATCCAGATGTATTTATTTCTGAATCAATGGTATTGTTTTGAAAGCCATTAAAGAGGCGTGTTTAAGAAAGGAGTCTTTCAAAGGCAACACTTTCCTGTTGTCAGTAAATAATGTTTGTCAATTGTCTCTTTTGCAGAACACACAGGCTGAATCTCATCTGCAAGCAATGAAGCAATGATCTGTGAGCCCTGGAAATAAAAACTAAATCTGCGGAGGGACAGAAGATTTCAGCTCAGCTTTTTTTATTGTGAACTGTGAGATCATGTCTATTTGTGGCTCTTTGTCTTCCATAACTGACAATGGGAGTTGTATGATGATCCCTTGAACGAGGTCCCTGAATACTATTCTGTTCCAGTCTTTACTTCAGATCAGTTTTCTCTCTCCAAGATTATGGACTATTAATAGTTTGCACATATGGGAAGCATCATTTAGTGAATGGAGTCTTATGAGGTGGGGTTCTGCCTCACACTTCCTACACTCCTGACAGGCATGCAAGCAAATCTTTACATCCTGGATACGTTGCTATCAAAATCAAGAGAACCATCTAGAGAAACATAAAATCGCCTTTAATGAGGCTAATGGGATGACTTGGGAAATGCAAACTATTCTCAGCTCTTCTGTGCTCTTCATTTGTTTCATTTCATTTCAGATTGCTGCAAATCATTAAGGGGTGTTTGTAAAAAGTAACCAGGCTAAGTGATTTAGTTATGATACTTAGTGGAGCTTCATGAAATCAAATGAGTTTCTTTCCAATTTCCCAGAGTGTTTGCTATTGCCTTGTGGAAACAGATGGAGTTAGTGGGCCTTCACAACCGATTTGTCTGAATCCTGAACTGAATCAGGCTGTATTGTACCCATTTTTCTTCATTTTGTACTGAATCTGGATCAGGTTGAGGTAGTTACAAATCACCACAGAGTCGAAACTATTTGTAGTGATTTGAGTTGATCTGGAGCTCAGCCACGATGCGCAGCCTAACAATAACCAGGGGGTTATTGTCAAGATGAAATGGGAGGGGATACAAAGACCCCCCTGAACTACATGACGGAATGGTAGGCTGAAAGAAGACTTAGAAATAAATAAAAATTATAGAAAGAAATAGAGGAAAACAACAGAATGGGAAGAACCAGAGATCTGTTCAAGAAAATTGGAGATATGAAAGGAACATTTCGTTCAAAGATTACCATAATAAAGGACAAAAGTGGTAAGGACCTAACAGAAGCAGAAGACATCAAGAAGAGGTGGCAAGAATACACAGAGGAATTATACCAGAAAGATATGGATGTCTCGTACACCCCAGGTAGTGTGGTTGCTGACCTTGAGCCAGACATCCTGGAGAGTGAAGTCAAATGGGCCTTAGAAAGCATTGCAAATAACAAGGCCAGTGGAAGTGATGGTATTCCAGCTGAACTATTTAAAATTTTAAAAGATGATGCTGTTAAGGTGCTACACGCAATATGCCAGCAAGTTTGGAAAACTCAGCAGTGGCCAGAAGATTGGAGAAGGTCAGTCTACATCCCAATCCCAAAGAAGGGCAGTGCTAAAGAATGCTCCAACTACCGCACAATTGCACTCATTTCACACGCTAGCAAGGTTATGCTTAAAATTCTTCAAGGAAGGCTCAAGCAGTATGTGGACCGAGAACTCCCAGAAGTGCAAGCTGGATTTAGAAGAGGCAGGGGAACCAGAGACCAAATTGCAAACATGCGCTGGATTATGGAGAAAGCTAGAGAGTTCCAGAAAGACATCTACTTCTGCTTCATTGACTATGCAAAAGCCTTTGACTGTGTCGATCACAGCAAACTATGGCAAGTTCTTAAAGAAATGGGAGTGCCTGATCACCTCATCTGTCTCCTGAGAAATCTCTATGTGGGACAAGAAGCTACAGTTAGAACTGGATATGGAACAACTGATTGGTTCAAAATTGGGAAAGGAGTACGACAAGGCTGTATTTTGTCTCCCTCCTTATTTAACTTATATGCAGAATTCATCATGCGAAAGGCTGGGCTGGATGAATCCCTAGCCGGAATTAAGATTGCTGGAAGAAATATCAACAACCTCAGATATGCAGATGACACAACCTTGATGGCAGAAAGTGAGGAGGAATTAAAAAACCTTTTATTGAGGGTGAAAGAGGAGAGCACAAAATATGGTCTGAAGCTCAACATCAAAAAAACGAAGACCATGGCCACTGGTCCCATCACCTCCTGGCAAATAGAAGGGGAGGAAATGGAGGCAGTGAGAGATTTTACTTTCTTGGGTTCCATGATCACTGCAGATGGTGACAGCAGCCACGAAATTAAGAGACGCCTGCTTCTAGGGAGGAAAGCAATGGCAAACCTAGATAGCATTCTAAAAAGTAGAGACATCACCTTGCCAACAAAGGTCCGTATAGTAAAAGCTATGGTTTTCCCAGTAGTGATGTATGGAAGTGAGAGCTGGACCATAAAGAAGGTTGATCGCCGAAGAATTGACGCTTTTGAATTATGGTGCGGGAGGAGACTCTTGAGAGTCCCATGGACTGCAAGAAGATCAAACACATCAATTCTTAAGGAAATCAGCCCTGAGTGCTCACTGGAAGGACAGATCGTGAAGCTGAGGCTCCAATACTTTGGCCACCTCATGAGAAGAGAAGACTCACTGGAAAAGACCTTGATGTTGGGAAAGATGGAGGGCACAAGGAGAAGGGGACGACAGAGGACGAGATGGTTAGACAGTGTTCTCGAAGCTACAAACATGAATCTGACCAAACTGCGGGTGGCAGTGGAAGACAGAAGTGCCTGGCGTGCTCTGGTCCATGGGGTCACGAAGAGTCGGACACGACTGAACGACTAAACAACAACAACAACATAGAAAGATAACTCTCCCTAGTTATGCAGGTGCATGGTTCCTATGTTCCTATCCAGTTCTACCACTATTGTGAAGATAGTTATGGTGTTCCTAGACTGGGTAGCTTGAGCTCAGTTGCCCATGCACTGGTAACTTCCAAGATGGATTACTGCTATGCACTCTATGTGGGGCTACCCTTGAGTTAGTGTATTGCAGTAATCCACGGTCAAAGCTGGCCCACAGGGTGTATGTGTATGTGGGGGAGGGGAGGGGGAAAATAAAGATTTAGTCCACTGGATCAAAAAGATTCCCCACCCTTGCCTTATATACTTTGCAGATCACCGCAGTTTGCAGCAGAGCTTCTCCTTCAAGTTCCAAAGATATCAGAAACTCACTCTATGGTAACTCAGAGCAGCGCTCCTGTGGCTGCTCCTGTTCTGTGGAATGGTATTTCTGTTGAGATACAGCAGGCTACGACTATTTCTCATTTCTAGAAACGATTGAATATATTTTTGTTCAGTCAAGCTTCTTCAGTTGGATTAATAGGTTTCTGTCATGGGTGCGTATTGTTTACAAATTCATTTTCTGTTTTTTTGTGCTGTTTATAACTGTTTTATGAGCAGTTTTTGTTACATTTTGTATATCACATGGGGATATATCTGGAAGGCGATGAATAAATAACAGTAACTATCATTTATTTGGAAGATATCGAGAAAGCCCATTGCAAGGTCTTTAAAGCAGCTGCCCAAAGATTGCTAGTGAATTAAGTCTCCATCCATGAAATACTGACATTCAACAAGAGCTTGGAGATCTACTTTGACCTCTCTTAGATCTGAGAGTATTACATTGTTATGTTCCTTTTTTTAAATGGTGCATGCACCCACCATTTTCTAGGTGTAGAAAAATATACTTTTTAGAGTATAATGAGGCCATATCAAGGTTTTCCATTCTAAAGGTAATGTGTTTTTTCCCCTTTAAGACAACATACTTTACCATTTTTAACTTTTCTCATCATATTTTTGACAGCAGGTTTTCCAATTTTGACAGGTTTTTAAAAGTAATTTTAACAGATGAGTGACTTCTCCTCCAGCAAAGTCAGATTATGTGAAATGTCAATGTAAAAACCATATACTGTGACACATAATCATTTTTAGCTGAATTTACTTATTAATTTTACTTGCTGTAGCTAATAAACCCTAAGTGCTTGGCTAATTGTATTGCTTATTTAAATATTTTAAAGGGTGTATTTTAAAATTGCATTTCTTTTTCTGACTCCAAATTTTTTTCAAGGCCGCCATGATCTGTCACACATTCATTATGAGTCTAGGAATCAGCATCACAACTGGGAAATCTCAGTTCAAAGAACTGAGTCAATGAAGAATCACAATGCACATTCTTTTTCCTTTAAAGGCCAAACATATTTTCAGAGCGCTTCCAGTGAACCTCGTCCACATACCACATTAGGTTGGTTTGTACCATCAGCAGAATAAATTAGTATATCACTTCCTGGTCTTTAAGCAGCAGGTGGGATTCGATGTTCGACAGTATTCTGCACGTAGAAAACTAACATGCCAAGGAGAAAGAATTGACATAGTCTTCTGCTTGAGTGCAAGGAGAATTTCTTTTTTGCAGGAACTTTTCCAAACATGCAAACTCCACCTGCATTTTGGTGTAGCATACAGCAGGAAAATATTTACCACTTGATTCTGCGTGCACACACACACACACACACACACACACACACTATATATAAATATGGATTTAGAATTCCAGCTCTGGAAAGAGGCAGCTTGAAGACTGATAGGTAGCTGTGTTGGTCTGCCGTAGTCGAAACAAAATAAACAAAAAAAAATTTAAAAATTCCTTCCAGTAGCACCTTAGAGACCAACTAAGTTTGTTATTGGTATGAGCTTTCGTGTGCAATGCACACGTCTTCGGATATACTGAAACAGGTTTAGCCTGTTAGACTGCAGAATCCTTCTTTAACATTTGATGTTGGTGCTATTCATATTGCTGGTTTCGAATACATCAATACAGAGATGGGGAAGCTCAGCCTGGAGGCCAAATGCAGACCTCCAGGCATCTTTATCCTGCCCCTACAACCTTCCCTGTCCATATCTGCACCTTCCTTGGCTGTCATGTGCGCTTGACTTGTGATCATGCCTTTCGCTTGCCTGGAAAGGAAGAATTGAGGGCACACTCAGAAGCACTGCTGGTTCTTCCTTTCTTCTTTTGTGGGTGTGGCCTGAATGTGTCAAAGTTTCCCATGGGATGGGGGAATTTCTGGATGTGGCCTGCCATCCAAATCCAGCTCCCTACCCTGGAGTCTGTGCCTGGAATGTTTGTGAGCTGCTGCCAGGACTGTTCTGGGCTGAATGCTTGGAATGCAGAATGAAGCTCTTTCCTATGTTCCAATATGGAAAGGCAAGCAGTAATACACTGGGGCTCTCTATCCCTGCTCCCAGAACTGTGTAGACAATATGTGATGTAGGCTATATGAAGCTCGGTGAAGGGAGGATAGTGTGTGATTTGCAAAAGCAAAGAGAGAGAGAGAGAGAGTGAGTGAGTGAGTGAGAGAGAGAGGGAAGCAAGAGCTACATCCATGTTTAGCTCCATCAACTTGAAGTTAAGCCAATAATAATAATAATAATAATAATAATAATAATAATAATAATAATTTATTATTTATACCCCACCCATCTGGCTGAGTTTCCCCAGCCACTCTGGGTGGCTTCCAATCAAGTTTTAAAAACAATACAGCATTAAATATTAAAAACTTCCCGAAATTTAGAGATTTGGGCAGACTTTACCTTTGCAGCATTTACTTCCTTTTCTTGCTAGAATGTTGAGTGAGGTGTACCAGCCAGAGCCAACTGCAAAATAAGGGTGGACATATGTTAACAAGTAAAGAACAGGGTGCCTCTGAGCATATTTACAGCCCACAAATTTGTATGCAGTACCAAAGTGCAGCTTGCAAGTTCTTTCGCACAAGGATTCTCTTCTTGCTAACCCGGCTGAGCATTCTTTCTGAGCAACCTAACTGAGACGGGGAAAGCTTTTCCATTGTTGCCATTGCCATTAACTAAATAGATATCGTCAAACAACTGAGAATCAGAAACCCTCGCTGATTGGCTGCAAATCATCCAGAGTTCTATCTATATCTCAGCCTACCTTCTGCCCAACCCTCATTTAGACCTCCTATGCCCTTTTTAAATGTGTTTTTTTGGAGGGGGGGCATATTGGGTTGTTGTTTTATTTCCGGGGGGTGTTTTTTCATTTTATGCCTTGATTTTATTCAGAGCACGATTTCTGTTCTCATCCTGAAGCAAAGTTCTTAACCCGAGGTAATATTTCTGGGTTAGAGGAGTGTAACCTGAAGCGTATGTAACCCGAGGTACCACTGTAATTATAATAAACTGGTCTATTATTATTATGTCTCAAAACTTCAGTATTTTGTGGATGAGGTTGGGAGGTATCATCATTTCATTTCATACATTCAACTTGAAATGCCATGTTCAGTTTCCATGGAATCATCATTGATTCTGTCTGGGACTGGGTCATCATAATAAGGGTTTTTTAAAAAATAAATCTTATGAATGAACTGGTGGCCTAAAGAAAGCATACAGCCTGTTTCACCACAGGATGCACATTTGGATGCCAGTTTCATCAAAACTGAAAGGACAAAGGTTGCCTAGAAGGCAAAAGGGCACAGCACCGTTAGCAGGCATCTTGGCCAAAGTGCAGAATTGATACTGACACTCTTTGAAGGCAGCCTCATTCAGCCTGTATCTTATGTGATGCGGAATATTTGAAGACTTGAGAATTAGGAAATTTCAGGATGTTGCATGATAGGAGTCTAATAAATATGTCCCATTTTTGCCTCCTAAAATTAATATGCTGCATTGTTAATACAGAAACAGCCTAGATTCTCACCCGATATAACAATAAAACAATGAACAGAGTGATGAAACAATGGCTACTGCAATCGACACAAGATAATATCACCAAGGCAACTATCTGTAAAAAAATAAAGTAAACGTCCATAACAATGGCAAAAGTAATTTCTTTCCCAAATAGGTTTTATCTTAAACAATAGCAAACACAGTAAATAAAGAGATCACTTGTAATATATCAGTGGTTCAGTGCTCATTTCTTCTCTTTCCAAAATCAATTATATCTTGAACAATTGCAAACGCAGTAATATAGAGTCCACTTGTGATATACCAGTGGTTCAGTGCTTAGACATTGTTCCAGTAATCCAACGTTTTGTGCTAAAGAACTTAGTCATCGAGCTTTGTAGTAAATAATATACAAGAGTAGACAGTATGTAAACGACTTAAAGCAGGGTTATATCTGAAGCATAGGAAGTTGCAGAGGGATCAGCAAAAATCAATTCTTTCCCATCTGTTCCATAGATAGCAGTCTCAGCGGAAGAAGCCATTTTTGTCTGTGTTTGGATACAACTGGACACCATTTTGAATCAAGATGGCAGACTGAACCTTTCAGAACTGCACTGATTTTAACCACTGCTTTCAAAACTACAGTGATTTTTTTGTTTTCTTAGAGTTCCTACGTCAGGTATTAGGCTGCTAGCTGAATTAAATCTATTACCAGTAGCACATATACATTTGGTTTGTTTTGAAACATAGATTGTAATCTTATTAATACATTGGTGGTCTCATTATTTTCTTTGCAACTCTGAGTTTGAAAACATGTCATATGTAAATTGCAAGGAAGTGAGGATTATGCAAAGAACAAACATTTCCTAAACACAATGTAGAGTTTTATCTCAATATAGTCGTACCTTGGTTGTTGAACTTAATCCATTCTGGGAGTCCATTCGACTCCCGGAACTGTTTGAAAACCAAGGTGTGGCTTCTGATTGGCTGCAGGAGCTTCCTGTACTGAATCGGAAGCCACAGAAGCCGCGTCGTACGTTTGGCTTCCAAAAAATGTTCGCAAACTGGAACATTCACTTCTGGGTTTGTAGTGTTTGGGAGCCAAAATGTCTAAGTACCAAGGCGTTCGAGAACCAAGGTATGATGGTATTTTTAAAAATGAAAGAATTTTTAAAAAATCATTTATAAAATTGATATTCTACCCTTCATCACAAGCAATCTCAGGGCAGGTCAAATTCAGATAAAAATCTAAAAACACAGAATAAAACCTGTCATTAAAACTGTAAAAACCATCTCATAATGATAACAGAAATGCATGGTACTTTTTCTTACTTTTTGGCCTTGGCTAAAAATTCAATGTATTTAATGTGGGAAGGCGAGATTCACCCATATGAATGCAGACAGGATGTTTTATAACTTCAACCCAATTGCGACGACAGAATTTATTGAAACATTAACAGAAAATGACATGTAAATAGAACAACACTTCCTTGTAGCCAGATCTTATTTCAGAGTCTGTTTTGTCTCGTTTCCATTTAATTATGATTTTGTATTGTACATCTGTAATTCCGAGCATAGCTATCACAATGAAATATATGCTTTTTATGGCACTAATTGCAATCCTTGTAAGTAGTCTCAACAAAGAGGCCAAAGACTGAATATGTATGGAGATTGAATTACTGTCTTTTGCTGAGATGCATTCCTTCAGGTTAGGACTGAAACACATTATTGATACAGTTTGCAGATCTTGGTCCAGGCTAAACTTGTTTTTTGGAAGGCTCAGTAACATAGAGATAGTTCCGTAAGGGTGGCGGCACATCCCATGTGGTCTGATACTGCTCCTCATAAGGGCCTTCTTTCCACTGACTGGATTCCCTTAGCATCACAGTGATTACTATCAGTTGGTGGTAGAGTCATTTGCTTCTCCCCTTGGCATTTTGATAAAGAATAGCAGAAATTCCATGTATCATGTGGCTGACTGTCAATGAAGAGTTATATCCAATGCTAGTTCTACTCAAAGTAGGCTCCTTGAAAGTAATTGACTCAAGTTACTCATATTCATTAATCTTGATGGGTAGTACTCGCATTGAAAACAAGATGGTCTGCAAGAGCCAATGCCATTCTGGCTTTGAGATTCCATTTAATGAAATGGAAGGAATGTCTGAATTGGAATACGTAATCAACCCCAATGAAGATCGGGATGAGAAATGTTTAAGGAAAAGGAAGTTGTTTTTTTAATGAAGTTGAAGACAACAAAACTGTTCCAGAAGGGAAACAAAAATTAGTTGTGGAAACTGCTAACATAATTTGTGATGAATAACTTTTACAACTAGAAAAAGGAAAATATTCTACAAACTCAAATTTGGACTTATTCCATGTACTTTAAAAAAAAATAAAGAACACTGATGAGGCAAAGACAGACAGCATAAAAATGACTCAGAGGATATTGATTTTGTTGTTTTCGAAGATGAATTGTGACACTTTGTCAACTTTGCATTTTGTCAACAGTAAGAACTTTAAATCATTGAAGTCTTCCACTGTACTTTACAAGTTCATTATTGGTGGCTCAAGTGTCACATTGATGGTTTGAGTGCCACATTTCCACATCATAGAATCATAAGGCTTAGTTTCAAGACCCTTGATAATCTTGGTCACCCTCCTCTGTACATGTTCCAACTTGTTAATATTCTTCTTAAATTGTGGCACCCAGTACTGGTCATAATATTCCAGCTGTGGTCTGACCAAGGCAGAATAGAGCAGTACTATTACTTCCCTTGACCTGGACACTATATTTCTGTTGATGGAGCCTAGGATAGCATTAGCTTTTTTGCTGCTGCTGCATCACACTGTTGACTCATGTTATGGTCTACTAAGATTCCTAGATGCTTTTCACATATATTACTCGCAAGCCAGGTGTCTTTCCATCTTCTCTTTGTGCAGATGGTTATTCCTGCGTAAGTATAGAACCTTACATTTCTCCCTACTGAAATTCATTTTGTTAGCTTTGGCCCAGTTCTTCAATCTGTTAACGTCATCTTGAAGCCCATTTTGTCTTCTGAAGCATTAGCTACCCCTCCCAGTTTTCTTTCATCTGCAAATTTGATGAGTATCCTGTCAATTCCTTCATCCAAGTCATTTATAAAGACATTGAACAGCAACAGGCCCAGGACAGAACACTGTGGCACCTACTTGTTGTTTTTTCTCTAGAAAGATTAGCAACCATTCATGAGCGCTCTTTGGGTTTGGTAAGTCAACCAGCTACAAATCCACCTAACAGTTACCTCATCCAGCCCAGATTTTGCCAGCCTCTCCATAAAAATATCATGGAGGACTTTGTTGAAAGAATTATTGAAATAAAGATACACTATGCCCACAGCATGGGTTTTGTTTTTTTCACTCTTTTGAAGATGAAGGCAACATTTTCCTGCCTCCAGTCCACAGGGACCTCACTTGTTCTCCAATAATTCTCAAAGATTATAGACAGAGGATCTGAGACTACATCCACAAAACCCTTTAGTGCCCTTGGGTGCAGTTCATTGGGCCCTGGAGATTTGAATTCATTTAAAGTAGCTAGGCCTTCCCTTACCACCTATTTTCCGATCTTGGGCAGCAGCTTCTTCCTTGCATCATTTATTTTGTTATCTATGCATCATTTGTACATGGTGCAATCACAACATTTACTAGGTGAGAATTTGTACATTTCATGATGTAACATGGCTTGTGCCTGGGTGAGTGCAGAGGTTCTGCTGCTTTCGGTTCTATGGGTATCTCCTACCAAAGATATATAATGGCCTGCATACAGGTGCCTACCCACATCTCAGGTGGCCTCTGTTTATCAGTTGCTAGAGATTCCAATGATTGATACAGTTTATCATAGTCAAACAGAGAAACAGTATATTTACAAAAGCTTAAATTAGTAACTGATGGATACCCAGTGCAATTTCATTGACAAGCTTCAGCACCACACAACTTAATTTATGTTCCTCTGCTCCAAACTTGATATCAGAAGCTTTTGTCTAGGAACAAATAGTGGTACTAATGACTTACTGGAGGAGTCAAGAGATGTGAGAAGAATATGCTAACCCTCTTTAACACCTCTTTTAAAGAGAAATTAAGAACTGGAGAGACTTTTGCCATTCAAGGAAGTCACATGCTTAACGTATTTCAGAAGCATGTCCCCACTGCTAAAGGGTTTAAAAAAACGAAACAAGAAATTATAATTCCCTCTATCAAAAAATCTGAACAGGGAGGGGATATTTTTTGCTGCATGTGAGCTGAATCAAGTTAATGAGGCATCTAACACTGCAAAAAAGAGCGTTGCCTATAAATAAATCCCATCTGATTGGGATATATTAGTCTTCTGATAGAGTTATATAGCCTACAGCTGCTTTGAATAGAATGTATATGGGTACAGATACAGGCCCCCACTTTCCAAAGTACTTGTCCATCCTAAAATCTATACAAGGAAATGCAGCTCTTTTTTTGGAGAGAAAAAACATCATCACCAGCATCTACAGATTACCTTAATTCACCATATGTAGAGCAACTGTGAAACCATTTAACAGAAGCTTTATTGCTCACTTCCTGAGTGGTATTTGTAAGGAAAAATCAACAAAGCAGGAGCTTAACCACAAACAGAGATCTCAGAATGAAATACAATGGGATGATGATCTTCCACAGACAACCAGTGAGTTTCTTAGAAAAGTATGGAGACATATTCCTCAGGAAAATGAACCTTCTGATTGCAGACAACCACTAATAATGTGGTTTTGAAGGCCATGCTGTTGCACCAATGCAGGACAAGGGACCACCCTAGCATTTGCCAAAGCAGAGAAATCTTGCCACATGTATACTTTTTGCAATCTGTTTTCGAATTTCAACTTTACAAGAACCATTCTGGGTCTTGAAAAATAATCCAAAAACACAAATGTTTGCACAAATCTCTGAAACCAGTTAGTTTGATCAAGTTTCAGCAGGTTTTCCTCTGAAATACACCATAATTTAGCTTGATAATTGGAGAAGAACAAAGGGACTAAAATTTAACCACTTATGTTGCTATTTCATATCTTAAAAATAAAGCAGATGTAGCTCTGTAATGACTAATATAGTCTCCAATATTATATTCTGAAAGAATAAAAATCAAAGTGAGAAGATCCATTGTAGCCCCCCATCTCTGTCCACAGCAAATTTGACAATACAGTTTGAATGCAAGGATTTTTAGAACTGTTGGTGGGGGGCGACAACATCTGTTTACCCATCAGGTCTAGTAAAACCTTAGATCTGATTGCTTGATCCCTGGTGTTGCATCATTAAGAAGTCCCCACACACTCACCAGTTATTAGCATTCCTTGAAAAATGGTTTGGTTTCTTTAATTTTGTGTCACAAGAAGGTGCCAAGCAGGTACCACTAATCTGTGTCCAATGACAACCCCCTCCGTTTTATCATAATATTCAATTAGTTCTTGTCACAGTAGGTTACTGGGGTTGTTAACAGTCCACAAAGGCACACCTGAATATGAGAGAGAAGCACCCTTAAAAAATGTACTGCAAATAATTTATTTGCTGGTAAGAGGGTCCATTTCTACGCTTAGGGGAAAAAATCCTTCATAAAGGCTATCGGAGGGGAGGAAAGCTCTTGTAGCAATGGAGTTTGGGAAGGAATTCAGATCCTCTCGGCCATGCAGTGTTGTAAAAAAGTAGACACATGCATGACTGGGGGGAAGTGAGCTAGCTCTGTCCCTTCTGATTCCTGACTACTGTGAGAGCAGTCATGGTATGCTTCACCCCTGAAAGAAGAAGAAGAAGAAGAAGAAGAGTTTGGATCTGATATCCCGCCTTTCACTCCCCTTCAGGAGTCTCAAAGCGGCTAACATTCTCCTTTCCCTTCCTCCCCCACAACAAACACTCTGTGAGGTGAGTGGGGCTGAGAGACTTCAGAGAAGCGTGACTGGCCCAAGGTCACCCAGCAGCTGCATGTGGAGGAGCGGAGACGCAAACCCGGTTCCCCAGATTACGTGACTAAACTCTTAACCACTACACCACACTCTCACTACACCACACTGGCTCTCTCTCTTAAATTGACTTAAAAGTCAATTTAAGATATGGGCACTTGAAACAATTGGCCCTGCCCACCTTATCAGTTGTTGAACAGGAGGGGTTGCTCCTTACAACTGGAATCCTCTATGAGCTGGTGGATTGAAGGCCACCATAGTTTAGTAGGCAAGTATAAAACATAGCAATGGTCAGGCTTTAGGGAATCGGCTTCCTCCCCCTGTGGCAGTAGATAAGCAGAACAAAGGAAAAGGAGTCTTCTTACCAGTTAGAAACTTTAATAACCAAAGCGAGAGAAAAAAGAACCCATCTCCTAGAAATGGCGGTGTTCCTAATTAAGAATCCCACCCCCTTATGATCCTATTAATCGACGTCACTGCTCCATCTTGTAAAATGAGCTTGTCCCCTTTGTGCTTTGTGTGCTTTCTGTTCTACCACTTTCTCAGCTCTTCTTGACCTTGCAGAGAGCGGATGAATGCTTTCCAGAGATAGTGAATCTGTTAACCCTCTCTCTCCCAGTGTTTCTTCTCCTAGCTGTTTCTCATCCAGTATTTCCCAGCTTCTGCCTTCTGAACTATGTCCCTCTGCAAACCACTGTTCCAAATTTATACTGTCCTCCTACTCCTGGGAAGATCAGGATCTGAATCTGGAGCAGGGGGATAGGGAGGCTCCCACCATTCCTCCTCAGTGCAGCCCTCCTCAGCAGGGTCCCTGACATCAATGTTCAGCCTACCTGCCATGGTTCTTCCTGTTTGTCTTTCCTCTAGTTCTAACACTATCAACTTAACTCAACCCCACAATCCAAATTTCTCATTTGAAACTGATTAGGAGCATTCTCTAAAGAGTATTTAGAGCATTATCTCCACCCATGTGTAGTTGGAAGAGCCATAGGTCAGTGGTAGAGCATCTGCTTTGCATGCAGAAGCTCCCATGTTCAATCCCTGACTTTGCCTGGTAGGGCTGGGAGAGGCTCCCTGCCTAAAACCAGGGGTGGGCTTTGGTTATCTTTCATAATATGTTGCCCTGGGCAAGGCCAAAATTTGGCTCCCACAAATGGATCTTTTCAATTATGGATCTTCTCAATTTTGCTCCCCCTTGGCTCAGCACCCTGTGCAGGGACACTACCCATACCACCCTAGACTTGGCACTGCTGAAATCCTGGAGAGCCACAGCCAGTTATTGCAGACAATACTGAGCTGGGTGGATTGACGGTCTGACTCAGTACAAGGCAGCTTCCTACGTTCAATTCTAGTATATAGAATGGATGACCTTAAAATGGTCTTCCATTTGTTTATTCTATAATTGTTTATGATGGATAAGCAACCAATTAATACCAGGTGCAGCTCCATACACCTTGCCATAGAAGAAACATTTCTACGAGATTACTTTATACTCCAGAAAACCATTATGATTATAAACTTTCAGAACCAGGAAAAAATATATTGGGGAAAGGGAAAATAAATGCAACAGAAGAAGATAAATATGCATAGTATATTTTGAATATTTAATATCTGAATGCTTATTTAAAAAAAAGACATCATGGAAGCCTTCTTTGGAATACGTCTTTAAAAAAAACATTTTGCTGTTGTTCACGTGAAATTCATTGCTATGATTACAACATATGTATTGCAAAGCACACATGCTGCCTGTGACATCAAATTCTTAACTCTCATGCTTTCTAACATTTTTTTGGGGTCTCCTACAGACATACCGTGATTAACCGCAACAGATCTTTCCTATAATATCTGCCATTTTTGGCAACTCAATTTTTGTCCCCTTTAACCTTTCTCATTCAAAAGTGAAATTTGTTGTTAGAGGAAAAATGGAGCGTGGAGATAGAAAGCAACAGTGTGAATAAAGGAGCAAGTCTGTTTTGACTGGCAGCTTTCTGTTTGGCTGCGTTTGGGGGGGGGGGAGGTGAGGTGCAAGAGGAAGACAACATATTCCCAGCTGCAAACAATGTTCTGCTAAGCTATATGCTGTAGATCAGCCTTGCACAAACCTCATTCAGCACCAAGCAAGGGCTGCAATGAAAATATATTATGCCAGAATGCCACAGCTAATGTGTGCATTTTAGTTGCCTTTAATTAACATAATTTGCATATCATTTCCATGAACATGGCAGATGCGCAACTAAGTGTCAGGCACGGTGCAATTATTCTGCAATATTTTGGAGCTGCTGTCCTTGAAAACCATAAAAGATGAATACTCTGGGGGTCTTCCCCCCTCCCCCCCTTATCACCTTCTTTTCAAAATTATTGTGCTCAGCAAAAGTTTTCTTTTGACATGCAAGAAAACATGCCCTAAAGTTAGGGTAGTTAAAAATGTAATGGCCTGCACTGTTTTAACAGTCAGAAGTCCAGATTCAGAGAACCACAAGCAATGCAGAAGAGGGTTTCATACGTGCTGCTGTGACCACAGAAACCTTCCTTCCTTCCTTCAAAATTTTTACTAGAACAGCTAAAGCTAATATAGTATTGATTGCCTGATGGTAGATGTGAATAGGAGAAATAAGTCCTTGAGTCCAGTAGGGTGCTCATCCTCAATTTAACAAGTCTTTTTACAGCAGTGTTTCCCAAGCTTGGGTCTCCAGCTGTTTATGAACTACAATTCCTGTCATCCCTGGCTATTGGTCCCGACGACAACAACAACAACACTTTTATTATTTATCCCCCACCCATATGGCTGCATTTTCCCAGCCACTCCATGTGGTTTACAGCATATATAAAACATAGTAAAATATCAAACATTAAAAACTTCCCGATATAGGGCTGCCTTCAGATGTCTTCTAAAAGTTATGTAGTTCTTTATCTCCTTGACATCTGAAGGGAGGGCATTCCATAGGGAGGGTGCACTACTAAGAAGGCTTTACCATGGAGCAGCAGCCCTCCCCTAGCTATAACTGTGAAACAGAGTTTCCCAAACTTGGGTCATCCCTAGCTAGAGTCCAACAGCTTCCATCAGCTCCAATCAGCATGGCTGATAGTCAATAATGATGGGAGCCAGGGTCGTCTTACCCATAGGCGCTAGGGGTGTGGGGTACCAGGTGCCAGGCTCTCAGGGGTGCCAGGCTGAGAGTCCAGGGCCTGAGAATTGAGTCCAGGGAAGAGCCCGCCCATCGGTTGGGCTCTTCTGCTGCGCTGCAAGTTTTGGGGCGACTGAGTCAATGAGATGCTGAGGCGGCCAGCCAGCTCCGCCCTCCTGCGCTCCTGGGACTGGGCAACCTAGGGTGGTGGGGGGTGGTGCTGGGCAGATCTTTGAACCCCGGTGCCGCATATGCTTAAGACAGCCCTGGTGGGAGCTGTAGTTCAACAGCATTTGCATGGCAACCAGCCGGGAGAAGATGTTTTACTCAACTGCTGTTGGGCTAGTTCCCTATCCCAAGCTTTGACAGAATCACCAGATGCAGTGGCAGGAAATTTCCCAAGACCAGTCAGGAAACCATCCAGACTGATCAGACTCCAGGGTTCTGATCTAATAGGTCCCCATGGCTGCAGAGGTTTGATGTCCATGTTGTAGGCAACTCTAAATCCTTTGAAGTAGTAACTTGACAAATGAATCACATGCTGCCCCTCCATACTCAGATCACCATCATACTATCTAGAACAACAACACCACAGGTTCAAAGTATGTCCTCCTATATAACTGGGGTCTATTCTCATCTGGGAAAGCTCCACAGTTGCCATGAAGTTCTAAGTCATTCTGGGCAGGGTGGTCTCTACAATAATGTTGAAGCACCACCAACCTAGGAGACACCATCCCTGCTTGTTCAGTTATAGAAATTAATAGGAAGTAGGATGACAAGTATACCAGCAGAATCCCTATTCTGCCCTGGCCACCAATGCTGAAGAACAAAGGCTCCAGCTGGAAGATTGGTGATTGGTCAAGGAGATGGAATATTGATTGATCATAATAACTTTCCCTTCCCACTCTCAAACTAGACTGAATCCTGATGAGCAAAACTGGGGACAAATTCATGCCAGCCTCTTCCTCCTTCTTGAAAAGTCACCTTCCTCACCCAGAATCAAGTCCTAGCTGGGCATGACATGGGCATAGCCAGGATTTATATGGGGGACGGGCAGGCTTCATGTTGGGAGGGGGCAGAACCTCAGTTAGTTAAGTATTTTTATTGATTTACTTAATTTTAGAGGGGGGCAGGGGACAGCTACGCCCATGGGGCATGATTTCCCCATCAAATAACTTAACATCATGCATCACAACCTTTAGCCCAACTGCAATTTCTAGGACCAAATGATCCAGAAGGAGTAGTGTATACCACTTACCACCCTTTCCTCCTGCAATGACCAGGCTTATTCTTGCCATCCATCTCCTTGCCCACTACCATTTCTTTTGTTTGTCCTGGATCTTCTATCATTCAGCTTCATTTGCTGATCCAAGGTTCTCCTATTTTGATAGAAAGAGAAAAAACTTGGTTCTCCCCACTTGCATAATTTAATACCCCTTTATCATGCTCTCCCTTACTCACTTTTTCCCTAACCCAAAAAGCCCCTGGTGTTGTAACTTTCCCTCATAGGGAAATTACTCCAGCAACAGCCTGCCATTTCCCACCCTGCAGCTGCTGATGTTTACTTTGAACTGTTCCTCATATCTCAAGGTACAATCATGTTTTTCTAGCTTACCTGTAGCCCAAACACTGTCTTGCCTTTTACAGTCAATGAATGTATTATGTGGAAAACTTGAGTATAGCCTAAAGCAATGTGCAAAGCATCCCTGACCATTGGCTAAATTGTCCGGAGCTGATGGGAGTCATTGCTCACAACATATGGGAACCTAAGGTTGAAGAACACTGCCTTAGTGCCCCTGGGCATCTGTTTATCAGAGATTGTGGACTGGGGACAAGTTGAATCCCCATACAGAGAGACAAATCTGTTTTCTGATCTGTATCTCTGTTTATTTTGGCTCTTTGGGATGCCTTCTGAAAATGCTGTCAGCATGAGGTGCCATAGCTGTTGTTCTTCAGCACCCTCCTTTAGCCTATTGCCTTAAAGGATGGGGGAAGTTGCTGAAGAAAACCACAACTATAGTAATATAGGAAGCTGTATAATTCCCAAGTAGACTATTAATTCACCTATGTAGTCCAGTACTGTTTACTTTGATTGGAGGTTGCTTTCCATAGCCTCTTAGGGCCTCTTTTCCACCACCTGTTCATTGATGCTTCTAACTTGAGATGCCAGGGAAGGGATAGTCGATGTGGTGCTCTCTAGATATTGCTGGGTTACAACTTCTACAACTAATGAGAGTTGTGGTCCACAACATTTGGAGGGCATCACGTTGGCTACTTCTGGGCCAGGGAATGAACCTTAGACCTCCTGCATGCAAAGCATGGGCTCAGTTATGAAGCTATAATGCCTCTGTCTTCAGAAATGCCTACTAGTAACATTCTGAGAGACATCCGTCTTAACCCAAAATACAGTTTAATTTGGAACAGCAGTTTACCAGGGACAGTGACCAGAAAAGGAGGACAGCTGGAGCATAGGCTCCCTGCTGAAGGAAAAGAATTCACCCTTCCTGTAGATGACAGGTCACCAACAGGATACCATCCACATGTTGCTGGACTCCAACTCCCATAAGCCCCAGCCTGATGGTCAATGGTAAGGGATGGTTGGCTGTAGACACTTTTCACACTTCAGGTTGTGTGTTACAGTAGCCAGCCAGAGTGACTGACAGCTGCTATTTAGTTCAGCAATGATAACCATTTCTATGGCTGCCAGTATATTAAAGGTGTGGAACTACAGAAGGCCTACTTGGGTTTGCTTTTAATATGAACACATTGCTTGCTTTGCAACAAAATACAGATCCTTTCCCCATTGTCTCCTTCCTTACCCTAAGCAGGAATGCAATATATTTCCATGAAGCATCAGCCTGGGAAGGCTTTAAAATAGGATTTGAAAGTGCCATACATTTCAATTAAAAATACATTTGTGAAGACCATTCATTTCAAGTTTGTTTCAGCACTTTCCTAAATAGTCTGCTTTCCTGAACTGAGGCCAAGAAAGCAATTACTTTGTCAGCCTCTATATTCATGGATATGACTTTTTAGGCAATCTGTAGATGCAGGTTTACTGACAGAATTATGAAAAGCCTTGGAAGGAATTCCGCAAACATTTCAAAATAGCTTTTCAAGAGCCACAACAAGATGAAAGTAACAGCAAGACAGATTCGAAGTACTCTTGTTGCATATTCATATTAGACATTACTAGCTGTCTAGCCATCTTCTATAGAAAAGGCCTTACAGCCCTGACCAATGCCTGTGCTGCATCTTTCTTTGGATCCTTCTAAGGAAACATCCTTCCTAGGTTACTTATTCTGTTGATTCTCCAATGATTAAGATTCCCACCACTGATAATGAAGTTCAGTTTGGACTGATTCCCTGGTCATACCTAGTTCTTTTATTCACCCTTAGCAACATTTCTTTCATATATTCTTTACCAACCACATCGCTCTCCCTAGTACCCATTGTAACTTACCCATGCAAAATCTCCAAAATGGAACACTTCTCAGCAGTGGTGCTCAGTACTATTATTTCGTATGTATTGGTAACAACAGTCCCATTACTTTTGTTGTTGTTGTTGTTGTTTAGTCGTTCAGTCGTGTCCGACTCTTCGTGACCCCATGGACCAGAGCACGCCAGGCACTCCTGTCTTCCACTGCCACCCGCAGTTTGGTCAGATTCATGTTTGTAGCTTCGAGAACACTGTCTAACCATCTCGTCCTCTGTCGTCCCCTTCTCCTTGTGCCCTCCATCTTTCCCAACATCAGGGTCTTTTCCAGGGAGTCTTCTCTTCTCAGTCCCATTACTAATACCTAAAATTTAAACGACCCTTTAGGTTGTAAAAAGGATGAAGTATATGTAGACCTCCAGATGTTGTTGAACTATAACTACTACCAGCCCTACCAGTATGACGAATGATTAGAGATGATAAGATCTGTAGTAAAATAATATCTGGAGGGCCATAGGTTCCCCATCACTGGGATATAGTGCCCTACTATTGATTAATGTTCAGTTATTATCCAGGATATGTCTCAAATTGTTCTCTAAAACACTGTTGTCTAATTAGTAGATGTCTTCCTTAACATTCCACCTATCCCCCATCTGCTCACCCCTCCATTTCCACAAACATGCTCTCAAGTACATAACCATAAATATGCCTGTGATCCAAATGATCTGCCTACATATGCATTAGGGGGTAAGACTACATGCTCTCAGAGGTTTCCGCCGTATTTTTGTTTATCTTGGTCTAGCTTCCCCAGCTTACCCAGCAAGCTGCTGGTCCGGTTTAAAAAGTAGCTCTCGTTTACTGTGGGGACCTGCAATGGCAAAAATCATAGTGGGGGTGGGTGGGGAGGATATCAAACAAACTAGCACACTGTTCTCTTGTGCTTACATAAACAGCTCCTTTGGAGCATGGCCTCTGGGACTGCATCTGTTTTGAGCAGCACATAAATGGATCTGGCAATGCTTTAAACACACACACACACACACGCCCCAAGGCTGTGATCCTAAGACTGCTTACCTGAGAGTAAGCCCCATTGCAATCAATAGGACTGACTTCTGAGTAGACATGGCTGGGCTTGTGCTTTGCAAAACAAGTTGCAAAGAATCAAAGGCACTGTTTAATATAACAAATTGCTTGCACCAGCTCCTCTAGGTGCCTTCCAAATCCTTATCAGTTTACAGCTGTAACCTGAGGATATAATAAGAGACTGACTCTTGCACAGGCAAGGAAACAGATGATCAAATTCACAAGGGACCCACTGTCAGGCTTTTTCCAGCACCAATGAAACATATTAATCCTTGTCACTGTTTTCAGAAACGCTGTGACAGAAATAAACCTGTACGGTAACGTGGCCTGTTTAATGAGCTTCTGGAGTGGGGAGAGGGCTTTCCATTCAGCACCTGAAAAACACAACAAAACACCTTTTACATTAAAGATGTGAGGTTTGCTGCTGGCTAAATATGTACACAGAAGACCATAAATCACCAGCGCACAGACAGCTGGGAAGGCAGAAAGCAAATTTGGATTCTGAGATGAACTTCACAGACCAATTATCTACTTGGAATCATGGGAGTTTAACAAACAAATACCAGCCCCTGCTGAGCCCTTTCAGCCAGCCGCTTATGGGTGATTCAGTTGCATCCGAGGCTTTTAGACTGATCAATTCTTAATCACAAAGCACAAAAAAATTATTCCTAGGCGCTTGTCAGTTTCTTTGGACACCTTTGTTAAGAGTCTGCTTCAAAATCATTTCTCTCCCACCCACCCCCCATCCAAGAAGTGCAGACACTGTTTTTATTGACTGTCTACTTGTAAAATGTTTATAGCTTGTTAATTTATATTTACCCCTTTGCTTATGCCTGCAAATCAACATCACTTAGCACAGTTTGGTTACACTTTGTCCAAAGGAAATTACAGGAGCCTGCTATGGGGCTAAAATGGAGGAAAGCTGAGGAAAATCGATACACTGATGATTAAATAGATCGTAGCAAATTCACGTCTGTAAGCTGCAGCCTGGAGACATCACTGTGGCACCTATCTGGCAGCTAATGCGCTTTCAGGCAGTTGAAGAACATTTGAGAAGAAGGCAAAATACAACAGAAGAGAACAAGCTATTCTAAAGCAATTTACACACACACACCCAGAGAACACATACAACATGCAACCTTCATTTCACTATTTGACATCATGTTTGCCATTTATTGCTGTGGAAAGAAAGCTTTTATTTTTTTAGTAAAGTAGGCATTATTGTTATGTGATGCTTTCTTTATGAACTGCTGAATACTGTTCACCTTGATGCATAATTCTACCTCTCCCACTACTGCCTCCTGTTTACAAATATTTGAACACATACTGTTTTCTCTGGATAAATCTCAGGTGTATGGTAGTTCACTGAATACCACCAGCATTAATTGGAAGACAAGCCGCTATTGACACGTGTTTCTTAGACATCACAATTTTAGAAATGAAAATATTTAGTAGAAACCTCACAATATTTAAAAATGTGAGAATAGTCTGTCCTTATTAATTTTTACAGAGCCAGGATAAACTTAATACATTAAAAAAGAGCCCCTTTAAGTGGCTCAGATATTGTAATAGTTCAACATTATGGAATAAATATTTTAAAAATGGATTTGTAAGTGTGAATCTGTGGGATTCTAGTTGTGAATCCACAATCCAGTTAATTGATAAGGAGTTGGACTCTGACCCACCTTCCTGAAGCAAGTTGCCAGGACTAAAATGGGGGGATTGTTTTCCCTTCTTTGAATTCAGTGGCAGGGGGCCACCACAAACTACTTCTGTGCCACATTCATTAATGTGAAACGGACTTTCATGGAGGCCCCTCCTCTGACTCCCCCAAAGTCCCCTCAAAACAATAGAATTGTGCAGAATAAGATTAAACTACATTGACTTTAGATATAACGAAGACACAAATCAGTTGAAAAGGAAGTTTAAAAGACCAGGCCATGCAGGGCAGCTCCAGTGTGAAGTACCAGTGCACAACTACATGTGAAATCATAAACTAGGGTTGGATCAATCTGCCAGCTTTGGTTTCCCCCACCTTTCCAATCTTAAGTTCTGTTTACCATATTTCCACATCAGTTTGTGATTTTTTATAAAAAGTCTTCAATAAAATATGGCAACATTTTCATGCACATTCCTCCTAACATACACATTTTTAATGCAAGTGTGTCTGATATATTTTTGCAAGTGATTCCTCGTAATATAATGTATTTATTTAGACCATGCCATTCTCCCAGTGCAGGACCCAAAGTGGCTCACAGCATGAAGTAAAACAAATACAGCTGAAAACATGCACTGTGTGTGTGTATACACACACACACACACACACACACACACACAACACTCACTCTTAGAATACCCTGCCACAACAACCAGGCAGTGGCCTAAGGCCTGTCTGAACAACAACAAAAATTGCTTGCTGGCAAGGGAGAAGGCAGGCCTAGCCTCCCATAGAAGGGAGTCCCACAATCTGGGAGTAGCTACTAAGAAGCCCTTCTCTTTTGTCTTCAACAAGTGTGCCAGTGAAAGTGATGGGACCAATAGAAAGGCCTCCTCAGAAAATCACAAAGCCTGGGCAGGTTCATATAGGCAGATATAGTCCATCAGATATCCTGGATATATAGGGCTCTGGAGACCACAACCATCACTTTGAATTGTGCCCAGAAAGCAGGGGTGCCAACTTGAATAAAATATTGTGAGGGTCCACATAATTGATCACATGATGCAGTGCACACACACCATTTAAGTAGGAATGCCCATCAACTTTGTGGGGGCCTGGCCCCCTCAAATATTCTGTTGTGGGGGCAAAGCCCCCAAGGTCCCTAGGAGTTAACTCCTATGTCAGCAATGGACCTCTAGCCAGTGGAGCTGTTGTAACAAGGTGTCTCTGTTCTCCCTGGATCTGGTCAGCAATCTGGCTGCAGCATCTTGGACCCAAGTTGCCAAACACTTTCCCCTAATATATGCATTCATGTACACATTTTTTTTTGGTTGAAAAACTGCATTGCAAAATTCAGAGATGTGTGAATTTTGAGGAATAACTGCATTTCAGTTCACAAATTGTTTCAGGAAATGTGAATCTGGTAGATTCATATTAGAAGAAAAAATGAACTGATTTTCTTCCCTCCAGCCTTAATCTAAAGCCAGGGTTCCAGTGCTGAGTTCTCCCCTTCCCGTAGTAAAACTTACCATCATAAAATGTTGCATTTCCTTGCCTATGCCAGCAGCGGCCAGAGAAGTGAAACGGCAGCAGGAAAACACATAACATCAGTATATCAGGATAATGTGGGTTTTCACAATTTTCAGTAGTAGCGCTCTGCTTTATAACATGTCACTCTCGATTGCAAGAGAAAGAAAATGTATGTTGTGTGAACCTAAGCATAATACATGTCTTGAGGATTGCTTTGGCAGAGCCAAATACTGCACTGGATTAAATATATGACTCAATGAGCCCTAGTCATAATTACACACACAGACACACCAGGTTCACATGCAAAGAGGTCTGATCAGGAATCCTCATAAATGTTTCCCACACTGAATATTTTGAATCCTTTCACAGATGTATTCAGACAATCAGCTCCCCAACTGGGTGCTGACTTTGCAGTCAACCAGTTGAGGGAATGAGATGAAATAAGATTGTCTGAAAGGATGCAGTGTTGAATGCAGTAGCCACATAAACCACATACAACTGAAAGTGTGTTAAGCCATGCCGTGGAGGAATCCACTGCTAGCTAGTTGGATTTAAAGCGATGAAGAAATAGTACATATCAAGCCATAAACTGTACAAATGTTGACATTTGGCCATCTACAAGTCTTTTACAAATTGAAATAAATAAAACTGGACATACCGATTTCAGGGGTGAATAGCTTTTTCCAGCCTGAGCGTATATATGACACGTTTCAGCTTCAGGTTAATATTTATCACTGCTGTAAGTTATAAACTCCTGGAGAACAGGGCTGGGGGAAGTATAATGGAAATGTTAACAGACCCTTAATTATAGAGGCTTGAAACATGGAACATAACAAAAACCCTTTTAAAGTAAATATACACTGTTAACCTCCAGAAGAATGAACTTTTTGTATTCCATGTAGCAAATCAGAGGAATGAACTCAAGTAAAAATAAAAGTTGCTCTAGAGCATTTTCCATTTGTAGAAACCATCAAAAGTGAGACAAAATGATATTTGAAAGATTCCATTAAAAAAACAACAACCCCGAGCTGAACGCAATTCTAATGCAACACAAAGTGAGCCTTGCTGCTCCTCTTGTATTCTACCTCTAATTACAGTATGTATTGAGGTCCTTAATGGATTTGGTAAAACAAACATTAGCAAGTAGTGTAGCTAAAAAAAAGAAGCAGTCTACACGTAACAAATAGAATAAGAAGTGAAGTAATGTTGGGAAAATGTGTGCGCAGTGGATGGCGTAGGGGAAGGATCTATGCCTGTTGACTCCTCTTGGATTTAATTGTTTTCCTGGGTATGCCGTTTTCAAGATTTTCTTGAGTTGTGGCATTGAAGGAAAAGTAACAGGAAGTGACAGAGCAGATTAGAAGGCGATAATGAAAGGGAAAGTCTGAATAAACCAAGTGTAAATTTTTGATAAGACTCCACCCCCCACCCCTGGTCTTACTTCTTGTGTGGATTTTTCATTTCTCATAGACTGGACCAACAAGATGCTGATGGTGAACTGTAAATATTATACTAGGTTCACGCTGAAGATTATGAAAGGCCATAACCCAAGGTGAAGACATTAATTTTATGGGGAAGGATTGGCCATTGTCAGAAATGCCCTGCCGTGTCTAAAGATTCAAAGTGTGCAATAGGATTTTCATGAAAAATATTTTGCTGCCCATTCTGTTTCCCACACACACTTGTCAAATGTTAGGACTGAATTATCACTAGGCAAACTGGTAATTGGTGTAGCTCAGTAATTGGTTTCATTATATTATGCAATGGGGAAAAAAGATGGTATACTCTACCTATGTGTTTTAGATAATACGGCATTCGCAATGCAAAGCAGCCCTTTGTTGTGTTTAAGGGGAACGGCTAACTAGGCTGAACTTGCTTGAAAGGCTATTGAAAAGATTTCTGTCCAATTTAGTAAACCTGATTATCTCAGTAATGTGCAGATCAGGAGAATTGTCAATGGGCATACCGTATTTACATGGGTTTCTTCTGAGAAATACAAAATTTCATTTATGAATTAATTGCTAGCTCCTCATTTGTTAAAAAAAATGTCACACCAAGTGAAAAGCAATCTCACTAGATGTGGATTTTACACGGCACTAGATCAATCCCAATACCAGTAAATGGATATTATTAAACAGCATGGGGTAGTGCAAACTGGGAAAGAAAACTTGTAGTGTACTGCCTTTGAGCAGACCTGGCTTGCATGCTGTGACAGGGCAATTGTCGACATGCTTTTTCATGCCAATCTGCAGCTTTTTCAACTCTAGATGCTATGGCAACCAGGGTTTAACAGACTAAGCAGCTAACAAGCTTCCCTGATGGAATTGTCTGCTAGTATGATTGCCTTGTCTTACTGAAAATATAAAATAGAACGAAGACGCTTGTGGACATTTGTCAAGCTGATTATAATTTGGACACTTGAATCATAATTGCCTGTTGTGTATTGTACAGCACTGTCCAGTGCTATTTTCCACACTGTCTGCAGAGGACACGAGTGTGTTTTCACAGCCTGTTTCTTGTGGAAATGAGAGCTTCTGGTGATTCTGAGTTGGTACATCATGGTTAGCACAGTTAAAAGAAAAAAAATAATGACTAAACAATGGCAATCCCTTAACCCATGTGGATCTACAGGACTAGTTTTGATTTCTTCTCTTTTATTTAGATAGATTGTATTATGGTTGAGAAACAACAAGCTTCTGTACAAGATTCGATTTTCAAGATGCAAAAATTGAATTTGCTTTACCATCTTTTGTAAACCATGTCAATTTTTATTTTTCTATTGAGATGTTTATTTTAATTTTGTCAGAGGCTAAATTTCACTCCCCCTGCTTTCTATTGGTTTTAGTGCTAAATGGTAGCCCTAATGCGGAAGAGGCACAAACTGTAGCAGCAAGAATGCAATTAGCCTTTATTTCTCTTCAGACTAAAGATTGCAGCTTAAGGGTAAGAAAAGGTACCATTGATACACATAGGCTTCTCTTATTCAGGTATGGTATCTGAGTTTGGTGTGAAGGGAGAGCTGCCATCTCTAGCTCCAGAGAGGGGAAAGCCCAAATGTAGGCCTTCTGAATTGTTGGATTAGATCTATTAATACTGCCCTCTGGTGACACTATGTGTGTTGGTGGTAAGCATCACTGGGCCTTGGATAGTGCATGAACAAAACAAATGTGAGCAGCAATCTCATTTGCGATGAGACTACAGCTGGAGCAAACATTCACCCCCAAAAAAATTTCTTCACAGTTCTTCTGTACACATTTAGATGTTCTGTGCTCTATAGATTCTCTGAACATTCAAATATTTGCTGAATGTCTATCACATATTTGATAATGGCATTTCACATCCAAAGATATCTCTAATTTGACTTTGATATTTAACTGTTCATGAACATTCATGTTAGTGAACCATGCTTCACTGTATCTGATAGCTGACGCGTAACAGTGTTTAACATTTATTGCATGTCAGCTATGATTAGTTCATGTCAGCCTTCAGAGACAGCGAAATACTAAGCATGATTCATGAATGTTCACTTGACTTACTTTTAATTTTAATGAAATGTTTAATAACAGTTACATTTCAAAGTTGCATTTGAGACATTTGAGCAAATGTCTTTGTATGTGAAATACAGATATCAAATACCTAGTGACTACTCATGGTCTGTTTTATACTTGATGCCTGTTGAAATGAAAACAAGACCCAATTCTTGGTGTCTGACTTACACCCAATAATAATAAGACTGTGTCTTCAGTCTCATCTTGAGCTGAACATTTGTTCACAAATATTAGGAATGTGGTGAATTTTCTTTTTTTGTCATTCAAATTCTGAATGTGGAATTTTACCTCAAAATTTTAAATTTGACTGCTCTAAAAAAAATTGTGAATTTTCACATTGAAACATTTATTGGCAAAAATTTGAAAATTCTCTACATTGCCAATATTTATGAACGTTTGTGTCAGCTCAAATGAGACTTGGGACATATTTTCATTATAATGAGTATGCCAGCCACTAGAACTCACTGCACACCAATGTGATCGATATCAGGAAATGGGTGATGCATCTCAGCACAAGCAATACTGTATTTTAGAAATCTAAAATGCTCTACCATTTCCTTCTCTATGGTCTGTCTCTTCCCTCTAGGAATCAACTGCCACTTTAACCCTTCTCTCTCCATATAGCATTGTTTTTCTTTCAGTCTCCCTCTTCCCATTTCGGGGGGGGGGGGCAACCAATATTATAAGCACAGTGAAAGGGAAGGGTTATTTATCTGTTTTCCCATGCCCAATGCTCCCAATGAAATTTACCTCTCTTCAAACCTGAAACCTGGATAAATATTTCTTTAATGCTGATGGCACTGCTGGCAGGTCAAGGAGGTGGGACAATGAGCAGTAGCACCTGAGTAGAAGGGAGTCCCATATTGTTACCTAAGTGGATGTAAGATGGTAACCCAGGCAGAGGATAGCTTAGTCAGCACTGTACAAGTGGGTGACTGCTTGCTGGCCGACAACACTCATAGTTGTGCATGAAAGCACAACAGACCAATCAGACCTGTGTATCTGTATGCACTCGCAGATCCATCCCCTGCCTTGGTTGCTATTTCCAACCTTCGTCAACAATGATGTGGGATGCCTTTCCTTCAGGCAAATAAGAAATGCTCTCCTCCATTTTTCAAGCCACATTGGCATTAAAAGTACAGTCATACCTCGGTTTGAATATGCTTCATGTTGAGCGCGTTCGAGTTGCGCTCTACAGCAACCCGGAAGTAACGGAGTGTGTTACTTCCGGGTTTCACCGCTCGCACATGCGCAGACGCTCAAAATGACATCACGCGCATGCGCAGAAGCGGCAAAAAGTGACATGCGCGTGCGCAGACGTACTGTCGCTAGTTACGTTTGCTTCTGGATGCGAAAGGGGCTCCGGAACGGATCCCGTTCACATCCCGACGTACCACTGTACTGTATTATAACAAGTGGATAGTTTGTTACAATATTTCCCTTTTCTTTTTTAACCACACAGTTCATCAGCTAAAAGCATGAATCTGGACTAGGGTTATTTATTTATTATTATTAAACTTATAATGGGGCATGTTGCGTGGGGTTGTATAGGGAAAAGCCTGGAGGGCAGGGGGATAGCTATCTCTTTAAAAATCCCTAAGTACTTGGCATGAATGGCCTGGCTTCTTCATTATGTGGGAACTTAGCTGTCTTATTTCAAACATCCTCAAACACACAGGACCGTCCCCCACTAAGAGAGGCCTGGTTCAGGCCAATAAGCCTATCTAGTCCAGCATGCCTATGGGAAGCCCAGGAGCACAATAGCACAATTGTATTTCCCAGTTCATAACCATACTATCTCTGTTACAGGTAGGTACAGGGTAGGTAATTTATAGAGGAAACAGTTTTTATTTCTTCATATGCTACCTATCTGCTTCCCCCTTCATCACTTCTGTTGCCACTCCCAATCTTATTAAAACTTCTTAATATGCAGTTTGGGGTTTGGCAGTTCAGGGACCTTTCTGGCTGGGCCAGATCACACTTTCACACTATATGTGTTAACTAAGAGAAGGTAAGGGGGAAAACAGACTGGACTCAGTGACTGGTGAGCTATCGGACAGTGTGACAGACATCCTCACTGAAGATAAGCGTTGAGTAACACAATGGATATTTTGGGTTTGTTAATACATAAAATGCCCCCTGGATTCACACATGAGAGGTCTATGATTAACTGTTTATGTTAGTGTTTATGTTTAAAAAACACTACATTTATTGTAATGCAAGGTATTATATGCCTGTGAAGGCTGCCCAGTGTCCACTCACGTCCCACCCAGAGGTTAATTAACATTAATGTTAATGTTTTGCATGATACCCCCAAAGTTATAATGTATATATGTTTATATTTTAAGATGTAAGTCACTTGGATACTTTTTAGAGAATAAGTTTAAATAATAATAATATTATTAAGAATAATAATGGTATAGAAATGATCTGTAGGAGCACCAGACATTTTGAGCCATAGTGGATGAAACAGCTGGATATGGATTGACAACTATGCTAGAGTCCTACAACAGTGAAGGAACCATTGCAGCACCAAGTGCCTTGTTTTAGACATTGATGTACAGGTGTGCCTTCATAAATAGGCAGAATAATAATGATAATAATAGAAAAAACAGGAATCTGTGTACTTAGGTGAAGCTGCCTCAAAAAGAGTCAGAACTTTGGTCCATCTAGCTGAGTATTGTCTATGTCACTGGCGGCAATACTCCAGGGTCTCAGGCAGAGTTCTTTCCCATCAGTTGCTCTCTCATTCTCTTAAATGGAGATGCCAGAGTAAATGCCTGCAAAGCATTTACGCTACCCTTGAACTCTGGTCCATCCCCAGATACTTAGTATCCTTTACTAAGACATATCTTCTGAAATTTCACTGCTTGTCTTATAGGTGTGTGAAAGAAATGGATAGTTGCATTGCAACTGGTGCTTTGTCGTATGTTCTCTGGGGTTTTCCATGTATATATGAAGCCGCTAATACCTGTCCTTTTGCAATGCATCTTCCGAAGAATGCCAGTGAAATGCCTAATTTTGTTTTGACATCACCCAGGAAGTAACAAGATACATTTGTCTCCTAGTCTTATCCTGTTTACTGATAAACATTACAAATAAATAATGTTAATCGCTTTGCATAAAACAGTTTTCACAGGGAAGAAATGCACAGCTAAGTAAAACCTAGCCGATTCTCTTCCAATTATGAAAAATGGGAAACTTTAAAATGAAATGTAAACCTCCCCACCCCATGTTGCTATCTTGAAAGCTACCTTGAAAGACCCAAGGGGTGTTTGAACCACAAGCCTAATTTGCCTCTTCCCCTGATAGTGTCAGCCTTCAAGACTGAAAACTAGGGGTGGAGAAATGTGCTCCTCTCAATACAAACAAGGAAATGTGCATCGGGGCCTACATATCCAAATGGCACTTAGAGTGAAACTTTAAATATGGCCCCAAATGTTAACACAGGGTCTAATTTGTCCCTCCTCATCCCTGCTGTTTCCCCACATCCTCACCTTGTCTTGCTGTATTTCCTTACTGTTACCAGCATGTTGTTGGCATCCGTCTGTCTCAAGGGTCAATGGAGATGGCCCTTGTGGTCTCTTCCAACTCTATGATTCTATGATTCTATGAGTACACCTCCAGGGGTGAAGTCAAACTGCTGCATTAGTGCCACCAAAGTGACCTCCCCGGGTGCACAAACCTGGGCAGTGGTGTATAGAGGTCCTGGGCTGCCCAGAAGACAAGACCTCACTCTCAGCCTCACTGATGGTGGTCCAAAGGAAAGCAGAGCAATACATTTGGCACCAGCTTGGCTGAAGGAATTGCCAGATGTGAACAAAGTGCCATTCAATTGTCTTAAGGACTTCATTCTGGATATCACCAACAGCAACTCCAATGACATGAAGTGAAGTCTGGGAAATGCATTGGATAACTATGCCAGGACATGGGTAGTTTCACTGTGAACATGATCAGAGTCCTCTTCAAGCATTGCCCATCATGTGAGTACCAGAGTTCTAACTTACATGGGGAGGCTGCTGGAATAATTTCAGCTATCAGCACGTGGAGGGATGTAGGAGCTTAAGGACTGCTAGACTCCTTATAGCCCTGCCCAATCAGTGAGGTCTTCTGTGGAGTGTTTGTGGTCCTTATGGCTCATATCTACCAGAAGCCATGTGTTCTGTATTGTGGACCAAGTTTTGGGGAACTCCCTTCCAGCTAATCTCAGCTGAACCCCTCCCTGTCAAACTTCTGGAGTTTAGTGAGGACATTTTTATATTATTATTTCAGCAGGCATTTTTCCCCATCATTCTGATTTTATAGTTAGTTTTCAATTTCTTTCAGCTCTATTGTATTTGTTCAGCTTATTGTACACCGCTTAAAGACTACTGCAATTAAGCAGTATATAAACTGTCAAAACAATGAATGAATGAATGAATGAATGATTGTCATGTCTAGTGCCAACCTGGCAGCAGACTTTGGAGGACAAACCAGATGCTGCACAGGTCTCTGGTGCCTGGTTTTCTGACTCCTTAGTCCTTGGTCCTGATTGTCATGGTCCGGTTTACGGGCGGTCGAAGTCTCGGCTGAGGATGTCGGAACCGGGGGAAAGACGGCCGGGTGGGAGCAGGAACGGGAGTCCAGAAGCCAGGAGTCAGGAAGCCAAGGGTACGAGGCTCAGCGAGCTGGGAGTCAAGAAGCCAAGGGTCCGAGGGTCCGGAAACCAGGAGTCAAGGAGCCAAGGGTCTGAGGATTTGGAAGCAAGGAGTCAAGAAGTCAAGCACAGCAAGGCAGGAGGCGTGTTGCTTTGGCAAAGAGCCAAAGGGAAATGCTGACCTTATATCCCTTTTGCCACCAGGTGCTGTGAGTTACCAATCGGCCTCACCTGTGCGGCCGCGTCTTGCCTCTTCAGAACAAACTTAGGAAAGCCCCAGTCCTACCAGTCATGGGGCCTGGCTCCTGCACACACTCCTGACACTGATTCTGGTTCCCCTTCCTTGCTGTGTTGTGCCTTGTCTGAACACCCTGAGGTATTGACATTGGGCTGTTGCCTGGCCTGGCCTCTGAATCCCCATTCTGAATGAAAGTCTGATTCCCTGATGCATGATCTTGGCTTTCCTTGAAAGTACACTGCACCTTGAACCTCACTCTCTTGGACAAGTGTTTTGCTAAATGCCTTTAGCGTCCTGTGACCTATCCCTGAGGGCATGATAAGTCCTTGCTGTTCTCCTCATGTGAGGGGAAGACTGCCTGAATGGGACCAGGATGTAGCATTCCCTGGAACATTTAGAGATTGCACTCAATCCTTACACCACCAAGGGAATGTATTGTGGATCTTCACAGTGAAGGAATTTGAACAATGCAACCTATTCAAAAAAATCTTCCTCATGATTGTATTGCTAAGATGATTTCACAAAAAATGTAGATACCCACAATATATGAACCACAATATACAAAGCTGAGGAAATGTTTTACCCAAGACTCAGTTTGTTAATTACTGTATTAACTTATTCCTACACTAGTAACACCTGACTCATGCATTTTCAGGTGGCATTAAATGTTGAATTACACACACACAGGTAGCGAGGCAATTTACAAATTTCTTTAAAGGATATTTAAATTTGTCTACTATAGTACAACATTTAGGTTTGGCAATAAATATTGCCAATTAATTAGACCACACTATCTCACACAAAAAGGGGACATTTTACAGATCATACATTGTAGGGGGAAAGGTGTTGCTAAAACAGTCTATAAATAGAAAACGAAATTGGGCATGCCTTCTTGACAACCACCGCTGAACAAAGATTCAGTTGAATTTTGTAATTTTATATTTTGCAATGTATTTTGAGTTGTATCTTGTAATTTTCAGTTATATCTTGTAAAATTATTGCAATGGGTCAGCTAGTTGGGAATCTACATATATTAAAAACAGCTGCCTAGGATCTCCCACTTTAACAAAGGGACAGGGAACCTCAAGCCCAGAGGTCAAGTGTGGTCCTTCAAACCTCTCTATCTGGCCCTTGAGACTCTCCCCAGCCACACTCCCTTTCCTGAGACCACATCCCTTACCAACCCTGCTTTGGACCCTCCTTGACTGGCTACAATGTGTCCTTGAACTCCAATCATGCCTCTTGCTTGTCCAGACAGAGGATAGAGATGGGTGTATGTAGAAAGCAGTGTAATGCACAAAGCTATGGGGTGGAATCAGAACTTAGCAAAGCAGAATGGATGTTCCTGTAGGTGGAAGTGGGAGAGGTTATTTTTGCCTATTTCCCCTACCACTATAACTCCCTGTACTCCTGAAAATCTGTTCCAGGTGTTTGGAGTATGGCACAGTTCTGGCCAATCCCCAACATGCCTCTTGAAAAGCATCCATTCATTCAGCTTCCGTTCCGCAAAGCCTACATAGCTTGTGTCAAGGTTCAGAACACATGCTGAGCAAAACTGTTGTGCAGCAGGGACCTGGGAGTAGGTTGTTACTCTGTCAGGCCCATCTCCCCCCTTCTCAAAAGCTGGTAACAGCACATTCCCTGGCCACATGCCACACAGCCTAGTGGCTTGTAAGAGTCACGCCTCAGTGAGAAGCCCCTTTGATCAAGAGCCCTTAAAACAGAATGTAATCCACATTCCATTGTCCTTCATCATCCATCTCACCACCCTGAATGTTGTGTTACTTGTGACTGTCCATGAGTAGCATGGCGTTGTGGTCTAAATCACTGAGCCTCTTGGGCTTGCCGAGCAGAAGGTTGGCAGTTTGAATCCATGTGATGGGGTGAGCTCCTGTTGTCCCAGCTCCTGCCAACCTAGCAGTTTGAAAACAAGCCAGTGCAAGTAAATAAATAGGTACCGCTGCGGTGGGAAGGTAAACAGTGTGTGCTCTGTTTTCCCTCATGGTGTTCCGTTGCACCAGAAGTGGTTTAGTCATTCTGGCCACATGACCCAGAAAGCTGTCTGTGGACAAACGCTGGCTCCCTCAGCCTGAAGAGCGAGATGAGTGCTTAACTGTCCAGGGGTCCTTTACCTTTTACCTTTACCATGAGTAGCTGCATAGGGTAGATAGAAGATAATAAGATCTTTGCTGGATCAGGCCTAACGGTCATCTAGTCCAGCATCTTTCTCTTACAATGGGCAATCAGATGCCCATGGAAAGCTTGCAAGCATCACCTGAGCACAACAGAACTCTCCCCTCCTGTGGTTCCCAGCAACTGGTATTCAAATCTGCCTCTGATGGTGGAGGTAGAACATAGCCATCCCTTCTAAAAGCCATTGATAGTCTTCTATCATCCTGAAGGTCCCAGGCCTCAGAGAGGTTAGGCTGGCCTCAACTAGAGCCAGAGCTTTCTCGGCTGTGGCACCAATCTGGTGGAACGCTCTGTCACAAGAGACTAGGGCCCTGCGGGACTTGACATCTTTCCGCAGGGCCTGTAAGACAGAGCTGTTCCACCAGGCCTTTGGTCAGGGCGCAGCCTGACCCCCTCCTCTGGCAATCTACACAGGGTCCTGCTTGCTGGTTGCCATCAATTTGTTTCTGATTGATTTTATGGTGAAAAGTTTTTAGAATGTTGGATTGTTTTTATTGTTGTTAGCCGCCCTGAGCCCAGCTTTGGCTGGGGAGGGCGGGGTATAAATAAAAATTATTATTATTATTATTATTATTATTCTCCTCAATGAAGCTGTCTAATTCTCTTTTAATGTTATCCACGCGGGTGATCACCTTTACATCATATCGGAGCAAATTCTAAAGTTTATCTGTGTGCTGTGTGAAGAAAAGTAGCTGTGATCACAGAAGGACTGGTCGTTAGCTTTCCAACTAGTTATTTCACCCCCTCTATTCACAATGGCTGGAAACCCTGGAGAACTGCGACTTATCAGCAGACAATATTGAGCTCCCTAGATCAATGGTCTGACCTAGAAAGTAGTTTCACATGTTTATATTTATTATATTATTATTATGTTTATATTTATCCCTAAGTAACACCCAAGATGGCAAACCTACAGTGGTACCTCAGGTTACAGATGCTTCAGGTTACAGATGCTTCAGGTTACAGACTCTGCTAACCCAGAAATAGTACCTCGGGTTAGGAACTTTGCTTCAGGATGAGAACAGAAAGCACGCGGCGGCAGTAGCGGGAGGCCCCTTTAGCTAAAGTGGTACCTCAGGTTAAGAACAGTTTCAGGTTAAGAATGGACCTCTGGAACAAATTAAGTTCTTAACCCGAGGTACCACTGTACTTGGAGCCTGTTTCCAGAAATCAGAGCTTCACATTTATTGTCATGGTGGAGCAAAGGAGGTCCTTCACTTTGGTAAGAAGCACAGGGAAAACCTTTGCAGTGGTAGGATGAACCATTTCCATTTCTTCCCTCAGTTTTGAAAGAGAAACTCACAGTGGACCAAATGACTTTTACATGGAGTGCATCTCTCCATTCCTATGTCTTGCAGTGGGTGGTGTAAAATTATGCTTTGAATCGATAATCTAAAGCTGTAGCTCCTTGCCTGCTATTGAGATTTCTAAGGTATGGGAACAAGAGATGTTGGCAATTTATCTGATAGTAGCCTCAAAGCACTAGAGGGTTAAATGAAAATCAGCTTTATTTATTTATTTTAAAAAGCATTTTGATTGCATCATTTTTGGAGAAATAAATTGACAGAACGTTTGCAATCGCTGTACAGTAATCAGGACTCTTTTTCTGCCGCACAAGAACCTTGCAATGCTCATAGCTAATGATGTATATAGCACAATACATTAACGTTACATTAATGTGTTCAGTGGTACAGAAGAATGCAGTAATTAGGCACTGAGGGATTCTTTTTGGAACAGTTTGATGAGGTGGTCAATTACCTGTGCAACATGACAGCAAGTGGTATGACTGGTTTAACTTAATAAGTACATTCATGAAAGAGGCCACTGTGGTGTGCATTAGTTGCACTGGAAAGGCTCTCTTTCGTTAATACAAAAGTAAAGCCTTAAATATCAATTAATTTAATATGTTTGGAATACTTTATGCTTTACACACCAGCAGATTATTTCACCCACTATCACCCACTGTAAATTGAGTGTACATTGTAGGAACTGTAGGAACATGGTAAATGTTTCACCAAAAATTCAAGCAGAGGAAGGGCATTTCCGGCTGCTTAACAGGAAGCCAGATAAGATACCATTTGGATTAACTGGAGTTTGCCATGGGATCAAGTTTTTCCAATAAAGATGGATAAAAAACAGTTTCTGAATAAATAATGCACACTGAATTATAAAAAGCTGTTGCTCGGTATATTTTTCTTTTCTATATTAGATTTAATGAATAGATAGAATATATATATATATATTCTATGTACCCTACCATTAAATGATACCATCATTCCCCCCTACCTAAATAAATTCACATTCTTGTCACCTACAAAGCATACAGAAAGATTTGAAACATTATTCATAATTGAGATTTTTTTTACTAAATATCTTTTAAAGATAAATTTGTTTTATTCTTTCATCCCACTATTTAAAAGGATTTTCACATTTTTATCTTCTAAGGAATTGTCAATGAGAAACTAAACTGCATAGACTATACATTAAAATCACTTTAGTTTTTAAGCTGTCATGAACTGTTTCAAAAAATGCTAAGTTGCTATTGTTTAATGTCTGTCATTTTATAATGCTTTAGAAGTTATCTATCCTGTAAAATTATTAACTGATGCTAAAATTGCCTTGTAAGTATTAGGACAATAGCAATTTTGTAGCAGCTGGGACACTGCCAATGTAAGATAAGTACATTTTGCTCTGTAGATTCATAAAGTGCTTTGAAATGGTTTGTAACTGATGGATGGATGCATTTTCTAAGTGTAGAAAGCAATATTTTGTAGAAGGAAATGGCTTGAAAGCTGACACACATGCATGCAAATGCCATTCTCTTCAGTAAGTAATTTGCTTTTTCTTTCAAAAGCATAAATGGCATAGTTAGACACATTATTTTGTATATTGCACATAACAATACAAGATGCACAAAAACAGCAAGTACAAAACATTTCATATTGATAGAGGAACCCGTGGCTGTAGTATATGATTAGCATAAATGTATACACACTGAAGTAATGCCTTCAGGATTAAAAAGTGAAGCTGAAAAAGAAAAGTTCTCCTAACTTCAAGAAATGAAAATATTGATTTTCAGTTTTTTGGGGTGGTGGGGCGATTTAATGCTAACCGATTTTAAGGAAGCCATTAGCCCCAAACCCACTAAAGTTGATCCGCTGATTCCAATCAGATTAAAAGGTTTTTTGGAGGGGGATGTAGATTAGCTGACAGAATCTCTCTGATCATGCGATGAGCCATTATAGATCCTTTTCTTGTACCATCTTCAAGCTTGACTTCCTGTCTAGGCTGCTGCTTTGTCAGGGTAGCAGGTAATGTTATTTATTTGTTATAACATTTATATATTGCCCTTCATCCAAAGACCACAAGGCAATGATGATTTGTTGTATCTTACTAGGTGCTGAAAGGGATGCCGGTGGCACTGTGGGTTAAACCACAGAGCCTAGGACTTCCCAATCAGAAGGTTGGCGGTTCGAATCCCCGCGACGGGGTGAGCTCCCATTGCTTGGTCCTGGCTCCTGCCAACCTAGCAGTTTGAAAGCATGTCAGAGTGCAAGTAGATAAATAGGTACCGCTCCGGTGGGAAGATAAACAGCGTTTCCATTCACTGCTCTGGTTTGCCAGAAGTGGCTTAGTCATGCTGGCCACATGACCCCGGAAGCTGTATGCCGGCTCCCTCGGCCAATAAAGCGAGATGAGTGCCGCAACCCCAGAGTCGGTCACGACTGGATCTAATGGTCAGGGGTCCCTTTACCTTTACCTTTACTAGCTGTTGAGTGAGAGTCAACCCAACCTCTCAGAGCAGCATACTTTGTGGTCTTCAGAGGACTGTGTTACTTACGGAATTGTACGCGAAGGATGTGAGAATGCTATGCAAAGCTATCACATCAGGAAGGGGCATAGAACCTAGACTTCATCATGATGTGCTAGATTTCTATGTACAGTGGTACCTCGGGTTACAAACGCTTCAGGTTACAGATTCGGGTAACCCAGAAACAGTACCTTGGGTTAAGGACTTTGCTTTAGGATGAGAACAGAAATCGTGCTCTGGCAGCGCGGCGGCAGCAGGAGGCCCCATTAGCTAAAGTGGTACCTCAGGTTAAGAACAGTTTCAGGTTAAGAACAGACCTCCAGAACGAATTAAGTTCTTAACTCGAGGTACCACTGTACAGGTCAATTTTGATGTGTGGAGAAATAAAATAAATATTTCTCTCCTTGACTATTTTGTAGGGCACTGTTATATGTTTCTCACATTTATAGTACATACTTTGGAATGCACTTCAAAGGGGAATGTAATAACTAAAATAAAATAAAATAATAAAAAGAAAGGAAAAACAAAGCAAAGCAAAGCTGAATAACATATTGTGGAAAGAGTGGGCAGTGGGCAGGAAGGCGTGCTTCATGAGTAATGGAATTTTGAAAGAGAGATCTATGCACCTCATGATCTCCATCTCCACTTTTATTTTTAACAAGATACACAAATACTCTGCTCTGTTAAATCATGTTTCAGTCAAATACCTCAATGGACCTAGCATCAACTTAGGCTGTGTACTCTGGCTCCAGTACACTCCCATTGCTGGCTTTTGAATTTGTGTATGCACAATGTAGTCCACAATGCACCTAATACTACTGTTTGATGCCACTTTAGGCATATTCACTTAGCATTTAGGCTGAGGTGCATATTTTTGGGATACATCTTATGACAGTGAATGCACAGATGATAGCTTCATCAATAGAGGTTTAAGGAGGCTGCAGGGGCAGAGAAACAAAGCAGGCAATGCACACCAGGTGAAGACATCTCTGCCCCTTTCCTGATTTGTACAGCAACATAGATAAGCACAGCTTGGAAATGAAACAGTGCTACTATTCCAAAATGTTTCCAGGTGCAAAGAGTATTGAAAACGGGATTGCATGTGACTGTTCCAGTAGTACCATGAACACAAATCATCATGAATGCACAATATAAAGGACATCTGGGGGGTCCCTTAGTCTATTTCCTTTGTTTACAGTCAAAATGGCTGTTGCTGTGTGCCCACTCTCTTTTCCCTGTGTCTGTGTTTTCCTGTATACTGAATAACTCAGAAGTCAGAAGTCACGTCGCTTCTAACAAAATAGATGGTAAATGATCAGCACAAACACTGCATCTGGTTCAACTGGTAGAAATAGCAGCAAACCTTCTGTTAGTGAGATTTAGCCTGTGCTGAAAGATCTACATTTGCTAGATCTGGGCATGGTTTGAGGTGCTGGCTTAGTTCTTTTAGGTTGTTCTGTCTCTCAAATCAGATTGAAGGTGGTTTGGGAGGAAACACAGTAGTATAGATACAGGCTAGATATGGATTGCAGCTAACATCACTTTTGAAACCAGGAATGGGAATGCACTGGATGAAGAGTCAATAGGAGTGTGCACACAGCTTAAGATTTAAATGATTCAGGGTCTAGATGATTGCAGACGCTATCTTGTCCCCCTATCCATGAAGTGAAGACACATGAGATATGTTTCACATGTCTTTATTGGGAACCAGGCACTCTGCTTGAATGGGTCTGAATACTGTGTATATGACCCAAGATTACAGAGCTGGACATTGCTAGAAAAGAGAAAAAGAGAGCATCCATTGCTATAAGAAAAAATAGGTGCTAGAAATTACCTCTTCTAGGCACAAGGATACGAGCACTGGAATACAAGAGTATCTCTGAAGGAGCTAGGACCAAAAAGTAGGAATGAAATTTCCATGCCTCCAGGTTTGTATTGTTGACTTTTGGTTTCACTGTAGACATTTTTCAAAGGAGATAACCATGTTAGTCCCTGGTAGAAAAACAAGAGAATTGTGTGGGTTGATGTTGCACAGACTTAATTTTCCAGCAGTGGTTGTCTGCGGAGACAAAACCAAGATTTGTGGCACTTAAAGACTAACTAATTTGTTATGGTGTCATGTACTACAGTCTACTTCAACAGCTGTCATAATACATCTGTTAGTCTTTAAGGTCCCATTTGCTGTATTTGTCGACAGTAATTTCATTTCATCTTTGTGGCCTCTTGTTATGTTGGAACAAGATTGCAGTCTAATCCTGGGTTCTCCAATGTGGGACCTACAGGTACTCACCAAGGTTCCCTGCCCCTCCCAATTCTTAATTTTTTAAAAATTGATTTCATTCCTTCATTCCTTCACCATGGGTGGCGCTGGGCTGCCTGGAAAGTGAAGTACAAACATCCAGCCCTACCACCTCACCCTTTTCTTTCCCTTTCACCAGAATGCTTCTAATTTGTAGCCTCCCACTGAAATTCTTTCCCCTCCCAGGGTGTGTGTTTTCTAGGATGTGGGACAGGTTTCATATCTGTATTTTATTTGCATTGATTTTTAAAAAAGATTTTCATTGCTTTTTTTTGTAATTGGCTTTAATGTTCACATCGTGTCGTAAGTTGTTTAGAGTCACTCTTCCGAGAATAGCAACTAATTAATAATAATAGTAATAATATGTTTTGGGCTTTTTTAGCATATGTGTGTGCGCCTACTTTCTGTGTTTGTTTGGATAGCACATTTCTTGCTTTGTTTGCTTATTGGGGCTGGGAGAGCTTTGCCTGTTCTGCTTGTTTGTTGTGTGCTTTGCCTGCTTTTTTTTGAGGGGGTTGCCAGCTTTTTTCATTTGGCTGTTTGTTTTTCCTGCTTTTTCTTTTGTTTTGCCAGGAGTGCTTTGCCTGGGTTTGTTGTTTGATGAGGGGGGTTGCTTTTGTCTGCTTTTTTGATGAGGGGAGGGCTACTTTTGTTTGCTTGTCTGTGAGGGTAGCCATTTTCTCCTTTTGGGAGCGAGGTTCTGATCACCACCTGTGATTTCGCACTAAAGACCATATTGTCTTTTGTTCTGTTTCACACAGTGGTTAGGCATACCATGTAATGAAGTGGCTTGGCTCAGATGGCAACCCAATATGCTAAATGCTGGGACCCACTGTTAGGATATTTCCATTCCACCTTAAAAGGGAGCAGGCTTTGTGAGTCACAGAGTCTGCGTATTTCCTGTTCACAGGAAGTTTCTGTTTTGTCTATTGCTTTCGTTTCTCTCTCTGTGTCTGAGACACTGAAGCAGGCAGTCATGTTTTTTTCTTTGTTCTGACCAGAGTTGAATAAACTTGTAAATATGCTCTCCTGAGTTCACCTTTCGCTGTACGTATCTGCTGACAGAGCGTGCACGAGCTCTGGAATGTGGCAAGCTATTTCTGGGGCTCCTGTCACTAATGTCTGATACTGCGTTTCTACGAGAGATCAATGGATCATCTGGAGACGGCGTGGGGGCTTCATGACTTTGTCTCCCTGGCAGTATCCCAACACCCAACACCCCATTACTCTCCTAACGTATCAGCTTCACTCAGTGCTGGATTTACGTATAAGCTACACAAGCTATAGCTAAGGGCCCCACTCTCTTGCCTCCCCCAAATTTCACTATTAATATATTTCTTCTTAATTTATTTCAGTTCAACAATTACTTTGATAAAATACATATTTAGTTATGTGCAAATGGCTTTAGATACCTATTAGGTCCATAAATTACCATATAGCATATATTCAACACAAAAAACAGTGACAATTTGTTGTTGACAAAGGACAACTGGGCATATGAAGGGCCGAGTACCTTCAGTAGCTTAGGGCCTCATCAAATCTAAATCCGGGCCTGACTTCACTATATGTGCTTAATAGTAAGGGCTTCAGTTCACTGTAGGCCTAGTACGACATGGAGCTGTTTCATTGGTTCATCTTGTCCAGTCAGCTCCATCTGGCAGCTGTTTTCCAAGGCCTCTGAGGCAGTCGTGAGGGACTTTTTTTCACTTCGAGGCCCACATTTCCTTCTGGGTTTCTAAGGACCAGTGGTGGGCAGGGCCAAAGGAAAAAGTAGACAAGAGCAACAAAGATATATGTTTCCACTTGTACAGCAGCCTAGCATAAACTCACACCTCTATTCCCCCATCCAGACAAGCAAGAGACACAATGACACAACCCAGCCAGGCAAAAACACTCAGGGGGTGAAGCAGGGCAATAAAGGGTACGGCCAGAGGGAGAGATCCAAGGGCCAGTCAAAGAGCCCTGGAGGCCACACTCGGTCCCCTGTCCTAAGGTTCTCAACCCCTTGAAAAGAGATGTCCTTTCAAGATCCACAATGATCCTTTTAACTGGAGTTGCAGGAACTGAACCTGGGGTCTTGTCCATGCAAAGGATGTGCTCTGCCACTGAAGCTGAAATCTGACGCACTCTTACCCATGAAAAAGCTCCAGCTGAAAACATAGGACATGCCTGAGTAAACATACACCGGATCCATCTTCACATTATAAACCCTTCTCACAAGATAAGTATATGCATTATGTACACGGTTTCTGCACATTAGGCATGCTACTGCTGATTCCCCCTCCCCAGCACCTGCCTTATTTTTAATAGTGCTGCTGTTGTTAAATATGCATTAGGTTTTATAGCTACACCCAAGATGAGTAGATAATAACTTACATTATTAGACAGTTGTATTTTGCAGGGGTTGAGTTGCCAAGTTTATTGCTGGGTTGACACTGTGAATAATTTGACACTGCTGCTTTGCTCATTATGTATAATGTATTATTTACTATTCTGTATGATTGTACATTGCTTATTATTATGGATTGTGTTTATATACCTTTTTAATTTTTTGTATTGTATAGATATTACGTTATGTATTTATATCATGTTGTTTATTGCGTTACTATGTTGCAAACCTCCCCGAGGCCTTTTGACTAAGGCTGCTATATACATTTCTTTAATAAATACATACATAAATAAAAACTCTAGGTAACTTTGGGCATAATGAAGAAAATAATTTTTGCTTCTCTCTTCTTACATATAGTCTTGTCCATTTAGTATTTTTCTTCTGTCCTCCTCTGCTGTTCCTTTCTCACTGTTTCTTTTTTCTTTCCAGTTTCCCCTCCTAGGTGCCTTTCTCATTCAGTTGCTTTTCTCCTAAATTTTAAAAAGAACCCTATAATTGTCAGTCCAAGGGAGCAAACTACAGTAGGTAGGCTCTCAAAGAATCAATATTTACCGCATGAATAACACAGTAAAGCTTTAATTTAGGACTTCTGTGGTTCCCTTGAAACTTACAGGTATTATTCCGTTAAGCCTTGTGGAAGAGGAAAAAAGGGAGCCGAGCAGCTGTTTCGGATGGATAATGCGTCTCAGGCTAAGTTGGAGTAGCAAATCCTAGCAAGGTACAAAGTAGCAGACATAGTGCAGCAGCAGGTGAAAGACTATTATAAAGCAATTTTCAGGAGGTTTATTATAGGCCTCCAAACTAGAAAAAGGGCAAAGGATGGAAAAGGGCATTACAACAGGTTGTATATTGTAGGTTATTGTGTTTTCAGCTGCAATGAACCTGATAATGAAATCAGCTGAACGAGAGCATAAAGGTCCCACACTGATAGGAAAAAAGACATCCCTGAGGCAAACCAACATCGATGTTGTAACAATAACGACAAGTACAGTAATGTAGTCTAGATTGTTACTACTGACACTGGAGAAAACAGGGGAAGCAAAAAGGAAGTTTACACTACCCAAATATAGGTTCCCAGTGTCACTGAAAGGGAAAATAAGTAGGGCATTTAAGTTTAGGATTCAGGGAGAAATAACGGGGATTTACAAGAAAGTACATGCTTTACCAAATTACAGCATGCTGGCACAAACTACAACACAGAAATAAAAAAGTATTTTATCCAATGCAAAATTGCATAGGCATTAGCGACCAAGGTTAAAAAGAAAAGAAAAGAAAAGAAAAAAGACCAATAGGTAGCGCAGGAATAGCAAACACAGATTGGCTTCCAGAGGGCTGGACTTTTTCTGCCTGAAACTGGATGGGAAATATTTCGCTAATGGAACTTCCTCTCTATGCAATCGCTGATTAAAATAAAAAGGAAATGAACTGAATGGTCAGTTTTTCAGCCTTCTTACCCTGTCTCCCTTCCACAAACGATTCATGAGGTAAAGTCTCATATACTGAAGAGCCTGTGAGAAATCCCCAAACATTAGCGCGAAAGCTTTTTACATTAGTTCACATGCAATGGGGCTTCTTCTGCTTCAACAATTTCTGGATTCTTAATTATTTTTTCTGGTGCTAATGATTGCTGTGTCTCCAGCACTTGTTGATTAAACTCTTTCCCCAATGGAAAAAAAAACCCCTCTTTCCTTGAGGAAAATATTGTGACTGGAAGCTGTTTTCCCCAGCTGAAATATTCACAAATGATGTAAGAACTTATACCACAGTTTAGCTCTTCTAATGCGTGTGAGTGTGTGTTTTGATTCAGGGAAGGATGCTCATGAATGAAACTATTTCCCAGTGGTCCATCCAGCTCAGTACTTGGGTCTTCAGCTTTGAACATTGACCACCCCTGAACATTGACTACATTTTCTGGAGATGATGGCAGTAGGGAGTCCAAGAACATCTGTGGACCCAAGGCAGAAGAACACTGATCTATGTTGCCTGGTAGTGGTTCTTCAGGGTTTCAGGCAGAAATTTTTCATATCCCTGCTTGTATTCAGTCGAGACCTTCTGCATGCAAGGCAGATGCTGTCTACTGACCTATGACCCTTGAGGGGCAAAGCTACATTGCCCTGACACTAAGAGGAAAATAGAAAGTATCCTATCACAGCATGAATAAGCAGGTTCTTCCCTAGTGTGAGTACTAGGGCTTCGATCCAATGAGACCCTGTCTTCAGTACAGAAGCTTAAGGGACCTGGCTGTTTGCCTACTGTTTAAACCAGCCCCTCGCAACCCTGGATCCCTGGATGTTGTTAGATTCCAACTCCCTTCAGCTCTAGTTAGCAGTGGTCAGGGATGTTGGGAGTTGTAGTACAACACCACCCAGGGACACAAGGTTGAGAAAGGCTGGTTTAGACTGTCCACCTCTCCTGTCCATCAAAATGGAATCAACATGGCTGATTATGAAAGGTTGTAAAGGGCTTGAAACTTCAGCAATATATCACAAAAGCAGCTTCCATCTGTCTGATTTTTCTTGTTAACATCTCATGTTAGAGATCCCTGGCACATTTAAGAGGGAAAACATTTTTATTTTGTTAATATTAGAAGTTTTATAGATATTTTTGAGTTATAAAAGCGTCTCTTGGGGTTTTCTTCAGTACTGGGAAAATGCTGCAAACTACTTTATAATTGGATCTTTCTGAGTGGGTGGCTTGAACAGTAATTCCCCCCTGCCTTTAACTTATAAAGGGTTTACTTTTAAAAGCAAAATGAAAATCCAACATACTTAGACTGAAACCCTGTACACACTTTCCTGCAAGTAACTCTCATTGGACTCAATGGAGCTTACTTCAAAGTAGATATGTATAGTATTGCACCGGGGTGGTAGTCTACTAATGAAGCCCATCAGTGCAAAGGATTTTGGCTTGTACAATGGGACTTCCCCCTCTTTCTTCCTCCCCCCAAGCACTCTACCCCCTCCCCAAACCTGTCCTGGAGGGTTGAGGGAAGAGATGGGGGAGAACGTTCTACTACACATGCAGAAATCCTGACAGGGTAATGTTGCATTTCACCCTGACTGTCCATATAGTACTTATCTAATTCACTAAATAAGGGAGCAAGCTTGAATTCAGGTTGGAAGGGGTCCAGATAATCCACTTCTTCCAAGAGTGTTTGAAACTGGACCACATGTTACTTGTACTTCTGCAAACTTGGGTTCCCACATGTATGTTGATACCTCGTTCTTGCTTGTCAGTGGCCTTCTTTGGACACCATTTTTGTTGGCACCACATGAGTTAGCTATTAGAGCAGGGATTGGGAAACTCAGGCCTGTGGGCTTAATTAGGCCCATCAGGCCTCCCCATTTGGCTCACCAGGCCCTTTTGCCCAAGCCACATGCACTCAACAGATATGATGTCAACTGTGTGGCAGGTAAAGTAACAGGCCCTTTGGAAGCCACTCTGAAGCCTCAACAATCAGCTGGTTGCTGGGCTTTAAAACGTGCATTTCGGGGTTCTTTAAAAGTAAAGGCAATCAGCTGATTGTTGATGCTTGAAGAGAGCCTTGCATAGTTAACAGTCAGCTGGTTTTCAAGCATAGCACACACACCAACATTCCTCAGATAGGGACATTCCTCACTCCCTGCAACAGACCCTCCTTGAAAAACACATACCAATAAATAAATTTTAGAAAGGGGCAAGATTAGATGCAGACACACAAAGCATTTTTAAATACAAAATCAAGACCCCTTGCTCTCTGCTCCGGTTTTCTTCCCATCCAGGGTGGCCCTGCACTCTGCCTCTACCTCAGAGCCAGCTTGTCATGCAAGGCTGGGCCTTGGCGGTGGCAGCCTCTCCTCCTCTTCACCTGTTCTCCAGCAGCCAATCTGAGCTACCCAAGGGAGAAGGCCAGCAGCGGTGGCTATGGAGAGGCAACAGGGTGCTTCCTTGCAGCCTCCACTGCCATTGGCACTGCCCAGGACAAGCACTGGCTCACCCTCTTCCCCAAGCCTGACAATGGCGGCACTGGTGGGGAAAATAGGGGCATTCTGGGATCAAATCAGAAGCTGGGATGGCTTTTGTAATTCTGGGACTGTCCCTGGAAAATAGGAGAGTATGGCATAGCTGCCATAATCTGCTTGGATTGGCTGCACTAGGGGACTCCTCGTTGCGAACTCCCTGGTGCAGCTGAAGTGGTTGCAGGACGTGGTTTGGATTCAAAGCACTTTCTCCTATACTTTGAATTCAAGCCACTTTCCCTGGACAGAGCAATAATGCTCCACTTAAAAAGTCGTTATGACATCAGGAGATGGACATATGTGTCATTTTCCCCGTCCCACTGTTGAAGCTGGCCTGCGGATGGTGGGCACATAAAGATGTGAGCCACTGTATGGATCTAATTCTCCATTCATGTATTGGAAGGAATGAGGACCATATACACCTTTGCATAGACAAAGGTCAATGGATTGCTTTAAATTCATTTGCGGAACATACTACTTAGTTACAAGTGACTCTTACAGTCTCTAGTTATTTCAATTGTATCCCACCTTTTCCACCAAGGAACTCAAGTTGGTTTACAAAGCTTCCCCCCATCTCACTGAATTCCCACAACTGGCTGAGGGTCATCCACTGAACATCCAGTGACTGAGTGGGGATTCGAACCCTGGTCTCCCAGGTCTGACATTCTAACCACTACTCCACATTGGCTCTCACCTACTGTATGTATGGAGACATGGAAGGACATAGATGTGAATCCATTATATAGCTGGCTAATGCTATGAAAAGTGCCTTTCATTAACTGATGACCATGGTGCCCCCTTAGGTAAGTGCTTGCATGTAAAGCTTCCATCTTCTCCTAACAGCACTTCCTTATGTTTCATTGAATGCGCTTTTGAAAGCTCAGCCTTTTAAACAGCTGCCTTCTGCATAAACTCAGCAAGGCCCTTACTGGAACCAATGCCATGCCTATCAGTCTTATCCTCCACTCACACCTCTTCACTAAACTGTCTTTTGTGAAATACAGCTTGATTGTCAAAAAAGCTCCATGTATTAATAATCTGGCTATCATAAAAGTGCTGATTGCTTGCTGTTTGTTTTCTGCTATTGGATGTTGGCTGCTACATGATATTTTCACAGTCCCCATAGCAGTCTTACATGTTGTGGGGAGGATTGCATTTTCTTTATTCTCCATGTTATTCATAGCAGAGGATGCACCTTTACTTTTCCTAAATTTCAAGAGGAAGAAGGCAGGGCAATTAACTTCCCTTCAAAATCAACCCCCTTTCAATATATCTGTTTCCCATTATCCACAGAGAATATCCCAAATAAATTCTTCAAATTAATATCCCACCTAGACAGAGATAGAGGAGAAATTCAATTTTGCTCACATTCGAGGGTGAGTCTATTAAATTCATACTTTCCGAAATAATATGAGAACCTAAAGTCAGCCATCTTTCAAAAATTCACACTTAACTGAATTTTGTGATGCAGTTCTCCTACCAAACAAAAATGCAAACAATATTAAGAGAAAAGGTGCATAAAAACCAACCTATTAGTGAAAATAACCTGTAAAAACGCATCATACTGGGGGAAAGTGCTTGTAAAAATGTGTATGTTAGTCAAAACGGTAGACAAAGATGTGTTTATCAGGGGAAGTTCACACTAAAATGCTGGCGAATTTTCATGAGGGTTTTTTTTTTTTTTTTTGCTGCAGAAATGTGGGGAACTGAATTTAAGTCTGTAAAAATGAGAAACTGAAGCAAAATTCACAGTCTTCCATCCCTACACCTTGATCACATATCCCAACTCAGTTGCTATTTGGTTGCTATTTATCCCTAGTTAATTTCCCACCCAGATATTCTTCAAATCAATTCCCCTTAAATTAATAAACGCCATTCAGGGTTGCCAACTAAAGCTGAGCAAATGTTTACCCCCCACTTCCATTATACCCCCATGCTTGTTAGACCAATGTAGGTGTGATGGGGACTTCAGGGACATTCTTTGTTGGTGAAAATCATTTGACCTATGAATGGCAGTAATTAGTAAGCTTATACTTGCAAGGTAGTCCAGTGGCTTCTTTCTTTCCTTTTAAAATTTTTATTAAAGGTAAAAGCTTAGCTTTCATAGCTACTTGCAGATGGTTTCAAAATATTACTACAGTATCAGAACTTTCTTCAAAGCAACTGAAAAACAGATAAAGATACATCCAAATAGTTGCATAATGTCATATGCTTGTCCAAGCACAGGTTTAGCTTCTTACAAATATGAGATACTATTTATAATCAGAACTGACAAACAGATCCCTGTCTCTCTTACAGACTCAATTAATCTGCATTCCAGCCCAAGGCTGTTCCTCCTAGAGAAGCATCATTAGCACACTCAAAAGGGTAATTTGCAACTGAAATACCTCTCACATGAGCTAAAGTTAAACACCATGTGAGACCTAGCAGAAATACTTCAACAGTTATCAGTCTATTTAGGTACCTACAGAGCCAGTGTGGTATAGTGGTTAAGAGTGGTAGACTCGTAATCTGGTGAACCGGGTTCGCATCCCCACTATTCCACATGCAGCTGCTGGGTGACCTTGGGCTAGTCACACTTCTCTGAAGTCTCTCAGCCTCACTCACCTCACAGAGTGTTTGTTGCGGGGGAGAAAGGGTAAGGAGAATGTTAGCTGCTTTGAGATTCCTTAAGGGGAGTGAAAGGTGGGATATCAAGTCCAAACTCCTCCTCCTCCTCCTCCTCCTCCTCTTCACTTCAATAGATTTTCCATTCCCTTTTAGCAATACACATTGAGTCATTTTCCATTTCAATGTACAGTTAAACAATTACACTTAACATTCATTCCCTTAGAACCAAGGAGTCTTCTTTCTTAGAGGTTGGGAGCCTGAGGGAATAGAGGCAAGGTTTATCCATGTTGGCACTAGGGAATGATTTCTCCTGGTGGGATTCATGCAGCCCTTATCTTGATGACTTTTCAGCACCAGATAAGGCCCTGATTTGTTTTTTTCAGGAGGCATTTCCTACCAAATTACTGCATATCTTTTAACAACTTTAACTCTTATTTTCTTGCTTTGTTAATAACAGTTGATATTTCATTGACATTTTAATTATCATGGGTTGTTGTTGTTGTCTAATCGTTTAGTTGTGTCCGACTCTTTGTGACCCTATGGACCAGAGCACGCCAGGCACTCCCGTCTTCCACTGCCTCCCACAACTATCATGGGTATCACTTGCTTAATGGTGAAATCCTATGCATGTCCAGTTGGAAATAAATCCCATTCAGTTCCAGATTTGTTGCAGGGGGAAGTTTTGTATTTTATCCACAAAAGCTCATTTTTGGCTGCAACATGCCCTCCAAGTACTCTTAATACGATTGGGAAGAGCCTGCACAGATTTCAACAGAACCTGTGGAACTGGAGAACTAGGCCAATAGTTCTTCAAACTGGGTGTCTGCAGTCTTCTTTGATATTTTAATTAAAAACAGAAAAGCAAGAATTGAAAGCATTAATGAGTGATGGCAGAAAATGTAGAATTTTTATTTTGTTTTAAAGTAATATTGTCTTTTATACAAGGAGGCATCAATAACAGGGGGAAATTGTCAGTTACGATGCTTGAAAGGTAACCTTCAGTCATGAAGGAATAAAGCTAACCACCTTTGATCCCTTAGGAAGATATGTCTGTCCAAAGCTTTCCAAAGTAGCTCTCCAGCAAGCAGACAGCTAAAAGGTTCATTGTACTTGACAGATATTATCAAGTACCAAATTGGACTCTTTGTATGAAAGGGAGTGACAATTCACTGCCAGTTAGTGTCATAGATGTGAAATATGGCATATGCATCCCTGGAGCAAAACCCGAATAAACAAAAATTTCTTTGTAGGGAAAAGTTGTGTAGTTTTCCTACATTACCAACAAAATAGCCCATGGAAACACCTGTCATCAAATCCTTCCACCTAAAGTGGTGAGTCAGCTGGTTGGTAGGGAGATGGACTTTTTGGTGGTGGCATCCTGATTATGGAGTTATTCCAAGGGAAATTCATCTGACTTGATCCTGTTGGTGCCAGGTAAAGACGTTTAGATTACACTGGTCAACAACAAATTTGTTGTCTGCGTTTTTTCAGTTGATTTAGGACGAATCTGATGCGCTCAATCCAAAAATCACATTGGTTTTGCTCAATCAGGTCAAGTTTTTGAGCTATGGCCACATGTCATTTTTTTACGTTTTTGTTCACATGTACGCTTGTGTGGAACATTTTAGAAGAAGTTGGTGGGGGTAAAAAATAATTGTCAAATAATTGTTTTGATTGGAAATGATTATTTTAATGACAAGAAGTATTCAGGTCCGATAGTTCTGGGTGATTATGTCGAAAAGGGATAAGTTTGAAGTCATAAAACCTCGAAATCTTCCATAAATTGGTGCGGCAAAGCATAAAGTTGGGGGATCAAAACTAAGTTAATGGGGCAGCCGCCCCACGAAGTATCCTGATCTTCAATCAGCATGTCGTCCTGTAGCTCATTGTGATGAAATTCCAGTGCCTATCTTCAGAGAACTTCCTGACATTAGTGACGAAGATGCCTCCAGTGTTGAAGGACATGAAGAAGAAGAAGTGGTTCTTGAAGATGATGCTCCACATCCATTTTTCCAAAAGGAGTTGAATGATCTAGTTCGCGACCTCAGCTTGTCAAAGGACTCTGCCGAACTGTTGGCATCCAGATTGAAGGGAAAAAACCTCCTCTCTGACAGTGCTCGCATCAGCTTCTTCCGCAACAGGCATCAAAAGTACCTCCGTTTTTTCTCGGAAGAGAAGGACTTGGTGTACTGTGCAGATATTGCGCAGGTTCTGCTCAAGCTTGGAGTGCCACAGTACGAACCCAAAGATTGGAGACTGTTCATTGACAGCAGCAAGCGATCACTGAAATGTGTTCTGCTACACAACGGCAACCAGTTTGCCTCTATACTCCTGGCTCACTCGAGTACACTGAAGGAGAACTATGAAGTGGTGAAGTATGTGAAGGAGAAAATTGTTTATGATCAGCATAAGTGGTTTATTTATGTTGACCTGAAGATGGTGAACTTTTTGTTGGGACAACAGTTTGGCTTCACCAAGTACCCATGTTTTCTGTGCATGTGGGATAGTAGGGACTGTGCTCAGCATTACATGAAGAAGGACTGGCCTGTGCAGGAGGAATTGGTGCCTTGCAAAAAAAGGGACGTCATCAACGACCCTCTGGTGGACAGAGACAGAATACTCTTCCCACCGCTGCACATCAAGCTCGGCTTAATCAAGCAGTTCACCAAGGCTCTGGACAAGGATGGTGACTGCTTCACTTACTTGTGCCAGGATTGACCATGGAGAAGTTGAAAGCTGGCATCTTTGACGGTCCTCAGATCCGTCAGCTCATCAGAGATCCAGAGTTCGGGAACTCAATGAACAAAGTGGACCTGGAAGCATGGAAGGCATTTGTTCTGGTAGTGAAGAACTTTCTTGGCAACAATAAGGCCAGAAACTACGCAGAACTTGTCAACAACATGCTGACTGCTTTCAGAAACCTGGGCTGCAACATGAGTGTCAAGATGCACTACCTATTTTCACATTTGGACCGGTTTCCTGAGAACCTGGGTTCAATGATTGACGAGCAGGGGGAGAGATTCCATCAGGACATGAAAGAGGAGACCAGGTATCAGGGTAGCTGGGACGCAGTCATGATGGCTGACTACTGTTGGACTCTGAAGAGAGACCTCCCTGCCGCTGAGCATTCCAGGAGTTCCAAGGAATGGAAGTTCAAGCCCTGAAGTTTGAAAAATGGTGAAGCAACATGCAATTTACATGTACTTACCTTTATCAATGCCCACCATTCAGTTTACAGTAAACCTGACCTGATGGAGAGAAACGGATGCCATTTCCTGTTTCAGCAGTGCAAAAATACCCTAAATCAGTTGTAGAAATCTAGACAACATTCAAAAAGTAAAAAATTGTTCCCCAGTGTTATATAAAAAACCCGCAATTTTTTGAATGACTTGTCTAAGACCCAGGACAAAGCACAGCCTTTCGGAAATCTCCCCAGATGTCAATTCTGCCTTTGAAATCCCGGTAATGTCTGGGAAAATCTGGATGTATGGCAACCTTAGGGAAACCATTAAGGCTACTGCCCTAAACTCCATGAAAGAAGAGTTAAAATGTTGTTAAACACAAAAACTATTCAAATATGTGGACATTTAACAAAGATATGAGCATCATGTGTATGGTCAGTAAGCAACAGCCCCCTACAGATGGGCAGCCTCATAGTAAAATAAAAATAAAAATGAGTCTGCATTTTTAGTGCAGGGACCTGAGTTATTTTGAAACCGTAGTAAGAGATACACAGGCAATAAATATTATAGTTCCATTTCTCATTCAGTATCATTAAAAAATTACAAAATGCCTTGGCACTTTCACACATATATCAATTAACAACCTCGGAAAAGTGAGCCCATCCCCTTGAATATTTGCAATTGTAAATTGCTAATCCAGGTAGCAGGGTATAATTGGAACCCTTCCTAGTGTGAAATGGTGATGTCTTCTTTTTTAGTCCCTTGTACCTGTAAATCATAGCAGATAACACATCTTAAAACTGAAGTGACAGGACTGACGAATGAATTCACACAGGCTTAGTGTAACTCTTCACACTATGCTCCATCGAGTGTTGCAATATATGTCAATTAATATTTGCTTCTTTACCTTAAAATGGTTTGAACACATTCTGTTCCTTTGAAATCATTTTGAAGATGCTGTCATAGAACAGGAATAAGAGAAAACCAGAGAGGTATCAATTCTTTTACATTTTTAGCAGCGGCTAACAACATACGCAGGTGTCGCTTCTTAGCTCAATCAAAATGGATTTCCTATAATGGGCTTGCTGAAAAGACTCCTATTTAGTTTTGAGAAGCCTCATCCTCAAACACATTAAAACAACCGGTGTTTTTCTACCCAATGTTTGGATAATTTAATATAATCCTTCAAATGGATTTTCTTCTCTTCTCTACACTGATATTCACCATGCAATTAAAGATGAATTATTCGTTCATTCCTGATGCACACATTTCATAATTGCCACAAGGGTTTTTGCAAGGGCTTAAGTAGTGAAGATAATTTCCTTAGCATGTCCTACCATTTTATTGGACAGGACATATTGCAGGATAGGGCATGGTGTGAAACATGTTATCTGCTCAGCACATGAGATCTACCCAGCTGAAGTCCAACATCCATGTTCCATTGACAGCCAGCTTTATATTCTACTGGTTGTTAAGGGACTGAAGTTCCCAATTTCATTTGTTTATTTAAAGGAGAAAAGATCCCATTCATCCAGCGTGGTGTCGCAGTTAGAGTGCTGGGTGTGAATGTTGGAGGCCAAAGTTCAGTTTCCTGCTTAGCCATAAAGTTCTTCGGGTGAGCTTGGACCAGTCACTCTCTCAGCCTAACATACAGGGCAAAGTGGGGAGGAGAAGAACCATGCATGACACCTTGAACTCCTCGGAGGAGTGGGGGCAGGGTATTCATGCACAGTGGTACCTCGGGTTAAGTACTTAATTCGTTCCGGAGGTCCGTACTTAACCTGAAACTGTTCTTAACCTGAAGCACCACTTTAGCTAATGGGGCCTGCTGCTGCTGCTGCGCCGCAGGAGCACGATTTCTATTCTCATCTGGAAGCAAAGTTCTTAACCTGAAGCACTATTTCTGGGTTAGCAGCGTATGTAACCTGAAGTGTATGTAACCTGAAGCGTATGTAATCCGACGTACCACTGTAATAATAAATGAAATGAAATGAAGTAAATTTCAGTGAGAGTGACGAATCCACACTCTATATCATAGGGCTGCCCACCTAATTCATTAATTATTATTTATTGTTATTTACTAAACAAATATCACCATCTCAGTTCAATAAGGCTTATGTCAAAGTAAGGAGGTCTAGGATTGCACCTTAATCAACAGATTAAATTTCCATTATTTAAAATATAGCATGGGTCCCCTTATGAGGAATTAACTTGTTTCAAATTTCATTATCAGAAGGAAAGTCAGTGCATTATCATTCCTGATTACAGTGCTGCTCTACAGCCAACAAGCTTGGTCTTCAGTCTCACCTGCAATTTTTTTTAAGTTGCACATTCTTATTAATCATTTTGAAATTTAAGAGAAATGTTATATACACCTGCGTGCAAGTTTCTTTTGAGCAGCGCACAGGTTGGCACTGTCAGCTGATGCAATCCTATATATGCCTGTTCAGAAGTAACCCTCAGTGAGCTAAAGGCGACTTACTCCTGTGAAAGTCAGTCTGTGTAGGACAGCAGCCGGAATGAATAAAAGCAGCATGCATAGGGAACCTTCCACAGAGACCAGGCTTGCAGGAAGCACTGATGATTACAGATAGTGTCTCAAAGTACTTCAGGTGTCCTCTGTGCCATCTTAAATTCTGCATGCCCAGACCTGTAATCCTGATGGGACACACCTCTATATTAGTGTTTAGAATATCCACACGCCTCATTTAACCCCTGCAGACTGCAAGCTGCCAGTGCTAAAGTATAATAGCATTTTATGAATATGTCGGGTAGGAAAAATAGTAATAAATAGTAATATCCCAGGCAAGAATCCATATCTTTCATTCTGTGAGTACAATGCAGCAAGCAGGGCACTGATAAAGTTTTTATAGTGGCTCATTTTTTAAAGGATCATTTTAATTTAAAATGTATAATCATGTTTCTCCATTTCTGATACAGCTGAGAGCTAGTTAGGTTTCTGAAATGAATGTAAGGCTGGGTCGCTTTTGCAGTCTGACCAAAGCCGCAGTGGCTTTCCGGTGGGGAAGAAATACAGTTAACAGAGCTATAATGGTCTTTAAAAGGTTTCTCACAGTGAAATGGTAGTCACATAATTTACCAGCAAACTACTCAGCATATATCTAATGGAAACCCCCTGAAGTAATTAAGCGATACAGCATGCAACTTTTACAACATTTTTCCGTATGTGGTTGGGTCCCCCCCCCACCTTGTCTTGTTTGAGGGTATATTTTATTATTTTGTTTTTCATACTGTTATGACTTTCCGTGCACAGAAATAATTAAATTTTGATTTGTTCAATAATAAATATTGTTGGAAATAGCAATGGGACTTGAAAGGCAGTTCGATGTGATGCCTTTTTGGGTTCCTGCTCCACACAACCAACTGCTCTGCATACACTAAAAAATGTTTGCTCTCTATCCATACAACAAGAACGTCATGACAAAATTCAAATCCAAGGGAGCACTTCCATGTACGACGAGAGTGCAACCCACATGTGTGCTCATTTTGTGTGGCAATCACACAAGTGTATAAATCACTGTGTATTGCACAGTATACAGTACTTTAAATGGTATAAGTCATTACTATACACAGTGTGCAATAAATGGTATATCCTTGCTACACATGAAAATCAGTAATTGGATCGCAAGCTATTTTGTGTAGCAATTCTGTTATGCTTGAAGTACCCACTAGATCAGGAATCCCCAACCTGCAGCCCTCCAGATGTTTTGGCCTACAACTCCCATGATCCCTAGCTAACAGGACCAGTGGTCAGGGATGATGGGAATTATAGTCCAAAACATCTGGAGGGCCGAAGGTTGGGGATGCCTGCACTAGATACTTCAGAATATACTTGTACTGAAGAAAATACTTATGACCTTTCTAACTTGCTACTTAAAAATGCATTGGAAAAGTCTTTTTTTAGCTATTATCCAAAAACATCAAATGGAAGTTCTATAAGATTCACTGTTCAAGCTAAAATAAAGTAGGATAACGTGAACAAAAGTGAATTTTGGATATCTTCCATATGTTTTCTGCGTATCTCATCCATTTATAGATAAAACTAGATTTAAACCATCAAAGCCAGCACTGTACCTAACATTTTCAGCCAAACATTCAGAACTACCAAAGGTTTTTAAAATACACACCATGTTTTAAGCTGGCAGCTCAATGACAGCAAAGTAGGAATTAGCCAAAGTTCAGAATGGAGAGAGTTCCATTAACTGGGGCCTAACCCAGACTGAGATGGGTCTAAATTATGGATCTACCCCAAGAGTGTCTGAAGTCAGTGGCGTAGCGTGGGGGGTGCAGGGGGGGCCGGCCGCACCGGGCGCAACATCTGGGGGTTAGGGTTAGGGGGCGCAAATCCACGGGTTAGGGGGCGCAAATTACTTGCCTTGCCCCGGGTGCTGACAACCCACGCTATGCCACTGTCTGAAGTTGGCTGGCCACACTGTCGATATCATTGTGAGCTTCTCGGCAGAAGATTGAGATAGAAATCTGATTGGATAAGTGAATAAATGTCTGTCCGCAATGCCTGTCATTGTGTGGTACCTGACATGAGATAAAATGTATTGTGGTAAGAGATAGGTAGAAAAACAGATGGATTAGTACAGCTTTAGAAGATGGTTTCAGTTAACAATGTTTTAAGAGGCTTAGACTTCCTGGGTAACATGCACAGATACTCACGGGACTCTTACATTTCACTGTTAAAAAAAGTTAAGATTCCTGCCTCTTTCTACCAGTGAATGCCAAAAGTGTTGTCCATCTTATCCTTAACTGGAAAATGATGAAATTTGGTCATTAATGCAGGGCCCTTGCCTTGAGACTTCCTAGTAAATGTCAGAATTTTCTGAATTTTTTCAGTGGCCACCTAACATTTTTAAAAATGACAAACCAAAGTCAGCTTGCACCCATTTCACACATCCCATAGCATAGACTTCTCTTTCCCCATCCCACAACACTCCTACCAGTGTTTTCTGAATAAGGATGCTCAGAGTTCTGATTCAGCATTCGCATTCTGGTGCTAATCCAAGAGTTGGCTTGGAACCTGACCTTGGAAAAACACCCACCACTTCCCACATCATTTCAAAATGGTGGCAAGGTCATGAGACTCACGATGGCTCTTGTTGCGCTCTGCTAAAACAAGGATCTATTTTCAAAATATGTTTTCTACTCTCTCTGTTTATGCAATTTGCTTGAGTTGCTGAGGTGTTTACAAAACAATAACAGTTTCTGTTCTGCAAGAGAAAAAACCACCCTCACATTATTTTTGCAGCTGTCAGTGAGTGTTGGCTTGTGCTCTGATTTGGTTTTCCCATCTTCTCACAGATCTAATGATAACCAGAGGGATTAATTTGAGTAACGCTTCAAAACCTGATGAAACATGGCTAATAAGCAATTAATAGAAATCGCTTTGTGCATTTGATTGTTGCTGAAGGTATAATAGCCCTTATCAAATGATGCAGTTATCCAAACCCAGCATCATTCATACTGATGAACCTGTGTGTGTGTGTGTGTGTGTGTGTGTGTGTGTGTGTGTATCCCTCAGACAATACATTAAGGAATTTGTGCAAAATATACCTTTCAACTTGCAATCTGATTGCAACCCTGACAGTATAAGAAAAACAATTTGAGACATATTGGTCCAAACCAGGACCACATTCATCTACACAAACACGCCCTACATGGGAAAGCCGCAGAAATGTGCCACATTATTTTTCCTAAGGCATAACAAACAGACATGGAAAAGCATTGCTCATCCAAAGGTTGTATAGATATCCAGACAAAAAGTGATGTGTTCAACCTAACCATCACAGATGGCTTTAGAAGATGATTAGACAAGGTCATGGAGGAAATGCCTATCAATGGCTACTAGGCACGATGGCTATACTCTGGCTCCACAGTTGGGAGGAAGTAATGCTTCTGAGTTAACCAGTTGCTGGAAACTACAGCAGGGAAGAGTGCTGTTGTGCTCAAATCTTGCTTGTAGGTTTCCAGCAGGCAATTGGCTGGTCATTGTGAGAATAGGTTGCTGGACTAGCTGGGCCATTAGTCTGATGCAGCAGGCTCTTCATATGTTCTTAATACCTTTTCACACAATCTATTCATACATTCAGCTACTAGCCCTCTGAATATTCAAGCAATAAGAAATCAAGGTGTACACATGTATGTGTGAATCAGACAGGTGTCTTCTAAAAGCAAGTGGGGAGTAGCCCTTAATTTAATACCTTTATTTCCTCCTTTTAATAGGAGCGGTTGTATGCTGAGTCAGCATTAATTTAATTAAAATGTAGTTTTGATTGATAAAATACACATTTGTGTTTACCCTTTTATTGATAAAATACACATTTGTGTTTACTCCTCCTTCTCCTCACTACCAATTTTCCACTCTCAAATTTTGCCCACTTTTTCAGGCTTAAAATTGGAAATAATTCCTTGTGTACTTATTAAGCTCTGTATTTAACAAGTGAAGTGTTTTCCCTGATATCCTGTTTTATGTTTCAAATCGAGAATTATAGAATGAGGTTATAAATATACATATAATCACTTCTTTAATTATGCCCATGATTGCTGCTTAGGTTTGTAATACATTGCTCTTTTAGGTGCGAAACAGAAAGGTCTTAATTTTCAATGAATTTTTTCCACAATATTAATTTGTTTTCTGTTTTTTGGCACTTTCAATAACACATTTAAAGGAGAAAAAAAATACAGTGGTGTTTGGGATTTACTTATCAGAGATTTCAGAGAGCTGTGTCAAGGCCACCATTGACTTGCAGTTCTAGATAGGTTTAGGCTGAAGTAGGTTCCTCTGATTTGAATTGTGTTTACTCCCTTCCCATGAAAGTGTGCATAGAACTGCAGCCTTAAAGCACAATACTTAGTCTACCCAAAAGTCAGCTCCATTAAGTGTAATGGAACTTATTCCTAGGTAATTGTATATATAATTATACTGTGTTTCTTCTAAATGTTTCAACCACCATGGTCATGTCAATCACAGAAGTATATACATACATACATACATACATACATACATACATACATACCCTAGTGCACTAGTATAGAATTCTATTGAAATCCTATACCCAGTTACCTGGGAGTCAGCAGCTATAGGACAAATGTAAGAGTGAGCACATTCAGAAGTGACACAGGGCACAAATAATCTAATTTGTCCACCCCTAAACACCTCTTACTTCTTTGAAACTGGGTTAACTCAACACAGAGCTACAGTTCCCAGCACCCAAACAAATTACAGTTCCCAGGATTCTTTTTGGGTGTGTGTGTGCTTTAAATACAGTGGTACCTCGGGTTAAGTACTTAATTCATTCCGGAGGTCCGTACTTAACCTGAAACTGTTCTTAACCTGAAGCACCACTTTAGCTAATGGGGCCTCCTGCCGGCGGAGCACGATTTCTGTTCTCATCCTGAAGCAAAGTTATTAACCCGAGGTTAGTGGAGTCTGTAACCTGAAGTGTATGTAACCTGAAGCGTATGTAACCCAAGGTACCACTGTATACACACAGAGACTGAATATGTGTTACACATAAACATACATGTCTACCTACCCCTGCCTGCCTGTGCCTCCCCATCTCACCCCATTTCTTTTGTATATCTTGTGTTGAACTTTAGATGCTAAGGTCCATGAAAAAGGACCTATCGTCTTATATATGGTTTCTCCTCCTCTTCCTTCTCCTCTGCTCTTCAGTGTTGCAAAAGAAACCAGGCTTATAGCACAATCCTATGCCATGTCTACTCAGAAGTAAATCCCATGAACTCTAGGTAAGTGTGTACAGCTCAAATGTAATTGCAATCTGTGATATTTAACCTATTTTAAAATATTGGTTCCGTAAACTTATTTATTTCATTAAGTAATATATGTACGCAACAACAGGAAAAACAGAAAAAGAGCATTCTGGATGCCACCCCCCAAAAAGGTTGCTTCTCACTACTAAAATGGGATCTAACTTATACCCGCAAAAAGCGCCTTTTTAGAATGCCATTAAAAGTATCTCCTCCTTCCAAAGCAGGTATTGTATTTTGTCACATGCATTTCAGCCCCCATTGGTTTACCTTTCAGATGCCTCCCATGAGAATCTTGCCACATAATAAAACTGATTTGTTTTTTAAGAAAAAGTTGCATTGCTATTTTCATGGCAGGAAAGTGTTTGCACATATTATCTCCAATTCACCAGGGAAATCCTAGACCAAATAATTCGCATACTAGAATTTGGAAATGAATAAGGTTGTCAGGGAAATGAAAGCAGAAAAGAAAGATGGATGCTGGAGAAGCACAGTACATAATAAATCTATTAAGGCAGGAAGAGAAAGACACATTGACGGGTGCACATTTATTTGCACTGGTGCCTTCTTGTAAAGATTCCAAATATTTCCACTCAGTGGTATAGACTCAGAACATGCAATGGAGCCCCTGAGAATATTGGGGCTCTGTTTAATAAAGCCAAACTTTATCTTGTAATTTGCTTTTAAGAACCAACTTTTGGCATCTCATTTGTCGAATAGCACTACTGTGGCTAAGAGATGTATAATGTTATATGACGATGACTCTTCTGTGGCTCTTTGCTGGAATGAAAACCTCTCCAGGGCTGGGTCCTCCAAATGGTGTACTTGGGTTCACATGTATTCTGAAAACATAAATGAAATAATCCAAAGTTATTATTCTGCCCCTGGCCAGAATGAGTGTAAATGATCCCATCCTGTGAAGCACCCTTCTGCCAGATATCAAGGAAATAAGCAACTATCTGACTTTTAGAAGACATCTGAAGACAGCCCTGTATAGGGAAATGTTTAATGTTTGGTTTTTTACTGTGGTTTTACTTATGGTTTCATAATATGTTGGAAGCTACCCAGAGTGGCTGGGGCAACCCAATCATATGGGCACCATATTATTATTATTATTATTATTATTATTTAGTCAAGGACAGGTTGCTATAATTTCCATCTTAAAATTAGTTTTCTTTTTCAATGGTTAAATTATTCAAGTTATGTCTGTTTTAATTTTAAAACATTTTAAACTTTAAAAGTGTCTAGCATGAAGCCCCCTCCCAGTGCTACCCATCTGCAGTTTAGCTGTGTTTATCACCTCTAGTAGGGATACCAGCAGTGCTTTTTTCGGGGGGGGGGGGTGATGCAAGGGTACACACATTTGTGAATCTAAGTTTGGCCTCATTGAGGGTCAGTATTTCAATATGAGTAGGAAAATGAGAGTATCCCTAAACATTTTTTAAGGGGGGAAAAAGCTCTGGATACCAGAGTCCATGTCCCTATGTCCCCAGAGTTCATGTCCCTATGTCATTTCGCAACACAAGTCAATGGTATTTTCAGAGAATTGCAAGTCAAATTGGGTCCAAACTGAATTGCTCCTGATTCAGATTTACAAACTGAAGGCACTAGCTGGTTCACGGGGCATGCATAGCACAGTAGTCAGCTGTTTGGGAGTCCACAATAACCTTGAAACAGCCTCCCCATACTTTGGTCTTTGTCCCTGTAATTTTTTTAGTTCCTTGAGCTGCTCAACTTTCCAAGCCATCATGCCAGTTTAGCCAGTCAATAGCTTCACTACTATAGATGCAATTGCATGGAGATGTTTGAAGCCTTGAGAGTTTTGTAATTTCTGAATACTGCATCATGAACCAGATCTAGCATGTGCTTAACTCACAGCTGACCATTCCAACTTCACAAATACCCATATAATTTCTCTTACATGAATCTTAAAGTTGTGAATAATATGGAAATGTAAAACTGCAACAAGTCCTTTAAGGAAGCACTGGCAAATTATTTTAAAGGCGCAAAGTAATGCAAGCCATACTAAAATGCAACGCACAGTGGCCTCCTCCATACATCAAGATCATTCAACTCCTTTTACTGCTCAGATTGCCCTTAAGTGACCACTTCAGTGTCCTAGGCAACTAAAGCACTAACATTCAGTATACATAGGCTAGAATGTTGCACTGTTTATTTTGCTTCCTAGGTACAAAACAATTAAGGCTGCATACACAAGTAGCTACTTGAGACAAATTTGTTCAAGAGATCCTGGTGATAAACATTTTGTGTGCCTGCAGTTCATCCTATCACACAAAGAAGTGGCATTTGCTGAGCACATATAAATTCCATGTATAAAATAGATACACTGCTAGATACACTTTTACGTGTGCCATTTGAAAAAAAAAACAACACGTGCAAAAATCTGTGTTAACTGTATCAATTGGGACTTATTTGAATCTCAGAATCTCAGCACTTTACTGTTACAGTGGTACCTCAGGTTAAGAACTTAATTCATTCTGGAGGTCTGTTCTTAAACTGAAACTGTTCTTAACCTGAGGTACCACTTTAGCTAATGGGGCCTCCTGCTGCCACTGCACAATTTCTGTTCTCACCCTGAAGCAAAGTTCTTAACCCGAGGAACTATTTCTGTGTTAGTAACCTGAAGCGTCTGTAACCCGAGGTACCACTGTATTTTATAGCAGAATAGCTAAAGGTTACATGCACAAGTACTGCCAAATTTAGACATTCGCCAATCATAAATTTGTTATTTTAAAATTGAAAGACAATGGGCTAGATGCAAACTGATGGCACAATATTATACCTATTATTACAATTATTAATAAACATTTATTGAAAAAACAGATAAAACATAAATTACTTTAAGATACTTCTAAAAGCTTAAGAAATTACTAATATCTTTTCCAGGAGCCAAAAGGGTAACAATGTTGGCATGGATTCCATCTATGAGGCACCTCTGCTCAGAAGGTTATCTCTCTGGCATTACCTCAGATGGTGGGTGGGTGGGTGTCTGGAGAAAAGCTTCTGAACAGATTAGAACCTCAGGTTGCAGGCATTTCTTCAGCTACTTTGGCCCTAAGCTATATGGGGCTTTAGAAGTACGTAACCTTCACTTCGCCAAAGAATTGACGCTTTTGAATTATGGTGCTGGAGGAGACTCCTGAGAGTATCATGGACTGCAAGAAGATCAAACGCATCCATTCTTAAGGAAATCAGCCCTGAGTGCTCACTGGAAGGACAGATCCTGAAGCTGAGGCTCCAATACTTTGGCCACCTCATGAGAAGAGAAGACTCCCTGGAAAAGACCCTGATGCTGGGAAAGATGGAGGGCACAAGGAGAAGGGGATGACAGAGGATGAGATGGTTAGACAGTGTTCTTGAAGCTACAAACATGAGTCTGACCAAACTGCAGGAGGCAGTGGAAGACAGGAGTGCCTGGCGTGCTCTGGTCCATGGGGTCACGAAGAGTCGGACACGACTGAACGACTAAACAACAACAACCTTCACTTTGAATTGTGCTCAGAAACGTCTGTGAATCTCAGCTTAGAAAGATGTAGAACACAAATATGTCTTTGTGAGAAGGAAATATGGAATGAACAAGGCCTGTCAGGCAGAACATCCAAATGACACTCCTCCCATCATTTCACTGCAGCGAGAATACCGTAAGAAATTTAGTCATGGACAGTTTGTCACTGTTTAATGCGCACCCCCAAATTTGATGCCGGATGCATCAGCCTTTCTCCACTTAATGGTAGGGAATGAAGGGCTCCCAGGCAATCTTGCCGTCAAATCGAAAACAATTACCAACCCACACAAAATATGAACAGTCTACAGTCCACATGTACTTATTTGATGGCTCGAGTGATAAGCCTGTCAGTCTCTTCATGAGAACCTGATGTACCCAAATAGCAGGCAAATGAGGAATTGCACAGTTATATTCAAGTCCGCAAAAATGTGACCACTTGAGACTACAAAGAGCTGGATGTTGAGCACCAAATTTACTCTCTTCTATTTGGATCTGTTGGTTTGGGTCTTTGTTTTGTCAATGCTTGCCTTCATTAGGCTGTATGAAACCGAGTGTCCCCGCCCCCCCCCAACCACAACCAGCCATGATAGAGTGGTAACAGTTTACACCTTTCTACAACAGTAAGGCAGAATGAAAAGAATCTGTCCTTCGGTCTGTTTGTGGTATAGTAAAAAGAAGGGGGTAAAATGAAAAGAAAAGAAAAAGAAAGAAGTATAAACACTGAATTCCTGAGCTCTCTGTGAGATGGAAGGTCATTAACAGGGCACTTGAGCAGATTGGAATTACAGTCAATTGAGACGCTGAAACATCCTAAATGGCCTAATGCAGCAACTAAGTGCTTCTTAAATTCCCGAAGTTTTACCCAAGCGTCGCATTCATGGCCATAGTGAATTTCCATTTCCTTTTGTAAATACTGTCTTACCCAGTGATATTGGTGGAAGCCAACACAGAATTCAAATGCTTATGTTGGAACCATGGTGACATTAAAACAAATTTGTAGCATTAGCCAAGTGAAACATGACTCTCAGTTAATTACATTGAGCTGCACACTGAAATTAATAGAAATTGTAACTATTTCTGGAAAAAAGCACATATTTTATTCCTACCCACCTGCCCACTGCCCCTTCATGCAGTTGCAATGATGTGTCTGTTGGAGAATGGCTTCTGTTCTGTTATGCGAAAATCTGACCAAGAGAAGGAGCTATGGGTTTTGTAAATTTGATAGGAGTAATTGGGCAATATATTACAGGAAAGAAGGAAAGGGGGGCAATGCTTCTTTATGTTTTCTGTGTAGAGATACACTTATCCCCACCACCTGCCCCCTCTCTGACACAACCCTTGTTAGTAAAGGCTAGCTTTTCCCCCCAATTGTTTTGCGGATTGGAGTCCATAGAGAACTGGACCCACAATTTGTGCAGAACTTCATAGGCATAGTTGCAGTCCATGTTCCTTTCATGGGAGAGAGACAGAATTCAGAAGTTAGGTTTTACAGGTATGATAACAATTCATCTGAAGTGTTATGAAACATGTAATCACCTCCACTACAGTACAGTAGTAGACAGAGCGTTCAGTCTGCATATGAGAGATTAAGTTATAGTCTATCCTAGGCTATGAAGTTCTGTAGTAGGTTTCCTAAGCAATTCTCTGTCAGACTAACCTACTACATAGGATTATTGTGAGTTTGAGAATAGACAGGAATATCTTTTCATGCAGTAGAAAGCCGTTTATTACTGGTTCTGATGTTCAGGATCTTGGTAAAACATTCCTCATGATGGGGGAACTGCTCTTAGTGTTTTTTGGAATTGCTCTTCGTGTACATATTAGGAAGTAATGTGGATGGATGCACACTTTGCTAGATTTCCATGAACTTTCCACCTTCAGGAAGGTTTACTTTCTCTGCACCATGGTGAGTGCATATGATCTTGAAACTTGTCCTGCCCCTGGGGAATCAACTATTACCAGGATCATCAATGTCTGATCTGACTCCACCTTTGAGATAAGGTGGGAAAGAAAACTAAATAAGTGATTGTAGATTTAGAATACTGCTCCATTCTTTCAATGTGCTTTGGAAAATAAATCCACCCTTTTGTTCTCCTTTTACCACCATGATTGTATGACAAAGGGTTATTAAAGTGTGTGCTGTTAATGAAACACTAATCCACATCAGTGACTTTGTGAAATCTCTTAGAAATATAGAGGGCAGCTGTGTGTAGTCTTAAAGCAGTGTATGAACAGGCACAATTAATTTGGGCAATAAAGTGCTGGAATGCCAGGACTCATGTTTGAGTAAAGTGAACTTTTCTTCTTTTTCATGGCAACAACCACTTTTCTCCCCCCCCCCCAAGCTTTTCACCATCTCTAAGTGGCACATTTATATACCTTTACAGTTTTCATCAGCTATTTCAAAGTAAGATATTATGGAACCAAACATACATCATTACATAGGAAGAAAATCATAAGAATACCCACTGCTCTTTTACTCACTGTGCAGGAGTCAGTTGTTATGTTACTTGAAAAACAGGGAAAGGAGACACACGTGGAGTTTGTGTGGTTATCACTGACACTTGTGATGCATGAACTGGAGCTAGCAGTAGTTCTGTAAATTACAACCATGACTGTGTATCTGTTTAATGCCTAGCAAGTGTTTAATATAATGCTACAACAAGTACATAGTTTGCATACGGTATTATGATGACTTGTGATTACCCCATTCCTATTGACTTCTGTTCTTTCCTTTTTCAAGCTGCTGTCTATAGCTCCAGCTAAAGAGGGTAGGCTCAACTCTCACCTATGGAAGAACATGACAATTATATGCTAGTTTACCTTTAAAATCCCACACAGTACTCTGGTGGGTCTGGAAGGTGGCATACCTCCCCACCTGTGTCAGAACAACTTATCTAGTGATTTAGATGCACATCTGTTTCTACATCATCCTCCAAATATCCTTCAAACATAGCTTTCTCTCTTTTGGGATCACAAGCATTATTGCTTTGCTGCTACTGACTAAGGCTGAGCCTGTCTGGATATTCTGGAAATATCAGAATATAGTACTTGCTTGGAAATTATTATTGTAAGCTCCTCCCCACTACCATGGCAGAGGAAAGGCACAGCTCAGAATAATAGCCTATCTCTCTGGTGTTTGCTATGTCACCTGTGCATACAGTTTCTGCAAATTTCTGTTGCAGAAGAAAGCATTGCACTGGGTTCAGGACTTCCAGTGCCAGGGTATAAAGGGGCCTCCCATGCCATTGCACCAGCGGTGGAAATCACTGTTGCTCCAGGGAGCAAGCCAGCTGAAATTGGTACTTCTGCTGCTGCTTTGGGAAAAGCCCCGTGATATTCAGAAGCAAAGCAGGAGCACAGGTTATTTTAGGAAGATGGAGGGCAGAGTGGCAATAACACCAGGCACCACATCATGTGGATTTTAATTGCCCAGAGCTCCAAGTACAGGTAAAGGTAAAAGAAGCCAGGGTGGCTATCTAAAGAACTTTTAACTGAGTTAAGATTAAAAAAGGATGTGTACAAAAAATGGAAAAGGGGGGAAACCACCAAAGAGGAATTCAAACAAATAGCCAGCACGTGTAGACACAAAGTCAGAAAAGCTAAAGCACAGAATGAACTCAGGCTTGCTAGAGAGGTTAAAAGCAACAAAAAAGGCTTCTATGGGTATGTTCGTAGCAAAAGGAAGAACAAAGAAACAGTGGGGTCACTCAGAGGAGAAGATGGTGAAATGCAAACAGGGGACACAGAAAGGGCTGAACTCCTCAATGCCTTCTTTGCCTCAGTCTTCTCCGATAAAGAAAACAATGCCCGACCTGAAGAATTTGGAGGAAATGATTCAGCAGAGGAAACACAGCCCAGAATAACTAAGGAGATAGTACAAGAATACTTGGCTAGTTTAGATGTATTCAAGTCTCCAGGGCCAGATGAACTGCATCCAAGAGTATTAAAAGAACTGGCAGATGTGATCTCAGAACCACTGGCAGTCATCTTTGAGAATTCCTGGAGAACAGGCGAAGTCCCGGCAGACTGGAGGAGGGCAAATGTTGTCCCTATTTTCAAAAAGGGGAAAAGAGAGGACCCAAATAATTACCGCCCAGTCAGTCTAACATCAATACCAGGGAAGATTCTGGAGCAGATCATTAAGCAAACAATCTGTGAGCACCTAGAAAGGAATGCTGTGATCACCAATAGTCAGCATGGATTTCTGAAAAATAAGTCATGTCAGACTAACCTGATCTCATTTTTTGACAGAATTACAAGCCTGGTAGATGAAGGGAACGCAGCGGATGTAGTCTACCTTGATTTCAGCAAGGCATTTGACAAGGTGCCCCATGATATTCTTGTAAAGAAGCTGGTAAAATGCGGTCTTGACTATGCTACCACTCAGTGGATTTGTAACTGGCTGACTGACCGGACCCAAAGGGTGCTCATCAATGGTTCCTCTTCATCCTGGAGAAGAGTGACTAGTGGGGTGCCACAGGGTTCTGTCTTGGGCCCGGTCTTATTCAACATCTTTATCAACGACTTGGATGATGGACTCAAGGGCATCCTGATCAAATTTGCAGATGACACCAAACTGGGAGGGGTGGCTAACACCCCAGAAGACAGGATCACACTTCAAAACGACCTTGACAGATTAGAGAACTGGGCCAAAACAAACAAGATGAATTTTAACAGGGAGAAATGTAAAGTATTGCACTTGGGCAAAAAAAATGAGAGGCACAAATACAAGATGGGTGACACCTGGCTTGAGAGCAGTACATGTGAAAAGGATCTAGGAGTCTTGGTTGACCACAAACTTAACATGAGCCAACAGTGTGACGCGGCAGCTAAAAAAGCCAATGCAATTCTGGGCTGCATCAATAGGAGTATAGCATCTAGATCAAGGGAAGTTATAGTGCCACTGTATTCTGCTCTGGTCAGACCTCACCTGGAGTACTGTGTCCAGTTCTGGGCACCACAGTTCAAGAAGGACACTGACAAACTAGAACGTGTACAGAGGAGGGCAACCAAAATGGTCAAAGGCCTGGAAACAATGCCTTATGAGGATCGGCTAAGGGAGCTGGGCATGTTTAGCCTGGAGAAGAGGAGGTTAAGGGGTGATATGATAGCCATGTTCAAATATATAAAAGGATGTCACATAGAGGAGGGAGAAAGGTTGTTTTCTGCTGCTCCAGAGAAGCGGACACGGAGCAATGGATACAAACTACAAGAAAGAAGATTCCACCTAAACATTAGGAAGAACTTCCTGACAGTAAGAGCTGTTCGACAGTGGAATTTGCTGCCAAGGAGTGTGGTGGAGTCTCCTTCTTTGGAGGTCTTTAAGCAGAGGCTTGACAACCATATGTCAGGAGTGCTCTGATGGTGTTTCCTGCTTGGCAGGGGGTTGGACTCGATGACCCTTGTGGTCTCTTCCAACTCTATGATTCTATGATTCTATGATTCTATGATTCTATGATTCTAAAAGTAAAGGACCCCTGGGTGGTTAAGTCCAGTAAAATTTGACTGTGGGGTGCAGCGCTCATCTCACTTTCAGGCCGAGGGAGCTGGCTTTTATCTGCAGTTTTTCTGGGTCATGTGGCCAGCATGACTGAACCACTTCTGGCCCAATGGGACTCCGTGACGGAAGCACAGAGCGCATGGAAACACTGTTTACCTTCTTGTCGTAGCAGTTCCTATTTATCTACTCCTGCTGGTATGCTTTCAAACTGCTAGGTTGACAGGAGCAGGGAAAAAGCAATGGGAGCTCACCCCTGTCTGTACAACCTATCTGTACAACCATCTGATGGCAAAGAATAGCATTTAAGGATTTCCCCCCGCTATACCTTGTTTGGTTTGAACATGATAATCTATATGCACAGGAGACTCATGTTGGCACTGTGCAGGGAGGTGCAACTATATTGAGCAGAAAAATAACGTCCAGTTACTAAAGAACTTCCAATGACCTCTCCCCACATATTGAAAAAATAAATGAGTGGCTTGTGAGGAGACATGGATTTGTTGTGCCACATATGCTAATCTCTGGTGCACAGGGCCACATGCTCCACCATCTGCATATTCGGCAAACAAGTGAAGAATATCTGTGTGTCTACCAATGTACAGTGGTACTTTGGGTTACATATGCTTCAGGTTACATACGCTTCAGGTTACAGACTCCGCTAACCCTGAAATAGTGCTTCAGGTTAAGAACTTTGCTTCAGGATGAGAACAGAAATTGTGCTCTGGCGCCGCGGCAGCAGCAGGAGGCCCCATTAGCTAAAGTGGTGCTTCAGGTTAAGAACAGTTTCAGGTTAAGTACGGACCTCCGAAACGAATTAAGTACTTATCCCGAGGTACCACTGTACATGCACAGAGCTTCTCTATTCAAAGGGAGACACTGATTGGGCCAGTAGATCCCCTTGACACATTGCCTATGTGTGAGTGGCAGAGTGTGCCGCTTCTGCACTCATCAATATGAGGCTGGGTTAGCCTGCAAAGCCCCTTGATGCACTCATGCATTTTTTAGGGTATGTTTGTGTGTGTGTGTGTGTGTGATCTAAACACCTCCCTCATTGTTTCACATCATGGAGCCAATATGATACCATATGATGTTACTGAAGCCTATACAGGAGACATTAAATTTCACAGAACGGAAGCCCAAAGAACTATTGTCTTCACTTTTGTCACCATAATCTGAGTCTCACTGAGTAGCAGCAGACAAGAGAGAGGCCTGGAGCACAAAAGCCTGCAGGAAACTACAAGGATGAGATGAGATCAGGGGTATGTTCTTTGAACTTCAGGAATGGCCACCCCACTGCCATCCAACTCTCAGCAGAATTTGATTTCCAGCACCTAATGGCTGGATACGCTTGGTAAGAAGATTCTACAGGTTCTCTCAGATTTCTGGCCTGGGTTGGCAGCCTAAGGAAAAACAACTGAGCATCATTCAGTACACAGGTAGTGAGCACTAGAAAAGATGAAATAATTTAGAACAGTCTAAGGGATGAAGAAGGGACGCGGGTGGCGCTGTGGGTAAAAGCCTCAGTGCCTAGGGCTTGCTGATCGAAAGGTCGGCGGTTCGAATCCCCGCAGCGGGGTGCGCTCCCGTTGCTCGGTCCCAGCGCCTGCCAACATAGCAGTTCGAAAGCACCTCCGGGTGCAAGTAGATAAATAGGGACCGCTTACTGGCGGGAAGGTAAACGGCGTTTCCGTGTGCTGTGCTGGCTCGCCAGATGCGCCTTTGTCACGCTAGCCACGTGACCCGGAAGTGTCTCCGGACAGCGCTGGCGCCCGGCCTCTTAAGTGAGATGGGCGCACAACCCTAGAGTCTGTCAAGACTGGCCCGTATGGGCAGGGGTACCTTTACCTTTAAGGGATGAAGAACAAGCTCATTTTATTCTACCACAATTGTGTGAAATGTCTGCTACTTGTACTATACCATATATAGTAGGGGAAAGGATTGCCTTTGTGTGTGTGTAACTTATAGTTGTTAATATTCATAACCAATGCACACACATGTGTGTGTTTTTCAAAACACAAAGCATCATTTAATTTCTTCTGGTTACTAAATATGTATGAAAACCTGAAAAATCTTTCCCATTAAAATACATGGCAAAAAAGCTTATGACTGTGCTATTGTTGCAATGCTTATTATTTGTTCCCCAGCGTATAACAACTATGGATCAACTAAATGCCTAGTTATGAACTTCAGAACATTGATTATTTACTTGCAAACCCATAATGGTTCTCAACAGTCTACAGTGTGTGTGTGTGTGTCTAATGGTTAAATGGTTTCCTTGTGTGACCTCATAGCAGACTGTGATAGAGGAAGGATTGTGTTAGCCAGCTTTTGCCCTGGGACCATGCCAACCTAAATATGTGAATAGGCATTCATAAGCTTCTTTAAAACACATATTATTTACCCAGTATTAGTAGTGTAGTTTTTCGTAAGTGTCTTTAAAATGTATATTTCAAGTCTATTTTTCCTAATAGTTATTATGGCTAAACATAGGGCATTTTAAAGAACTTCCAAAAGCCAAGGGGCCATTAGCTTCAGGCTTTAATAGCTTAAAATAGGAACATAATGCTCTACAGGCTTGTTTGTTCCAGTGTTGTCATTACTTGTATTCATTATTTGCTCCAAGTGATGCCTAGTGGGCTAAAGGAACTGGTGCTTTTTTGGTCTAGGAATACTAAAACATGTTTCCCCTGCTCAGGCAATTTTTTTCCTGGTAATTTGGAGGTGGGGAATGCTTTTCAGGTTGAGGGCTCCATTTCCTTGTGAGCAGCTTTCTGGGGGGAGACATACCTGTGGTGCAATTGATGTGACTCTTAGGTTTGTACAGCAGGCTACATTCCAGCCCTGTCTCCATCTTCCATCCAAGCAAGCAAGCAGTTCAAAGGCACATTCTAGCCAGGCAAAATACCTGAGGGGAAGAGCTGGTGAGGGTTCTCTTCTACCCACCACCTTCAGATGTTGCCATTTTCTGAACCACACATTTATTCCAATAGAAAGCATGTAATCCACACTTCACTGCTTTATCTATATAGAATTGATTTTAGAATTCAGTCATATGAAGCATTATTTACCAAATTTGCACCTAGGGTGCATTTGTGAATAGCGTGAGTTGCTCTCCTTCGGATATTCACTTATTAAGGTGAAGATTGCAGTAAAATCCATTTTATATACTTAAACTGCTCCAGTTTAAGTAATTAACTGCTAACTAAGTACTCTGAAGTTTGGCAAAAGTGAAGTCACAAAAGCTTGAAGGCACTTAGTTTGCCTTCCTCACAAGTGTTTATGGTGGGATTTTGTCCCCGTTGGTGGGGGATGGGGGACTCAAGCATAGCAACACAGTTTGCCACTCTGACCCAATAGCATTGTACTTGAGTAATGATGTTTGAACCTTTAAGTACTTTCTGAAACCTGTTAAAAGATATTTGAAGTCTCCCAGAACATTTCTCCCCTTCCTGCTTCCAGTTGCAGTTTCTCTTCCTAAACCTCATTTTCTGCTTTTAGTATCTGCTCCAGTCGCTCAGGGGAATTGTGGTGGCTACCATTTTCAAATGCTACAAAAGTCCTTAAAAAGCAATGTCAAAGAAGAGAGGGCAAAACAAAGACTGTCCATGTTCCTGCTGCTGCATGCTATATAAATGATTGATCACAATTCAGTTAAAACAATCCTCAGTGTGTTCATCATAGCCATCAAAGTGCTTGGTGTTTGTACCACTGAAGCAACATGGCACCTGGAGACTTGGCTTGGCCAAATAAATGAAAATCTACTTAATGACACACACAAAATGATTCCTCATTTAATTAAAGTAACATTGCATTGTCCTTAATTAGAGATGAATGAATAATTAGAGAGGAACGCTTCCCAAAGCTCCACTTGGGTAAATTCAGAAATTACGTGAGTTCTTCCTACCTCCAAAATCAGAAGAACTCAGGTGAGTTTTCCAAGCTATTCCAAGGATTCAGAAAAAATATTCCTATATTTTCTGCCTGCTGGGGAACAAATGTTGCTGTTCATTCATCTGGGGGCTATAAAAAAGTCAAGTTACTTTATTATGAGTCCATCCATTCGTCTATCCAACCCAAAGCCGTCAACTCTGACTATGGCACTCAGAAAGTCCAGGAATGGTGGTCAAAGGCCAGATGAGGGGCCACAGGATGTGGCATAAGTGCTGCTTGGTGGCCAAAAGGGAGGCCTACTGAGTGAGAAGACAGCACTTATTCCACTAAAGCCCCCTTTCTAAAACACATGCAGACTGGGCTGGCCCACCCATGAAGCGACTGTCTCAGGCAGCAGGACCCACAGAGGCAGCAGATCCCAGTGTAGATCTTTACCACCATCCCGTCCTCCTAATGCAGATCATCACTCACCCTTTCTTCCCCGGCAAGGAGGGGGGCACCATTTTGTGTTTGGCCTCAAGTGTCAAAATATTTCGAGCAGGCCCATGCATGCAGAGGTGTGTCTGACACTTTCATCGTACAGCTTTTGGAGAATGCTGAAGACATACCACTTTACTCTGGCTTCTGAAACTTGAGGTGTTACAAGTTGTTTTAAATTAGAATCATGGAATTGTAGAGTTGGACAGGATCATGAGGGTCACCTAGTCCAACCCCCTGCAGTGCAGGAATCTTTTGTCCAACATGGTGCTCGAACCCATGAGATGAAGAGTCTAATGCTCAACCAATGGAACTATCTTTAAAATATTGTGTTTTAATGCTGTAACCTTGCCCTAGGGCCTTAGGGTGAAGAAATAAATAGTGCAGAAGATTTTGAAGAACGTGCGGATCCAGAATTGGCCTCCACAGTCACTTACGGACTCACTGTTAAAACTGTGTTCATGGAAGACAGTCTTACATGGCTACGAGTGATTGCCAAAGAAGAAGAAGAAGGAGGAGGAGGAGGAGGAGGAGGAGGTATTCCAGCAGTGGTGGTGATGGTGATGTTCTGAGGGGCTTCAAGGATCTATAGTATACTTAACCCCTTCACTCCCTTGACATTCCACCTTCCCCAAAATGAGTCCTCTAGAAATGGTCAATGGGCGGGGGCAAAAAAAAAAAAAACCAGCAGAAGAGTAGGGAAAAGATGTTTCCTCACCTCTCAGCTTGGCTGCAGTGGGCCAGCTGGGCTTAGGAGGATCTTTTCCACTATCACAGGGTTGCTCTTGACAATATCTATCTTTATATTTACAGTCTAGAACTGCTACAAAACAAGTGGCTCATATCTTGTATGGGGGGAAGAAAACACACCCCAAGTTAACACTAGAAATGTTACCGGCTTAACGTATCTTTCTTTACTTAGATATAACTGTGAAGTCTGCAGATCAAAGAACCAGGAGGTGGGAATAAATGCTCAAGGGGGAAACGTGTCTCATCTCCATCATAAACAAAGAGCTACTTACATGTGCGGCAGGAGTGGGAAACAGTGTCTTCAAGATGAAATAGCCTTAAGGCACCTCTCAGATACCTTATACCGCTCCCACTCTTTTCCTCGTCAAGAACAACCCCGACAGCATTCTGCAGCACAGCTCCCTCTTGAAATGTTTTCTGGCAATGTCTTTGCGCAATATATTTTTGAGACTGTTTTTGGATCCTCTTTGCCATACTGATTTGTCATTTATTTATTTCATTGTGGAACTGAGCTGCCCCTATTTCCTAGCTGTGGTCCTGTGATGCAATGTGACCTGCAGTTTAAGGACTGAACTCCAATCGATGGAGGGTGGCAGAAAGCTTATGTTAAGAACCTAAAAACAGCTATGAAGCTTCAGACATTGCCAGGATTCAACCGTCGGAAACTGTGTCTGGACGAAAATCACTGAAATATCCAGGAAAATCTAGACATACGGCAACCCATGTCGGAAGTGTAGATTTTGGTGAATTTCCTTAAAAATAGTTTTAAAACTTCATTTTTATTTTTGAGCTTCTGCAAAACTAAAAAAAGAAGCACATGCCTTCAAAGTAAAGAAAAAATCTTCAAACATAAAGTATCCACCACACTCATTTCTGCAAACTGTTCCAACCCAGTTTCCCCTTGTCTGGCTGTGACAGTCATGGTTTCATCTTTTGGGGTAGAAGACAGCATTCAGGCATTTCCCTTCCTGTCTACTCGCAAAACAACAAAGTGACAGGCCTAAGGTTACCCAGTGAACTTCAGTGCTGAGCTTAAAAAGTACACCCCCCTCCCAACCCAATACACACATATATACATACGTATGCGACACTAACTCATTTGTAGCACAAAAATGCACAGTAGGTTTTACTCTCAATCTGGAATCATTTATGTTCATCTTCAAAATACAGCTTTCAATTTAGATTGATTCCAGACCCAGGCTGCCCACAAGGGTGGGTGTGGTTAGTTGGCAGGCATTTGAAAACCCTCCCTTTGATTTGGTTATCTGTGCCTTTTCCTCCCTGCACATGCCCCAGGTGAAGGAAGAAGGAAGTGGTGATTACAATCTTTGCTATATGCCCACCCATAATGCCTTTGGGCAGAAGCGGATATACGCTCCCCCCACCCCCATTGCCGGGACTGCCTACATCTCTTTTCAGACACTGTGGGATAACACAGACTCAATCTGCAATGAGCTTTTATTTTTGTTTTATTTTTATTGCAAAATGTGCCATAGATCAAACTGTGTGTGTAGACTGTAGGAAAAAGAAAAGTATGCCATTTTCATTGTTTCGGTAATCAAATGCTGTGTGCATGCAGCCTAAAACTATATCCTTATTAACCTAATAGTTCATCCAGCTCTGCTTTTACCTGTTGTGACCTCCCTTGACAACTTGGTTATCGCACACACTTTTCTATTATGGGATCCTAATGTGGTATATGGGGTAAAACCATAGAGCAGTATATACAATATAATAAAATGAATTCCAAGTAAGTGACTAAAAACAGAAAAGCAGCCACTGAGAACTCGCTCCTTCTATATTCACAGCTAGTTCTTACAAATAGTAGAATGAGCTAAAATAGAAGCAAATGGGCTGACAAGAAGGCTTGGGAAACCAAAGTATTAAGTGTTCTCCTTTCTGACAGAAATGTTGATAGGTTTCTTGCCCAGCTTGAGTGCTGGTTGTTTTGGTGGCTGCTGTTACCTAACCTAGGCCCTTAATTGTCTCTGTCAATCACTGACATGATGCACTTCTTCATCATGGGTGTGATTATAAACCATTACTTTCCCGAGCAAAAGCCCTCTCCTTTCCCTAGCCTCTCAGCTCTTTCATAGAAAATTTCTTGTGCCAGAGAGAATTCTTCAGACTTTTACAATAATGTACCAAGGTAGCAAACTGACAGTTTGAAAAGCCAGGTTTCATTTCACGAAGGCTTTTAAGCTGTCTTGGAAGTGAAACTTGCAGACATTTCAGTCAGTGTCTCCAGACTTTCCTTTTTTATTCGGGGGGCTTTCATTCCTTACATGCCATGAAAATATTTATTTTTTAAAATAGTATTTACATAGTCACAGTTCTCTCGAGCAGTTTGGTATTAGAAGCAGCATTTTAATGGGTAATTGAGAAGGATGTTTTCTTGGTAAATAAGTACAGGTAGATGTGATCTTTGGCAAACATATTTGAGGGGGAAATGTGCTCAGTGTGCTATCGTTTATATCTCGTAGGGAGAAAAAAATTCTTCCACAAGGTTACATCTGTTTACACTATTTTATTATCTGTTGAATGGTATGATATGAAGTCTTTTTATTGCAGTTTAGTTAAAGAAGAGCCAAGCTTGTGATGGAAGTGTCAATCAGCATTTAGTCATACAGTATCTATTTCTGTTCCTGCTCTGCTCAGTACAGAAGGGCTATTATAGTCTACATTACGGCACAGCTCATTGGGATACAGATATCCTTGAGGGGAAGGATTTATTTTGAAAGAAGATCTTCAACATAACAGGAGACACCATTTAGACATTTTTAAAAGTACACTCACAAAGGTATGTAGAAGTAAAATACAGAAATGATTACACTGAAAACTGGATTGTTCACTTTGCCAACATTTCTCCCTTTTAATGAAATGGTTTGTGAAGTCAAATAATGCAATTGTTCAAGTGAGGCTGCTAACATTTTATTTATTCTCGCACATATTTGTTTGTTTGTTCATCATATATTAATCTCACTTTTTAGAGAAAAATGCTCTGCCAAAGCAGCTCACAGTTGAAAATTCAGTACAGCGCTGGTGACTATAATAAATGAGAGTGAGTTATGGGGTGGCTCTGCTCTGCAGTGAAGTGAAGTGACCTGCTTCAGGCAAGATACAGTAGATAAAGGCAGGAACTGGTGTGTGCAAGAGAGGCCAGTGTGGAGGTGTGGCAGCATGCCACATTAGCACTGCCGGTACATTAGCACCATGCTGACCTCCCCATTAGTCCTTCCTCCTCCCTCCCTCCCTGAAAGCTGCAGCAACACTGGTGTTGTGTGGCCAGGCATACTCCACTACCACCTTGCCATCCACCCTGGGTCTCTAAGTGGTTCAACAGTATTGCAGATATTTATATTATGCAGTATGAAGTGACTAGATGCATATAAGAACTGACTCCTTTTAGAAATGAAACATTGTCCAGACTCATAAAGATATTACTTGCAGAACTCTTCAAAAACATAACCTAAGTATCAAAGGTGCATCCAGTAATATCCACACAATGTCTTGTGCTGTCTAGCACAGGCTCAGCGTCTTAGAAATAAAAGGTAACTCCAAAAATCAAAACAATGTCTTTGTCTCCCCTATTCCAGCCTCCCTTAGCCTGCCTAAGGCTATGCAGCTTTTCCGAGTGCTTCATTTACATCCTTTCGTTCTCTGTGGTGTTCAGAGAAAGACTAAAGCCACCACCCGTTCAAGATGACGATTTGCAACTCAATGCCTTTGTCACCTGATCCAAGGTTACAACACTTGCATGTTAGCTAGCAGAAAACAACAATTAGTTAATTATCAACTCGGCAAGAGCTCGGAGAGCTCTTCTTGCTGTTCTTCAGCTTCATGTTAATTTTTTTCACCAATACACAGACATTCCCATTTAGGTGTCAATTACACCATTTATACTTAACAAACAAAACTTTCCAAAGCATTGCCCAAGGGGCAAGGATTACTGGTTGCTACTTGTGCCCCTCTTCAGCAGGGCTGGGCCACCCATGAGGTGAGGTGAGGTGGTTGCTTCAGGAGGCAGAGCCAGACTCCTCTGCCACTGCTCCTCCTCTGTGTCTGCCCACCACTGCCTGCCACCATAGCCCCCTCTTCTAAAATTGCCTCCTGCAGCTGCCTCCCCTGTGTCCAGCCACCACCTCTGCTGCCATTCCCCACTGCCTGTTCCTCTGTGCCTGCCCACCACCACATGACACTGGGTAGGCAGGATGGTAGCACAAGGCAGAGGAAGCATCTGGGCAAGGAGGAGGAAGAGGAGGTCATAGGCAGTTGCAGCAGCAGGAGGAGGCTGGTGAGGGGGTGCATTGACTGTTTTGCCTAAAGCTGCCAGTCCTTCTCTTTAGGCAGCAACATATCGTGTCCCACTGGCACAGACTCAGAAAGACAAGGCACAACAAGGGATGTGAAGGGGAAAGACAGAGGAGGTCTTTGGATCTGCAGTAGCCACTGGTGATACCCCTTTTCCTACATATGAGCTTTTTTGAGAAAATAACTGGGCACCCCCCTTCCTATCAGCAGCAAGGGGACATTTTGATCAATGTGGCAGGACACAAGTCTGCTGTATCATACCTGCCAGATAATGGATGCTGCTGTAGCTGCTGCACTGTCCTTCAGATACCACAATCCCCAAACTGCAGAAAATCAGTTTAATACCAACTTAGCATCATGTCGTCTAATAACACTTTCTTAAGCGATTATTAGGAAAGGTATCAAATACCAGGATTAGGCGGCATGATCATTAAATAATTCATCTTCAAGCTCTATTTATTAGTAATACATGTATCATCACCATTATTATTTTTAAAGTCTTTCATGGAAACCAAAGAAACTTGTGCTTCCATCACACTTAGTTCTTTATTGCTCCCTCAGAGACATAAAAGGGAAAAGAAGCATGATGCTGGACATTTAAATGCCACTTATATTGCATTTAGGTGGAACAACATGTTATAAACTCAACTGGCAGAAGTGAGAGCGTTTATTACAAGCTGGTTCTTTGTGTCCCCTTTGGTGTGTGAGGAAAGGGGAGCTGGCAAATTAAATTAACAAAATGGCCTCCCTGCGGCCTCTGATTGGTATAGCTTTTAGTGGATTATATAAAAATGGTGTCAGATTTGCGGCTGCTGAAGATTTCACCTTTAAGAATATTTTCTTCGCTGTGGGAAAAGAAATTGGTTGCACCTAGAATGAATAGAAATGTCATGCTGTTTGTCTAAACAGCTAAAAGGCCTGATAAAACAATTGGAAATGAAGTTTCTATTGATGATTTACTGTATATTTCGCTGTCACCCACTGAAGAACTGGATAATGGAATGTTACATAATGCATCCCTTTTTCTTCAAGTACCTTTGCATCACATAAAGACTGCAGATACACATGCACTATTAATCAGATCTGCACAAAAATATGGACAAGGTAGCCATACCTTTCCACAGGGAATAATATTTCACCAGAACCTGAATCCTCAACATTTAAACCACTGTATGCACCCTCAGTGCTGGCATAAGAAGACCTGTTTGACCAGAATTTGCATTGTAATGGTGTATACAAATATTGCAGGAAATAAGGGCAATATTTGAAGGCAGGTAATAAATTATAATAATGATAATACCACTCCCACTGCTCCAGAAATATTACATGTGTTCACAACTTTGGTTGCTGAAGATGATTCTCAATATGTGTACTGTTCCTTTTCCTACTAATCCTGCCAACTAAAAAGTTGGATTGTGCTTCTAGAATCTGAGATGTGCAACATTTGTCGATATCTTCCTCTGTATAAAAATGCCACACACCCTTCGCTAGAACCTCAACAATTACCTTTGACTAGAAGTCAGGCTGCAAATGGTTTTGTTTTGCGGGTTTTTGAAAGAAACAAGTGAACAAACACAATTAATAACACTTCACCAAATGCACTTTATTCATTTGTTTGACAAGTATAATTTTGTTTTGATAGTAGTGTTAGACAATAGTAGTGAATGCTCGGCAGTGTACTACATGCTAATGACAAAGACTGTGTGGCAGTCGTCACCAGCGTTTCACTGGAAATTATGAAGCACTCTGTGGAGCTCCAGCAAAGGTCCGTCAGGGTCATGGGTGAGTTGAAGAGACCTGAGTACCATAACCCAGTAGGTACTTGAGCAACTGCTATTTGATGGCTAACATTGGGTTCACTGTAAAAACTCTAGATTTGTAAGCTTTTTTTTTTTTTTTTTTTTGGGAAGTTATGCTCTTTGAGGTGTTTGGGTATTATCATCCATCTTCTTTATTTTAATAGAAAAATGCTTCCGAATAAAGGCTACTCTGTTGCCTAATAGAGCCAGCAAATCATGCTTTCATTTTAAGCTGCCGTGATTACTATAATTTCTGCTAGGTAGCATTTGCCCTTTCCATTAGGTTAAAAAGTACAGTGACTAGATTTCCAATGTGGAGCAAATCTATTAATTGCCTGACTTTTCGTATAGTTTTTGAAGGATTTAAAACATTGTCTTCAACTAATCTATAACTGGGTCATGCCCTGACTTCATGTAGGTCACGTCAGTGGCCCCAGTGCCATTTTCTTTCTTTACCTTATTTTAAAAAAGTCCTGAAGGGAGAAATAAATACAAAAGACAGAATGCTTATGCCTCTACTAACTGTGTAACAGACCTGATTTCTACAGGAACAGTTCTTTTTCACCCCTGGATGGTAAGCTGTACCCACTGAAATTCCCCCTCCTACACTACTTTTGTAATGGCAAGTGTCCTGCTTTCACCTGTATCTAGACACCACAGAAAGGCATGTTCTCTAGTAAATAATTTAAACTGGGTCATATGTTGCACATTGGAATTAAAGATGGATCCTAGGTCTAAGACAGATCAATAGCACTGATTTAAAATATTGTTATGAGTTTGGGGTGGGGCAGACCTACCCACCAACCTCTAAATTCAATGAAGGTTTAGAATTTGATCAAACTCATAAATTCATGAATTTAGCAAAGGCTGGAGATAATCATGGCTACCTTCCTCTTGAGACTAGCCTGACAACAGCTTGCTGACTGGAGGTGGGCTGAAAGGCTGATGATGGCCTGGTTTGTTTGATAATGATATGCCATCAGCAAAACAATAAGACACTCTGCCTGGTAGCTTTTGTGGTAGAATTACTGTTGGCCTGATGTCAGGAAAGAGGGTATTTTGCTATGGGCTTGTGAGGCAGAGATTATCAGGGTGACCGGTCATCCGTCATGGATGCTTTAGTTGAGATTCCTACATTGCTGGATTGGTCTAGATTGCACGTGGGGTTCCTTCCAACTCTGCAATTTTATGATTCTCTTGAAAGCAATGTCAATTTAGGATTGCCATATTTCAAAAAGTGGAAGTCTGGACACAAAAGATGGCAATGTTGTTGAGTGCTTTTTGGGGGGGTTGTATTTTTAAAAAATGATGTTTTGGGCTATTTTTAAGGAAATTTGGCAAAATCTACACTTCTGACATTAAAGCGATTCCCACCAGGGTGCTGTTTCCAAGGGCTGAATCCTGGCTACATCCGGGAAATTCCGGACGTATGGGCAGCCCTACTTAAAAGTGCTTTGCTTTAGAAACCTTGTGCTTGATTTCATTTCACTGCAATTGGACATCCCAACTCTACAGTTCTATGATTCTATGACAGTTGCAAAGGGTGGTGGTGATAAAATGCTTTACCCACACAATCACTGAAGTTTAGCAAATTCATATGTTGCTTATAGAAAAGAAATTCTACACTCTGCTTTTCTTAGACCAGTTGGCTGAGTCTGGCTATAGAAGGGATGTCTGCTGGCTTGCAGTCAATTTCAAATGAAACTAAATCCATCAGTCAAAGTGGAGATCATCGAGTATTTTCCTGTAAAAGGAGTTTAGCTGATTCTGATAAAAGCTGGTTTTGATAGAACTCCCTTCTAAGTGTGAATGCTTAGCATTTGGATTTGTAGGGCCTACAAAGTGAGGGGCATTTTGGCTGGCAGGGGCAAATTTTGAGGGCATTAATGGTAGCTTCTGGAGCCATTTTGCCCTCTAGGGGAAACAAATATGGCAGCTGTAAGCCTGAGAAGAACACAGAGGAATGCTGCCTCTGAAATTCAGACTCCTATCATGAAAATGCAAGAGTTTATTTTGAAACTCCTCCTGAAATTTGCCCATAGGTTCCTGTTCAGTACATTCTGCCCAGAGCTTATTTTCAAAGGTAGCATGATGGTTCCAGTTAATGGAGCAATACTGGGATAAGACAATTCCCTTCATGCTTCAAGGAAATCTGCTTGTCCTCTGTGAAAAACTGGGCAATGGTTTAGATGATCCAGTTCTTATGGGATATGCAGTAGTTTGCTTTATAATGAATTGCCACCCATCTCTCTTCCTCTCAGTCTTCTCTTGCTCATTGGTTTTCCTGGTTTTCAAACCTAAATAAGTTTGCTTGAGTTTTTTAAACTCTCGCTGCTTCTGTCAGGCTGGTTGTTTGCTGACTCAGCTCTATCACATTCAGCACTTTCATTCATCGATTGATAGGAGACACTGCTTTCCCAGGTACTGAGTCAGAGACAGCAAGCAAGACACAGACAGGCTGGCAGCAGCAGGAAGTTTACTAAACCTAAAGTGGTACAGAACCCAAATTCAATACTGCTACAGAGTAATCGGTTCATTAGCATCCAAATTAATATAACAGCAACAGCAAATACCGGGGAAAGTTACGAAGCAAAATCCTACTGGTTTTTGTAATTTTACTTCCTCGTGAGGAAAGCTTCCTAGATCAGGCATATTATGACTTAAAGGTAAAGGTAAAGGGACCTCTGACTATTAGGTCCAGTCGTGGACAACTCTGGGGTTGCGGCATTCACCTCGCTTTACTGGCCGAGGGAGCCGACGTACAGCTTCCAGGTCATGTGGCCAGCATGACTAAGCCACTTCTGGCAAACCAGAGCAGCACACGGAAACGCCATTTCCCTTCCTGCCGGAGTGGTACTTATTTATCTACTTGCACCTGACATGCTTTCAAACTGCTAGGTTGGCAGAAGCTGGGACCGAACAACAGGAGCTCACCCTGTAGCGGGGATTCGAACCACTGACCTTCTGATCAGCAAGCCCTAGGCTCTGTGCAAGTTGCTTTATTCTTTTGCCAGGTGCTTTATTCTTTGGGCCACTCCAGATGTCAATCTGGAGACAAGACGTGGGCAAGCTCCATAACATAGGAAATACTATCTAGAAGGCATTTCACTGTTGTGAAGAACATACAATCAGGCCTAGCATTACAGACCTTCCAAGTGTTCCTATTTTCCAGGGACAGTTTTGGATTTGCAGAAGCTGTCATGGTTTCTGATGTGATTCCAGAATGTCCCTCTTTTCCTTAGGACACCCCTATTTTCATCAGAAATGTTGGAGGGTATGGCATTACATACAAAAAAGAACATTTGCTTGACTATTACACAAAACTTCCAAAAGAGATTCATATAGTCAAAGCGTGGTATAAGTCTTTTCCTTCCAGCTAGGAAGCTGTTTGCTCTTCCTTCTTGGTGAAACTGTGAACAAAGCTTTCTACTACACCTTGTTTAAAACTGGTAGGGCCGCTAGAAGGAAGAACATTGCTTTTGGAATTAGAGTGGACCGGTTGGCCATCTGTTGGCTACCATTCCACTGAAAACAAAACAGCACCACTCCTCTTGCAAGCTTAACAAAAAAAATAAGTCTCAGTCCAATAACATGCATGCAACCGGGGCTTTTCACATAGTGCAGGGGGAAAAAATCCCTGAAATACTACAAGGTAAGATGAAGGAGAACTGAACCTGACCCTTTTAGTACCTTTATTTGGTGAGATTCTACCTTGCAATATATGTGCTTCTGGGTTGTTTTGGTGGAAGTGAGTGCACCTAGCTGCTGGACAGATTATGGTGCAAGTGATTGGCGTTTTTTGGTTTTCTTTAGTTATTTAACCCCATTCTCCTCTTATGCGCTGTAACAAGAGCAAATCCAAGAAATATGGTAAGCATGATTTTAACTTAATTCCTACTATGGATTGCTAGCCCTACCATAACAGCCCTGTCAGTTCCTGTGCACTAGATAATTAAAAAAAAAAACTGTTATAAATGACAGAAGTCATCCTGTCACTTTGTTTCATAAAAGTGACAGCTTTGGGAATTCAGCACATAATAAGGAGGCAGGCACTGCTGCTTCCCAAATTCCTGACTGATAATGCAGGATTATTTTTCCTTTTTAAAAAAAGAAAGTTGCAGTGAGCCCTATGTGTTCCCTGCCTTTTCCTACTTTCCAATAGTGATTTATAGCATGAGTTTTGCGAAATATTCCATGTAGTCTTGCCTATGCAGTGGTACCTCGGGTTACAAACACTTCAGGTTACAGACTCCGCTAACCCTGAAGTAGTACCTCGGGTTAAGAACGTTACCTCAGAATGAGAACAGAAATCACATGGTGGCGGCGGTGTGGTGGCAGCGGGAGGCCCCAATAGCTAAAGTGGTACCTCAGGTTAAGAATGGTTTCAGGATAAGAACGGACATCTGGAACGAATTAAGTTCATAACCAGAGGTACACATTGCAATATAAAGAAAGTTAATTAGAAGACCAAGTGAAAGCTCAATTAATCCTTAAACAAATTCACATCTTCAACTTTAATATGTGTACTGTTCTGTAAAAAAAATCAAAATATATTACACAACATGATACATGGTGGCAGGACTTTATGTTGATATTCTCCATTATTTTGTCTTCATAGTTACAGAATATTTTGATTTGACTTTTATATGCTTTCCATTTTATCTATACCTGGTTTAGCTCTGTTACCCATGAAATGCTGCTGTAAGGCCACCTGAGCTACTCCAGAATACACATTTTGAGGATTAGAACTTCAGGGCTATGTGTATTTTGGAAATACACAATCTGCCTCAATATGAAAATAACAATCCATTTTTGGCCCCATGTAAATGACGCAAACTGCAAGGAATTAATGCATACAATGTTGGAGTAGATAGCATTAATAGTAGATAGCAATAGTAAATGCAAAGCAAAAGAAAACAAAGAAGTCCTTCTTAGATTAGCTGTTCCCAGTCAGATGCCCTTCAGATTTTTTGGATTTATTATGAAATTACTTGCCACTTAAACACACAAGAACTGAGTAAACTAGCTAGATTTTCAAAAAGGCACTGAAAAAGGAGGTAAATTGGAAGAAAGCAAATGAATAATTTGTATCAGTCTTTGCTACAAAATATGGTAGCCATTAATACAATTTATTTCATAGTGAATCTGAGGAACCTTGTCAAGGAGGGGCAATAAAGTTTTGGAACTAATTGAGAAATTAAAAAATAACAAGTCAGTGGGGCCAGATGGCACTCACCCAAAAGTTCTTAAAGAACTCAAATGTGAAACTGTTGATCTCTTAATTAAAATATGTAACATTGCTTAAATCAGGCTCCCTATTAAAAGATTGGAAGTTAGCCAATCTAACATCATTTAAAAATGGATTCTGAAGATTGATAACTCCACAGAAACATAAGTACATAATTTGCAATTCTTAATTTTTATTTTCTGGATCCATTTCAATTAGGGCTCAGCCCTGATTTTGGCATGGAAAATGCCTTGATTGCCCTGTAAGACAATCTTTGCTGGGAAGGAGGAGGGTGAATGTGACCTTGTTGTTTTTCTGGACACTCAGTGTTTTTTGATGACCACGATAGTGTTCTGTAGAGGCTTTCTGATCTGAGGGTGGATGGGGGCACCTTTTTGGTGGTTCCACTCCTATCTGGATGACCGATTCCAGGAATAAATCAGTGCCTGGATATAGTAATGGGCAGGATAAGGGTCAATAAACAGAAAATTAGTCTGAGCAAGACAGAGGTACTGTTAGTGGTAAGTGGTGTTCAACTTGTTCTAGAAGTGGCCACGTTCTTACAAAAGAGTGGGTTCATATTCCATCTTTGTAGCTGGAGCCATGAATGGCTTGGAACTCATTTTAACAGCTTAGGCTGGTACACCAGCTACAACCAGGATCTAGTAACCTCCTGTTTGGACTACTGCAATGAATTGTTCATGGGGCTGCCTTTGAAACTTCAATTTATTAAGAACAGTTCAGTTTGATCCAGAAATTTCAGCTACGTAGTTCAGAATAAAACTACTATAGCTGGGTCTTGGAGATAAGAGCACATTGTACCAGTGTTTTGCCATCTCCATTGGATCCTAGTCTTTTTGAAGTTCAGCTCAATGTGCTACTTGTTATTTTAAGGCCCTTCATGGCTTGGGAGCAGGGTACCCTAAAGACTGTATCTCCACATGTAGCATCCCAGACTCTGAGATCTTCTCCAGAGGTGCTTCTCCAAGTGCTCCCACCAAGTGAAGCGTAGCAGGTGACTATAGGAAATAGAATAGTTGCAGTGGTGATATCATGGCCACGGAATGGCCTGGGGTCATTTAGCAAAGCTGATCAAGGAGAGGATGTTTCTGAAGACTGTGCATTACTTATTCCCATCAATTACAACACGGACTGATAATGGATAGGTAGATAAAATTGATTCCTCCCTCTGTCTCAGGATTACAAAATGGAATTGATTCAATCCCCGCCACTCCTAGAAAAGAAATACTTATTCAAGCAACATCTAATTAGCTGGAAGAATTAATTTGTGTTTTTCACTAACATTGATGGCTTCAGATTGAGCTGAAGAGAATGCTGGCATCCCATGCTACTTCTTCCAAAGGTAAAGAAAGGGATAACGTATTTGCTCCCAAAATATATTAATTTACAATTTCCGTTTCCCCAAATGTGAGTACCAGTATCATATATGTCAAATGTTAGTCAGGTCATATTGTTCAAAGAATCTGAACATGTATTATATGAAAGGTATTATATAATACATGTTCAAATTCTTTGCACAATATGACCTAACATGTGACGTATATGATACTGGTGTTACCTTTGGAGAAACAGATCCCCCTTTTTTGCTGTCTTTTATTTTCATTGTGACATGCAGTCAAATTTTAGAAAAGAAGTAATTTTTTTTGTTAGTAGTCTATATTTCTTCAGATCAAACATGCAGACAAGACTATATTGCCTTTAGAATAGACATCATGGGACTATACCACTTGTTTACAAGTGAATCTATATTGATGTCTCTCTGCTTGTAGAAACCTAATGTACCCAGAACAGAGGTAGTCTGAAAGTCTTCACACTGCCATATATGTGGAGCTTTTGAAGAAGTGAATGTCTACATATATTGGAGGTTCAGTGTCAGCATGCCTCCAATTCTTTACTGTAGATATCAGTCCATCAAATAAGACATCTTTTTTCAGATTGTGCTCAAACTCAATTTGTCAGGTAAATAAAGTTTACAATTAAAAGCAGACAACTACTAAACTCCCACTCAATTATGAATCTTTAGTGAAGAGGGGTGGGGAAAAATCTGTTTTCCATCAAATGATTGTAAATACTGTGGCAGACAGCAAGATAATATATTGACATGTTTTTAGAAGTTTAGTGGTTAACTTGTAGATGAGGTTAATTTGTTGGTCGATAGATGTTTGTATATATTTTTGTAACAAAATAATAATGCCATGGTTTGTCATACATTTCTGTTGCATAAGCCTTCTATTGATACTTCTATGCTTCATTAAGTGGTAAGCTGCCAAAATAAATACAGTAGTACACATCTTGTCAAATTTATGACAAGGTTTAAGAGTTTAAGTTTTGTTTTTCTTTTTTTCCAAAATTGCATGTATTTGCTGGCTTTTGGTACAACTTCAAGGGGGTTTTTTTTGGAGCTGGCTTAATATTATTTAGAAAATTGACAGTATATTTTTGATGTTTAAAGAATTCTTGCAAATTATTCTTTCTCCACATTACGTAACCTGACATATGTGTAGTGTTGACTTGAGTGCCTTTTAAATAGACATGTGCCATAATTGTCAAATCAATGACATATCCCATCACTTATGAAATCCAGATCTAGATTTACACAAACTCCTTTGTCATTCCATTGTGCAAACGAGAGCATGAGTTGTCAAGCTGCATCAGATTATAAAACCATTTCCTCATAGTCTTTCTGCCAGAAGTGGCCACCAATATGTCTCAATAATATTCCTCTCCATGAAGATGTCTCAGAGAGGTTGGTAGAGCAGGGTCCCAAGCAGTGAAGTCCCATCTATAGACCTTGTATAGGATGTACTCACATCTTAAACTCTTCAGCTGACATTTTATGAGAGACAGAATCCCTCATTACAGGATTCTAGAACCTGCTTCTGCCTTTCACTATTGTTTAGAGCAGGGGTAGCCAGTGTGGTACCTTCCAGATGCTATTGGACTAAACTTCCATCAGCCCCAGTCAGCTTGGCCAGTAGTTTTGAAGGCACCATGTTGGCTCCTCCTGGGTTAGGAAGGGTGAGGGACAGATAAAAGGAATGAAGCATAAGGGAAGGAGGGCGTGAATTGTGCTTAAGGCTTAAGAACAGAGAGAAAACTGAAGGAAGTTACATTGCAGAAGACTGGGCAGAAAACATTGCATGTAGCATGGGATTAACTAGGGTCCTAAAGGTTAGCATTATCATGCAAATCTTTAAGGACAGGTTTTCTGACATACATGCACATGTGTGCGAGAAATGAAAAATTGCACTCATATTTATGCTGCTGAGTATGAATAAGCAGGAGTTATTAGGATCTATTCCTAGCACTATACTTAGGATGTTCAAAGGACCATTTCACACAGAGTCAAACCCAGGTTTGAGTGTCCAGTCAACAAAGAGTTGTAACCATTCACTGTTCACCAGCAAGTGCGATACTTGCAAACACCAGTTTCCTTGCATTCACACTTTACATTTTAAATGCCTAAAAATTCCATTTACGAAGAAAGCCAGAAGAGGGGACAGGTAAATATATATATTTACAGTGGATAAACAGATGAGGAAGGTGGTATTTCCCCCACAAAGTTATGTTTCCTGTGCAAACAGATTGCTCCTGGGTATGAACTGTCAATAAATACTTAAGAGATGCCTGGAACAGCGGTTGTCAGGTTATCCATGTCTTAAGTTAGCATTGAATTACACAAGCCAGGCTGAATAGGTGAAAGCTCTTTTTGTGATATGTAATACAGTGCTATCCTGTTGCTACTTGAAACTCATTTGATCTCAGTGAAATGTTGTAGATTTTTGTTTATTTTCTTTATGTCCAGCCTCTAGATAACATAGGAAGACATAGACAAGGAGATAGGGGATACTGCCATCTTATATGTCAGTCAAGCTTTTCAGTTCATCATAGACATTGACAGTTACACCCATAATAAGCCAAACACAGTAATCCTGTGTGAAAGCTGACAATATGGTATTTTGGTATTAACATAACTATACAAATGTGTGAGAAAGTCTTAAGACTCATTGTGACTGGCAGCTTGCAAATGGGTTTTCCTGTCACTTACTGGCAAAAAGGTATGTCACAAATGTTGTTTCAAGGACCAAAATATAGGCCATACACACTATTGACATCAGATAAACATTTAGGAAACACTACCAGTCCTGCTAAAAGAATGTACAACCTGTAGCATCAGATATCTTCTTCTAGTATGAACCTGCCCATGTCTTAAAATCTCCCCTGCTTGCTGCCAACATGATAAGGTGTGTTTGATGGGAATGTGTTTCATGGGAATCCTCAGTGCCAAAGCCTTCCATTATGGGCCTTCTACTGAATGCTAAAGACCAGGGTTACCCGAACTTGGATCTCCAGCTGTTGTTAGACTACAACTCCCATCATCCCTAGCTAGCAGGACCAGTGGTCAAGGATGATGGGAATTGTAGTCCAAAAACAACTAGAAACCCAAGTTTGGGAAATCCTGGTATGTACCTTTCTGACCCAGCAAGCTTTTGGTCTGCTGGGGTTATTCTTCTGCCCTGCTGCATAATTCTTTTTTAGCTTTAGCTAGCTGTTTTTATCTTGTAGCTTCAGATATATAGCTTTATTGCATTTGTGCTGCAATGCTGTGAAGTTTTTTTTAGCTGCCTTAGGCATTGAATGTAGAAAGCTGGTGTTATGTATTGAAGTTCTCACCCTGGCTACCAGGAGTATTGTGTATGTAGTTTTCACTCAGGTCCACGTCAGTTATTTTAGGCGGGAAACCCTGGGTTGTTATTGCTACAATGTTGACAGCCGGCTGCCTATAAAAGCAGGCCGGCTGAGCTGTTTGCTGTTCAGTTCTGTTCCATCTTACAAATAAAGAGCTGCTTTGGAGAAATCGCTGTGTCGTCTGCTATGTTCGCCCACAATTTAACAGCTGGGATAGTTTTTAAACACATAAATAAATACAATGTCTCAGGACATCACACCAGCATGGTACTGTAGCTACTACACTGGCATTAGATAATAGCATAGCACCCATGCACAAAGCCACGGTGCAGTCCAGAACTGAGTCTAGGCAACTTGGGTGGAGATGACAGACTTATCCTTGTGACATCATGCTATGACCATCACTTTTCAATTACCACAGATCTAGGTACATTACTGGGGGGGGGGGGGAATACAATGGCCATATTAACACGGTAGGTTGTGTATGTTCCACTTTACCAAGCACAGGTTGCTGTGGTGACCACATCACTGCCTGACATTATATATAATATCATCACCGGTACCGTCAAACTGAATTGTAAAGTATTACGATTTTTTGTAGGATTTGGCTCCATTGTGCCACTTCAAGATTGGTCCATGAAATGTTGCTCTGTGGTTGACTGCACTGGTAGCTGAATTTGTTGACAGAGGCTGAAAATGTTTCAAAATATTTTTAATTCCAAAGTTGATGCTCACCTCACTCTGATGATTACTTGCCTCAATTATGAGACCGCTTACATTTTGCTACCTGATTTTCACAAGACGAGACAGCTGCTTTTTCAGCTTGGATGCCCATATATATTTGTGAAAGGGAATTTCTGTACATAAATGAATTTACTGCAAGCTATAATATCCTATCTTTGATTTTCTCCAGAAGACAATTTCAGAAGACTCTTTTGAGGGGAAAGGGAATCTTAATTGGGGTTAAATGATCAACATTGCACCCAAACTGAGCAATGATTTAGTGGTTAACTCTTTCAAGGGACATTTGAGTGAAAAATAAGGTTTCATAAGCAATGTGGCATTTATATCAGCATCTACATTGGCATCTGTTTCTTTGCTTACTTGACTAAGGCAGAGAGCCTATGGATGCTTATTGATCACAGCGGGACTTATTTTCAAGTAAACAACCATAGAATTGAACTGTAAATATGCATATAATGGAACCAAAATCAATGTGGGAAACATGTATATCAAAACACCATAGGACTTCAGGGTTCTGTTGGTGGTTTGATTGTCCATAGATGCACTATGGGCAGGATTCAGCTAACAAGTCCTGCTAGAGAAAGCTGGGACAAGGACTTACACTAGTGCCATGAGGCTTCACTCCCACATCCCCACATCCCCTTCACCTCCCACAATTTTGGTCAGGGGGTTAGGGAACCCCAGAACAGTGCACGGGAAGAGGAGAGGTGGGTGTTAAGTCCCATTAAACTTAATACACTGGTGCCTCGCAAGACGAAATTAATTCGTTCCGCGAGTCTCTTCGTCTAGCGGTTTTTTCGTCTTGCGAAGCAACCCTATTAGCGGCTTAGGGCTATTAGCAGTTTAGCGGCTATTAGCGGCTATTAAAGGCTTAAGGGATTAGCGGATTAGCTGCTAAAAGGCTATTAGCGGCTTAGCGGCTTAGAAAAAGGGGGTGGGGAGCGAAAAAAAATCTCAAGACTCGCAAGACATTTTCATCTTGCGAAGCAAGCCCATAGGGAAATTCGTCCTGCGAAGCGCATTGAAAAACGGAAAACCCTTTCGTCTAGCGGGTTTTCCGTCTTGCGAGGCATTCGTCTTGCGGGGCACCACTGTATAGTTAACTTTTGACAAGTTTAGGGCTGCACTGTTAGTCATCTAAACTTGGTGTCTGTTAGAGCTTTATGTACTTGGAACACTATATAAAAATGCATAGTTGTTTATAAAAGGAATTTCATATTTTTATATTACATATATTCAATACTAGGGAGGGCATGCATGACAAAGAAAATTGTAGTCTTTATAGAGTCATAGGCAACATTAGCAAAATCTAACTCATTTTTAGAATTAGATTTTCATATTTAACCCTGAAAAAACTTTGAATCTAAAATATTATTTACTAGAATTATACAAGTTTAGGTAATTAATTAGTCCACATTTGCTACATCATTTGAAGATCTTACTATTCTCCTAATACTATTACTCTCTAGACAGGGGTTAACATGTTTAGTTCTGTCATGTGTATAAAACAAGCTTTCAGATCCTCAATAATCAACCATTTGCTCTGTAATAATTAGTCATCATGTTCATCAACAATTTCATGTAAAATATAAGCTAGTGGTACTCTGCACTCTGGCATAAATTTGGCTATAGATTTGTATTATTATTATTAAAATATATTTTCAATATTTCACCTCAGAATAAATTATCTGTACATTGGGTAAAAATTGCAATTATCAGCAATCTTTTGCCGCTAATGTCAAACCCTTAAAATAGAACCACTTTAAGGCTAATTTAAAAGAAAGCTGAAAACATGTGTTTCAAGAAATAAATGTGACATATGATTTGTTTAAGTGTAAGTTATTTGTAAGAATTTAACTGTCTGCTATCCTGATCTGAATCATGTAGTATAAAAGGCCTGGCTCATTGACCAGTTAGGGCGGTGACTATGGGACAATTCAACCTGCGCAATTCAGTTTCTGCCCATGGCAAGCCTTCTAGCATATGCTGAAATTGTATCAGAAAGCATATGGCTGGCTCCCTACATGGGCTGACATCTTCCTACAGACACCATGCATTGAGCTATTGTACCCAAATTGTACCCAAGAGAGATTTTGGAACAAGAACTACCAGGGCCTTCAGCTTCCTGTCTTTACACTTCCTCAGAAGATCTAAAGTAGGAGTTTCACATCTTTCCCACTTCCATTCCACCAGAATGACATGCAATAACTTCTGACATGGGGACAGTGTGGCTACCTCACTACAGAGGAGGTGTGAAAGTACGACTTTGGGGCACAACAGGAGAAGCACAAGAAAGGTAAATGTGAGTCACTTATGACCACTCACCAGTTGCAACAGTGGTGGCTTTTGTGACCTGGCACGGGCTCCCCAGCCTCTGGAGATACGCCAAAGCTGCCAACTGTTGTTCTATTTCCTGGGCTGGCCGCCAGGGCTGCAGGGCTCCCACCTAGCCCTGGTTCAAACTAGCCAATCGGCAGTGGCCAAGGGACAGAGCAAAGGTCAGCTAAGGAGGCTCCTGTCAATGCCGGCCATTCAGTAGGCTCAGAGCGTCATCTAAAACAGGCTTCCTCAACCTCGGCCCTCCAGATGTTTTTGGCCTATAAGTTCCATGATCCCTAGCTAGCAGAACCAGTGGTCAGGGATGCTGGGAACTGTAGTCTCAAAACATCTGGAGGGCTGAGGTTGAGGAAGCCTGATCTAAAACTTCTAAAGGTATTCAAAATCTCATCAGGTTTCCGATGAAACTCTTCCATTAGAATCTCTGTATTTATTGGAATATTCAGTATACAGTGGTACCTCGGGTTAAGTACTTAATTCGTTCCGGAGGTCCGTTCTTAACCTGAAACTGTTCTTAACCTGAAGCACCACTTTAGCTAATGGGGCCTCCTGCTGCCGCTGCACCGCCGGAGCACGACTTCTGTTCTCATCCTGAAGCAAAGTTCTTAACCTGCGGTACTATTTCTGAGTTAGTGGAGTCTGTAACCTGAAGCATATGTAACCAGAGGTACCACTGTATACAGCACGCCACATTTTGTACATGATTACAATTCCTTTATCTGCATCCCCATTGCAGTTCTCTCCAGACCCTTACTATTTCTTGTTAATCACTGACTTTGGTTTGGATGCAGAATTAAGGTGATGTGAAAGACCCACATCTCAAATCCTTGCATTCCCCTGGTAATCAAAGCAGTCAGTACTAGGCTAGATAGACAAATGGCCTCACATGGTCTAAGGCAGTTTCCAATATCTCCTCTTTATCCAACTTGCCTAACAGATGCAGCCTAGAAGGTCTCTGAGCAGGTTGCGCACCAGTTTTTTGTTCTTTCCACTGGAGGCACTAAATAAACTTTCAAAAAACAGCACCCATAGATATTCTCAGACTTGGAGGATTGGCAACATTGTGCATCCTAAATCCCCAAATTACTGTTTCCGATAATATACTCAGAGATGTTATTTTTGTAAGTTTGGGTACTTTGGCGTAACTATATGTGGCAGAAAGAAAATGATTTAGTTGTGGTCTAATTTGTCGCTTGAGCTATTGCAAAAATGTGTTTTCAATTTTCACACTTCTAAAAAATACCAGACCTGCACTCAGGTTCATTATAAGTCTGACTCTTCTAGCACTAGCTATAGTGGATGACTACTTACTATACCTTAGCTTTTGACTCCATCAGATCCACTCTAATTACCCTTGTTAACACATTTTCTTGTCTTTGTAGAGTGCTGATATAATGTGGGTGGAGTGCATTGCATTTAATGAGTATCTCAAAGTCTGTTAGGCTGACAAAGGAAATGCCCTTAATGCCAGCCCCAAATTTTCACCATGCTACTCAAAGAACTTTTGATTACTTTTTACGGCTGAGTTGACACAGATATGAAAGCAATGAACCCACTCAGATGCTCATAAAAATGGCACACAACCCTTATGTGTCTGATGTTGTGGAAGACTTCTATTAGGACTCAAAATGCCAAGGAGGCTAAATCAATAATTGTAACACCTGCTAATGCATGTTGCAACACTCAAGACTCATGGTCTTCCTGGCATGATGCAATCCCAAAATTCAATATATGACAATATATTCAATATATTTACTTAATCCACAGGTTGCTACTGATAGTAGAATAAACAGCCCAAACAGTAATGTAAAGTTATCCTACTTACTAGTCCATTACCCAATATTTTCATATTTTCAATTTAACTCTAGGAGACTATGCTATTTTATAACACAATAGTGAGCTATAAAACTGGCTGTATTCTCACTGACTTGGCAAACAAAGGTAAATATCACTCCCTACTTTGTCTCATTTATTATGGCTGGTGCAAAACAAGACAATAAATGCCGGCTAAGCCTACAATCCTGTGCCTGCTCACTCTTGAGTAGGCCTCATTGAACACAGTGCGACTTATTTCCAAACATTATATCTAATCCGAGAACAATGAATTACCAGGGTGGTGCCTGCACATCTAAAAATTAGGTGTCATATATTAGGTAGCAAAACTCACCCTTGAGAAGAATATTCAATAGAATCTGTTACTCAAAAATTTACTGTTCTATAAATGTTTTGTAGGTAAATGTGTTCCAATGGCTGCAACCAGTGGGGTGTTGCAGGCAGGGCAGCATTCCTTTCCTATTTTCCCAACACCAAGCATCTCTGTCAGCTACCAAGAAGGAAAGTGGGAGGGATGAGGAGCAGGAAGCTAAGTGTGGTGTTATACCCTTAATTTCTACATTCTAGTCATGAGTCTCCCCACTAGGTTTCAGTCATGCCTATTAGGTCATACTTGCCACCCCACCCTGTATTAAGAGTTCAAAATTGTCTTGTTTGTTTCCCATACTCTGTGCATTAGTATAGAGACAAATGAAACCACAAGTCATTTCTTCCAGCTGCTTCCTTCTTTAGCAGGTTTCTATAACACCACCTCATTAATGAAGCTATTATTTCCAGTACCTTTTCTTCCAGTAAGGCAATCAGCTTGTATTTGCTACAGATGTAGCTTTGTACCTTCTCAGTCAGGATGACAAACATGGCACAGGTGTTGCAGGTCACTGCAGCAACTGCCTCACTATCCATATCTCTTGGTCCTACATATACCATGAGATAGCACACTGGACCTCTCCCTCAAAACACCCTTGCAAGAGCCCCTGTCTGCAAGTCTTGGTCACAAGCTCCCAGAGGATGCAGTCAGAAGGGTTATGCACACACTTAAATCTCTCCAACTGAAATCAAACTTAAAAGTGCATCAGTTTTGTAGAATTATGACCATTAGAAATATGTCTCCATATCCTTTGCTTGTGGTCCTTTGAAGTTAACCTTGGCATCCTTTGTTTCTTTCACTTTCACTGGGAGTGGGGACTCGTTTACATGTACTGTGGAAAACATAAATTCTCCTCCCCCCGCAAAGGTTATGTTTTCTAACACCTTATAGATTATTTTTGCTCAGTTCTGCCAGGCTGACTTTGTTACTGTAATTTTACTACAATTTCAATTGATAGGAAAATTGTCACCTCATTCAAAGTTATTTATTGTGAAATTCTGGAGAAGTCAGTAAGAATCAGTACTTCACTTTAAGATTATTTATATTCCAAGTCAGAAGAAGAAGAAGAAGAAGAAGAAAGAAAGTCATTGCCCTTCTTGTGTTGTACCTTAGTAGATGTGGTAGATTGGCAAGGGTTTCTGATTCCCTATGGTTTATTTAACAACAGCAGCAACAAATTCTCACAGTGAGACTGCTGGACCAAAGAAGACTTTGGAGGGATAACAGGAATGGATTTGTGTCTAGAATTCTGGCTCTGAAAAAAATCATGGCCACCACAGTTTGCGAACCTCCGGGCTCTAGTAAAAAACAAAATATATCCCACAAAACTGAAAGCTGCTGACGCCTTCCTTAGATTCTCACTGTATGAAAGACCCAATAGCAGTTGGTGGGTTGATTCAGACAGAGTGGCATTGATCACCTGCCAATGTCAAGCATCACTGCTGGTTCCTGAGAGGAAGAAGGGGAAGGGTGAGGTGCAGGGAGCTCAGCCTTGCGTGGGCATGGTGATGGAGCCAATTTAATATGCTGGCTGCCCAACCTGCAGCATACTAAGCTTCTTGCACCTCTGTCAGAAGCAAGCCAGCAGTAAATCACAAAGAGTAAGTGATTTTAACTCTTTATTAGAAGAAAAGATCTGCTCAGGACTGCCAGGCCTAATGAGCACAGCAATTCATCTTCAGCAGGTCTTGCCCCGAGGAGGCAGTTGCAGAGACCGAAGGTCTCCACCTCCTCAGTCTCCTCCTCTCCAGGGTTTTTCCCAGGCAATCTGAGACTACTTCAGAATGTCTGCCTTTGCTCCTATGATTATGTAATCATAGAGATAGTAATAACTACATTACTCAATAAAGTGTTAACTGGACCTTGGTAATGCACTAGATGTCACAGCAGTAGTCCTTTGCTTTGGGAGTCAGGATTTCTAGAAAGCAGTGGTGGTGGGCAACTTCAAACAGAAAAAATGGCTGGCAGGAGATAATGCATCCTAGATCTACTTGCTTATTTTTTTGCCTGGTAATTTGCACCCCAGACAGACTCGTTTCCAATCACAAAGACTGACTAGGAGAAAAGTGGGTTAGGAAATGAAGAGCTACAAGCAGAGGAGGGGGTTGTAAGAGAAGGTGAAGGACTACTCATCCCCCTGCCATTTGCCACATGAAATGCCACAGATGTTTGGCAGTGACCTCTGATCTAAACGATCTGTTCTAAGCCAGATCTGCTGTTCTCATAAGTAGTGTGGCCCTTACAGTGGTAGTCAAAGTATGCTTGATATTTCTATGTTTTGGTGCTGCCTTCAGATAGATCCACACAAGCATTTTATGTGGTGTGAATTGGCTTCTGCAATCATCTCTTGGAGGAGATTCTGGTGGAACTTGGTCGGGTGAATGGTGAACAAAATCAGATCACAGGACAACCTTTCAAAGTCAAAGCTGCTGAATTTGTGACCCCCCACAATTGGAATGTGTTGCAGCTTTCAGGAAACCAGAAACCAGACAGCGCTCCATTGCAAGGGAACTTGAAAACTCATGTCCTGATAGGGGGATAAAGTGTTATGTGAAGTCACTCCTGGAGTAATTTTTCACTAGTATTAGGCAGGGAAGTGCCTTCTTATAGCCTCCTATGCTTGGATAATGTTTCTTTTAGGTTATTTCTCCAACATTGTTGTCATTCCCATTCAAAATACTTCATTGTGCTCCTTGTGGTCCTACTTCATACCAGGCTTCTCAGTTTCATTGTTTATCTACTTTCCTCTTGTTTTTATTACTAAGAGAGCTGAGATTTTACATACCACATCCTATTTATTAAAAAAGTAAAAATAAAGCCCTGATTAAATGATCTTAGGCAGCTATCGTATATCAGGTAAGAGGTTTATTTATAACCATGAAAGCTCTTTGAACAACACTGCGCTTGGTTTTGTTTCCATGGGAAAAAATTAGTTAAAATCAGAGAGAATGATACATCCCAGTGAATATTTCTATTAGTATGGAAGGAAACACTGTTTCTAGTCTGAGTAAGACTGTATCACAAAGCTGTTTTGTTAATATGAGTGGGGAAAGATTGTTAAATTCCCTACAGTTCGCTGGAGCTCATCAAAATAACCTCGCAAAATAAGCACTTTTTTATTTCAGTAGTGGAGTTAATCATGGGCTTAACTCTGACCTATTAAAATAAAAAGTACTTACAAGTGCTTTGCTTTGGCTGAATGTGCCTTGGTAGACTGAAGAAATGTCTGTTGTCTTTGAAAATTGCATATGAATTGCCCATCAGCATAGAATCTGATACCATTAAAGCAGCTTCTTTTGCATCTTTAAAAATTGAAATACTTTAGCAAATGCTTTGAGATTAGGAAGTTAAGAACTGACATTTATGGCTTGGACCTTTTGGACTCACCGACATGGAATGTTAGCTAGGCGTTACAATTTTTGTTTTTTTAAAGAAGCTGCTTTAAAGGTATCAATTTCCACGATAATGCTCAATTATAAATATGTCTATTTATCTACCTGGACCTGAATATATCTGAAAAGAATTTTTTGCTAAGGTTTCTGAGAAGTTTCCTCTTTGGACTCCCCCTGTTGAAGAATTTCAGCATCTACCATGAAGAATATTTGGTAAAATAGCTCCCCCCCGTTTCATTACCCATGAATCGTGTAGATTTTGTGGGGAAAACTATGGATCTAGTTACATTATTGTAATATTGTGGAAGAAAGGAACAAATGGTCTCCTATTATTCACAGTCCTCTCTTAACCCATTGTTAAAGGAAACAATTGTTAAAGGAAACAACACTAGTATGAACAAGCCAACAAAGCTTTATGCACTGTTAACCAAGTTTAAATCTTCCGAGATTTCCTTGCTCCCCTGAAAAAGGCTGAAGAGTTTTCCTGTTGGGGATTGCTCACCAAAATGCCTCTTCCCAAATTTCACCACCCGTAAATAAATGGAGAATCAAGAGGGAGATTTTTGTCCAGCCTTAGGTGCTTTTCCTGGGTCTTAACCTTTTCAAATAGTAGCGAGGCAGGACTTAGATCAGAGCAGCTGCATAGCATGCTTTGCCAGCACCTGGGGCACAAGTGGAGTCAGAGTGCAGGGGGTGAAAAGAGCCTGCCTTGCCAGCCCAGCCCTTGCTACCACCAGAGTAACCCCACCAGCAGAGCCAAGTGGGGCCATACTTTGCCATCTGCCCACCCACACAGGGGGGAGCCTGGCCAACTGATGCAGAATTTGGCGAGTGAATTATCCCCGACACCTGCAGAGAGAAGCAGCAGGCCAGGCCACACTGGGGTCACCCCTTGCCCACTTCCCTCTGTCTGTACCTGCTCACTGTCTGGGGAGGGTGCCAAGCGAGGAGCGAGCAGGTGATGTCTGGGTGGCCATTCAGCGAGGGGGCCAGGCATGTGGCTGTGAGTTAAATCCCATTTAACTGTGCGCATACAGTAACTTTAGATGTGATTGTAATCACTGCAATCATTTTTCCTGTGGTTTCAGATCACAACCTTGTTGGTACAAATGTCTGAACTTTTATGCTTGCGAATGCAAACTTTTAAATGTGTCTCCCTTCTACAGAAAACAGCCTCTGCAACTCCAGTTCACTTAGCCTTTATGAAGAAGCATGCGCTTGCCCTAAGCACTTTCTTAATGATTGTTTTATATAATATAGTACTTAAATCCATGCCTCAAATAAGAGCAAAAGAACCTTGATAGATTGTCCAAATTAACATAAAGTGGCATGATAATCAGTCAATTTTAGTGTACGGTATCATCTCTAAAGAAACCCATGTGCCATTTTTAGAATTCGAGAAAGCATCTGATGACAAATAACTTTAAAAAGAGTCCAGCCTAGAATGAATGATGACTCAGAGTACTATTTTGTAGTTGTGTCGAGCAAAGTACATCTGAAATCTGATGAGGATTGGCATTAATGCAGAAAAGGCCATGATGAGTATGAAACAATATGTTGAATTTACACGTTCAGACTTTTTGTTGGTTTTGGCAATTTTGCTGAAGATTATTTAAGAACTCCATAAACATCTGGATGTGGGGAGGAGGAAAGTAGTTTCATGCTAAAAGGATGGAGTTAATATTGGGCTACAAAACTATAAATGGAAGGGAAAGTAGTTTCTAGCACAGCTGTTTCCAATTTTGTTGAATATATCTTTCAAACCAAATGCACTAAAAAATATTATGCCACAAAAATCTCTTCACTCAAGCCACATTCTATGCGCATGATTTAATCCAGAGGGCCAAAGTTCTGGAAGTTCCTCAATTCACACAGTGTAAAAGTTCAGAATGGAGATTGATTTGTATGCGGTTGGCGATGGCTGCCGAACGCTTGAAAGAGGATTTTGAGCTCTAAGGCCAACTCTAAGTTCCGATGAATTTTCACTATGTGTTGGGGCATCTTCACATAAGCACGAGCATCAAGGGCACCTGCCGTATTGTGCAAGATTAAGCTCTCAGCATGCCGTAACAAATATTCAAAAAAGACCCTTAAAAGAAAGTGATCCAGGCCAATTCCTGCATGTGATAAATTCTGCCCATGATCAGCCTGACAACATTTCCCCCATGGCCATCACATACCAAACTGTTTGTCTGAACATGCAATCATTTTCATTTTCAAAAATACTCTGGCAGAAAAAACAACAGGCACAACATCAATCCTGTTATGCTCCTGGATAACTCTTCTCATAACTGAATTACTAAGCTTGGGAGGGCAAATTTGGGCGCAATCCTAACCCTTCCCAAGCAGTGGCAAGGCTTAGTGGACTGTTCAAGCTACTGCAGCATTTGCCATCCAGCCACTTGCACTAGCCACAGAGAACAGAGGTTTTAGTTTGTTGGTTTGTTTTCTATGCCAGTGCCAGGGCTAATGCAGCAAATGCACATATGTCGGGCCCTTGTGTCTCGTAACCTGTGGCTCTTGACTATCTTAGGATCCACCTCTAAAATGTCCCATCTCAGGGTATGCTGGCAGGAGTACTGTAGCTGAGGACCTCTGTGGCAGTGAAGCCTTTTCACCTGTAGAGTCCAGCACAGCTGAGCAGATCTGTACAGAGGGACACCTCCACCTTATCCAAGCGCTCTCCAGTGTGATGGATTAGTGGTTTGAATTTCTGACTGGGCTGACAGGAGTTGTTAATACAAAACATATTGAGGACACCAGGTTGGGAAACACTGATCAATACTGCAGTTCTGAAAGCAGACATATTGTATTATAGCTGACAGACCCCATAGAATAGAGATTTCCTTATTTACATGTGGATTTTCATCATAGCCTGGCATTAAGGGGTTACCTGGAGAATAGGTCAAATTTTCATATCACCTCCAATGCAATGCTTTTTAATGAGGCAATTCAGAAGATAACCTGTGGGTCATGAAGTTAAGGAATCAAGTAGGGTGTGAGAACACAATCCAATAAAACCTGGTTCCATCTATCTACATAACTGTATAAGCCCATCATATTGAATATTCAGAAAATCTGGAGGAAGAGGTAGATTTCCAGCTGGCACTGAAAGATGAACAACGCTGGTGGAAGCTGCTCTTCAGGGAGTAAGATGTTCCATTGCCAGAGTGCCATTGCTGAGAGAAAATGTATTCAGGGCTTGCCTAAACAAAAACAGTGGAGGAGCAAAAGCTGGGCCACCACCAAAAAGCTCCTGCCTCTGCTATCCTAACTACAATTACTTTCTAACTACAATTACTAACTACAATGTTCTAACTACAATTACTACAATTATTTAGATAGTTGGAAGCTTTGGAAAACTCCAGTGTATTCCTCATGGGTTGTATCATCTGGTTGGGTCATAGGCCTGCTGCAGAGTATGACAGAATTGTTGTAGATGTTATAAGCTGGGATTGGCTGAAAATAAGGTGTTAGCGGAAGGAAGATTGGGGGTGGAGAAAGGGGCTGTTCACCTCTGTGTCTTTCCCCAGAATAAGATTCTACGGCAGTTCAGTAGGACAACTCATTGCAGCTTCCAAAGCATCATAGTAATGAGGTGACAGGCTGTGATATGTCAGCTCCATGGAAATAAATGGAAACAATTGCTCCCAAAATGGGTTAAACACTGAGTTCTAATTTCAATTGATTTTCTTGGGATGAACAACCTCAACCTGAGATTTACTCAGCCAGCAAACAAACAGTTAGGATGAGATGTGCCAACTGTTGTACCAGCCCACCACCACAACACACATATTACATCAGCATAGCAAGTAGACGGGGTTTGCCGTTCCTCCAAGGCAAAAAGGTTAAGAGGAAGAGCACCACCCAGATCTGCAAACTCTGGGGGACCCTGCTGGTGTCAGGAATATCTCATGGCTTTGATCAAATGAAACAATTAATGCCGGGTGCAAGGTGAGCCTGCTGAGATGTCGCTGTTCTTTCATTCAATCTTTGCTGGATTGGCAGTGTATTTGGCAACGATCCAGCCCACAGTTACGCATGCTTAAGTCCTATTGATTTAAATGGTACTTAAGCATGTGGTCTGGAACGCAGCCAAGGTGCAGAGCACAGAACTGTCCCGGTCACATGATATGCAGAGTGGCTTCACTTTAATTGTTTGTCATAGGAAAGCAGCCTGTGTCATTAGTTTGCCCTCTCCACCACCTTTGCTGGTTTTAATGTTACCAGCTGGTCGCTTACACATGAGAGAAGGAATAATATGAAAAGCACCCCACCATCCTCAATGGAGGCAGACTGAAATAGAAAGGACTTAGGTTCACCCAAAAAAACCAACAGGGATGGAGCCAAACCTCCTTTTACTCTTGAAAAGGAGTACCACAGACACAAGGCCACCACTGAGCAGATCCTGTCTCTTGTACCAGGCAGTCGGATCCTGATGTTAGCAGGATGTCTGCGGCCAATCCTGGGCCAATCCTGCAGATGCATAGGCTTATTCAAGTAACCTAATCCCATAGTCTTTAGCACTTCAAAGAGAGAAATGACAGCATTTTGAATTTGGCCTGAAAGTGAACCAATGTAGCTGATCTAAAGTCAGTGTAATATGCTCTGCTCATCTACCCGCCCTCCCCACAAGCATCCGGGTAGAAGGTGAAGCCTCTGAACTGTTTTAAGACAGCACTACATGAAGTGCATCACAATAGGCTCATCTGGATGGAACCAGGGCATGAGTCACTGATGCCTCTATCTGTTATGCGTTCTACAGCTATGGATACATGAAGAATGTTTATACATCAACAGGGAAAAGTCCTCTGTGTCTCATACTTACTTTTATTCCCTTTCCCCCCTTTCTTTTTGTCACATCCATGCAACTGAACTTAGATCTCCCTTTCCTGTGCATTCCTGCTGGAGATAGCAAAATCCTGTCCTGGTAAGTCAGGCTTTGTGTCATGCAAACTACCTGAATGCCTACGTTATAAATTAAAAACCAACCTGGGAGATGGGAGGGGGCAGGCGAAAGAACCGCAATGCCTGCAAATTATGAGCTAATAAGTTTCAAATATTGTGCATAGCTATTTACTCTGCAGTTCAATAAAGAATATAGTCACCATGGCAACAACGACATCACATGTGTATGCGACTTCAGAGATGCAGAGCATTTTTATTTTTTATTTATTTACAAAAAGACACTTAGCAATATGGCATTTGGACTGCTGAGTTTTAAACACGTTTTAAATGACTTTTGAAAATCATGACAAACAGGTAGCTAAGATCTGAAAAAGGAGGATAGTTGAAATAGGGAAATGGCTTGCACTGCCTCCCCGAACCCCCAAATTTCATTTTAAATAGATGTCAGGTGAGGAATTAATGAACCTGATAGCACAAAGCACACATTCTTTGGGACAAGCTTATTGCATAATTCCAAAGGATAGTTGTCTTCTCTGGCTTAATGAGCTCTATGCAGCAGTGTGACATTCAACTTAGAATAGAAGGGTTTTAAAAAGAGAGAGACAGGAGTCTGGTCAAAAGGATCCAAAAGTCAAAAGTAAGGAAACGACAGTCCTTAGGCTCAGCAAGGAGGCTACCTAAGCATGCCATAATTGAATCACAAAAGTTCTGTGTATCCCAAAATAAAAACAAAGCGGGAAGTCAGGGCTTAAACAATACAGAATGGTTAAGTGGCACGGTTCACAAGATTCCTAAAGCCAAACAGGCAATCTCCGGAAAATTAGGGAACTATGCTCGTGACACTAATTAAACAGGACAAATGATCCAGTAGTCCCAGTTTGCCTGGGACTGCTGGGGAAGAAAACACCTTTTTATAATCTGAAAATCCCAGGCCTGCTTTTCCATCCCCTCCATGCTCAGCTGGCATGGAAGCTGACAACAACACTTGCCTCTCGCCCAGGTGTCTGTGGAGGGACAGTAAACAAACAAACAAACAAACAAACATTATTGCTCTCCTCTGAACTTTTGCCTACTACTACTACTACTACTACTACTTTTTTATTTGTATCCTGGCCAAGGTCGGGCTCAGAGCAGCTAACATCACAAAAACAACACAATATGCATAAAAACAGACATCAATTAATTAAAATACATCTTAAAATTAATTCAGACAAGTTAAAACCTGGGAAGGTGGCAATTATCAGGTTGGAATTGAGAGTGATTCATACTTGCCAGGACCAACTCTTTCCACTGATGATACAAGGGCCTGTGAGCGGGTTGGGGGCCTCCTTCGGGCTTGTTTTATACAAAGGAAAGTAAGTCAAACTGCATCCTGCCCAAAGGCCTGGTGGCCCGGTTCCATCTTTCAGGCCCTGTGGAAAGATGTCAAATCCCCCAGGGCCCTGGACTCTTGTCAGAGAGCGTTCCATCAGACCAGGGCCATGACCGAAAAGGCCCTGGCTCTAATCGAGGCCAGTCTAATTTCCCTGCGGCCCAGGATCATCAAGATGTTGTTGTTAGCAGACTGTAAGGTCCTCCGTGGGGCATACCAGAAGAGGCGGTTCCATAGGTACGAGGGCCCTAGGCTGTATAGGGCTTTAAAGGTTAAAATCAGCACCTAAAACCTGATCCTGTACTCCACCGGGAGCCAGTGCAGCTGGTATAGCACTGGATGAATGTGATCCTGCAGCGAAGACCCTGTAAGGAGTCTCGCCGCGGCATTCTGCACCGGCTGGAGTTTCTGGGTCAGTTTTGAGGGCAGCCCCAAGTAGAGTAAGTTACAATAATGAAGTCTGGAGGTGACTGTCACATGGATCACAGTGGCTCGGTCAGGGCGAGAGAGGTAAGGGACCAACTGCTTAGCTCGGCAGAGATGGAAAAATGCCACCTTTGTCGTAGCCTTCACCTCCATAGAAAGGGAGGCATCGAAGATTACACCCAAACTCTTGACGGAAGGTGCTGGCACATTGCGCCCCTGCAAGGGATGGTAGTTGGCCCCCCAAACCCATATTGTGTTGACCCACCCAAAGGACCTACACATCTCTTTAAAAAGTGACACCCAGAACTGAACATGGTATTCCAGGTGAGGTCTGTCTAATGAGAAAGGCAGTGTAGCATAGTGGTTAGAATGTCAGGCTAGGACCTGGCAGACTCCTCACTTCACTGGCCAGTCACTGCCTCTCCGCGTAACCAACCTCAAACAGTTGTGGGGATTAAATGAGGGGAAGCACCACGTACGCCAGCTAGAGCTCGTTGGAGAAGAAGGCGGGATATAAATGAAGTAAATACAAGAATAAATAAATAAACCTACTGCCTTTCGTCTTGGTTTCTCCGGCACTTTCGTGCGCTCATTTTACTCTCTTGAATTTTTGGGTAGTACTCTTGAATACTCTTGGGTAGTATGATTCCCCGCCCCTCCCGACTCTTAAAAAAATTAATGCTGCTTTGGCATTTGTTGATTTAGTGATTTTATTTCGTTTTCCTGTTTTTCAGCACGTTGCCCAGCTATTGGCCATCTAATAAGTACAGTAAACGAAATAAATAAATAAAGTGGAGCAATTGCTTCTCGTGACTTGGAAACTATGGCTTTATTAATACAGCCTAAAATCGCATTAGCCACTTCTTCTGACAGCCACATCGCACTGCTGACTCATGTTCAGTTCTGAGTTCCTTTCCCATATGTACCACTGCCAAGCAGCCAAATGTCTCCCCGCCCTATACCTTTGAAGGGATTTTCAGTCTTTTAGCTCTGAGAATCATTCACTGATATTTCCTGGTCTTAATTCAGAGAGTCTGTCCACTGAATGCAGGGGTAAGAAAGGATGTTCAGCTAGAGCCTGAGTAATGGAATTTTCAGAGAAGTAAATACATTGCAGTGAAGCAGAGAAGTTGCTAATATTTTTTAAAGGATATAATTTCTCTCATTTTATGTTATTATCTTGGGTTATTCTTCACACCTGAAACGTGAGAAACAGCACCTGTGCAATGAATACACAGAGACTAAGCTCAATACTTTCTTTGTAGCTTGATAATAAAACAATAGATTTAAGAACAGTAGAGATTTTTTTTGTGAGAGATTCCAATGTGGTTAGTTACACAATCATTTCACTATGGAAGCGAGTTTAAGTACAATTATTTTTGGCACAACAGAAGGGCAAATGATTCAAAGAGAGAAAGTGCACAGACAAAAACAGCAGATGGGAACCTTTTATTTTATTTTATTTTTTTGAATGAACAATTATATTTAATAGAATGGAATATCATAATGAGAGAGTAGTTTTTATTTAAGATTAATGTTAGGTGGCAATGGCTGCAGATTATTGTAATTTTAGGAAGATATATTTGAGGTATGACCAATTTATCTATTTTTTAAAATCTATGATTTTCTATATACAGGAATTTCCAAACATACAAAGCATCAAAGGCAGCAAACTTTTTATTAAGCACTATTTTGAAAGATTTTAGTCTTTAACTTGAGACAGAGGAGATCTGGGGATTTAAATTCATTGATATCAGATGGTAGCTCACATTAGGTTCAACACGCTCCCCAGTTTGCATATGACCAATTGATTTCTTCATTCAGCTAAATTGTTCCTCATATCAGTATTTTTATTTTTGTTACAGAACCTCACCAAATTAATAAGTTATTGTTAAGTTAAATTATCTAACACATCTGTATGGTTCTGGAAAACATTGACAAGCTTTTTTCTGTGAACCTGCACAGTTCATGGAAAGACCTCTAAGTGTCTTCAAAGCCAAAATGAAATGTTCAATTTACCAAAACAGCTACAACAGTTGAACAGACTAAACTGTCTACAATACAGCAAGGTCTGTATTATTTCTTGAAAGACAATTAGGGTCAGACTGATATAATGCTTTTGACACTGGTAATTTTTGGAAGGTACAATAATAGAGGAGCTACATAAAAAGAGCATTGTATGTTACTGGCTGCAAAGAAATGCAGCAATATTTGTGATTTGTTTTTTTTACTTACTGAAATATGGTGCTCAGTGAACACACGTACTGGAAGCAGGTTCACCTCACCCTCTATGCACAATTAAACATTGAACAAATTGGATTGACATGAAGTTATAACAAGGGATAGTTTCTAAATAATTTTTGGTGGGCAATTAGTGACCCAACCATGCTTGCATTATGGTGGAAACATAGGTGATCCTTTATGAAATCCACAATCCTCTATTCTCAAATTATGTACCCTTCTAAGGAAAAAAAAAGCAGCTAAGAGGCTTACCTCACAAAAAGTAAATGGGCTAAGCCCCTTATGTTGCAGTGTAAGAGGAGCACTGAGCATAGATACAAGGTATAAACTTTATACAAAGCATAAAGCTTCGGCCTTATGTGACATTCTAGGAACCCCAATGTTAAAAGACCCACTGACCAGTATCCTGTACTTTGAGTTCAGCTCGCAGTGGCAGGGGGCATCCAAACAATCAAATCATAGTACCAAAGGAAAAGTTACTGAAAACCAACCCAGGCCCCAACACCATGACCAACCTCAGTCATAGTCACAATCCATCAGTTCAGGAACCCGGTTCAAGATGTCCAGGGTCTATACCCTAAAACCTTGCACCTCCCATGTCCTCCAAAGAACTAAGTCAATGGATGCCAGGAACTTGCGCATCCATGTCTGCCTATCAACACAGGCAACAAACCTGAAGAGGATTTTTCAGAGGAGTGTCAGAGGCCTGTTCCTTTAAGGTTTTTGTGGGATGTGAAACACAAGAGTAGTCAAGTACAACATCCCTAGAGTGGACATAAAAGGGAATGTCTGGACCAGACAGTCAGAACTTCCTGTTTCTCCTAGGCTGGGACAGACCTCCTCTGCATGTGATTAGAGGTGGGCGTGACCTCACCTGCCCAGGTAACAAAAGAGCAGGACTGGTCAGCCATCTCTCTCTCTCTGATTACATTCGTCAAAGAAGCAACATCTGCTTAGCCTAAGATGCTCTCTTGGCTTCCACCCAAGAGAGGACAAAGGGAATATCTCCTTATGGGATAGTATCCAGGTGTACAGTGGTACCTCAGATTAAGAACTTAATTTGTTCTGGAGGTCTGTTCTTAACCTGAAACTGTTCTTAACCTGAGGTACCACTTTAGCTAATGGGGCCTTCCGCTGCCGCCGCATGGCTGTCACGCAATTTCTGTTCTCATCCTGAAGCAAAGTTCTTAACCTGAGGTACTATTTCTGAGTTAGCGGAGTCTGTAACCTGAAGCATCTGTAACCCGAGGTACCACTGTATATTACTTTTGTAACTTAAGTCTGACTTCTGGTATCCATTTGTGAACAGAATGTGAGTGAGTAAACTATTTTTATACTTTTATAGAAGACTGTGTCCTGTCTATCTTTTTATGAGGGACTAAAGGGGAAATTACCAACAAAACATATTTTAGAGGCTTTAGTGAGCCTGAGCAAATGCATCCACTGTGCAATGCAAGTTTAAAAAGGGGAATGTTACTCTGCTAAACCGTAGAACTTGTTAACACAAGTTGGAAAGGATATAATCAAACAATATATCCTCTCCTGCATCCCTGAACATTCTCACAGTTTTCCCTCCTCTAAGAGGAGGCAGAGCCTAGGAATGGCAATCTGCCCTGCAGTTATTAAAAGGTCCAGTCTTTTCATATGCCATTTTGGAGTAAGTTACTAAGCTGGAGCTTTTCATGGTGCTGTTAACTACAGTACTGGGCTGCCTGGCTTGACAATGTGTCAAGGCCATTGCAGGATCCATTCCCTTTCCTTCTGTTCCTAAATTGCTTTCCAGAAAACAACAGAGCAACAAGGGCAGAGGGAAGGGGCAATCAGGGCTCAGCTAGGGAGCTAGGGTATATAGCACTCACAGGCCCCTTTGATACCTGCCACTCCTTGGAGAGGTGAGAGTACCCTGTACATCAGTTCCCTTTATAGTCTGCCTCCCTCCACTGCCTGGAGCACTCTGTTACATCCTTCCTGAAGCTGTGGGAGCTGGGATTCATGCACTGCCTACTGGGTCCCAATTGTGGGTTATTTTAATAGTTTAATAAATAATAAAATGAGAATTCCCAGGATGCCTAGATTTAGGTTTCGGGTAAATAGTCTTTTGGTAAGGGAGGTTTAGCAGAGATTTAAAATAAAAAATATGCAACAAAGTAAAGCGTGGAAATATCCAATTACCGCCCAGTTTTGAATCTTCCGTATCTGGGTAAGGTAACTGAGAGAGTGATTGCTGAACAGCTTGACAGGTTTCTGGAGGAAACATCGGCTTTAGATCCATTTCAGTCTGGTTTCCGTCCTGGTTTTGGGACCGAGACGGCTCTGGTTGCCCTAACAGATGATCTCTGTAGACAACTGGATCGAGGCGGGTTGGGACTGCTGATTTTCTTAGATCTGTCAGCAGCCTTTGATAGGGTCAATCATGATCTTGTGGACCACCGCCTGACTGACATGGGGATACAGGGCACAGCCCAACAATGCCTGTGCTCTTTTATCTCTGATTGGGGACAGAGGGTGGTATTAGGGAGGGAGATGTCATCGCACCATTCTTTGGTGTGTGGAGTGCCGCAGTGCGCAATCCTCTCCCCGATGCTTTTAAACATCTTTATGTGCCCCCTTGCCCAGATTGTTCGGAGCTTTGGGCTGGGTTGTCACCAATATGCTGATGACATGCAGCTCTATCTGCTGATGGATGGCTACACTGGCCATCCAGTGTGTCGGCCCCGGACACACTGACCAGATGTTTGGAGGCTGTGGCTGGATGGTTTCATGGGGGCTGATTGAAACTAAATCCTTCCAAGACAGAGGTCCTCTGGCTATGTCGGGATGGCATGGGGATGAGGGACCTTCTCTTGTGGGGGCCCAATTAGTGCCGGTGCCTTCCGTTAAGAGTTTGGGTGTAATCCTTGACGCCTCCCTTTCCATGGAGTCGCAGGTTACAGCAACAGCTAAGGCAACATTTTCCCATCGTTGCCGCATTAAGTAGTTGGTTCCTTACCTTTCACACCCAGACCTGGCCACAGTGATCCATGCGACGGTCATCTCCAGGCTTGACTACTGTAATTCGCTCTACGTGGAGCTGCCCTTGAAACTGTCCCACAAACTCCAGCGGGTGCAGAATGCTGAAGCGGGACTCCTCACGGGGTCCCTGCCATGGGAGCATATTCACCCAGTGCTTTACCAGTTGCACTGGCTCCCGGTCAGGTTCAAGGTGCTGGTTTTGACCTTTAAAGCCCTTTGTGGCTTAGGGCCCTCGTATTTACAGGACCGCTTCTGCTGGTATGCCCAGCAGAGGACCTTAAGGTCCATGAATAACCATAGTTTAGAGGTCCCAGGCCCTAAGGAAGTCAGACTATCCTCCACCAGGGCCAGGGCCTTTTCAGTGATGGCTCCAACCTGGTGGAATGCTCTGCCCCATGAGACTAGGGCCCTTCAGGATTTAACCTCCTTCCATTGGGCCTATAAGACAAAGCTATTCAGCCTGGCCTTTAATTTGAATTAAAAATACTATTATTCTTATTATAAATATGGGTTTTTAGGCCCTTAAAATATCCCTTTTAAGTTTCTTCCAAAGTTTCCCTTTTCTTCCCCTTAGCATAGAAAGGACCACACAGTTTGGTAAGTTAAAATGATTTTTACTTACAAATTCTTCAAATGTCAGATTCATGTGCTTTTCCATAAAGCAATCAGGAAACATAGGCAGCAAAACTTAGGTTACAAAAGATGGAGGAATGCTCCTAAATTATTGGCTTAGAAACACAAGAATGGCTTGTAAGCCATACACATGATCTGAGCCTGGAGCAGCTAGGTCAGATCTTCATTACATATAGAGTTCACATGGTAGACTAAGTGCTTCCAAATTATTTGTATACAAACACAAAGATGGCTTTGTTAAAGCCACATGGCCAACTGGGCTTGGCAAGATTAGCCCAAATTTCCTTCCTGGTTGGTTACACGATGGAAAAGAGGGAGAGAGAGAAGAAACTAATACATTTGACTTCCTTCTTTCCAAGAAGGCTATATGGTTCTGATTTATTCCACACTAATGGCTTATAGTTGCCTAGTCCTCTTTTCACCTACATTATTGGATATCTGAGTAGTGGAAATTCCTGCATTATTCCGTGGACACTTCCAGGAGCAAAATATTTCAGGATGAGTGTATGTAGCGTCTGCCTAAAATGGAACATGAATTTTCTGCTATATACGGAAAATATATATGCTGTTAAGAAATAGAAATGTTGGCTTGGCTTGGTGTTGCTACAGTTAAATGCCATTATGCTGAAAAGGTTGTATCATAAAAGGAACTCATATTTATCTGACAATGCATTACACTCTGTTGATAATTTTTAAACTAAAGTTGGTCGTATTGCAGTCATAGTATGTTCTTAAATTCCTTTTATTGTTGAGGTGTAATCGTCCTTTTGTTCATGCTCATCTTTGCTCTCGGCACAGTGCATATAATTATAGCTTATTAGGGTTTAATCTTCCAAATGTTTTTGAAATTTGTTCAGCACAATGTGTTTCTGAAGAGACTGTTATTGCCTCAACTCATCACAGTGAGGTAGTAAATGGAGAATATCTTGTGACAAATTTCCTTGCAAGACTAATTTGTTTCAGAAGCTGGAATGTGAAATGGCTCGACAAAATGCAAAGTTATGGGTCAAGATTAGGGGCCTTAGAGAAACAAATTGAGATGGGTGAGATCTTCCTCAGCCCTGCTTGCCGTGGATTGACTAATAAATGAACTGAATTTTCCTCACCACCACCCCTATTGTTTTCTGAAATTACATAGTTTATTTTCTGAGGGAATCTAGTGTTCAGAAAATAAGGCTGCCCCCTCCCTCCCTAGCAAACCCTCCCCAATTCCAACAATCACTCGTTAAAAATGCTAGGAAATAACCGAGGCAGCAATTAGAGCAGTGTTTGGAAATCCAAAGATTAAGAAACAAAACCTGCTCAGGGGTGCAGTACTTCAGCCGACTGTCCCAGATGGACACTACATTTGGGGCATTCATGTTTGGTTTTAGAATACCATGCAAAGCTCCTCAGAACAACAACATGGCAAGGAATCTTGTATCTCTATGGAGTATGGAAGGTGCTATGAGAGACTAGTTGGGAAAGAGCAGTAGGGATGGCAGTAGCAGCATGTATGGTGGGGTGGAGCCAAACTCCTGACCCTGGTATAACTGATGCTTCCTTGGATTTGGATGGTGCAGGCTGGCAGTGAGGTTAGGGCCATGTGGTTGCTCTGGCAGGATAAGCTGGGGAGGAGGGCCAGGCAGGCCTCAATTTATTCCCCCAGGTGTGGACCCAAGCAACACCCATTGGCCAGTGCGGCCCACCCTATGAGGAATTCCTGCAACCAAGCCTGCCTGCAATTGGCCAAGCTGGAGGCAGGCTTGCAATCTTGCTGCATCACAGATATGGCAGTGGCTAGGCTGCAATGCGACCTAATGTCACGCTTCAGGGAATCGGCTTCCTCCACCCAGTAGATAAGCAGCACAAAGGAAAAGGAGTCTTCTTACCAGTTAGAAACTTTAATAATCACAGAAAGAGAACAAAGAACCCATCTCCTAGGATTGGCGGTGCTCCCAATTACGTCCCAATTAATCTATGTCACTTCTACATCTTGCAATCTGAGTTTGTACCCTCTGCGCTTTGTGTGCCTTTTGTTCTGCCACTTTCCAAGCTCTTCTTTACCTTTGGGAGAGCAGAGGAATGCTTTGCAGAGACAGTGAATCTGTTAACTCTCTATCTTCCAGTGTTACTTCTCCTGGCTGTTCCCCACCCAGTATTTTCCAGCTTCTGCCTTTTGAACTATGTCCCTCTGCAAACCACTGTTCCAAATCTATACTGTCCTTCTGCTCCTGGGAGGATTCAGGGTCCGGATCGAGAGCAGGAGGAGGAGGAGGCTCCTACCATTCCTCCTCAGTGCAGCTCTCCTCAGCATGGTCCCTGACACCTGACCATTAAAGGTAAGCAGACCCGCCACCAAGCCTTTTCTCCCACTGGTGCAACCCAGTGATCCTGAAACCATTTTCACCTTTGCCCCATCCAGGAAAGCAGCAGCAATGTTGGTGTCAGGAGGGTGACTCCACTGCTCCACAGCTTCACACACCCACCCGACCACCCATGAAACTGATGAGGGATGAAATAGAGATCTCTGCATCTCTGACTACTGGTATAGGAAGTTATTTTTATTTTCATCCCTGGCCTTTCTATTTGTAACTGAAGGACTTTGTCCCATCCTGATGATCTGAGTAGTTGTGCAAGTTCTGGAGTGCAAAGGAGAGGGGCTATCCACAGTAGTGTCAGATTGAGGGCCACTGTGGGGTAGTGGTTAGAATATCATGCTGGGAATGTGAAGGCCCACATTCAAATCCCCACTTGGCTATGATGATCACTGGATGACTTTGGAGTGGTCTATCAGTCTCAAATGTCTCCCAGGGTTGCGAGCACAGAATGGGGTTATATATGCCGCTCAGAGCTTGAAGTTTCCCACTAGTAGTTTACCTGGATTAGCCAATAGAGCAGGCACATGAAGATGACTTGGTCACAGTCAAATCAAATATCAAATCAAATCAAATCAAATCAAATACCGTTATTGGCATCACACTTGGTCACAGTCTTCCCTGGGATGACAAAATTTTAATTAAAATACTTTTAGAATCATAGTAATTAGTTCTAAATTGGTCTGCGTACATCTAAATTAGCTTGTGCAAATTTTATTCAAATCTTTGCTTGGTGGTGCTTTTGGGGGCAATGCATCAGCTGCCCACCCTGAAAAGAAATCCATTTGTACACACAAGCCCCTCTAGAGAGAAGAACTGGGGCAACTTCCATCTCAGAACTCACCCTATCTTTGGATATCCCCTCCCCAAATTATATAACATGCAGTCAAGATGGGATTATGCACATGCTTATGCACATACGGATGCCCATATGGATGGCACGCACGAGCGGCGCCCATACTAACTGCATGCATGCCCTTGCCACTCTACAGCTGGGGGAGGCAGCGGGACATCTTGTCTCACACATCCCGAGTGGTACCCAGGGCGACCCACCCCCTCCACCCCCCTTCATAAGCCCCTGACTGCTGCTGCCCTTCCACCACCAGCAAGCAGCAACTAACACATAAGACAGCTTCCTTACTCTGCCTAATGGTAGGGCTGGTCCTACATGGAAGTCCATGTCTTTTGCCTGCTCAGAGCAATTGCAATAGGCATCTTCTGTCTCTTTTCCTTCGCCAGCTAGCAGGAATTGAACCCTCAGAATTTTTGCAGCAGAGCAATGCCCTTGCAGCCGTAGAACATTTCTTTGGATAATGCTTGGCATAAATCTTTGTGAGGTTTGTATCTTTAGCATAATTACACAATGATTTTAATGGAAATTCTAAAGAAGTATTTTAAAAAGGAATGGCATATTTTATGTGCAGTTATATGTAAATTTACAGTTATAAATATGCAAGTTTTCTTCTCCACATGGGTATTTGCTTAAGGATCACTTTGATAAATGCAAACAACACTCTTATATTATTTATTGGAAGATTGCTAAGATATATAACAGCAATTGTTATGCCTCTCAGTAGAATTCACGACTAGAATATACAGTTTTTCTTCCTGACTACAGGCACAAAGTTTTTTCCCCATTTTATTTAAAAAACCTATTACATTAAAGGAAGCTATTAAAATGCTAATAAAAAGAATGTGTTTTCCTTTTTCTCTTGATTTCCATAATAATGATAACCTCCCACATTATCTTAGGGGGAGGGGGGAGATAGAGATAACCACTTTAACAGGCTCCAAGAATAAATACTCTGAAGACATTTAGGGCCCTGTCTAGGCGCAGAGTGTCCTCTGGGAAAACAGTGATGCTGAGGCCACATGTAGGAATCTAATCACCATAGAGTGTGGATAAACCGCATATTGTTCAGTTGTTCCACAGGAGGCACCTGTGAGATGTATCGGTTTGTGGGTCTGATTGGTAAAAGGGGGAAGAAGTTGGTAGAATATGAGGCAGGAGGAATGCAGTGCAGAATGCTGAATGCCATGTGCCTTTGAACATATGTGGGGAACACAATGGTGTTGTATTCATGTCCTATTTCTGGGCTTCCTACAGGTATCTGGCTGACCATGGTAAGAACAGATGTGCCTTTAGTCTGATCCACCAGGTCTCTTCTTATGACCCTAGACATAGTTCCATAAAGTTGATTGGATGGCTTCTTACCTCCGTCAGACTAAGTTTTGGGCATAATTATCTCCTGCTTGGACTACCGCAATGCGCTCTACGTGGGGCTACCTTTGAAGGTGACTTGGACACTACAACTAATCCAGAATACGGCAGCTAGACTGGTGACCGGGAGTGGCTGCCAAGACCACATAATACCTGTCCTTAAAGACCTACATTGGCTCCCAGTATGTTTCCAAGCACAATTCAAAGTGTTGGTGCTTTAAATGGCCTCGGCCCAGTATACCTGAAGGAGTGTCTCTACCCTGATCATTCAGCCTGGACACTGAGGTCCAGTTATGAGGGCCTTCTGGCAATTCTCTCCCTGCGAGAAGCAAAGTTACAGGGGACCAGGCAGAGGGCCTTCTCGGTAGTGGTGCCTGCTCTGTGGAACACCCTCCCATCAGATGTCAAGGAAATAGACAACTATCTGACTTTTAGAAGACATCTGAAGGCAGCCCTGTTTAGGGAAGTTTTTAATGTTTGGTGTTTTACTGTATTTTTGATATTTTGTTGGAAGCCGCCTAGATGGGTGGGGTAATAATAATAATAATAATAATAATAATATCAGGTATAAAGCTTTAAGAAAAGCCCACACTGTCTCATAGATAGGACTCCCATTCTTAGTGCATTCCCTGGATGATTTAGTAATCCACCCCCCCCCCCCCGGAGACTTAATAAAAAAGTATGAATATTTCAACATATAAGTTGAAGTTCTTTCATCAGGGTTATCTCTGGTGTTCACCACAACCATTTGTCTACAGTATATATATGAAAGCAGACAGCAACAATCCTTTCCTCACAAGACAGAGAAACCAGTAGAACACTTCAATCTCCCAGGACATTCTATAGCTGTCATATTACAAAAGAATTTCAGAAAGAGAAATTGCTGAATTACAACTTATTACCAAACTTAAACCAATAGAGAGATCTGGTCTGAATAGAGACATTGGATTCTTAACTCATTATACATGATAAAGCTATTTTTGGCCATCTCACCCCTTGCTTTTTCCTGTAAGATCAACTGCAGTCGTTAACAGTCAACAGGTATACCACACCTATCAGCCAATAAACCCATTCCCACCATCTTCTGAGTAATACCCCTCCCCACCCTCTCACTATATATATAAAGGTCTGGTGACTTCTGTTTCAGTGTATCTGAAGAAGTGTGCATGCACACGAAAGCTCATACCAAGAACAAACTTAGTTGGTCTCTAAGGTGCTACTGGACAATATTTTTATATAGATTTCTACTGTGTCACACCAACATGGCTACCTACCTGAAGCCTTTCCTCTGTCATTCTCTCTCTCTCTCTCAATATCTCTCTCTGGACCTTTTGCGTTTTCATTGGTCTGTTCCAGGGATTGTAGAAAGAATTAAGATTCAGTTTCCATGGCTGGATGTGCTTCTAAGGTGGGGTGACTAGCTTTCCTTTTTAACAAGTGGGGCTCATGCCAGTTTTTGGGGAGGCGGTGGACAGTTTCAGCCAGTGAATTGGCACTGGGGAAAGGGCCAACCCTCTCACAGTCCCATTGACTCGATCTACCGTAATTTGGGTGTCTTGCACAGCTGCTTTGAAGTTTTTAAAATCACATTTCTCCTGTCATGTAGTGTAGGCCTTATGAGATCATGAGCTGCTGTGATTTTCTGACACTAAACAATCAGATCTTATCTGCTAATGTGCTGATAGGTTATGGACTGTGGACCAATAACATGACTTTAGCCATCAGGTTAGTTTCTCCTGGCTATCTTTTCTCATTGTTTCTTTAGAGTATGACTCCGGCTTACGGAAAGTCTTAAGGTAGAAGGAAGGTAAATGACTGGACGCAAGAAAATAATTTTAAAGGAAAATGTCATCAACAAAGTCAGAAATAAACCCTACACCCTTAACATCTGCAAAATAAAGTCCAGAAAACAGTTCTGGGGTGTTGAATGGCTTGGTGAATCTGGGCTGATTTCATTCAGAGGCTGAATCATTTCACGCCTGCTATAATAAATTTGCTACTTATTTTTGGAGAAAATATAGCCTCTTTGGTTCAGTTTAGAGGATGATGGCTTGAATATGGTTCTTTTTTATCTGAATAAGGTTTAATTACAGATGTGAAAGAGATAATTGTGCAGGGCCAACTTTACCATGAAGCAAAATGAGGCAGCTGCCTCAGGTGTTGAGGGGTGGAGGGTGGCAGTCTCTCCCCACCACCCCCCCAACCATTCCTCCTGAGCCCCCTGGCTGTTTCCATGCTTGTGAGCTGGCACCCCAGCATCAGCAGTGCTTGCTTGTAGTTTGCCTGGGCTGTCTGTTTGCTTTATTGCAGTGTGTGCCCCTGACCAAGCAAGCCAACAAGGAGCCAACCAGCTCAGAAGCTCCAAAAGTCATCAGACATCTGCACACCTTGCTCTGCTCATGTGATACATGGGGGCACCACCACATCTGCATTGCAGCATTTGCTTGAGTAGCAAGCAAGCACCAAGTAGTGTGGTGAGTGAGAGGCAACAACGTGGTAGGCCTGCCCTGTGGCCCACAAAGCTAGTCTGCTGCCCTCAGGTACAGTGGAGGGTGGAGGATGCTGCTCCCTTGTCACGTTGAAGAGTCAACTTTCACGAAATGAGGATTGGTCTCTGTGCAAGGAATTGTGGGTGGCTGCCATGTTGTCTTTCACCTTAGGCAGCAGAATGTCTTGGGCTGGCTCTGTAACTGGTCTATGCAGATATTGACTCATGCAAAACATAACGGTCTTCGGCCAAGAAACCACTATTTGTCAGTAGGAAAATGAGTCATGTGCCTATTCTATTCTGGTTTCATATTTTGGATTATAAGTGACAATTCAACCACAGTTTCCTGGTTCAGATGTTATGAGGATTATTGTTTCAATTAGCTAAGATATAAACACAGCTTCTTCAGCTGACAAACTATGGCTCATCAGTCTTTGATTGTTACATCTGAACTGACTCAATGGATATAAGTGGATATAAAGTCGACTCATTTAGGTGAAAATAGCAATGCATAGGGATGGAGGATAATTATATTAAATCCATATTCTTTAGAAAAAACAACATAATTTGTACCTCCCAGACTAGTATATTGACCAAAACATAATTTAACTTTGGATTTCGAACTTTTCCAAATTTTGCTGTATAGTTCTCAGCTCAAAAACACACTGAAATGCATGAAAGAAATGCGTATTTTAGGATAAAATGTGTTTGGAAATGTGCACATTGAATTAAATGGTATTCAAGATCATATTTTGTGATAAAATATGTATTTAAATACACATTTACATAAGATGAATGGAGAAATGGCATAGAATGGGCTTATGAATGACATGGTCCCGAAACAGACTGATCTATCCAACCCTGTTAGTGGTAGTGGTCTACCATCACAATCTTTTGCACATTGCACACTACTTCGAAGACAAATTCCTAACACCATTTCCATGCAGCACAATTGCCTTACATTCAGGGCCGGTTCAAGACATTTTGGCACCTGAGGCGAATCACAAATTGGTGCCCCCCTTCCCACCTGGGGAAAAGGGGTGAGTGAATATCTACATCAGGAAAAGAGGGGGGAGTTCTACATCAGGAGCTGCTCTCCCTGTGGATGCTGCTGCCTGAAGCGGTTGCTTCACCTTGCCTCATGGGTGGGCTGGGCCTGCTTAAGTGGAGAATGGCCATTGCTTGCTGAGATTGTGAAGTAGCACAAAGCCAGCAAGTATGGAAGGCCAGATTGGGGCAACATAAATTGGCCAAAGTGTGTCATGATGATGCCGAAGTCCCTCATGCTCTTCCTTCCCATGAGGAGGTCATGGCGAGTGATGGGATGGTGATGGAGGAAACCACATAGGTGGGTGGGGGTTAGAAATCACATGTAAGTAGCAGCAGTTGGTGATAATAACAATGTCAGTATAATCTGCAGCATGGTTAATAGGCCTCCCCCTTTATAAGCAGTGGCTTGTAATTAGTATATACACATAAGCAAGAGTGAGGCTTTATCAACAATCCAGTGAACAATGTTGTGCACATAATGCGACTGCAATTCCAGGATTCCTTATACTTAGCGGCAAGCTCAACTTATCACAGGCTGTTTTTAAGTGCCTGACAACATACTGTAAATTTTTAGAAAGACTGTGCCAATGAATCCTGAATTTGTATTCATTTTCTTTAATTTGTTTATATAGAAAGCATTTCATAATCCGCTTAATACTGCTCATATAGCTCATCAAAGCAGGAGAGGTGCTATGATGTATGTATATTAGCTTCAGAAGCACATCTGTGAGCTCACATTGGATGAAAGGTTATAAACACAATGAATGTTGCTAGGTAACTGTGCCTTTCAGTCAATGTAGTTGTGAAAATGAGGGGCTTTTTTTGCACAAAGATGGCCTATTTGGATAGTACAATGAACAGTTACTTTATTTTCATCTTCAGATATATAATTTTAAAGCAGCGCAGCTTCTTTAAAAAAATCTTTGCAGAAAAGTGACATCCTTTATTCTTTTTAATGTATTTTGTGTTTCAGATGTTCACATTTCGAATAAGAAAACACTATTGTCTATTTTTTTTACAATTGAAAAACACACACAATCCATTGTGGCCTTACGTTTTGTGGGCAAAGAATCATTAGCTCTAATACTAAGACTGAGGAGTCTATCATAACCATCTGATCTCAAGCACAGCAAAATGACTCCAAGCAGCTAAAATGGCAGCCCTTCATGTTTTGTCTAAAGCTGGGCAAATCCAACAATTGGTTGGGCACAAGAAGGAGCACAGGCCACTGTTACTAGGTTTGGATCTTTAGTGCTTATGTGACTTAAGGCTGCAATAATCCCCCACACTCTCTCTCTCTCTTTAAATATCTTGACAATACCCACTTTTCCCATGAAACCTCAGCCTTAACCTATCAATTGCCATCGCCAACTAAAACAAAGTTACTGGAAGGGCTATAACTTTCCATGCAGATGTTTATAGGTTGATACCTAGCATCTCCAGGTAAGTCTGGGTGATAACCCTGTCTGCAGCCCTAGTAAGATACTGCCAAGTCAGTGTAGAAAACATTGAACTAGGTGGACCAATGCTCTAACTTCCTTTGATCCCAAAGTCTCTGTACAATGAAATGCATTTCATCGCATTTATCCTTTGTTAGTCTTCTTCAAAATGCATTCCTCCTCCACATTTCAAAATATAAATTGTAAGGCTCTTAGGGCAGAGTCTTGGTTATACTCTATATCTGAAATATTATTTTAAATATTTATAGCCCACCCTTCAGCCAAAGGTCCCTGAGTGGAGAAGTGCAAATTTCAAAGGATGCACTTTTTTTGGCGTATTGTTTCAGAACTTGTGAATTAGGTAGGTTCTCATTAAAATGCAAACTGAACCAAAAGCTCCTACTGTCAGCTTAAACTTCATGCATCTGTCTAGACCTAACGTGTATGTTCATGCATGTGTAGAAGAGAAAAAGAGAGAAATGAGGTAGATGTATGACCATTCCATATAACAAATATCAAACCATTCAGATATCACCCAAATTTAGGAATATTACATTTGCCCCCATCTAAGAAAAGTTCAATATGAGAGGTAGGGAAAATCAGAAAGCTTATTTACACTGGGATGATGAAATAATGCATGCCTCTGAACTTGTTTATAAAACTCTCACTTATTGAATTATCCTATATAAAAGAGGCTTGGCATTTTTTATCCTAATTCCCCACCCCCAGTATTGAGTCTGATCATGAGAGGTCCTTTGACCTCTCTTAAGCACCTTTTGACTTATGGAGGAGTGATTTCAGAGGGATGATCTGCATGGGCTACCAATTTTAACACATGCCTCACCTTTCTTGGATCAGGAAATTGATAATTTGTCACCTTCCATTCTCCAACTCCAAACCTCTTCTTAGCTCATTGTCCTTTTGGCTGAGCTTGGCACAAAAATACCACTTTTCACTTTGGGGCAAGGTGCTATCATGCAGTGTTAAGTCAACAGCTTTAGTGACTGACAATTTCAACATTGCCTCCTAATCCTATCTTTCAGTAAGGAGATTGGCTTCTGCAGGTTATCATTGTGTTTGAGACTTAGGAGCCCCAAAGGGGAAATGCTGACAAATCCCTCCACATATTTTCTGAAGGCTTGACATATAAAGATGTCAAAAAAAGGTGCTTGCATTTTACCTTGAGCCTGTTCAGAGTTAGTTTTTAGAAGCAGTCATAAGTCTTCATAAATACTATTATTACTGATTTCTGGGTTGAGCTGTGAGCTTTGATTTAGTTCCTCACCTCAGGTGTGTTTGTTTGTTTGTTTGTGTGTGTGTGTGTACACACACACACACACACAGAGAGAGAGAGAGAGAGAGAGAGAGAGAGAGAATATGTAATGTTTAACCAATTCATGTTAGATATATCCATTACATATTTTGATCAATGGCAGAGCAATTCTAACTCCTGTCAACGTCCAACTGAAGGGGGGCAGGATAGTGGTTGAAGTCCAGCTTGCCTGGCAGGGAAGAACTCTGCTGGGTAGAGAGTTTGCTTGCCCCAGAGGCTCCCAAGTTGCCCACAAAGCTCCACATGTGTGTTGGGATGTGACTAGATGTTAGGATATGATATATTTATTAGATATTGTCCTTCCTTCCTCACTTTTGTGAGTTCAGCAGAGTGCCATCCCTTTGCAGCTGAAAAGGAAAGCTTAGATTAACTTGTTTGGGCCTTTACGTAATACAGAATGCTTTAAGGCAGACTGGATTTTGCTGGTATTTTCCCCTTTTCTCCCATTTAAAATAAAAATCACACACAAAATATTCTTGTAAAATGAAAAAAAGGAAAACATTCACTCACAATACTTGTTGAAGAGTAACCAGTACAGCAGCTTTGTTTAGGCAGGCTTAAAATGGTAATTCACTTACAAAGACATACTTAAGTCCAGCTTAAAAATGTTGTCTGAACTTGGAGCTCACATTGCTGGCAAACAGTAGAAAGAGGAAGATGAAGTAAGAGGATGTGCCCTGGCAGGTAGGAGAATATATAGCTATGCACTCCCCCTATCAGGGCACAGTGGGAGTGTCTTTCACAGAGTCCTCTCTAGGAAGTTTAGAGGAAAACTCTGTGAGCTTCAGCTCCTATCATGTGCCTATCTAGCAAAACATGAATTGTTGGTTTGACTGCATTTTCAGTATCCCACAAGGTGTAGATGTACAGCCAGCAGTAGGGCCCAACCCAAGGTGTTAACAGGGAATAGTGTGTGTTGTGAGCATGTTGGGATATGCTGGTGTTGCCCGTGGAGGTACTGGATCCATTGTTCCCATGCTTGGATTCAGAGGTTGGATTCAGAGCAGAAGCCACTTATGATAGTGCTTTCCTACCCCACTGGCCTGCACACCTCAGAGGATAAAGGGTTCCTCACAAAAAAATCTAGGATGTGGTAGGAGGGCTGCACTAGGAAGAGGTAATGAGAGAAAATCAGGGGAAGCCAGCTTGTAGGTGTAGCAGCTCTGCTTGCCCAAGCTGCCTCCATCCAATTTCCTCTGCTTTGTCCCATCCCACTGCAGCCTCTGTCTTTTCTAGTAGGATGGACACCTGCACATCATCAAAAAGAAAAGACAGGTTAGTCAAAAAAAGAGGAGACAAGGACAAGAGAACCTGTGATGTAAGCCGATTTCATTCCTTTCCAGCAAAAAAAGCACTGCTGAATTTGATACCTATTTCTTTGGCAAGCAGAAAAGGTGCTGAAGAAGAAGAAGAAGAAGAAGAAGAAGAAGAAGAAGAAGAAGAAGAAGAAGAAGAATGCAATGATGCAATGAAGAATTCCTCCTGATTCTTCTTTCTTTAGATTGCCTTCTCCATTCTTCTTCCTTTCAGCCATGGTTTAACATTTCTCATGACTGGTGTCATTTATGGTGTCAGGCCCAGGAGTGTCTATTGCCACAGTGGCGTGGTGGCCCAGTATCAGTGGGCCATATGTTGCCCTACCCCTGCATTGCACAAACAATGGCACAAACAAGCCCTACTCACATGTTTGAACAATGCAGAGATTTGCTCTACCCTGATGTCTCCATCCTGCATACAGCACCCATCCTGCACGAATGGATGAATGCACTTAGAAACCGCTTTCCCATTGAGGAAAGAAATGAAGGCTTCTGACCAGATTCACCTGAATGTGCTTAGGAGCTCCCTTCAAACTTCCCCAGTAATGGGTAAGGGTCTCCTAGGTGGATGGGGACAGTAGACATGAGGCTTACACACCTGACCCCACTGCCCTCTTCATGTGTGCCCTTTGAAGTGGACAATAGTAGTTATATTTTATAGCTGAATACAGAAAAGAGCAGGGGCTAAATGAACCATCCATATGTAGCTATGCATATAATTTGCATGCCAGGTATTTTGTTGCCATTGAATCGTTTCTTCTTAAAATAATGTCCGTTATAAAGTGAGTCCTCTGATGTCTTTCTTCATGCTTTGAGAAGCATCTTTAATTCAGTGTAAACCCATATAAGTGGGGTGATCAGAATCTGGTCCATTCTGAGCAGAGCTCAATAAATCTTCCCTGAATTGCTCTCTTCAGAGGAATCTGGGTAGCCAGATGTTGATTGTGTACACATTGTTTTGTGTTGCTTGCATAAACATTATAATCACATATAGACAACAGCAGAGCTACAATATTTAGAAAACATTTTTCACACCTCCTTATTAAGCAAGACTATGAAAATTATGACTCATCACTGCACCATTGTTTTTGCCTGTTTTCTTGTGCTGGTTGAATAGTCATAGACAGCTGGTATTAATACAATAGGTAGCGCTTGGGGAATTAATGGGTGATGTAGAACACACCACAAAGGTATCTGTCAACTGGAACAAAAAGCACCATGATCGAAGAGGTATGTATTTGAAAATTGTGCTCGAATGAGAGTTTTTCCAAGCAAAAAGACATACCTTGACTGTGATGCAAAATTAGTTTTTAACAATTGCATGAAGTATGCCAAAAAAAGTGCTTTTATTTTATTTGTGATCATGAGAGCATTTAAGCGACTGAGAGTAGGCATATACGTGCTCCTTTTCTCTTTTCTCCTATCAAAACAACACTAGAGCGCTTATGCTCCAGGGAGATTTGTATAGAATCTGACGCTTGTATCAGCACCGAAAAAAAACAACAAAATTACAGTCTGAGGTGATGCAAATGATATCCTTGGTGCATCTTCCCCAATGCTCCTGTGAGGCTCTTGACAGCTGATGGTTGGATTAAACAAAAAGACCAGTAACTTATGACTATTAGCTCAAAGCAATCATCTCTCATTATTTCAATTACATGGGTAAATGCATGCAATCATGTATCAAATCACTTTTCCCTTTTGAAGAGGTTCTTTTCAGAGTAGGATTTCTGCCAGAAAAAAATGTGCAAATATTTACACTGGTTTTTCATCCAACTGCACCTTTGTTTGGCAAAACTACCCAATGGCTACAATTCTGAGTGATATTTTGGAGTGGGGGAGGGAGAGCGGCAGGGAGGGGGGAGAAGAAAAACAAAAAGGGGGAAATTGGAAACAAGTGTGCAGATATTTTCTCTCTCTCTCCCTCTCCCTCTTTCTCTCTCTCTTTTGGTACCTCATTAGCAGTCTGAGAGGGAGACACCTTCCATTACCTATTGCTATCTGACCTGTCAGGATGAAGGTGGCTCCTTCCCCTGAAATCACACTACCTGTGAATAGAACTCTGCTGGCCAATTCAAGGCTCTTTAGGCAACTGTGATTGATGACTCAGTGACTAGGAGAAAATTGCCTACAATGAATTATTCATCAAGCTATCTCTTTGCTGTTAAAGTAGCTGACAGGAAAGTTCTGACACTGCCTAAGCACAATTCACTTACAAATCAGTTACAAGGAAATATTAAAAATAGCTCCACTATAGCATACCGGCACAGTATCAAGTTGGGGCTTTTTTGCTGCCTGCATCACTGAGAATATGATCGGTCCTTCCCGTGGAACTAATGGCAGAAAAGGCAGCGATGAGCGAAGACGAAGCAATGTCAGCCATAAAAGCTTGGGAACAATATGTTGTTTTTGATGACTTTTCACTCCGTCGAAAGGCAAACAGCTCACCGAGCATGCAGCAATATTGAAACATTGGCCCGTTCAGATCAATGCTAATTATTATTTGGGTATGCCTTGTGATTTAATGCACACAAAAATCATATATTTTTCTTTTAAAGGCAGCTCGATGGTGAAATCTCTGTTTACTAGCAGATGATAGGGAAACAGCATTTTTAAAAAAATAATAATTTTTTATTAGTTTTCAATTACAGTCCAATAATAGCCTCATTATAACAATATCAATTTATAATACAATTATTAATACTGATCGTTGAAATACCGAATTATATAATTTAGATAAAGTGGGCCTCCGCATGCTAGATTTGATGGTTTGATGATTCTCTTTATTTTTGCATTCCAAAATCTTATTAATTTCAGCTACTGTCTGGTCATAATAATAATCCATTACACAACAACTGCAATATTAATAACTTCTATTTGTGTTAACACATTAAATGATTAATAAAACTACAAATGAGGAAGTCAAACTATATTATTGTTCTTCCTTAGCATTTCTAAGACCAACAAAGGCCGATCACAGATACCTGATCTCAGAAGCATTGTGACTTCATGGTGAGATTTATGCTAGGTGTAGCTTGAGGACCTCAGGGTTGGTGATAGAGGTTTATAGGTGAAAATGAATAATCAGTGTGGCCACTTTCTTGAAAGGAATGAAACTGTTGTATATAATCTGTCTCCTACTGGAATCAACAGCCAAATTCACATTGATTTTAGCACAGCTGGTTTGGACCAATTGTTACCACGATTGGGAATAATTGCATTCTCTGCTCCAGTCAAGTTTCAGAAACATCAGACAAATTCTTCTTTGAGTCAAGATCCCCATCTTTTGACAGCTGGCTTGGGTTACAGAAGTGTGGACTCACTGGAGACCAGACTCTTAGAGAAGAGCTTTTAGTAGTTCAGTGGTGCATATTTAGCTTAATCACTAGGTAATGTCTTCTAGCTATACAAGTTCAGCAATCAAATATTGTGGATTTCCAACCCCCCCCCCCCGGCCCCCAGAAAAAGTCAGGCAGCATTATGTTCTGTCTAAGATATCTATCATTGGCTTTAGGAATTGGCCTGAATGATTTATTGGTGTGTCTTAGCTAATTATATGATCATGCTTGCCTGGAAATACATTCCACTGGAATATGTAGAAATTCAACATATCAAAAATGAGTTTTGGATTGACCAAGTAGAGAGGTATGTGGCTGGAGGGCTGTAAAACAAAACCATAAAAAGATTTTTGGCAAACTCATATTGAACTCACAAAATGTGTGTGTTGGGATGATGAGTAGATGATGGGTTGATGTCCAATAGACACGGCACAAACGTCAGTGATCCACCCATCCATTTGATTTCCCCTTTGACCGACCCTCAGGCTGTCAACAACAAATAGGAAAGCTGTAGAATGGCTTTACAGCTATCTATTTCGTTTTCAGCACTAAGATATTTAGCGGCTCAAGTGTGCTTTTTTCACAATTTTTCTTTCCACAGAAAATTGGCTGAAAAGCCTGAGCTCTCCAGAATCAATAGTATTGCAAAGCCACAAATAAGCCAGCAGAAGAGACTTGAAAATCAATGAGCTCAGTGGATGGTGTCTGCTCAAGAACTCTGCTTTTATTTCCAGCCCGGCTGCTGTAACTCCACTGCCTCTAAAACAGATGCTGTTTCAACATCAACATCATGCTAACAATATCCAAAAGTAACACTGGAGTGATGCCCTTACCAGGACCAGCTGAAAAACTACAAAAAAAGATAAAGCTTTTGAGTTTCTCAAAGCTCTTTATTGGGTTAGATGTTAAGCAAAAACAAAAATAGAAAAAGGAGGGGGGGGGGGAGAAAAGAGATGCTGTTTGGCCGATGACAAAGCTGACATTATCAGATTGCAATAGACTTAATTGGGGCTTTTTTTCAGGTGGAACTCAGTTCCAGCACCTCTGAGGTGGGTGCCATTGCCATATAACAAGGGAGGTGTTTGTGGTAAGTTCCGGCACTTCTTTTTCTAGAAAAAGTAGCACTGGTTTTACCATAGAAAGCAGAGATGTTATTCAGATGTAATCACATTATGTCAAGAGTCATTTTGGACTCACAGCTGGCCATGGAGGTGCAGGTCAATTCTGTGTCCAGGGCAGCTATCTACCAGCTCCATCTGGTACACAGGCTGAGACCCAACTGCCTGCAGACTGTCTCGCCAGCGTGGTGCATGCTCTAGTTATCTCCTGCTTGGATTATTGCATTGCTCTCTACGTGGGGCTACCTTTGAAGGTGACCCGGAAACTACAACTAATCCAGAATGTGACAGCCGAGACCATATTACACTGATCCTTAAAGATCTACATTGGCTCGCAGGATGATTATGAGCACAATTCAAAGTGTTGGTGCTGACCTTTAAAGCCCTAAAGAGCCTTGGCCCAGTATACCTGAAGGAGCATCTCCACCCCCATCATCTAGCCTGGACACTGAGGTCCAGCTCCGAGGGCCTTCTGGCGGTTCCCTCCCTATGAGAAGTGAGGTTACAGGAAACCAAACAGTGGAATGCCCTCCCATCAGATGTCAAGGAAATAATCAACTATCTGACGTTTAGAAGACATCTGAAGGCAGCCCTGTTTAGGGAAGTGTGTAAAGTTTGAAGTTTTATTCTGTTTTTAGTGTTCTGTTGGGAGCTGCTCATTGTGGCTGGGGAAACCCAGCCAGATGGGCATGGTATAAATATTATTATTATTATTATTATTATTATTATTAGACACCAAAATTGTGCTCACAGTCACACATTACCTCCTTTCTCCTTGACCACCACGGGGTCCCATCCTCTCCCTGCCATGAGAAAGAAAACCTGAAAAATCATTCTACTACAGTGGTACCTCGGGTTAAGTACTTAATTCATTCCGGTGATCTGTTCTTAACCTGAAACTGTTCTTAACCTGATCTACCTCATTAAGCGTGGTAACCATTCAGACCACCTTGAGCTTCCTTGTAGGAAGGCTGTGGTTGAAATGTAATTTATTGAGCATAGCCTCCAGGGCAGATAAATATGTTCCACTTCCTTTGAAAGTACACATAGCCCAAGTTGTTTGTTTCTGTTTCTTGCACTGATAAAACCATGCGAGTCCTGATCAACCTGGGAAAAGTTGTGCTAAACCATATCAACTTTAAAAAGTGGAATGTAGTTCACTGCTTCTCCAGTTTTTCTGTTTGGAGACAAATTGCCATTCATAGGTGGTTTTGTTAAACAGTAATCTTAAATGGAACATAAATTACTAGGCAAAGTCATGAAGTGTTACTTTTAGAATTATTTTATTAAAATATTGTAGCTGTCTGTTGCTTTTCGGGTGATGTACAACACAATAAGTGTGATACCCAAGTGCACTTAAGTCCCAACTGAAAATTTATTGTAGTTCTCTGCTTAAATTCTAGTGATTTCAGGGCATTTAGGAACTTAAACCTAATATTATGCCCAATAGCATGCAAAATATCTACCATACTCAACTCCCCACTTCTATCACCTGGGAATGGAAGCTCCCCTAAGATGGTAGGAACAGAACCCAGATCTTCAATGCATACTACTTTGCTGTTTGGTCGTTTAGTCGTGTCCGACTCTTCATGACCCCATGGACCAGAACACACCAGGCACTCCTGTCTTCCACTGCCTCTCGCAGTTTGGTCAGATCCACCTGGAGCAGGAACCGGCAAGCCTCTCCAGTATCCCTGCCAAGGAAACTCCATGGACAAAGGCAACAGGCATACTACTTATGGTTTGAGAATTGTAAGCGTGGTAGGACAGGCAGATACATCACACAAATAACTTTGCTATGTTCGTGTGTATTCCATGTTCTTCAAGAAGCAACTTCCTGCAATTGAAAATATGGCAGCCAACTGACTTAGCCAAAAAGCATGAAGCTTCCCTAGGAATGAATCACACTGCCATTTCCTTGCACTGGGACATCTTTGTCAGTTTTTTTCTAATCAGCTTTTAAAAGTCTTACATAATAAGAGGCCAGTTTCTCCCCCCAATCGTATGATGGCTTAGTCAAGAACGCCAAACAATTTTCCCCTTTTGATGAAACCCCTGCACAGAAAGGATGAACAGAGAAGTACTTGCAGTGGTTCTTTCAGAATAATAGATCTTCCCTTCTTTGTAGATGTGCTTGTGCTCAAACATCTTCAGGAAGATCTTCAAGACTTGTTGGTTTGAGCTGCACTGACTAGGGATGAAGAGATCCCACCAATACTTTTTCACAGGGAGGGTCCATAGTTCTGCTTGCAGAATGTCCCAGAATCAATCCTGGAATGTCAAAACCCATGAATCTCAAAGGAACCCAGGTAGCAGGACTGGGTAAGACACCTAGGAAACCAGGGAGCAGCCCCCCCCCCCCGAGATACTTTGGTGCCTGAGGCAAGTCACAAAATGGCACACATTGTACCAGGAACGGGGGGAGGGGGGAGGAGAGAGATAAATATCTACACCACTACACTGTCCCTGTGGATCCTGCCACCCAAAGCAATCACCTCACCTTGCCTCATGGGTGAGCTGGCCAGAACAGACATTGCTGAGACATATGGGCCAGTGTTCCAGCTTAATATGCCAGCTTTTCAGGGCCAGATGTTTTGCTGCCTGGACAGAATGATACCTCTAACTCTCTCCAACTCCATATCAGATGCAATCAGACTGGCAACTGAGTCTTGTTTCAACTCTGGTGATAGGATAGCCCCCTCTACTGCCTGCTGACATAGAGGTTCAGGATAAGTTACATAGCACAGGCACCTCCCTACTACTAAGCACCCACTCATTTCCTGCTCAAACAAATCATGAGCGAATGTGATGCCTGCTAGACGGCACGACCTGGGCCACATGCCTCTCTGACTGCTCTCTCAGTCAATGGCTTTTCCCAGCACAGGTGCTGTCTTTGATGTCCTGGGGGAAGATAGCTCAGTGATATTGCCAAGAAGTCCAGGCCAGTGACAACAAGCAGGCATCCTCATTGACAGGACACCAGCTTAAGAAGATGGGAATGTTTGAGTGGTTTGTGGTGAAGGCTCTGGAAGCACAGGTCATTGAGGCAGCCACCCCACACTGTACAATGGTGGGGCTATTAATATTAATATGAATATTTTAATAACATGTTGGTTTGTAAACTAAGGGTGCAATCCAACCCCCGATCTGCAGCCCAGTCCATCAGTGTGGAGCTCACCATTCCACGCACCAAAAATGCAACCAAGCATCTAGGTGCCAGTCTTCCCACCCTAAGAGCTGCCCTTCTTCTTGGGATGGGCCATTCCCTTATCAGAATATACCCTTGCAGAGAACCACTGCTGTCCTAATGTTCAAGCTGGATGCTTCCTTGGTTATCCTTGGAGCCAGCTTAGTTGAATAAGCAGTCCCCCAGAACCCATCTAAGTATATGTGCCCCGCCCCGCAAGGCACACTCTTCCATTGTCTCTTGATAAAGACAGATGCCAACAACAAGATGTTCCCTGGGATATAGGCTTCCATCACAAGTCTCCTTACTGGTGGCAGGAACAGGCATAAATGTGATGGGCATGCAACTGAACATCTAAGCACAGGTGCTTCATTGCAGTGCATTGCTTTCAATCTCTCACACGCTTGGTCATATGCTCCGTTGTATTTCTCCATGCATGTTGAGTAGACCCACCCCTTGCATCACTCTGGAGAGCATTTGGATGTACATCCGATTTATTTGTGCTCCTGACCTGACCAAGGAGCACATGGAAGCTGCACATGGAAGCAGCTTCTTGTGTGGATCACCTTAACCACATCATGGTTAGGAAGCATGGATGTGGGGCAAAAAAGGTAGGTAGTGAAACAAAAAAAATTCTGTTGTGCTGACTCCTTTCTCCCCTCTCTGAATATTTCCCCTCCAATAGGTCTTCATAGGTCGAAGAGCAATGTCATATTTTTAAAACACACACACACACACACACACACACACATTATTTTCCATTTCAAATTTTTTTTTCAGCTTATTCCTCCTTTCTTTTTAACACCTTGTATCATCATCATCATCAACAACAACAACACAGCAAGAACAGGATGGGAGCAAGATGCACAAACCACATTTTCTTATTGCAGGTCTAGGCTTGTAAATAAATAATTTCTTTGTACTCAAATGCTTCTTACCATCTCTCTCCCCCCCCCCCTTTTAATTGTCAGCAATTGTGATTTGCTGGCTCGGTTATAATGAAATATGGTGTCCTCTCTCCGCCCCCCTCCCGGCAGCCTTCTCCTTTCTGCCATGCCATGGAATGTTGCATGTATTTCATAATCTTCCTATTTTGAACCCAAATAATTAACTCATTTTCTGTTCTGATATCTCAAACCATCTGCTGCTAAATGTAACAAGAGCACTTGTGGTTAGGCTGAGGAGAGAATGCAAATAAAAAGGACAACTTGCTTTGAAAACAATGAAAAAAGATGAGGAGTTTTTTTGTTTTAAGGAAGGATTCAGATACTGCAACAAAAGAGTATATATTTAATAGCCACTTTGCCCTTTTGTACAATGTAAAACATCACTAGTCATAGTATTTTCTTTACTGTTAATTCTTGTGAATCTCTTCCCCCTAGCAGTAATTTTTCATTACACTTGTACAATGCTACAACCTTGCTAGCTAACTCTTTATCTTGGTTTTATATATCACCATTAAAATAGTCCATAACGTTGGTGAATACATTATACATGTGAGTATTTGTTTATAAAATCTCAGAAAGGGTTTTTATTTTTTCTAAGGGGATTCTTGTGGCTGCAAGGCTTTCACAATAAGCAAAGATTCTTTCTTTGATCTTGCATTTTAACATCTGATTAATTAGTAGCTGGGGAGGACTTGTGCTATTTTGAGACACCATTGTCCTATAAGTAACCCCACATTGGTACAAATGCGCTAAAATAGCAGCGCAATTAGCACTGTACTTATTGTAACACATTTGTGCAAAATGTTCGTAAAATCTGGAAGTTGATTGTAGCTGTGAAAAACCTTCCTACTATTCAGTACCTCCCAAAGTAAGCGATTCACAGGACAATTAACCTTCACTTACAAAACTGCAGATCTGAAAATAAATATGCTGGAGAAAGCAGAAGACTGACAACATGGTTAATGCAAATTAATGGAATGATAAACCTTAAAACACACACACACATACTGGGGCAGAACCTCCTTTATGCTTAGCACTGATTTATGTTACTTTTCGTAGCCTGATTATTCATGTTTAACCTTTATTTTTGCTGGGGAAGAGTTTGTCCTTAAAGATGTATTTTGCTAAGTTTCTTTTCATGTCAGCCCCCTTCTGAAACTGCAAAGCAAATACAATTTTGAAAATCCCTGATTGACAGCTCGAGAACACTAATGGAATCCATTTCACAATTATATTTGCTCTATGCTATCCCCCCTTTATTATTATTTTTTTCAAAGAAAGACAGAAGGAAAGATAGAGCAGAACTGGCATCTCCCAGTGTCTATGTGCTATAGACAGATTTTTAACAAGAGCAAATTCAAGTACAGCTTTCAAACCAGTCAAACCCAAGAGACAAGGAGGAGGGCAACCCTTCCTTGGCCGTTCTTCTCCTTGCATTAGCTTTTGCTACTCAGGCTCCATTGACCTGTCAGAGACATCAGAGTGATTGACTGCCCTGGCAGATGTGCCGCTGTAACAGGTAACTTGATCATCCAGCCCCATCTGTCTCTCAGTCCTCTTCAATTCACACTTTGGGGGGAAATAGAGTTTGGAGGAGGAAATTCTTTGTTATGATTTTTTTAAAAATAAAAAAGGATGTAGGCTATTTGTATCTCTCTCACACACAAAAGCTTAAATTGGCAAAATCTAGGTGGATGTACAGGAGTTGAGTTTCAAATTTCCAACTGGGAGGCAAATGTGGCATTTGGGTAGCAGTATTTAAAAGGGTTTAACAAGACTCTGGGAATTGCAAACAAAACTGGATGGCAGGAGCACAGGCTAAAATTAAGGCAGTTTTTAAGAACCACCCATGGTAAGAATAGAAGGATGTTTGAAAGATAACAGTTTCAATGTGAGCGAGACAGATGGGCTGTTTAACTGTGCTCACTGAGAGGAGGGGAACTGATTCAGTCAGAGGATTTTCACGTCTTCTCTTCAGTGCCCACAGCCTGGCAAATGTTGTGACATCATTAAGCCGAACTGCTGATTTTCGATGGGTCTTGAACAAGAACGGGCAGGGGTAACTCAAGCTTCATGCTGAAATGCAGTTAACTAATTTACTAGTGTCACTATTTCCGATAATTACTTTTCGCCAAAATATTTTGCTGTGCTTGTGTGCAGAGGATTTCATTCTACAAGTCAACACCCCAAGTGTTGTAGCCTCACAGGATCCATCAACAGCTTCTATTAAGAGAGAATATAATCTTGGTGAGAGCGGTGGCTAACACTTCCTTTCTGTTTCTTAGTAAAGTCTACTGCGTCGACTCCCTAGCAAAGAATGTGCATTGGCAGGGCTGACACAGTTCACAATATAAGGAGAAATAACATACTGAAGCAAGCAAAACAAGGTAAAATGAATGACAACTGACAAAAAAGTAAGTGTGCTACTTTTTTCTCTCTCCCAACAAGAGGAATAAAAATATGGTAAGTGTGTACATAAGAATGACACTCACCGGATATGAATGGATAAATATTGGGGAAGCCGGAATAGTGGGAATGTGGTGGGGGGGAAATACCTCCCTTAAGGTTTAAGAGTTAAACCTATTCAATGAATTTTTAAGGATAAAAAAAATTCCAAAGGCTGAAATAGCCTCAGGAGACTGAAGTCAAGTTTTAACCAACCAACTGCATTGAGTTCAGATGGACTTACCCCATAATAACTCAGCACTGGATTGCAGAGTTCGGTTGCCACCCTAGGTACACTTATTTGAGGGAAAGCCACACTAAATGTAATGGGACAGACACCTGACTCATAGAACTGTGCTATTAATCTATTTTATTTCAGGCATATAACAGGCTTCAGAGATAATTATTTTGATTAGTGCATTGGAAATAAGCACCTCAATTTTGTTGTAAATCTGAGCCGGTATGGCAATTCTCTTGACCCAGAATGGAAATTAAGACTGATCAAGGTGGTAGGAGATGGTTAATTAGTTAGTAGATTTATATGCCAGCTTTTGCCATCAGGAAACTCAAAGCAGTGTACTCGGGATTCCCAGGTGATCTCCCATCCAGGTACTGACTTACTTAGCTACAGAAAGGTATCTGCATCGTGTGCCAAGAGTTTTTGAAAGACTTAAATCAGGCCAATCCTAGCGTACCTATGGCAGATGGGTCTTTGTGGTATCACTATGTGGATGATACATAGGATTTCAGACAAGTTTTGTTTTGTGTAGTGTAGCTGGTGGATGATGACTTCTTCAACTATGATGTAACAAGAACCCAATGGAACTTGATTAGGTGAAAAAAGCCTGATCCACAACCTAAGATGAGTATCCCACATGGTTCCCTCCAGATGTTATTGGACTACAACTCCCATCCCCCTGACCATTGGCATTGCTGACCTGGCTGATGGGAGTTGGACTTCAGCAACATCTGGAGGCCACTGCACTACCAACCCCCCATATATAAGCACCTAGTTTGTTAAAAGCATAATTACAATTAGGAATGCTTTTATAGAAATAAGTAAGATAGAGATCCTTTGATGGCTTAGTGAAAAATAAATGTATTCAGATGATGTTGAAATATCACAAGAGTGGGTGCCAGCTGAACCTCTGGGTATGTGTTTTCTACGTTCAGGGCGCCATCACCAGGAAGGCCCTCCAGCAAGTCATAAATTTCCTATCCTCTCTCAGTGGTGATATTGCCAGGAGGCTGCTTCAGTCAGTCTTAAAGCCAATGCAGAACAGTGTGAGTAGAGTTAGTCCTTCAGGTAACCAAGTCCTGAGCTATTCAGCAACTTGAATTGAGGCCAGTGACAAATAGGCAGGCAGGGCAGATCTTCAAGGAACAATGTTTTAAGAGGGGATTTTTTATCCCAATCTGCATCTGTGTTAGACTTGGCATAATTTTTTATATATGTTGATGCTTTATTGTTGAATTGCTTTGGGGTGATTTATGGGAAGCAACTGATAAAGAAATGAAATGAGTGAGTGAGTGAGTATATATACATGACATTATATGTTCTCATGCAGTTTGGTTCACTAAAACCCTGGCCACTGCATTTTCCACTAACTGCAGTCTCTGGACCATCTTCAAGGGCAGCCCCACACAGAGCAAATTACAATAGTCCCAACAATTTCCTGCTATTCCCTAACTGAAATCTTCATAAGAACTAAGTGAACCAAATGTTGCCTGATGCTATCCTGAATGTAATATGAGGAAAACCGATGTTAAGAGTTTATGATGTACGAAGAGAACAATCACTGTATACCATCAATTTGTTCCACTCTACAGACAACATACAAAGAATGTTGCCAGAGACTGAAATAATTATAGAAAGTAGCCCAATCCCAAGTTTTGCCAGCAAATTTATCAATAGCACGAGCCCTTCTCCTCGATTTATGCCAGCGTGTTTGGGTGCTGCACTAACCAGGTTACTGCGTCCTGTTCTGATTTTGCTAATAAAGTTGATGCAGGACATCCTAAAGCCACGTGGAAGGATGAAAGCAACGCAGATGCAAACCAGGGAAGCATGTTATTCAGTTCCATACATTCCCTCCCGTCCCTCCATCTCCTTGCAATGCCATACTACATTTAAGCCGCTTGATTATCTCTCGAAGTGCCCCCCTCCCTGCCAATCAAAGTGAAAACGCAGCCAATTTGAAAAATGACCTAAAAGAGGATCTTTGAATCTGAGCATACCATAAGTAGGTGGCAACCCAATTTCCACCTGCCATTACAGTACTAGGAAATGGGGGTGGCGAGAGAGAAGCGCAGCTCAGTAGGAAAGAACATGCTCTGCATGCAGAGCATCCAAGGTTCAGTCAGCCCACTGCATCTCCAGTTAAAAGGGGCAGGTGGGCAGGAATCAAAAACAAAAACACTGCATGAGGCCTTGGTGAGTTGCTGCAGCTCAGGGAAGACAATACTGGATGAGACGGACAAATAACCTGACCCACTGTAAGGCAGCTTCCAATGTACTACATTGCACAGTCAACAAAAATAAAAAATAAATAAATGGCATAATAATGGGAACAGTCTTTTTTATCTTCTTGCAAGCTGCTTCAATGGGGTTTTTTCCGCAGTCAAATGGTGTATACATTTTAGGAAATAAATAATAAAACTCTTGAATACCATTGTTCAGCATTACTAATGCCATATTTCCACAGTAAGAGCCAAACTAGATGAGACAGCATTCATGGGATGGCTTTTTAAGAGTAAGTGGGCACACACACACACACACACACACACACACTCCGGATTCGGATTTTGTCATGAGGGCAGAGGGGTGTTAACTGCTACATTCCCAATCTGGATCAAGCCCTCCACCTGTTATTTGCATTGGAAGAAAAGCTCTCATTTACACCAATGGAAGTTTTCATTCCAATTCAAATAGCAGGCATGGGGAGCCTAATATGGAACAAGCTCCCCCCCACCTGCTATTTTCTTTTTTCTTTTTTAAAGGCCATTTACACAATTGCTAACTGCATGAATGGCATCTTGTCTTGTTTGGCCTCAGCATTTTTTCCTTTCAAGATTGCATTTAATTAAAAAGATTGCTCGAGATAGTATCAAATAGACAGGAGAAGCTAAGGTGTGTGTGTGTTTCAAGATTCAAAGCTCACAAAAGACCAACACAATCCACAGATTCCGAAGTATTATTCACAGCTTGAAACTTAATTATATTGCCTCCTCAGTTTACACAAAACATCCTAAAATCCACTGCATAAATTTGTAAAATCTTCATCTGGTTTAGGGAACATGACTAGATAAAAGGACTGATAAGAGCACAATGTAACTTAAAATATCAAGTTGGTGATTCCATTTCACAATGAGCAACAACACAGCCCTGCACCACTCTGAAATGAATTTCGATTTCTGTCTGAATTGTACTACAGCACTGCGGTCCTAATCAGATTCTTCATTTGTTCTTAGATCTCAATCTTGAAATGAGAGCTAGTTGGTTATTACGAGCACTTTGAAAGAGCATTACTATCCTTATTCACCTTTACATCAGCCCTAATGGAGAAATGATCTGAATCCAGGTTCTGTAAGGTCGCTGAACCCCTGTGTCTTGCTCATAACATCACCAGTGTTCTCCCAGTACACAGTGAAGTCAGTAGACAACTTCATTTGTGCCAAAAGAGAAATAAGATGCATGCCTTTTATTTCTGAAGAGTAGTTTCAAAATACAACAAAGTGCCATTAAAATGCACGTACACTAAGGTTATTTAATGATTTAGCATGGTTTTGAAGCAATTTTGTTTTTAGTTTTTGCCCACATTGAACATTTACAATAACATAAAAAACAACGAAATATATAAAAAATTGCCAGTAGCGCCTAAGAGACCAACTAAGTTTGTTCTTGGTATAAGCTTTCGTGTGCATGCACACTTCTTCAGATACACATAAAAAACAACAAAAAATCTCCAAGCTCAGGAAATACTGCAGATGTCAAGCTGATAGATTGACGATGAGAATATAGCATTTCTTGGGCAATAATCCTGAAAGGAGAATCATAGAATCATAGAATCATAGAATCATAGAATCATAGAGTTGGAAGAGACCACAAGGGCCATCGAGTCCAACCCCCTGCCAAGCAGGAAACACCATCAGAGCACTCCTGACATATGGTTGTCAAGCCTCTGCTTAAAGACCTCCAAAGAAGGAGACTCCACCACACTCCTTGGCAGCAAATTCCACTGTCGAACAGCTCTTACTGTCAGGAAATTCTTCCTAAAAGCCTGAACTGATCTGATTCTATGGCTCCATTCTGCCAGTGGTAGAGTTCATAAGATTTGGCGAAATTGTCACAGCACTAGCACACTGGAATAACTGACATGCTTTCCCAGGCTTGGACTTCTGCTGTTACTGTGACATAAAAGAAACAGGCAAGGGTATCAGGATGCTGTGATCAGAGGTATGACAGATGACCACCAATTGTACTGTTCCATGGCATCCATGTGCTCCGTTGGCTCAAAGCAGAGGTGGTTTTAGAGTAGACTGGTCAGTGCAGCCAAACTGGGTGTCGTGCTATAGGGGGCACCACAACAGTGCTGCAGAGCAGAGCATGAGAGGCAGCGGGGGTGCTGAATTTTAGCATCGCACAGGGCGCTGCTGAAATTTGAGAACCCCAAGTCTGCCACTGCTCAAAGACAAAACAGAGCACCAGACTTGGTGCAGGGTTATACAGTAGTGAGGCCTAGGAGCTCAGCTCTCTTACACTTTCCTGACATTATCATCATCATTTATACCCCGCCCATCTGGCTAGCTTTATTTCTGTTTTATAGCACAATCCTGTACAGTGCAATCCTATAATCTGTAGCATGCCCCGTTTTATTAATTGAATTCAGCTGTAGTTCTGCTACCACAAACTTTGTTTTATGGTGGCATGTTTGTTTGTTTGTTTGTTTGTTTGTTTAAATAGCAAGTTCAGAATCCGTGGCAACTATTAGAGCGGCTTGGTATCCTCCATTATATTAAGCAGACCTGGGCCTAGATTAGTTTAATGCATTTGGAGTTGTGCTGTCTTCAGTGAAATCCTTATTTGCTCATGATTTATTTCCTCCCCACATAAAATAAAACAACAACAATTGTATGCTGCTCAGAAAAAATTAAGAAGACTACTCATTTGACATAAAAGCAATACAGTACAACAGTCAGTAGCATTTCATTAACTAGAGAAAATGAGATTTATTTATTTATTTTTAAAAAAATATGAAATTCTATATCACACATAAAACTGAGTAGTCTACGAAGCAGAAAAATTAAGAGATAGAGTTCAGGAAAGCTTAGGTAAACATATAAGGAAGTAGTCAATGTTGCTATTCCACTTTTGCTTGAACAGCTGAACCTCCCCTTCCTCTCCTCTCCCCTGACTCTCACTGACCACCCACAAAATCTGCTCCACGGGGTTGAGAGACCTCTCCCCAGAGCAGATTGTGGGCATTCCCAGGGGCAGGAGAGGGAGAGGAGGCCCCATTGCATGGATCCAGCTCCACTTGCACAGCATTGGATGCAACCCATGCATTTCCAAGAGGTGTTCAAAGGTTATTGCTGTTTCCACCTCATGAATTACCCAACGGAGGGCATTCCATAGGCCAGTGCTATCGCAAAGAAGGTGCACTTCCCCATTGACACCAAAAGTCAATCCTATATCTATGTCATTTTGTTCCGTAAAGGGATAATAATGCTTCCTTCTTGTCATTCAAGTGTGTTTGGCATTTCCATAAATTGATTTGGGTTTCCGTAAAGTAAGTACTGATTTTAAGGTAAGGATTCGGGCCTAAAAGTGTACCCACTGAACTTTTCTTCTGAGAATACTTATATCCTATTCCAATTAGGTCTGTGCTAAACTCATTGTTAACAACTCTGGTATCCGCCCCGCCCCCCGCCTTCCCTTTGCACGTGACTGGTTAAGATGTGTGCCATTCAGGATACTGATCCAATTATAATGGGAGTGCTATCTTCCTCTCACCACACAAAAGTTTCTTCTTTTCTACATTTCACACAGAGAACAGTTATTCCATGCCCTTTGCACATGACTCACTATGGCAGTTGCTATGTTTGATGAAAACTTCTGTAATATATGACTGCCCATTACAGAAATATTTACTCTACCGCTTAGAAGCATCTGTACAGAACTCCCCCCCCCCCCAGCATATTAGCCTGTGTAGGGAAGGGAAGAACTAAACTGCAACTTCAAGGTTTGAGTAGGCTGGGAAATACTGATTGGTGCATGGCTAGCATGACAGCTTCATAGTGCAGCCCTATTGATGTCTACCCAGAAATAAGCTCCACTGAGTTCAATAGGGCTTACTCCTAGTTCATGATACAGTGGTACCTCGGGTTAAGTACTTAACTTGTTCTGGAGGTCTGTTCTTAACCTGAAATTGTTCTTAACCTGAAGCACCACTTTAGCTAATGGGGCCTCCTGCTGCCGCTGCGCTGCCACCATGCGATTTCTGTTCTCATCCTGAAGCAAAGTTCTTAACCCGAGGTACTATTCTGGGTTAGCAGAGTCTGTAACCTGAAGCGTCTGTAACCTGAAGTGTATGCAACCTGAGGTACCACTGTACAGAAGTGCTGCCAAAAAGTTGAGCAATTGGTCCCTTAGACTTTACTTTCCCCTCCTCCTCTTTCTCTTTCTCATAACTCCTATGCCAAAACAAATGCTAAAAAAACCACCTTATCCATTATCACCATTTTAAATGCTTACTTTTAAAAGTACTATGGGTGGCAGGCTGCTTCTTTCCCGCCCCCAGTTCTAACTGCTGCTATAGCATCTTTAGGTGTGAGGTAGATAAATCTAGGGTGATGCACTTAGCAAGTATGAAGTTACAACTCTAAAACCAATTTCAAAACACTTTCTGCGGGGTGGGGGAATATCACTTATGCTGCAATAAAGTTGCACTTCATTTGCATGGTTTTTCATGCATTTTGCATCTTCAGCCATATATGGTGAGGATGGACAAACCTGTCATGTTCAGTTCCTTATTTCCCCTCTCTTAACTACAGCTCCCCACATTACCACATCCATTTGTGATGCTTATTTATTTTCTTTTTTATATATAAAAAAGAGCACCACAAACGTTTGGCAACATTTAAGGGTGCCCCTCTCCTAATATACGCATTGTTGTGTGCAATTTCCCTTAAAAGACACAATATTATGAACCATTTCATGTAGTACACATGCCCTCCCCCCCCAATCTATGCATTTCAATGCACACTTTCCCCTAATATAAGCATTTGTGGATACATTTTCTTTTTAAATTGCAGAGCTGCACCACAAAATTCACAGGAGCATGAATTTTGAAGGATAGCTGTGTTTTGGTTTACATAGTGTTTCAGGAATTGCAAGTTTAGTACTGGATTACCACATTTCTCCTTCTTCCCTGTGTAATGTTCCCACTTTTTCCATGCTGAGGCGGTAACTGAGAACTATGTGCAAGGGACACATGCCAGTACCAGGACCGCATGGCCAGTCCCACAGCAATGGCACAGGAGTATCCCCTAGCCTTTCCTGCAGCACACCATTGCACAGCTTAGGTGAGCAACACCCTCTGTGGACTCCTTGTGGGCTGCTGTATTGGTTCTACAGGAACCGCAAAGTCTGGCTCAAATATCTGCTGGTTGTTCCAAAAACGTGGGAATCACCTGCAAAGCAAAAAAGACACATCCAGTGTTTTCCTTCTACCTGCAAGGTAAAAAGGGACCCCTGACCATTAGGTCCAGTCGTGGCTGACTCTGGGATTGCAGCACTCATCTCGCTTTACTGGCCGAGGGAGCCGGTGTACAACTTCCAGGTCATGTGGCCAGCATGACTAAGCCGCTTCTGGCGAACCAGAGCAGCGCACGGAAACACTGTTTACCTTCCCGCCAGAGCAGTACCTATTTATCTACTTGCACTTTGACATGGGTAGGTGCTCCCTTTTGGGCCACTGAAGCAAGGGGCAGAGCTCAGTATAAGAGCATTGGCTGATGGGCTAACCTTCATCTCTAGCTAGGAACCACACCTGAGACTTTGGAGAGCTGCTGTCAGTAGAACATACTGTGCTAGGATGAACGAGAGTCTGATTCAGTATGTATCAGCTTCATATATTTCCCCCCAGTATCCGGACTGAGTTTCCACCATGTTGATATAAGCCCCTGCTATTGCAGCTGCTGCTAAAACTGATATGTGGGCTCAAATATTTTGCACTTGTAACCATATGTAACATGAGCACGTGCTTGCATATACAGATATACCAAGCAAAGCTAGTCCATGAAATATTCTGTTTGGGTTTTCCTTCCCAGACTGTTCTCGAGAACTGGCCTAGCACTTGTGGCCATGCAGTAGGTTCCAGACAAACAGAATTTTGAGAACTAGAATGTACTGCTGTTTAAGTGGCTCAGAGGGCATATCCTCCTGATAGGATGAAATGCATTTGAACAGGGAGAGAACTAATTCCATGTCAGCCTGGGGTAGAGGTGGTAATGGAACCTTACTGCCCACAATTCTCTCCCCCCCCACACACCCCTTATACTTTCTCAAAGTCTCCCTTTGAATGACGCTTTCACTGTGCTCTGTTGGCATTCCTGAGCCTTGTTTGCCTGTGTTTTCTAAAATGTCTCTACAAGGTTGTGTGCATTTCAACTCTGCCCTTGTAATATTATTTCCAACTAATTATACCAATAGAAAAAACTGAGTGCAAATATGATTTTAGCAGTTTATAATAAGAAAAGTGCTTTGTGCATATATTAAGATCAAGCTCTGTTCGCTCAGTTATTATTAGCAAGCACTCCACCTACTGGCTCAAAATATGCCAAGCAAGCAATAAAGCGGGGAAAGATTTCAGAGATTCCCCCCACCCACCCACGAATACAGAAAGATTTATTGCCAGTATGGGACCCAAGCCTTTAAATGTTTGTACACTTACGTTTCCAAATCAGGGTGTTTTTATGTCTTTAGTTTCCTATTCCAGATCATTAAAATGAGTCCTTATATTTATTTTTCACAGATTACTATCCTAAATATGATGTTTTCCAACCTTTTGTATGAGTGTGGGCAAAGGGGGGGGGGGTTATAATCTAGATCCAGTCAAATGAATGGGAGTTTTGACAATTATTTCTGGGGGATATGGATTGCAATCAAAGCTGGCTCAATCTCTACAAAAAGAAAAGCAGAAGACATGTTATCTCTTTACTTGATAGTCACAGCTTTGTCCCTGTATTTTATCAGATGTGGCATTATAGTTTCAATGACGCAGTTTATAAAATTGGTAAGATACAATGTCAGCAAAAATAAATTAACACTGAAATCCTATACATGTCCTGAGTAAAGCCCAATTGAATTCAGTGTTATTTACTCTAGGGTAAGTATATATAGGATTGCAGGTTCTGATCAGGAAAATAAAAATATATGTAAATTCAGATGAGTGGAAGGAGGGTTAGATGAGACCTTTTCTGTCATCTTTGTGGTCTTTCATAGCAATGTGGGACAATATAACTCTACTATAATTCACATTGCAATTTATAGCTTGCTCCATTTAATACATTTGCATCTTCTATGATGCACACATTGAAGTATGCCCAATATCCCAATCAGGTAGTGACCAGATCCAGTTCCTTTTAGCAGCAGCAATGTGGCTCTTATTAGTATGCCCTTAGACCTTATCGTGGGCAAATGGTGTAATTATGCTGACTTGTAGTTCATAGCCATATGAGAGCTGGTGTGGTATGGGGACTACACCACAAATCTTTGTGGATATTCAAATCTTCCTGACTATAAAGCTAACTAGTTGGCCTTGGACAAGTCACTTATCTTTCAGCCTACCTAACTAAGCTCTTGTCAAGCTAAAATGCTGCTCTGACCTCCTGCAGTGGAGGCCAGGACAGAAATACAGTGGTACCTTGGGTTACAGACGCTTCAGGTTACAGACTCCGCTAACCCAGAAATAGTACCTCGGGTTAAGAACTTTGCTTCAGGATGAGAACAGAAATCGTGCAGCGGCAGTGGGGCGGTGGTGGGAGGCCCCATTAGCTAAGGTGGTACCTCAGGTTAAGAACAGTTTCAGGTTAAGAACGGACCTCCAGAACGAATTAAGTTCTTAACCCGAGGTACCGCTGTAACAACATATAAATTTTAAATAACTCTAGGCTCTTAGGGGAAGTGTGGTGGTTCAACAATATGTTCTGAAGGATGCAGCAACCTTCCTGAAGCTACGATGGGAACCCTATGAATGTCACCTTGAGTTCCATAGAAGGCAGGTGATAAATAGATATAATATGTACATAGGATTAAAAACAAACAAACTGTTGTTGACGATGTTTCGGGATTATTTAATATGGCATGAGTTTTCATAGGCAGTGGACTGATCAGGTGGTGGGATCATAGTGACTGACACAGTTGGCGCATACATGGGAAATGATGGCACATTGTGTTGAAACATTTGTTGTGTCCCCTGGGCCTTAATCCCTGAAGTCAGGGTATGCAAGCTTGTGTGCTACATCTAAGAGCGTAAACCTATCAGAAGAGCCTACTGAATCAGGCCATAGGCCCATGTAGTCGCCATTTTCTTCTTCTTCTTCTTCTTCTTCTTCTTCTTCTTCTTCTTCTTCTTCTTCTTCATGTGATCACTTGTAGCTGAGTAAGATTGTCTTCCATGAAGATGCTCTTAACGGTGTGTCTGTGACTGTGGAGGCCAATTCTGGATCCACACGTCCTTCCACACTGGGGACATAGGTTTGCGGGCGGGAGTTGATCATGGTGAGAGTTTGTCAAATGTGCCTTCTTCTTACCTCGTTTCTCCCTGTTGTCCTGAGTTCAAGTGTCTTCAAAGTCCAAAGTCCATGACACCTTTGGTAAAGGCTGTTCTCCAACTGGAGCACTCACAGGCCAGTGTTTCCCAATTGTTGGTGTTTATACTACATTTTTTAAAGATTTGCCATGAGAGAGTCTTTAAACCTCTTTTACTGACTACCAGCATTACACTTTCCATTTTTAAGACAATAATCAGGCATCCAAACAACATGACTAGTCCAGCAAAGTTGATGTTGAAGAACAATGACACTGTTTTCAGAGTGACCAACCAGATGCAACATGTGATTGCTGATGGCAGTGTGGCCTAGCTCCTGAGTGTGTGGAAGGACCACTTGGAAATACTTTCCAATCAGCAACTGCTTGTGTATTGTATTTGCATGCCCAGGCAGAGATCCCCCGAACCCCCTGGAGGAAGAGGAAGGGGAAATGGCCTCTACAGCTATGCTGGCTGCTGATGAGCTGCCTCCACCAAGCAATATTGAGAACTTTGCCATCATAGTAGCCGGGCCTGAAGGGAATTGTAGTCTGGAGGGCACTTGCTTGGGAAAGTCTGGGGTAACAAATTGGCAGGGAAGATTTTCTTTCAGTCCTGCCAGGACATGTCACAGAGTAGCAACAGGGACAATGCAATGTGGCGTGTCAACAAATATGTATACTCTTTTATCAAAAAGAGTGAGGAGCATTGCCTTGCTTATTAAAGGTGTTGTTGTTAAAAACAGAGCTGCAACAAAATGCTACACATTGCAATGTTAGAAGTATGCATAATCACAAACCGCATCAGATTTTTAACACAGGACACAAAAAAAGAGTCATTCACTAACATATTTATTTCACAATTAGAGAAACAACTGAAGAATTTAAGAACACAACTAGATAACAAAATTTACCTGACCTTTCAAAGCTCAACAAAACAAGACAGAAGGTCTCCCTGATAGGGTGTATCATCTATATGTTCGGAGGCTGTGCTGCCCATATGTTCTATAAAACTGTTGCATCTCAACGTTATAATAATATGCAATAAGGTGCCAGAACCAATTATTAAATATCATATGATCCAACAGAGAGGCAGTAAAAATATACAGGGTCAGCTTTACTGGCTTCAGTTCTCATGATGCATACACAATGCTTAGGATTACAGCATAATATCAGGTTAGGGCTGAAGACTTCCTTATGCTTCCAGTTTTGCTCACAGATGACTATCAGAAAATCAAATGCAAATGACATGTTTTTCATTTAGGACAAAGAGTGGATAGTTCCTGCCTTTATAGATGTCTGGGAGAAGAAGCTATGTTATTGTATGGTCTAGTTACTATGCATTGTACTGGGCTCTGGTACAATGTAAGGCCATAGTTTAAATAACACCCCCCAAAAAATGGCAGCCCGAATTTATTTTTCAAGTCAGGGAGGGTGTGTGGAAGTAGTATGTGATTAGCTCACTTGGAATGATAGCATCATAGCCAAATAGCTGCCCAAGGTGTAGAAAAAGAAGACACTTAGGGCTAAGTGTAAACAGTCATAATTTATTTACTGTGACATCTCTTAAACATGAGTGAGTGAATGTTTTAAAGACCAGTTCCCATCTCTTAGCCAAGGTCAACTGTTTGATGCTGACCTGGGTGCTTCTTTACCTCATGAAATCTAGCAGAGGAGTTTGAGGTGTCCCAGCGACAGTGTCATTGGATCACTTCTCTCTTTCTCTCTACGTGTATTATATTTAAAGCCAGCGCACAAATTGATATGGGAGTTTGGGAAGAGCTCGGTTGCCTGAGGAGGGGTAATCATGAATCCCCTTCCAAAAACCGTGCGTATAAAGGGAGCAAGGCTTTGCTTCTGGATGCCTGGAAGGGGAACTGGTCCCCGCCTAGGATGCTGTAAAAAGTGCAGATGCAATTGCTGTAGGAAATAAAAGTATTTTTTTTGCCCTCAGTTATTGGAGCATTGCTAGCATGTTTGTCTATGTATGTTTACAGCACCTGTCAGCCGATACATGAGAAACAAGAAGAGTAATGTAAACTGATCCCCCAGCTTTTCCTGAATATTTAATGTAGTCTGCTGGAAAGAAAAGCACAAACATTCTACTTTTCCAATTGCTTGTCTTCCTTGCCCTCTTCTAATTTTCTCCTGGGAGAGATGGGTTTCGAACGTGGTCACTGCAAGTGCCCATTTGACTTCCAGCTCTTGACTTCCCAGCCTCGGCTTTCCTCTCTGTCTCCTCAAACTGGATTTGCTTCCATTTCAGCCACCTCAGAGCAGACTTGTGTGTATATATATTTTCAGGGCAATTGGATTGTCTCTATAGATTTTTCTTCAAATCACTTTTCAGATCATGATCAGAAATATGTAAACTGTTGTGTTGTTCCATCAAGCAAGCAATGGAACACATACCTCAAGTGGAGATCACCCAGCCCTATAAAGTGATCTTTAAATGAGACAACTAGGGTATAAGTAGATTAAAGTGGCCAATAATGGAGAAACAAGTGCCCATTCCAAGAGCAATTGTAAGAAATTTAAGCCTCAGGAAGTTGCATTATACATTTTATTAAATTGAGGGTATATTCACACTTCTTGTGGGTTGAAATTCGAACCAGTATTTTCTGTCTTTGGTTACCTTACTTTAAGATTCCTTAATGGGCAGAAGATGTAATGCATAATATCATATGGCATTCTTCTTAAGTTTTCAAGTTAGCATCTCCAAAGTTGTAATTTCATTTAAATTGACAAATGTGCCACAAACAGCTGTTCTTTCATATAAAACAGTATCTGACCTGAAATGATTGTGTGGAGTCCCTAGGACTCCTGCAACATCCTGATCCTCTGTCACTTTAACCTTATTTGCAAGAGAAAGCATCTAATTTTAAGCAGCACTACCATTTAGCGCTATGTAAAATGCTGGCTTTCAAAAACAGATTCAACTTGTATTTATATCTTCGTCCTGCTGCTTTTCCAATAATCAGGAGAAAGAGAAATGGGATTGAGCGTCCTATTCACGCATGCACAAAAAGAATTGATGCCTACTCAAGTTCTTCATAAAAGGCCATCAAAAATATTATAACCATCTCATAAAAATAGTCTTATCAGCGCCTTACAGGAGGGGAAAGTGTGTGTGTGTGTGTGTGTGTGTGTGTGTGTAGGGGAAGAGAAAGCAACATGGGGAAACGGCTTTCAAACCTCCATGTGGCAAAGCCTGCTGAGTTTTAGGTACCATCTACTTTGGCAGCAGCTGCTTTGCGGGGGTTGAAAAAAGGGGGCACAGCAATGGCCTTCCAGCTAGGCGAATGCCCAGAGACAACACAGATTTTCTTGGCTGCACTCGACGTAACAGCAGGCAGTGTCAACAGCTCTGTACTGCTGTTTGGTACCTTCTTCAGGAAACAGAGCGGCGGGTTCACAAATCAGGCTGCTGTTCGGCTGCCTACAGAGATAGCTATACGACTCTGTGCAGTGTCAATTCCAGAAGGGGAGTCTTCTGAGAAATCAATCTTCTGAACACTAAAGGAGAGTGCTGTGAAGAATCAAAAACCATATAGGCATTTCTGGGCCCGTGTTATCCGTTGGGCTTAATCAGGCTAGCATTTGACACTGGAGCCATCTTGGCTACCCAGTCCGACAGGCTGCATTCAGGATTGGAGAAGGCAAGGGTGTCTCTGCTGAGTATGGACACATTCACACTATTCATTTAAAGCACTAGCAGTCTTGGCTTACCCCAAAGAATCCTGGAAAGCAGAGTTTGTAAAGGGTGCTGAGAGTTGTTGGGACACTCCTATTCCCCTCTCAGGGCTACCATTCTTGAACTCTGGGCACTGTAGCTTTGTGAAGGGACTAGGGTTTTACTAACAACTTCCAGAACCCTTAACATTTTACATCTTTCAGAATTCTTTGGGGGGAAGCCATGACTGTTTAAAGTTGTATCCTAGTGCTTCCAATGTATGGTGGGAATGTGACCTATGAATGACCATCAGATCCTTCTGAATAATTTGGGAATTGGGGGAACCACATTGTGCTCCTTCCTAACTGGCTGAATTCACCTCAACTCTCGGGCTCTGGACTCTTGGCTTGGCGCCCCAAGAGCTGGGTGCCTGGGTGCCCTGCACAGCTAGTGCCTAAGGGTAAGACGGCCCTGGTCCTGTGGTACACTTTCAGTGAGTGCTGTGCTGAAAACTGTCTTGCAATTTCTCCAAAGTTTCAGTCCCTGGTGAAAGAGGCTTCTGTTTTTCACCTCATTCACAGGATGCTTAAAAATTACTTTAGAATTTCAGGGGGTGTGGGTTGAGCTTCCCAGTGTAAGATGGCCAAAAACAGAGTGTGCATTTTTCTTTCTATTAAGCATTTCTCTTATGCTTCCAGATGTGGGGAGGGGGGGAATGAGAGGAGTTAACTTATGACGTCTTGCTCTGGACTTTCAACTGAAGCGCAAGAAGCCAGGGAGTTTGGCTCCCAAGGATGTTAAGATTGCTATGCTCCCTGATTTTGTTTTCAAAGGAAATGCTTCCTTTTACCTTTCCTCATATCTTTCTGTACTGATTTCTTTAAAAGTAAGAATGTTTCATTTTTAAAATAAACAATTAGAGTACCCTAGACAGCTTCCCTGGACAGCCTCCCCATGTTCCTGCACTTACAGAGAAGTCTGGTCAAAGTTTTCAGGAAATGCTGGCACCCAAGGAGGCTGCAAAATGCAGAATGAAAGAGAAAAAAATTATGAAACATTTGACTACCATGGAAGAAGAAGAAGAAGAAGAAGAAGAAGAGTAGTAGTAGTAGTAGTAGTAGTTTGGATTTGATATCCCACTTTATCACTATCCTAAGGAGTCTCAAAGCGGCTAACAATCTCCTTTCCCTTCCTCCCCCACAACAAACACTCTGTGAGGTGAGTGAGGCTGAGAGACTTCAGAAAAGTGTGTGTGATAGCCTGGGAATCTGATTCAGAGGCTGAACCGGAGGAATCCCAGCTTGCACAGGAGTCCCCGCCTCCAGGGCCGGCTGAACTGGGGCAGGGCCTTGATTCTGAAGCGCCTGCACCTGTGTCGGATCCTCAGGAGCAGGCACCAGGTGAACCCTCTCTGGCTCCAGAGGTGGTTGAGGACACAGTGCCTACAGGTGCGCCTCTCCCAGCCCTGTCAGGGGAAGGTGAGTCTCCCCCTGGGTCCAGTAACCCTCCAGCCTCTCCTGAGCTGCAGAGGCTCAGGGCAGAGAGGCAGAGGGAACTGGTTTCTCCCAGGAGGAGTGCTCGCCTTAAGGCCAGGAGAGGCGGGTCTCCTGGGGGCCAGGACTGCCCCTGGCCTCAGAGAAGATAAAGGCCAATCAGCCCGGTCCCAGGTTGCGGGAGCAATGTCGTTGAAGAGCTGTTTCGGCCAGCACCCAGTCCTGTTCCTCCAGAGTTCCTGTCCTTGCCCGGCTCCTCGCTTTGGACTCCGCTTCGCCCATGGAGGACTGTCTGCCGACCCTCGACTCAGGTCCTGGACCTCGCCCCACGGTGACCTCCCCCCGGGACCAGCACAGTGTGACTGGCCCAAGGTCAATCAACAGCTGGAGCGAGGACGTGAACCCGGTTCACCAGATTACGAGTCCACCACTCTTAACCACTACACCACACTGGAAGGAAGATAAGCACAATATTACCCCAGCACCCAAGATATTTTCACTCAAGAATACAAGGCATTTGAAAAGCGAATGCATATCATTTAGTCACAGCTACAAAGGAACTGGAGAAGAATTCTGGTTGTGGCAAGGGCAGATGTTTAAGTTGTAGCAGTAAAGCAAAGTAAGTGAACTTTAGAGAGGAAAAACTTGACAAAAAGAGGTGGAGAATTAAATGACATAGGACACAATCTTTAGCCCCCCTACAATAAGGCGTGCCCAGGAGAAAGCCATTCTTGATTGTGGTCTTGGGTTCCATGCCACTTCTCACTGGTGCCACTTCTTTACTTGGTACCCAAAAGATAACCATGAACATGTTGTCAAAGGGAAGTGTGTATCCTTAGCATCTTTGATGATGTGGCTTCACATGGTACCGTAATTCACCACTATGGTACAAAATAATAATGTAATGTAACCAACCTACCTGAGGAAAGACCTCTGCAGAAGGCAGAAGGCAGGGGGCCTAGGCCAGAGAGCTAATACCATCACCTGAGAATACATTTTTAAAGTTTTTTTAATTGATTTGAGATAATAAACAAGTACAAATGAAACAAACCTATACAATTTAGTAAACCTAGTACACAACTGAAGCCCACATACCAACAGGCACTTTTGAACAGCTCTCATTGTCAGGAAATTCTTCCTGATGTTTAGACGGAATCTTTCTTTCTTTTAACTTGAATATTTTGTTGTACCACTTGTTTATTCTAGTACTTTAAATGGTAAACTGCCTGGGGTGCCTTGGTGGAAGGCTGTACATAAATCAACAAATAGCAGGATTTTGAAATAGCCTCCAAGTTTTACCCCCCCCTTTTTTGGTGTCTCCTCACATATCCCATTTATAGCATTAACTAGAATGACTGTGATATAAGTTAATTTTACAATAAGTCAAAATTACGCTTACAAACAAAATTGTTGCAGACTCAAACCACACTCTCATATCATCATAACCTGATTGATGAAGTAACGCTTGGTAGCTAAATGGCAGCCGGCATAATAAAGCAAGAAAGACATAGTAATGCAATACAGTGTAATATAGGGTAAGGATGAGAACCTGTGGCTTTTCAGATGAGTTGGAATTCAAGTCTCATCAGCCCCAGCCAGCATGGCCTATGGCCAGGAAGTTGTGGTCCAACAACAACTGGAGGACTATGGGTTCCACATCCTTGGTGTAGAGGGCCTTTTCAAGATTTGGATTATCAGGAGGAAAATCCCAGAATAATTTGGACAGAATAGAATATGCCTCATTGTACAAATTGACTGCCATTCCTGTTCTAGGCTGGATCTCATGAGGATATATTAGGGTTTATCCACACTACTGCTTGTGCCTTGCCTAGAAAGCATGGGTCTGAGCAGTTTTCCACTTGACCCATACTTTCTAGGCATAGTACTGAGCGCCTTCCCCCTTCCCCTGCTCATTTCCAAGGGAAAAAACACTATTTAGCGATAGATCAGAACAAAGGGCAATCTGGGAAAAACCTGAATTGCCCTTGGCTCTGGTTGAGCACCAAAGAGCGGTTTTCCCCAGGGGAAAGCAGAGGGACAAGAGGAAGAGTGGATAAGCCCTTGATGAGGAGTGGCAAGATGCAAGTCGGGCAACTGAGAGCCAGGACCACAAGCTTCAAGATCATGTCAAACATGAGAATCACTGAGAAGAAGAAGTGGCTCCAGAACTCATCTGAACAAATTGCCCGGGAAAAGCATATGCCAGACTTGAATTAGTAACCCACAGGTATGGTCTGTTGCAAACCTATGGCTTTGTGAAAAGAGCAATCAGAGAGTGAGCTGCTGCCGTCTAATTCCTAGTGCAGACAATTATTGTTAGTCATACATTTGAGTTGTAATCTTCAGCTTGTTACAGGTTGATAAAAGTTGTTGAGAGGTTCCTGGAGCTAATTCTATATGGTCATCTGCCACAGCAGTGGCCGACCCATGACCCATGTTCATCATCTGGGATCCTTTCAGTCACCAGCTTAGTTAGATGAGAGGTAAGGTAAGAGATGCCTTTCAATGGGCATTTTGTTACTGTTTTCCTCAGTTGCGATCTAGGAAAATGTACTGGCGGGGGAACTCTTGTACAAGTGGTGAGATGAAATATGGATGTGTACATCCCAATGCACCAAGGAACAAATGAACTGATTTGAAGCCTAAAATATTCTGAACCCTAAAATATTATATTTTTTGTGCTTCTACGTGGTAATATTGGCTAAGTTCTTGATGTTTACCAACAAATACTCTTGAAAAAGGTAAACATCTTTCATTTGTGGTGCTTCGTGATATAACTATCAGTTATCCTTGCACACTGAAATAACAGCATTGGCATTAGTAAAACACGATCACCGAAATAATTACAGTATTGATCGGCAGGCCTAGGATATAACTTGGTTGTACTACATTTTTCATATAAATTTTAGCTTTTATTTCTTTTCAAATTTATTCACTGCCATTTGCTTCCAAGGATTTCAATACAGCTTAGGATCCCTATGCATTCAAATGGGTTTCAGCAGTAAAAGTCTGCTTTTGGGGGGCCATTTAACCCCACAAGAATCTGCAGGACAGTTCAGCAGTGATAATGGTGAATGTACAAGTGCCAGTCTTTGAAATTGTTTAACTCTGGATCCGTGGTGGTGCAGGTGGGCTGTAGCAATTCAAGACTTTGACTTCACTGTCAAGCACAGAAATCTGGGGGTGTGAAACATTAATGTTGACACATTATCCAGATGGCTAGATAACCATGTGGAAGGAGACAGTACAGCAGTGATGGTTCCAGAGCCAAATCTTACCCAGAAAAAACTTCAGAAGGTCATTCTAGCTCTTAGATATGAAAGTTCTGAATACCATTAAGTAACAGATATATTTCCCCTGATTTTATAGTCTAATGCCTGGAAGAGAAATGTCATTGATGTAGTTGGATCATATTCAGATTAAAGTCACTTATTATTTACCAGCAGAACAATCCCATATATCTGACTGCTCCTTCTTAATTGTATGAGAATTGTCAAGAGATTGAACACAGGTAGACATCACAATATTTTTGTTGTTGTTTAGTCGTTCAGTCGTGTCCGACTCTTCGTGACCCCATGGACCAGAGCACGCCAGGCACTCCTGTCTTCCACTGCCACCCACAGTTTGGTCAGATTCATGTTTGTAGCTTCGAGAACACTGTCTAACCATCTCGTCCTCTGTCGTCCCCTTCTCCTTGTGCCCTCCATCTTTCCCAACATCAGGGTCTTTTCCAGTGAGTCTTCTCTTCTCATGAGGTGGCCAAAGTATTGGAGCCTCAGCTTCACGATCTGTCCTTCCAGTGAGCACTCAGGGCTGATTTCCTTAAGAATGGATGCGTTTGATCTTCTTGCAGTCCATGGGACTCTCAAGAGTCTCCTCCAGCACCATAATTCAAAAGCGTCAATTCTTCGGCGATCAGCCTTCTTTATGGTCCAGCTCTCACTTCCATACATCACTACTCAGTTGTAGACATCACAATACTAAGTTAAAAACATTTCTGCAATTTTAAGTTGTTTAAAGTTGTTTTTAATACTGTGTTTTAATATTAATGTTGTGTTTTGATTTGTAACCTGTCCTGGAACCCTAGGGCAAAGAGCAGGCAATTAATCAATTAATTAATAATTTGAATAGTAAAGTTTCATTGTGATCATAATAAAACTCTCTCTTCAAAGAGCTTCATTCTTATTGTATTGGATTTCTATTCCCACCACAGAACTACTATTCTCAGAGATCTTTAAGAATTAATCTCTCTTCATAGGGAATTTGGGGAACTGAAGATCTGTGAGGGGAACAGGGGTCTCCTAACAACTCTCAGCACTCTTCATAAACTACATCTCCCAGGAGTCGTTGGGGAAGCCACTGTTATTTCGAGTGGCATGAGACTTCTTTCAATGTATAATACAGAGAGGGACTCATTTACAATGAAAGAACAGGATACCTCTGTGCTCAAAATGGCTTTTGTTCTGGCAGATGCCCTTTATTAATGTAAGAGGAGGGAGACCATTTTCTCCAGTTCTCCCACCGCCATCTTGCATGATGTTATTTCAGGGGCACGAAGCGGGAATCAGTGAGCAATCATCTCTCCTCTTACATTACAGGAGTGGAATGGAAACATTGGATCTTACCATTGGCATTTTTAATGCTAGGCAGGGGAGGTGGAATGTACTGCATCAGGTGCCAAAATAACTTGAGTAGCTTTGAACACTCTGACTTGGGGGGTGGGCGGCAGCTGTCTTTTGCCGCTCCGCCACAGGCAACAAAATGTCTTGAGCTGGCTGGTCCTGATCTAGCAAAGCATATTGCAGACCAGGATTCCTGGGTGCAACATTATCAGGTACTCCAGCAGGATATTTTTTTCTGGCTTAGCATCTTGCTGCACTAGCACAACTGTGGGAGAGCTGAGTCAATCTCCTTATTTTAATAGTCCATCAAATGGCAAGAAGCTAGTTATGTAGCATTTGCGTGTGTATGTGGAATATATTTAAAACGTGTCATTCATTATGATATAGTGACTCTCCTCCATTTCATACACAGTGGCCACAGTCCAATTGATTTCAGTGGGCAAAGGCATGCTTACATCTTTTAATTAGATAAATAGCTAGCTAGCTAGATAATAGATGATAGATAGATAGATAGATAGATAGATGATAGATCGGTGACACAGACATATCAAACCTAATCTGAATTAGCCCTTCTGATTCTAGAAATCTTAACTTACATTTAAATATTAATGAAATATCAAAACACTATCCTGGCTATAATAACATCTCCATTATTTTATTTTATTTTATTTTTCATAAACCAATGCCAACTACATATTTGATGGAGTAAGCTAAAATACTCTCACTCCCTTAAAACACTACTACAGTAGATGGAAGACTCTTTAATGGGATTCCTCCACTCCCCCCCCCCCCCGACTTTATTTAAAATAGTCATCATGGTCTTGATAGATAAATTTGAGATTTACAAATAGCACCAGTATATTTTAGTTGCCTCATAAACGCGGGCATCAATATTGGTTTGCAGAGAAATACACAAACCCCTCAAATCATAGGGAAACTGTAAACGCCATCAAATCCACACAACCAACCATCCACACTTGTGCTGTTGCTTTTATTCAGTGGATTGAATGCTGTGTTTTGTTTTCTGTAGCTAGAACCTGGAGGGCACTGGAGAACAATTTATGCATTAGACACAGAATTTTAAATGAACATGCCCTCTAATGACTCCTTCAGTCCAAGCAGACACTGAAAAAGTGACACTGAAACCAAGAAAAATTACTTAAAGGATCAGTTACATTTAAAGCGATGAAATCAATAACAATATTTTCCCCAGGCTGCTTTCCCTCTGATAAGCAAAAATCTTAAGTTAAACGCCACATTAAAATTTAATCACAATCTGTGTGCTGTAGCTAATGACAATTTCTAGACATCTGTCTTTGCCTTTGTTTAAGTCTTGTATTCCTTCTGTTTAATTCTTGCCTTGAAAAAGGAAGGCATAATTGTGTGTTGCTGTTTTGTTGTTTTGTGTTTTTCCTTTTCTAAAAAAGAAAAAAGAAAAACCTCTACCACAGTATGTGACTTTTTTGCTTGCTAAAAATCCCATAACTGATTAATGTTATTCTCATACATTTTTCCATTGTGGTTGGTATTAATTTGAAAGCAGCAAAAGAAGAGAATTAATGGGTTTTTATGCCTCCCCCCAAAACTCAGCAATAGCTAATTTCCACCATCTCTACTAACTCCTCCCTCAAAGAATGTTGTGTGGATTTTATAGATTCCAAATAAAACGGTGTTAAATGGATGCTCTAGATGAGCTGTTCTATCCTTTTTAAGCTATACAGGACTAACCCCCAACCCACAACAATTACTCTGCTTAGAATGGCTGGAACGAGCATCCCATTGGCTTTAATTGCATTTATGTATGTTTCTGAAAACTTCTGTCTTCAAAAGGATAAATACTAAATTGTTTAGCTGTGGCACTTGCTCATGGAGAAAAGAAATTTTATAAGAGCAACGGCAGCAATTACGCCTGTCCCTTGGTTCCTATCTCTGCCTCAGCGGAGGAGAATAAAGAAAGATAATCTTTCACTGCACTTCCTCTGATTACAGCTCCTTTCTCCAATCGCCTTCTAGGACTGTGGAGACTTGCAGTAAGAATGTAATATTTATTATAGCAGAACTATTTAGGAGGATCAATAGAGTCAATATTGGGCTGTGCTTTTAAGTTTCAAAGGCTGGAAGAACTGACGTAGTGATCATACTATAGTGTTTTGTGGTAAAACAAGATTTCATTCCCATTTCAATGGGCTCGAGTCAATCAATAAGGTTAACTACATTTGCCCAGATTAAGGTCAATAAAATTTGTCCCTGCTCTGTATCAGAAGAGGCATACAAGTTTACATTTGCTTTTGTTCCATGGTCGATCTGTTATTAATTGATCAAAAGCCTTTCCCACAATAAATATATGAAACAATCAATTTTAAAAAATGCACAAAAATATTCTCATCCTTGAAGCAGATTGTGAGTTTTGGAGAAATTCAAGTACCCTTATACAGTGTCAATTAAAAGAGATGCTGAAATATTCAAATATGCCTGCAATATGTCCAAATATATTTCCAATATGTCCAAATGTGTGCACAATATTACTGGCTACTGCATATTTTAGCATATACTGTGCTGAACATGTACACCTTTCATAGCTGCTATAAAGCAGCAGATATATTAGAGCATACATGAAAAATATCATCATCCGGGTCAACTAAACACTGAACATGCAAGAAGCATATCAGGCACATGCAAGAAGCACATGGGGCATAAGCCTCAGATATATTGCAACTATTTAATCTGCAATATATCTGAGGCTTACGGCTCAGCTCATTGTGCAACAAAACTTTTTTGTCCATTATATTCTATGTGAATTATAATGCAAATATTGATTTGTCAGTCATTTTCCTCCAGCTCTAAACATTCATTATTCTCCCATTCTTTTTCAGCAAGTAATGTGTTCCTTTCCTTTTTTAAAGTACATCTTTGATAGAGTCAGTATCCCCCCCCCCATCTTGTAAAAATTACGAGATGCATTTTTTTTAATCCTTAAATCATATTCTGAGGTTAGGATTGAAATCAGTAGGGGATATTTTTTTGTGGGCTCCCCAACCCCCAACTATTTCACAGTTTACCCCATCAAGTATTTCCAGATTCAGGCTTCTGCAAGGGAGTCTAAAATAAAGTCACATTTATAATGAATTGTTTGTGAAAACTCCACACACACCCCTTGGTACATCCTGTGCACTCTCTGCTGTCTCCAATTTGCAAAATCTTTGCTTTTCTCCTTCATACTTTATCTAAATCATGTTATCAGTTTACATTTCCCGACATAAAAACACAAACATCTAAGCTCAAATGATTCACGAACACAAATATCGTCTACTTCTTGTCCTTTGAAAAGAATTAAGTAAACTGCCTGTTCAAAATGGTTACACTAACTGTCTCCTTTTCTCAAAGCCAAAGCCAAATGAGTGGTTAAAAATATTACACATTTGAAAAATGCAAATAGGGTTATCCAAATATGCAGCCATATGTCCTCAATGCACACAGTTAAAAAAGAATTTTGTAAGGCTGTGCAGCAAACAAGTATATTTAAAGGTGCTGCATGCTAATCGCCATGCAATGTGTTCTGTATGTTCATGTGATATTATTTTAAAAGAGACATCCCCCCCCCCACCTTGTAATAAACATGCCACCAAGCGTTCTAATATAAATGCAGTCTTAAAACAGATCTCAGCTAGTGAACCGTCTTCCCTTTCTCGCTGTTTAAATGCCATTCTCAGGGAAGCAGCTCAGAGCATTCCTTTCGATGTTAACATAAATTAGTTCATGTAATTTATGCTGCAAAGTTTGTCTAACCTTTAAGCAACTTTGCTCCGCTGATCACAGCATCAATAACAATAGGGGAGATGAGGCCAAATCCAACTGGTTAAACCCCTAACAGGAAAATATCAATTAATCTTTTTCAATAGAGTTGAAGTATGGGTAATCCTCTCATTAAATTGTTTGAACTTTTCTCCCAGTAAACAAAGGAGGAATAATGAGTGATGTGGTCTGACTTGTTTATATGAGGACTCTTCCAGGGGCTTAGGCGCGACTTCTCAGCGCTCAGTCCTTCGTAGTCACTTGTCACTAATTACCCATTTTAAAGGCATTTGTGTCAGTTCAGGAACTCCAAAAGGAAACTATTCTCAGGTTCTAGGGTGAAGATGATAAAAGTCAATGTATTCCGTTCATAAGTGCATGAACAAGCATAGCTGGAAATACCACAAACAGTGTTTCTGTGAAGCAAAAAACCTCACCTTGATCTACATTTTATTAAAATGCTATGGCTGTTTACCAAAAACAGCCTTGCTTGTTGTTGTTTTCTAAACATCTGCCTGTCATTTCATTTAATATGAAATACTTGCATTTAAAAATTTGGGAGATCATTCACCATCTGATTTACAGATTAGTTAAGCACCAGGAAGCTGATGTTGTTTTTGCTATAGATGTGTCAGAAATAGTTTTGTGGCTATGGGTTTTTTCCTGAAGCAATTTGAGTGAAAGTGAAGGGGGCGAAATTCTATAATACAGGGAATGATTTGCAGAAGAGGGTCTTGGATTCAGTTCTCACTGTCTCCATGAAGGGGTAGTTATAGCTCACTGGCACAGCACATGCTTTGCATCGTTAGATCTAAGGTTCAGTTCAGAAAATCTCCAGTTAAAAAGTCAGGTAGGAGGTGCTGGAAAAGACCTCTGCCTGAGACCCAAGAGATCCTGGACCAGTAGCCAATGCTGGCTTGGATGGACAAAACTACAAATGACGTCCGCCTTTCTATACTAATATAATGTGAGACTCTTGGATCTCCCCTGTAGTGAGACTGGTGGACCATGGTACGCTTTCTGAGCTCAATGAGCTCATCGTGAAAGAGAGCCAAGGGTAGTGATTGTGATATAAAATGATTGCTAGTCGTTTGTTACATTTTTAGCATGTCTATTGCTTTTGCTCTCAGCCTTGATGTAAATGAAGCTGAGAGACTTGGCCTGGGTACCTAGTGAGCCTCAGGACTTAAAAAGGAATTTTAACTTGGATCTCCCAATATGCAAACATTATACACTTAATTGCCCTGCCCTCCCATTCTTATGTGTATGAAGAAGGAAAATTACCCAGATCTGCCCTGCAATGGTCAGATAAAGCGATGCTTATGAGGGGAAAGATAACTAGCACAACTGTTAGCATTCTCTATTCCAAATTCCTAAACACCAGGAACAGGGACTTTTTCAGTGGTGGGTCCACAAATGTGGAAACTCTTCCAAGCTCCTTCTCACCCTACTTTTATTCATGCACTGAATATATTTTTATCTCACACAGCTTTTTATGAATGGTTTTCTGTGAGTTCTTGTATGTTGTTGTTGTTGCTGCTGCTTTACTTGTATTGTTTGCTTATTCTGGGTTTTTATTGTAGTTTTCATTTATTATGTAATCCACTTTAGGACACTTTTCTTGGGATACAAAAGGCTAAAATAAAATTTAAAAGGTGGCAAATCAAACATTACAACCCAGGATGTAAAAGACATTGGAAAAAAATGAAGAACAAAGTTTTAAATGTCACTTACTCTAGTTATACTTTGAGGACAACACTGAAAAACCTGTCTGAATAGTTTCCTTTTGTCTTTGTACATTTAGCCACAGCTTATAAAACCATAAATGGTATCATAATGGTCATGAAAACACTGTTTGGAGAACAGCTAAATTTATTCTGAAACCCTGATCTCACTGGCCAGGATTCAACGAACCTAGAACACTAGCGGAAGCCAGCATAATGGCTTCTGCTAGTGCAGTGGGGCCTTCTGCCCTTTCCCCCACCATGCCTCCTACTCTTGAGGGTCAGTAGTGTTAGGTTGTGGGTGAACATATCAGACGACACAGCGATTCTTCAAACAGCTCTTGTTTATTCACACGCCAGGACAGAACTGAACTGAAGGGTTCAGCCAGCCTGCTTATATAGAGCTCCACTAGAACGCAACAGTAACCACTTTCTGTAACTATCCAATCACTGAAGGTCACTTTCAGTCCCTTATTTGCATATGTGGACCTGAGTGAAAACTATCTACAGTATCCCCCTGCTGGCCCAGGGTGAGAACTTCAGTACATAACAAGTAGAACAGCCAGAATAGCATGTGGGGAGAGTGCAATTATCCCATCTGGTGATCAGAAATGCTTGTGCTGATGCACACCATCCAGGGGTCAGAAAACTTTTTCAGCAGGGGGCCGGTCCACTGTCCCTCAGACCTTGGGGGGGGGGCTGGACTATATATATGGGGGGGGGGGAAATGAACGAATTCCTATGCCCCACAAATAACCCAGAGATGCATTTTAAATAAAAGCACACATTCTACTCATGCAAAAACACGCTGATTCCCAGACTGTCCACAGGCCAGATTTAAAAGGCGATTGGGCCAGATCCAGCCCCCGGGCCTTAGTTTGCCTACCCATGATTTAGACCCTAAGGGAAACTAAGCAATGCCTGTGTTTTGTACATTGCTTCCTAACATGAGCCAGTGTGGTGTAGTGGTTAAAGTGCTGGACTAGGACCTGGGAGACCAGGGTTCAAATCCCCACATCCCCAGCGGCAGAGCCAGACAGCGTAAAGAGGCAATGGAAGGGATGGGACTGGAGAGCATGTCCCTACCCTAGCCCCATACAATTCTAATTTCACAATGGCTTAGAATGCCTGAACAGACCTTTCACTTCATAAATGTGGAATTATCAGGAGAAGGGCTGAGAGAGTTGAATGTCACAGTTTTATGCAGTGTATTACTTATACTCACCCACAGCCAAAATGCCACAATATATTATATTTGCAAAACGCAACATGCATGGCATGAAACTGGTCCGTAACCCTGCACCTTGTTTGGTGTGTCAGTGGCTGAATCCAATTGACTGAAAGTCAGGATAAACTGCCGGTTAAACTCAGGAACTGGAAGGTAAAACAGTCTTTTGGTGCCTCTGTCTTGTATGTCACTTTTGCTGAGGACAAGATGTTCTGCTCCCATTGCTACTTCCACGATGGCTTAGTTTTGTCACCCTTGATGTGTATCTTACCATGCTGTGCTAATCTCTCAGAAAAAGAATCTAAACTATTACTCATATGTTCCTGAGGCGAGGACTGCAAATCTATAATTTAGTACCCCTTGGTTATGATTCAGGACCAAAAGGAAGAAATTGGGTTCTTTCAACATTTCTCTTTAAATGATTTCCTCACTGCAAGAGACACCAAAGAAGGCATTTATGTGAAACATTTGAAGAATTCATTTGCTGTAGCATAGCTGGATGAGGGTCTGCTTAAAAGGCACATTTAAGTAAGAAGCTTTGGGTGAGTGTGTGTTGCGCGTGCATCATTTTCATCTTCATAAACGATGGAAACTCTTTACTTGCTCCCCCCCCACCCCTTTTCTTTCTGATGGTGAAAGGGAGGAATGGAAGATGAATCTGGTACAATAATAACAATAAATGGGGATTACCTAAAAGCACCTTTTGTCCTGTACACAATGTGGCACTCGTATTATTCAAATGTGAATAATCAGCTGGAAATCTAACTCTCACTCCACATGATCAGTGGTGACAGTCAGCACTTTTCTCACCCCTGTCTCCCCTCTACTCTGCTTAGTGCAAGGAAAATAGGACCATTTTCTGCAAAATGAGAGGAAATGTAACATGCTAAATGAATGGATGGATGGATAGCAAAACTGAAGGAAGGAAAATGGCATAGGACATGGTCCAGTTTTCAAAAGGCAAATCTCTTGTAACTGAAATAATTAAAGGCACTTGTACTACTAACAAGGAAAAAAAGTATGTGGTGACCAGCGCTTTTTTTCCTAAACAAATGTTTAGGGGTAGTCTCATTCTCCTACTCATATTGAAATACTGCCCCTCAATGATGCCAAACTTGGATTCACAAAATGTTTAGGGGTATGCATCCCCCTGCATCCCCCCAGAAAAAAGCACTGGTGGTGACAATACTCTAACCTGCTGGCTAACCTGAATTAAAATGAAGGCACATTGTTTAGCTTAGTCCTGATCATGGAAGCCCTCGATGGAAACAATCACCTAAAGATACCCTGAGCAGGGCTACTCAGTTTCCATCTTCTAGGTATATCATACCTACTGATTCTTGGAATAATAGAGCTAAAAGTGATTCTAGTCCAAACCCATATACTGAATGAGGCTCATCTCTTTTCAAATATCCACAACACTGGAGTTGCCAATATGGTACTTTTGAACAGTCTTGGATGATGGGAGGCACATCTGGAAGGCACTTTTGGGTCATAGAGTTGGAAGGGACCCTGAGCATCATCTGCACCTGCCCTAACACATTATGACCAAATTATATATATATATTGCTTAGTGCTGTATATGCTCCATGCACTAAAGGATTGTCACACAAATATGATGTCCTGCATCAAATATATTGTAACCATCAGTTGCTTCCAATTCCTGGAGAAGGTACGTAACTTTGGCTTCCCAGCTTGTAACCCACCTCTTCCCTTTCAGCGTGTCCTGTTATCCTATTCCACTAGTCCTTGTCAAATGACTGCAAATTCTTTGAAAGCTTGGATCTTGGCAGCAGAATAAATTATGCAAAAGAAGCAAATCTAGCATGTGGCCTTTTAGTCCTTGAAATATGGCTGTATCCGATCATGCAAATCAGCATAACTTGCCATGTCATTTTGAAAGTGGAAGTAAACAAAAGACGATGGGGAAAAGACTCAGAATGCCTCCAGTTACAGACCTAATTTATCCAAGGACTGCATTTTGTTCCCTCCTTCAGGTATTAACCTGAAATGTAGGATGATGTCCTAAACATGCACATCAACTTCACTTCTGATATCTAGATCTTTGGTGGATCTCATATTACAGTGAGTTGGATCCAGATTTTGTTCCCAATACAGGACCATGTACCGAATGAAATGTGAAATGGCCAGGAATGCTGTGCTACATGTTCTTGTTCAGTTTTGGTTTATTGTTACTGCAGATGAAGCCAGATAAAGTCCACACAGTCTCTATGACTGAGTTCAACTTACTAGATTCCTCCATACAAAAAACTGCAAACTGATGTGGAAATGTAGAGGGCTGAGCTTAAGATCGGAAAGATGAGAAAACAAAATTGACAGATCCACCTATCCCATCCCATCCACCCATACCACATCTAACTGCCATATTGTACATATACATTCTGCACAACAAACATATCAGGGTGTATTTTTAAAGTTTCATGTTCAGGGCATGTAAAAATGTATTAGAAACCTTGCCTTTTTGCATGTACAGCTTTTTTGCATTTTTTGTCCAGAAAATACACTCTTGTTTAGTCCCCCCCCCACAATAAATTATGCCCATGGCACCCTAGTACAATAGTTATATTAAAGGTAAAGGGACCCCTGACCATTAGGTCCAGTTGCAAACGAGGGACCCGGCATACAGCTTCCGGGTCATGTGGCCAGCATGACTAAGCCGCTTCTGGCAAACCAGAGCAGCACATGGAAACGCTGTTTACCTTCCCGCCGGAGTGGTACCCATTTATCTACTTGCACTTTGACGTGCTTTCAAACTGCTAGGTGGGCAGGAGCAGGGACAGGGCAATGGGAGCTCACCCAGTCGTGGGGATTCAAACTGCCGACCTTCTGATCGGCAAGTCCTAGGCTTTGTGGTTTAACCGACAGCGCCACCCGCTTATAACCCAGTTATATTAAGATCACCCCAAAAAAACAACCCAGAATCTTGAAATCGGGGGTTTAAATGTAATGCACAACTATCACAAAACAACTAAGATTTCCACAATGCCAGAAGCAATCCAGATTGATACAAATCTGGGTGGATTTTCTATCATGTATGTTCCCCAAATACATATTCAGAGGAAGAAGGCACAAACACAGGAATATTTATTTCAATTTTGAGGAAGAACACCTTCTTTCAGGATCCCCTTGTTTACCACCAGCTTACGACTTTACACATAATTGCCCATTATTGAGTCAGCATGAGAACATGATTTTGATTATGTAAAAGTGTAGCAGACATCCTAGAATCGGGGACTTTGGGATCCTATGAGTAATAATAGGGTATCAACAGTCAGTATAAACATGTAAAGTTCTTGAAATGTTTTAAATAAATGTCAACATATATAAAATAACATTCCTTTGACAAGCATTAATTTCTTATTTTTTCAGCGTCAGCTACTGGCAAAAATTGGCATAGCATTTCACTGTTGCCTACAGCCTGACACACTTCACCTCCCTGAATCACTCACGTAGCTTGAAGTTCTCACATAACAAAGAGCAGTTCCCTATAATGTCAGGTACATTGTTCCTTTTACAAGAATAGAAGTGCTATCAATTAATTTTCCTTCTTCTAAAGGAAAAGGAGTAAAAAGAAATCTGCTAGCATATATCAGAAACTGACTTGAGGGGGTAGAAGAAAAAGAGAGAGAGAGAGAGAGATTAATACTTCTTCAACTTTAGCTAAAACTTGATTCTCAACCTCTAAATAAGTCTCCTCATTGTAGTTATTAAAAAATGTACCCTGGCAAGTACGCTGATAATTTACCCTTGCAAATGTTGCCCACAGTCCCGCAGTCCCCACATTACTACTACAACACCAACACAGGCTTAGGAACCCTGTGTTTAGTCTCCTAAGATGTCGTTCTGCATATGGGATTTCTTAGGAAGCTGCAGTGTGCAGACAAGGATGAATGGTCATAGCTTCTAAGCCAACTGTAAACACAAGCACCACCACCACTTGTCTAAAGTGCTGCTAAGTGCATTTACCTCATATGTTCACCATTCCATCACATATGGGAGCCAGAGAACCAATCGGACACGTGAGAGGGGAGGATGTAAGTCGCTCAAGTACAAAGAGATCCTTTGCCTCCTCTTCAGGCACTGTTTCATACCTCAGGAGACTAAATCAATCACTAGCTAATCACTCGTATGGTTAGGTGAGACATTCCAGTAATCTCTGAAAATGAACTTGAACACCCTCAAATTGCCCCTTCCCAAGCTTTCCTGCCTCTGCTATTCCCCTTACAATCCTAGGTCTCTGCCTTCCCCAAGAAAGAAAGACTGGGAAAGAGAACATAAAAATAGACTCCTGGATGAGGCCAGCAGCCCATCTAGTCCAGTCGCTTGTTCACAGTGGCCAACGAGATACTCATGGGAAGCCTGCAAGCAGAACCTGAATGCAAGAGCTACACACTTTGCAACTGCAGTTTCCAGCAAGTGGTATTCATTTGGTGCTCTGCTTTATGTTATATAACCAAGTGGTCTACCAGACAACAACTCCTCTTATCCCATGATTGCTAAGCTTAAAGGTAAAGGTAAAGGTACCCTGACCATTAGGTCCAGTTGCAGGCGACTCTGGGGTTGCGGCGCTCATCTCACTTTACAGGCTGAGGGAGCTGGCGTTTGTCCGCAGACAGTTTTTCTGGGTCATGTGGCCAGCATGACTAAGCTGCTTATGGTGAACCAGAGCAGTGCACGGAAACACTGCTTACCTTCCCACCAGAGTGGTACCTATTTATCTACTTGCACTTTTTGGCGTGCTTTCAAACTGCTAGGTTGGCAGAAGCTGGGACCGAACAACGGGAGCTCACCCTGTTGCAGAGATTCGAACCGCCAACCTTCTGATTGGCAAGCCCAAGAGGCTCAGTGGTTTAGACCACAGCGCCCACTCGCGTCCTAAAGATAGGGACATCCTATGAAAATAATGTGGAAGACAGGAGTGCCTGGCGTGCTCTGGTCCATGGGGTCACAAAGAGTCGGACACGACTAAATGACTAAACAACAACATGAAAATAATAATGAAAATAGGGATGTCCTAAGGAAAAGTGGGACATTCTGGGATCAAACCAGAAACCAGGATGGCTTCTGTAAATCTGGGGCTGTCCCTGGAAAATAGGGATACTTGGAGGGTCTGGATTTCTAGGTGGGTATCTTTGGTGGGGGAGTGTATAGCACCCCACACTGCGGCAAGGATGTTAGGGCCTGACTAGGGGAAGAGAAAGCCAATGACCTTCCCCCTCACTTCTCCTCCATCCAGAGAGTGTTACATAATGGCCTATGCAAAGGTCAGTTTAACAGAAAAGTTTGTATGAATACCAAGAATTAAATGGCTGGCTTATTTCTTGTTTCATGAGAAAGACAGGATGTTAAAGGGCACGGTCTACAAGGGGATACAGAAAGATGTAAAACAAAACAGTTTCTGTTACAACTGAAATGGTAAAAGCTAGTGTGGAATTAGTTTTCTAAAAATAATAATAATCCGGTTTTAATCTTGTTTCACAACAACACTAATACAAAAAAACCCCCACAGGTTTAGAAACAGAGAACCCACTACAATGCAACCATAGTCAAGCACAGTCTCCCTAGAGATTGGTGCAGAGATCAATATACATAATTTTCCTGTTGAAGTCAATGAGATTGAGCCCTTAGCTTTGTATAATATTTACTGCATAATAGGCTTCCTTTTGTAAACTCATAAAAATACTTGATAAACATGCAAGGAAGTGTTCTGAATGCACCTTTTCAGCAATAGGCACTGCTCTACCCATCATCATAACGCAGAACAAATAAACTCTTACTTCTTAACTGCAGGCATATAAAAACATGCTTCTCTATTGCTAGATGGGTAGAGAATACAACTGAAAGTGAAACTGAAAAGCAAAGCAAAGCAAAATCTAACTCTAGCCTGAAATATAGAATTCCAATATTAACTCTTCAGGGGTTATGTTACTATGTAAGCTTTCCCACCCCCCCTGAATCACTTAAGTAATTATACAGTGATTGCGATCATGAAAAATACACCCTCTATCAGCTGAGCGAGCAAAATTTGTGGGGTTCTTCCAGATGAGGCTTTTGTTGTGCACTCTCCCTGCTTTATTCACTGAATTTTTCAGAGGGTCCTATGCTTAAATTTCTCCCGTTCTTAAAACAAGTTGCCATTCTTTAAATGGAGAAGGTCACTGACTGCCAAAATTAAAACAGCCTATCTAGAAGTTCACAGGAAAAGTGTGCCATGTCTGTGGGACTGCTTTTCACCATTTTGTCTCATCTTCACGCCTTAGCCCTTCTTGCCTTTGAGATACCCTTCATGACAGCGTTAAGCAATATGCGGAATATTTCTTTAAATCACAGGTGGGCAGCATTTTTTTAGCCCAAGGGCTGCATCCCCTTTCAGGAACCACAAGCCAGTGGTGGGCAGGGGCAGAGGCAAAAACAGGGAAGCACTGAATCGACCTTTTACCTTCGTACTGCAGGCTATTTTCTACACAAACCTGCAAACAACTCTCTCTAGCCTCCATCCAGACAAGAGGCGTTTTCAGAATTCAAAAACACTCGTGGTGCAGAGTAGGGCTGCAAAGGGTGTGGCCTGGGAGAAAGATGTGAGGACCAGACAGAGATGCTTTGAGGGCCACATTTGGGCTCCCAAGTCTGCAATTCCACAATCCTGCTTTAAATGCATTGTTTGTATGTTGCCATTGAATTAAATAATAATAATTTGTTTCTGCAAAGGAACAGAGGGGGGAAATGAATTATTATTATCTAATTCAATTCCATCAGAGTGTTAAAGAACTTTCCCTCCATGACCGCATGCACACACACACACTTTTCATATTAACAGATAGCCTCTACAGTGGTACCTTAGGTTAAGTACTTAATTCATTTCGGAGGTCTGTTCTTAACCTGAAACTGTTCTTAACCTGAAGCACCACTTTAGCTAATGGGGTCTCCTGCTGCTGCCGTGCTGCCGGAGCCCGATTTCTGTTCTCATCCTGAAGCAAAGTTCTTAACCTGAAGCGCTATTTCTGGGTTAGCGGAGTCTGTAGCCTGAAGCGTATGTAACCTGAAGCGTATGTAACCTGAGGTACCACTGTACTCTGCAGGTGGGACTCCAGTGCAATGCATGAGAAATTCGATGACATTATTTATTAGGGAATAGCGCCTTTCCCAAGAGTGTACAACTGGGAGAAGCCACAGGAAACAGAATGTTATGTAAAATACTACTGTTAAATATACATAAGATTTACTCATAGCGTATGCTGTTTACATGTAATGCCTAATAAACATATTTCACCCAAAGTTAATGTCATCCCAGTGGAATAATTATATAAAGTAAGTGTGCGATCACTCTAGTGGAAAGAAAAGAAGGAAAGGAAAACTCAGGGAGCAGGCCCCAAAGTGTCACCCAGCATGTGGAAGATAGGCATGTTCCCAGTCAGAATTACTATCTTTTAAAAATAGGTAGGTTTGGAGGGCTCCAGTTACATAATTTGATTTACAGCCTTTTGCCGAGTTGCCATTCATGGGGTCCCCCTCCCCTTAGTTCCTCACTTGAAATATTAATGTGAATGTTGCCCCAATAATATTAACTCCATCAGATCATACGGCGAAGCATTTCCAGGCATATTGATAAACCCGTTGATTCCTTCCATTCTTGTAGTCGGTGGACTAAGGCAGAAAGGATCTGTAGCCATTTGACCTCCATTGTGTATTAAATAAACACCAGATGGCGAGGATTTGGTCAGGGCATCCATTCTTTTTTCTTGGTAGTCATGTTCACACTGTTGCTTCCCACTGAGTCTTTCTCTTGATTTGTCATGGTGCCAGAGCCGCTTCTATAGTACCTTTCATGCATCACAGCTTTCAAATCTTGTCCCATTAGTTTCATTTTGTTTCTATCATAAATAATCGACTACTTTCTTATACACTCTTTCATTACCTAATAATGATTGCTCTTGGCACAAAGGGATAAAGTCTTACAAGGTTAGCCAGTACAGTTTGCCCCTTAAGTTCAGAGATGCCTTGCCACTATTTATTAAAGGATCCAGAAAGCATAGGTAGCGATTGCAAAACCTCAAGAAAAAAAACAAAACAAAAAAAAAAGCAAAGCAACCCGAAAGCATCTGAAAAGAAAAAAGTGCCACTCAAAAGAGGATAGGTCAGGCGACATGTTTATTTGAAACATTTTTAGGGCCAAACTATATGGAATGAAACTCAAGAGTAGTACTCATAGGACAACAACATACAGTCTTAAAACTGCCTTGGTAAGGGAAGCCCTGCAAGAATTTCATTCGGAGCCATCAATGTTTTTGAATCCACTCTTCTCCTTCAACAACAACAACAACAACAACAACATATTATTATTATTTATACCCCGCCCATCCGGCTGGGTTTCCCCAGCCGCTGTGGGTGGCTTCCAACAAAATATTTAAAATACAATAAAGCATCAAATATTAAAAACTTCCTTAAACTAGGCTGCCTTCAGATGTCTTCTAAAAGTCAGATAGTTGTTTATTTCCTTGACGTCTGATGGAGGGCCTTCCACAGGGTGGGCGCCACTACCAAGAAGGCCCTCTGCCTGGTTCCCTGTAACCTCACGTCTCGCAGTGAGGGAACCGCCAGAAGGCCCTCGGAGCTGGACCTCAGTGTCCAGGCTGAATGATGGGGGTGGAGATGCTCCTTCAGGAAAGCAGGGGGAGGGGGGGGAGATCATGCTAGCATGTGACTATGTGGGCTTCAGTTCCCAGTAATCAATTTCACTGATGTATCCAGAGCTCAAAAGTCATTTTGAGCAGAAGAGCTCTAAGAACCATTTTTCGTTCAAAGCAATTAACATAAACACAGAAAGTTACAGAGGCTCCATTAAAATGAATGGGAGATATGCTGTTGTTGTCGTCAGGAAGGACAGGATTGCACCCAGGCTGGAGAAGGTGCTGCTCAAGGAGCCCCCAACTCACCAAAATGGAAGATGCCACATGGATTCTAGAAGGGCTTTGAAGCTAGCTCTGTCCTCACTAGATTGAGTTGTTGGTTTGAGTCGTGGGTTCCTACAGCAGGTCTATTTCCCATCTTCAGCTGTCGAAGCAAATGTATTTTTTTTACTGAAGGAGAAACATTGTTTCCTAACATTCACTATTTATCTCAAATAGTTGAGGAAATTGGAGTCTAATTTCTTCATGCATGAAAATAAAACTGATATTGCCCTAAGTTTATATTTCCCTTTGTTTTTAAAAAAGGAATATGCCACAATATGTCTTGTTCTAGCAGCTGAAAAATTATCCTATGACTTAAATTACATCATTCTGCCTCCTACAGAACGTTTGCAGTGGAACAGATGTTATTCGCAGGAAATGCTTCTATAATACATTTAGCAGGAAATATTTAAAGATAGCAATACTTAAGATTTGTATAGCACTTGCAAGTGTTCAAAGCACTTCGTATGTATTATCCAGTTTTTATTTCTTACTTATTACTTGTGGTAGTATTTGATCTAGTGCTGTTATGCATTGTTTTGGTTGTTGTTTCATATTATGTTGTTCCCTGCTCTCAGTACTGATGACAGATGGGCTAGAAGTTGTTAAGATAAATAAAGATAACCCCCCATATTTCAGAGGTAGGAGCAAGGAGAGCTACCAGAGGTTGACAGAGAATGGGGTTACAGAGTTAGTGCTTTCCCACTACAGACTTAGGACCTTCCTATTATTATTATTATTAATAATAATAATAATAATTTAATGTATGAATTGCTTCCTATGAAGCATCTTAAAGCCATTTCACAACACAATATACAAAAACAGTTACAACAATTATGTACATTAAAATCATACAGAACATTAGTTTTATATACCGTGTGTGTGTATATATACTTACCCCTTCATGGATCACTGCCTTGTTGTGGCAAAGGGCCTTGAATAACTCCAAGAAGTTCTGAGCTATGCCATGCAGGGCCACCCAAGACGGACAGATCATAGCTGAAAGTTTAGACTAAATGTGATCCACCTGGAGAAAGAACTGGCAAACTACTTCAGTATTTTGCCAAGAAAACTCCATGGACATAAAAAAGGAGAAGCTTTGAAAAGAAAGTGAGAGTTTCCAAGGCCTGCTCTGGTTCATGGGGTCATGGAGAGTCGAACACAACTAAGATGACTAAACAACAACAATATACACCTATATAAAACATTTATATAAACACATATTAAAGAAAGCCTTTGGTGTATGAGAAGTTGTTTTTAATGTCAAAGCTGCTCTGTAAGGGTTTAAATAAAAAAAAATTAAACATACCTCTGATTCTTCTTGTACTTTTGCATTATGCATCTTGTTAAGAAATAATCATTGGATTTTTCTTAATCTGTAGTTGCTAGCACTTCTTTTTATTAGTTTGACTGTTGTTAGCCACCCTGTGTATCTTTTTTTTTTAATGGAAAGCCAGGGTATAATTGGTTTGGACAGAGCTATTTAATTTATTGATATATTTTCTTATATATACACACACACACGCGCACGCGCACACACACACACACACACACTATTTCATCATGGAACACACAGCAGCAGCAGATATGTGGTCTCTAAGTAGCTACACATTCCAGCACTGACCAAAACCAGACCTGCTTAGTGGGACTACATGTGCCACCTTGCCCCTGCGATTGATGGGGCCAGGACTGCACAGTATCAGCATGCCCCATGGCATGCATGCATGACATCAGCATGCCCCTCTGTGAGCTGATGTCACTTGCGCACGCCACAAGGCGTACTGATGTGTCATGCAGACACCTCGCAGCTTGAGTGAGTGCGCATGGCCACTGAAGAACATTGAGAGGGCCTGGCCCCTTCATAGACTTTTTTGGGGGGGGCGGGCCCCAGCATCTAATCCCAGTTAGCACACTTGTTTGGGACCACCTGTAATACCTGTTGGTTGTGCCATAAATTCACTTCCACTCCAAACAGACTCCCTCTTCCTCATAAGCTTACGTACATGTGGCAAAAGCAGGTATACCTATAGGGCTTTTCCCAGGGGGAACTCACAGGAACTCAGTTCCAGCACCCCTCAGGTGGGTTCAAGTTATCTCTCAAGTGGGTGCCATTGCCATTCAAAGAGAACAAGGGAGATGCTTGTGGTGAGTTCCGGCACCCCTTTTTCTAGAAAAATAGCACTGGGTATACCTATTTGAGAGGGGAGATAGAGGGGAAAGAAATAAAACAATTAAAAAGCAGTTATGTCTAGAGACCCTGCCAGTTAGGTCTAGGTTCTGGTTCTTGAGTCATGAACAACTTAGGCTCAGATCATCTTAAAGACCACATTTCCCAGAATGCCCCAAGTCCCACTGAGATCATATGGGGAATCATTACTACCCATTGGCACAGGCAAGAAATAGAAATCTTTGTCAGAATTATACCTGTGGCTGTATTATAGTCAGATTCCTCCTTCCCCTAAAACAGTGTATTTTTTATTTTATTTTTACATCTTCAATGCTCTGCAGATAATGCCTCTTTAAATAGGACAGAGCCATGTTCTCAGGAACGGACTCAATTATCCCTAAGGTATTTCAGTATTCCACCTACAATGGCATACAAAAACCCCCTCTTTGGGTATTAAAATACAAACTGTGGATACTGGCTAATGCCCTAGAAATGAAATATAATTTGCAATGGAATATATAATTTAGTAAAATAGTCAGGAGAAGTACTGCTGATAAAGAAATTGATCATATTCAAAGTTCAAGAGCAAAACCTATTTCCAAACATATTCCAGCTCTGAAGAATCTTGCAGTCGTTGCTGAGGAGGGGGTATTTGTAGTGATTTCCCATTAAAATATAAATTTTCAGGGATAAAGGCACCTTGTTCAAGAAGCATGTTAAATGTATGGACACTTTTGCTTTGCATGTTTGCTCAGATGTAAGCCGATTCATTTCAAAGAGGCCTATCCCCAAGAAAGTGCTATGTAACCGCAAACATCCAGAATGTGTATGACCAATATGCTTTGACTGAAAATTGCACCCTTCTAGAAGATCGACAATTCCCTTTCACTCTTTATTCCTATGTTATAGCTGTGGTTAACAACAGGATTTCCCTGGAGCAAAGTAACTCTGGGATAGCTCTGAGTATTCAGAGGACTTTATAATATGACATTACAGGTCAAAGGATACAATGGCTCTGCAGTGGTAATGAAGGGATAGTCCTCTGTCTTCTGCCTCTGTCATTTCTTGCTTCGTTGGTATTCCTGGTATCTGTAAATGCAGTGCTGGCAAAATGTTTGCAGCCTTCCCTTTCAGGCAACCTGGGTGCTCCTGTAGTTGGTGGGCCGAGAGTCAAAAGTGCACAGAGCAACAACTGTGACTCTCTCCTTTGTGAGAAGCTGTGGAGAAGGTGTAGACTTTGCCCTATTGAAAAGTCTAAAGCATTTCTGTTTATTCGTTTTACTTTGTCTGAAGTTTCTGACACCCACATGTGTTGTTCCATCTGCCATCTGCACAAGCAAGGGGCCCGCTCTCAGTTTAAGAGCACACTCCTCCCAGGCAAAGGTATTTAAGGAGCTTGTGGGGTAGGGCTGGCCAGCCATGCCTGGAGGTGAGGCTGCATTTAGCCTCTGGGCCAGAGGTTCCTCAGACCTGCTGTAAACCCTTTCCACGCATCAGTATATTGCTTATCATCAGCAAGTGATATTTGGGGCCCGCAGGGTGTGGCCCCACTTGTCCGGTTGCTAAACAGCTTTGTAGGCAGAAGACATTGCACAAATTGGTTTGAAGCAGCAGCAGAGATGTCATATATAAAGAGTCCTGTGCAAAAAACCTTTATAAGAACAGTGCATTCCCAGTTCTTTGCCAATCCCTGTTGCCGAGATCTGCTGCAGATACAGCCCACAGAAGTAGCATCCATACTATTCCTGCAACAAATGCAGTACTTTCTTTTTCTTTTCTTTTCTTTTTGCAGATACGGTGGCCTGTAACTGTGTACAACTTGGTTCACGTGAAGGAAATATACAGCCAGGTTTTTATTCAACTAATCTTCAGAGGTGGCCTTTGAAATGAGCTCAGTTAGTCATGACCATTAATTTCAACGGACCTATGCTGAGTCAAAGGTAGCTGACGCACAACCACTTTTGATGTGACCCATGACTTCTTTTAGGACCTCCCTTCTCCACAATAGCTTAGCTTTATGCACCCGTCCGTGTTGCACTCTTTTTATTGCCGTTTGCTTGTGATCGAGGAAGCAAATATTCTGGAAATGGAAAAATAATAAAGAGGAGTCTGTTTCACTCTGCAGAATAGAATGTGGGCAAATTTCCATTTACATATATGATCCAATTTCTCCGAAGCAATTCAGACGCACAGATGCAAGTATACTCACCAAGCCAAGAGCAGTGAGCCATATTCTGATCTCACTGATAAATGGGATAAATGATCAAGTTCACAAAAGTCAATTAATTTCTCCCACTTGCAAC